>NC_083317.1:20626198-21826198 GCF_963455315.2 Globicephala melas | reverse complement strand
TGGAGGTTCCTCAAAAAACTGAAAATAGAGCTACCATACGACCGAGCAATCCCACTACTGGGCATATACCCTGAGAAAACCATAATTCAGAAAGGGTCATGTACTACAATGTTCATTGCAGCTCTATTTACAATGGCCAGGACATGAAAGCAACCTAAATGTCCACTGACAGATGAATGGATAAAGAAGATGTGACACATATATACAATGGAATATTACTCAGCCATAAAAAGAAACAAAATTGAATTATCTGTAGTGAGGTCAATGGACCTGGAGATTGTCATACAGAGTGAAGTAAGTCAGAAAGAGAAAAACAAATACCATATGCTAACACATATATATGGAATCTAAAAAAAAAAAAAAAAAAAAAAAAAAAAGTTCTGAAGAACCTAGGGGCAGGACAGGAATAAAGATGTAGACGTAGATAATGGACATGGGGAGGCAGAAGGGTAAGCTGGGACGAAGTGAGAGAGTGGCATGGACATATATACTACCAAATGTAAAATAGATAGCTAGTGGGAAGCAGCCACATAGCACAGGGAGATCAGTTCTGTGCTTCGTGACCACCTAGAGGGTTGGGAAAGGGAGGGTTTGAGAGAGATGCAAGAGGGAGAAGATATGGGGATATATGTATATGTAGAGCTGATTCACTTTGTTATAAAGCAGAAACTAACACACCATTGTAAAGCAATTATACTCCAATAAAGATGTAAAAAAATAATAATAAAATAAAGTGAAAAGAAAAACAATGGAAAATAGGAAATAGTAAAAATAAGAAACGTTTAATAAAAATGGCATATCATCTTAGAATTTTAAGTATGTAAGCCCAAACTAAGCTATACATATATACAAATTTTAAAAATGCAAATTTTAAGTATGATGTTTTAAAGCAAAAATTAAAACCAATATATAAGAGGAATTCTGCAAGAACAAAACCATTGTAGAAGGAAACAAATCAAAAATTGATTTAATTATGTGAGTCTGATTGTTATCTGGTTGTGAGGCAGAGGTGCAGATAGGAACAGGAATGGCACACCTATAATGTGTCTTGAAAATGTTCTACAGGAGAGACTGTTATACTTGTGAGACTAATTGAACGTGTCTGGGAGACAAAAGTCTTACTATCTCCCAAGCTCTCCAAGGAAACTTTGAAAATGATAGTCACATTTCTCTTAAGGCATACAAAGAGACAGTGAGGGAAAATGCATAAATAAAGTTTAAGACTGAGATACCCAAAAACATCCCCTGTCCCAGACATGTTGAATTAAAGAACATTAGAGTCATAGGAAAGCAAGGTACCCTAACTGTAGATTTGGCAACATGATTAATACTACCGTTACGTAAGGCGGTTTGGTGACCTGTAGTGAAGTGAAATAATTAAGTTAGGAAATCTAGGACACAGAATAGGTCAAATGCAAGTATAATTTATAATTCCTCCATCTTCAAACACTTACCAAATGACACTCTAAGAAGGCTTATAGGTCTTTTAAGTTAAATCTCACTGCAGATTACAGGAACACATAATATACCTGCTATTCTAGATAAAAAAATATCAACTGGATATTGCAGGTAAGGAAACCCAGAAAGAGGAACACAAGACAGATGAAGATTTCAAGTTTTAGGGTCAGTATCCCTTATGTCTAAACTTATATTAATTTTGAATATGAGTTTGAGAGGGTACCTACTATTACTATCAAAAGATGGAGGAAAACTTTCAAACGAGAAGTAAAATAACACTTGTGTTAAGAGCATCTCAGAGACACATCTACATGGGATAAGTGTATAAACAAAAGTTTCTGAGTTGAAAATGAATTACTGGAAATCACATGAGATTTGCCTCATTTTCTCTATAATGTTGCATCCAATCACTGATTTGTTACTGGAGAAAATTAAATGCTCATGATTTGGCAAGAAATGGTAGCATCTGTACAGCTCAGATGGAAGATTACTGATTTTTTTTTTCACTTATGTGCAATTTGGTCCCATCCACGTATAGACTTCTATATTCCTATTATATATTCTTTCCATAGCTCATTATTGGGAGAAGTAAAAATGGAACTGTCACACTGGTGGGTGTTTCAGGGTTCACACTGCTGGGCAACTCCCTCTATTTCAGGGAAGATTTAAGAGATGTATAAAAGAGCCCTGGACTTGTCCCCAGTCATTTTCATAGATCTATGTATTGTGTCTGGAGCTCCTGCTTTATGTGGGACTGTTGGATTTAGGGAAGTTTTGAGAATTCCTTCTTGCTTTCATTCTCCATCTTTTATAGCCCCAAACTTGAATATCTCCAGCCTTAAATTTTATGCAAATTATACACTTCCTGAAAATAAAGTTTATAACACTAGATGTTCAAAGATCATGCAAACATATTAATATTACAATGATAGACAAATTACCCCAAATGATGAAAAATACTAATTTTGATATTGGATGGCAGTTTACCAAATGAGTTGATAATATGCCAGTTATATAACCAGAATTAAGGTATCTGCTGGGATTTCTGTTTCACGTGTGTCTCCAAATTCAGAGACTTAATAAATGGATAAATTTGAACTCTTGAGAAAATTTCTTTTTTAAACATCTTCAGGCTTATTCATATTCACACTATGTAGAGTAAAATGGGGTGGGAGTTAACAGGAAGAATTGTTTGCCCAAAATACTGAGTCATGAAAACACTCATCATTTGATAACAGCTGTTAAATCTTACTGCTGAACAGCTGGAATATGTCAAGGAACAAAGCAGAAAAATCTCTTCTCTCGTGGGGCTCAGGATTTAATGGCTTGTTTGTGTGTGACAAAAGGAGGAATAAACCAGTTTATCTAGCTACATTTAATTCAAATAATGATCGTAGTCTGACTAATCCAAGGAGATTATAAAATCTGCAATTTTTTTTTTTCAATTGCTACGTGGCATACCTGCAGAAAGTAATAAAAATCTTAAGTGTATGGTTCGATGTTTGATATATACCCATGTAATTCCCCCCGCATCAAAATATATAACATTTTAAGCACTTCAGAATCTTATCTTGTGATCCCTCTACAGTACTATCAATTCCCCTGATAAAGATGACTACTTTTTTTTAAAGGTTTGCCTTTTAATTAATTAATTAATTAATTTATGGCTGTGTTGGGTCTTCGTTTCTGTGCGAGGTCTTTCTCTAGTTGTGGCAAGTGGGGGCCACTCTTCATTGCGGTGTGCAGGCCTCTCATCGCGGCCTCTCTTGTTGGGGAGCACAGGCTCCAGACGCGCAGGCTCAGTAATTGTGGCTCATGGGCCCAGTTGCTCCGTGGCATGTGGAATCCTCCCAGACCAGAGCTCGAACCCGTGTCCCCTGCATTGGCAGGCAGATTCTCAACCATTGCGCCACCAGGGAAGCCCAAAGATGACTATTTTTATTTCTATCACTGGTGATTAGTTATGCCTCATGTGGCATTTCTTACTTTTTTTCATTCCAGGTTCTATCTGTGAGATCCATCAGTGTTTTACATGTAGCTTTTTTTTTTTTTTTTTTTTTTTCTGGTACGCGGGCCTCTCACTGTTGTGGCCTCTCCCGTTGCGGAGCACAGTCTCCGTACGTGCAGGCTCGGCGACCATGGGTCACGGGCCCAGCCGCTCCGCGGCATGTGGGATCATCCCGGGCCGGGGCACGAACCCGTGTCCCCTGAATCGGCAGGCGGACTCTCAACCACTGCGCCACCAGGGAAGCCCTACATGTAGCTAATTTTGCTAAGCCTTTAGCCTCCCTGCTACTTCTTTCTGCTGTAATTCTTGGTAATTCTTCATCTAGCATACAAGTAATTTACAGGTAAGCAAATATTTGAAGGAAGGAGAGCTGGCACAGTTTGAGATTAATTTTATCAATGTTTCCTCCTCTCCATGATTCTATCCTCTAGATTTAGCTGCTTTGTCTACCATGAATTCAAATCTCAGATTCCTCATCCCATTTCTCTCTTCTGCATCTCAAGTTTCTCCCTTTTCTGGATTTTCTTCCACCATTATACAGACATGCATGGATGTCTTTTACAATGAAATCTATCACAACCACATGTGCATGCATGTATGCTCTCATGCCAAACATCTCTCTTTCTTCACATTTCTCTCCAGCTATTTATCCATTTCCTTATTTCTTTCACCCAAATCTCTGGTTTATCACCTCCTTTCTCTTCTTATCCCACTTCACTCCACACCATTTCACTCAGACTGCTTTTATCCATATCACTAATGACATTTATATTGCTGAATTTTGTGTTTGCTAGTCTGTAAACATCTTTATCAGCTAGTCAGCATCATTTGATGCAATTTTTAATTTCCTCTATACCAGAAGATTCTTCTTTTGGCTTTGATGTCACATTGATCTTATATGTATTTTTAAGATTTCTTTATCCACTGGGTGGACCACTGACTATAAAGAATAAAGAGTAAAAGGAGAGATCCATGTTAGGTGACTATTACAGCAATCCGTAAGTGACTTAGTCTTAGACTTAAGTGCAAAGAAGGATAGAGAGGTAAACACACATAATCAGGACATGTTTTCTAATTAGAATAGAAATTAAAGACATTATAGGCTGGTGAGGGAAAGGAAATAATGTCTCAAAATGGCTTTATTTTTAGATATGATAATTGGCTGAGTGTGGGTACAGCTACCCAAAATGAACATTTGCCAAAAGAGATCTGTGAAAATAAAATTTCTCATTTAACTATGTCAAGTAGAGGATAGGATATACAAGTTTTACAGAGTTTGATATATAAATGTGAAGTCCTTGGAATATAACGTGAGCCATAGAGAAGGACCTTTGGAAAGAAAATAGATAGCAAAAAATAGGGGGAAACAGGATTGAGCCCTCCCTTTTCCCAATATTTACAAATAGATCTCAGAAGATTAAAGTTACTGAATTGCTCCAGACTCCACAGACATCCTTCTGCAAATCTGATATCCCATCTTCAAGTACTGAGTTACCTGTGAATTGAAGTATTAAAACTTGACTCCTTTTCACTCCTTCTCAACTCTTTTCCTAGGAAGATCATTTGAAAGCATAGGAAGTAGTCTGAGGTCTTGTCCAGCTTTGTAGGGCAACAGAGTTATTGGGTTGGCCAAAAAGTTCATTTGGGTTTTTCCGTACCATCTTAATGGAAAAACCTGAATGAACTTTTTGGCTAACCCAATAGTTTGTCTTAACGTAAACAGAATCCCAAAATCCCACAGAGCTCCACTGGGCCTTAAGCAGAGCCTTACCTATCAGGTATACCCTCCAATGCCACCTTGCCTTGGCTACCACTGTTTCCTTGTGTTGAAGTTGATAGAAAAATGGCTGGAGAGAAAAGACCTTAGTCAAATGATGAAAACCTGCAACACATTTAAATTGGTGACTGGTCTGTATGCTTTACGTCTCTATATAATCTGCTGGAGCTGAACTTTGCCCATGTCTATGCTTGTACCTATCAGTCTACTATCCCATTTTGCACAGCAGGATTAGTAGGAAATGACATAATCATGACTCTCATATCTCCTACACCTAGAGGTGTAAGAAGAGCTATGAGAAAATGAAGGTATTGAATTATCTCTGCCTTTAATAAAAGAAAATGGCTATAAGAAAAAGAAAGCATCTGGAACAAGCTTGGGACACAGGAGGGAGGTGCTAGCATTCAGTGATGAAGGTTAAGTAGATTTTTCTGGCTGGAAGAGATGAGAGTGAAAGATAAAATTTAAGAACAAGATATATTTTCTATCAACATAAGTAAAGAGAAACATGGATTACAGACTTAGTCTACTGTGTTGGTGAAAGAGGTCAACACCTTTACATTGCTAAAGTTTTTGATCAACTGTAAGAACATAATTGCTAACTCAGGTCCATAGGCATGACTTCCACCAACCCTCTTATCCCCTACAGCTTTCCAAGGTGCCACAATACAAATGTTTAAGGCATGAAGTGTAAATATGAAAACACAGGCTCTTTCTGGATATAAAGATTAATTTAGTTTGGAGATTGTAAGTCTTATCATGCTTTATTCTCTACATTTTGTGACCATGCTACTCAAATCTTCAGAGAGTGGGTCTTTTTCTGTAAGACTATATACACATGAGCCAAATACAATATTTCATATCTGCCTGCCAACAGATAAGGTACTGGATAATAAGACTGTTCCTAAGAACCTTGCCGACTATGATCTACAACTAAGACGCTGGACCAATTTAGCCAAATACCATTACTGGGGAAATCATCTTTACAGCATTTGGAAATGAGTGACTATCACTGGAGATCCGAAACACCAAAGTAACCCTAAAAGGAAACTCTGAGGGAAAAAAAGCCTTCTAGCAAGGATATTCATGGTTCTTAAACTACTGACTTTAAAGTTCATTTTGGAAAGGAATCTAACAAAAATATTCAAATGTTGTTTATAAACAGTATCTTTTTACATTACCTTTTATTACACGCACTAAGCAACAGGATTAAGGTTTTAAATCAACATTTTCTGTTTTTACTACTTTAAGTTAGATATTCAGATATGAATATAACTCAAACTTAAAAAAAAAACAACAACCCTCAAATAATGTAAATGAGAATTCTAGATCCCTACAACTTCATTATAAACTTAGTAGAAAATTAAGTTAATTGGGGCTTCCCTGGTGATGCAGTGGTTGAGAGTCCGCCTGCTGATGCAGGGGACACGGGTTCATGTCCCAGTCCGGGAAGATCCCACGTGCTGTGGAGCGGCTTGGCTCGTGAGTCATGGCCGCTGAGCCTGTGTGTCTGAAGCCTGTGCTCCACAACGGGAGAGGCCACAACAGTGAGAGGCCCGCGTACCGCAAAAAAAACAAAACAAACAAAAAAAACAAAAAAACTAAGTTAACATCAGTGTTACCTTGAAACTGGAAAATTGAGGCTAAATAGTAGCAGTTACCTTATGGTGTTATGGCTAATGGTATCAGGGCAAAACTATATTACTTTAACAATTTACTTAAGATTAATAGCAGGTTCTAATTTTGTAAAGGTAGAAGACAAATATAAAGTATCTACTGAGCTCAGTGTTCATGATTCTACCTTAGCTTCTTTCCTTCTGATTTCAAATTCCTATATTCTCAAATATATTAAATTTGTATTTTAACACATGTTGATTCAGACAAGGTATTATATTACATTAGGTATTATATATATATAAGGTAATATATAGGTATTACATAAGGTATTATATAATATACATAATTACCTAAGGGTAATATTGATATATATTATAATAAGGGTTTATATTATATTGTAAGGGTATTATATTCCATATGGAATAGTGTTAAGAGTTGTAAAGTATGCTTAGCTGTCGTGGCAAAGTAGTGCTTAATGTGTTTATAAATTTAAAAAAACATGAAAAGGAAGGCAAGGGAAGGTAGAATTTTGGTGTCTTGGAAACAAGTATAATAAAATATTTCAAGATCAATAAGCTATCTCCTGCATAAACAGTGGTGGGAAATTGACTAATATTGTATCAGAAAGGAGGCGACAGGGACTTGTCAACATGGAAGCAACTGGTGATCAAGAAATAATGTTGGTGACAGGGAAAGATGAAACTCAAAGTACAGTAGCTTGAGAAGAGAATGAGTTTGAAAAAAAATGAGACTACTTAAAACAACTCTTTAAAGAAGTTTGTTGAGGACAGGTGAGGAAACAGTTACATTTAATTCTTCGGCACTTTGAAAAACAAAGACACAATGAGAGACAGTTCTGGAGTAATACAACATGAAAATGAGGAAGGAAATTTATTATTAAAGCAGAATATTTAGACCAAGAATGGAGACTTTTAGGCTACATCTACCTGTATAAGGAATGGGAGAAACATTTTGTAGGACTTTCTTTTCTCTGTAGGGAAAAGAAATTGGCTCTTTTTTTTTTTTTTTTAACCTGACCTGCACTATGTAATTCTTTAGGAGAGCTGCCTGTCTTGGCTAAAATAAGCCTTATGATTAAGTTATTCATTGATAGACTTTTGGGAGCACATCCAAATTGATTCTTAAAAGTCCTAAATCAAATAAAAACAGTGATTCTGACATGGAGATGTCTCCAAATAGTGTACAGTTCTCTGACACTCAGTAATTCTTCCCACCCCATGCCAGCTCCTAGAAATTAGCCACAGTTCTGGAAGACAACAGGCTCAGATGATAATCCATTAAGGATACAAAAGAAGAAAAAGAGAAAAAAATCAGACAAATCAGTAATCAATCAACGAGTCAAGATAAGTTGCGGCTTACAGTTAAGTTTCCTATTTTATGTATCTTCTTTTTTATTACTCAGAATCAGTGATGGGCAAGGATCTGGGTATTTCTCCTTGCCTTGACTAGGTATTCTTTTTCTGAAATGAATTTTTCATTGAGGTTGACTTTTGAAAGCTAGTGGTTTACACTCACATTTTACTAAGCTTTTTTTGTCTGTTAGATATATTTAGGATTTGTTTTCTTTACAATGACGGTATTTGGTCCACATTTTAAGCTTGTGGGCCTGAAACAGATAAAGGCAAACCTGCCTACTGAGGTTAATATTGCCTGCGTGACATGAAGCGTCTCCATGCAAAATTATAGGCCAGCCACATTCTATACTGAATTTTGGAGTAAAATAACAAGATACAATGTGGTCATGTTTCATCATCTGTTCACAAATGTCCCTTTTGGATTTTGAGGCAAGGGGTGGCTGATTAAGGACAGAATCACTTTTGCAGAACCTGATGTTACAGATGTCTATGTTTTTAATGTATCTGTATCCATTATTGGCTTGACTAGTGATTTTCCCATTTCATTGTTACAAACATTAACTAAATCTCATATTGCATTTCTAGATTTTCATATTTTGAAGTGATCTCTCAATAGGTTTTGTTGTTGTTTTTTTTTTTTTTCCTTTAATCATAGAAAATGTTCCTACTTAGGAGCAAAAAAAAAAAAAACAAATCAGAGCTCCCTCATGCTCAGGAATGAGTTGATTATTTGTTGTAATTCTGAACAAATAGGAATGATAATTTAAATAGTGTTTCAAATGTCTGAAAGGAACATTAGCATTCGAACTAAAACCATAGCATTTTAATATTCTCATCAGGGCTGATCAGTTAATAAAAATGGGTCATTAGAAAATAACTAGCTAGGCCTCTCATTAAGGCACAAATAAGCCAAAATAATATTAATATCTTCCACATTTGCCTAATATTCATGGAGATGATAGTAGTCAATCACTGACCTCTTTCCAATCTTATTAAATTTTCCTAATTTATATATATTGTATGTTTATTTGTTGATATAAAACACGGGGGAGGGCTTCCCTGGTGGTGCAGTTGTTGAGAGTACGCCTGCCGATGTAGGGGACACGGGTTCATGCCCCGGTCCGGGAAGATCCCACATGCTGCAGAGCGGCTGGGTCCATGAGCCATGGCCGCAGAGCCTGCGCGTCCAGAGCCTGTGCTCCACAACACGAGGGGCCACCACGGTGAGAGGCCCGTGTACCGCAAAAAAAAAAAAAAAAAAAAAAACACAGGGGAGAGAGAAAATGTGGGAGGCAGAAAATGAACTCACAGTCAGTCACGTGATTGCATAAAACTGGGGTAAAACTGGGGTCACTGGCTCTTAGCAAGTCAAGTGGACATTGTCAGGGCTTTTCTAATTTGACTTAGCAGCAGACCTCTTACTCCATCTCAGATCAAACTGTCCCCGGGGTGGCACAGTCCTTACACTCTCCTGATCGTCCAGCAGCTCCTTCTTTGTATCATCTTTGCCTTCATCCCTGAACCAACTAGAACACTGAGTTATCCATGATGATGCTTTATTCTTCATCCCCCACATCCAATAAATACAAGTCCTTGGAGATTCTCTTTAATAATCTACAGTTCTCATCTAGTTTTCTTTATTCCACTGTTTTGGCCCAAATCACCAAATTCTGTGGTCTGGACACTATAATTGCTGTTTTTTTTTACTGGCTTCCACCAATGAATTCACACTTCTAGCTACACACCATCAATATTTACTGAGCAAAAATGTATTTTTATCACCCTTGTGCATATTACAGTAAAAGAGCTTCTCATTACTTTAAAATTATAATTTTTAAAATAACCAATGACATGGCTACCATCCCATGCCGTGTACCTTCCCAGTGTGTTTTCACCCTTGTCACACATTTGTATTCCATGATACAGTCTTTCAGATATTCCTTATGAGAAAATATGGTATGTTTTTTCTGGACTCAGCATGCTTTACTTACTGTCTTAGTCTTCTATATTTCTGTTTTGGCTAACTCTAATTTGTCATTTCAGTATCTGCTTAAAAGTTACATTACAATTAAGAATTTAATGACTTTTAAAACTGATTGAGTAACCAGAGTATATGGATTCATAACATGCTGCATTTTATGTTTTTAAAAATTTATAACATACTTAATAATTTATTTGACTGCCTATCACAGTAAAGTATATGCTCTAGGAAATAAGGGATGAGATGTCTTGTACACTAATATATCTATAGCGTTTCTTTATTGTTTGCTAAATAGGTGATAACATGGTCACAAATGAATTAATTATTAAATGATTTAATACCTCTTACCTTATAATTCACTTGATTTTTGGAAGATATGGAAATGCAATTGATGTTAGACCTCCAAATGAATTAATAACTGTTCTTTATGGCAAGAAGTATCTTTTATTCCATAAAAATCCCCATTTATTGTGTTAAGATCTTAGAATAAGGTAGATGATTATTGTTTTAAAAAATCAGTAAAACACTCTAAGAGTATGTATAAGGGCATCAGTTAAGCATTCTGGAATGAACATACCAGTTTACAGCTGCTTTTTTAAAAACAACCTTACACTAAATGAGTGGGTTTAAACAATAAATAAACTCAAATACTAACAAAATGAGAAAAAGAAAACAACAACAAGCTTTGGAAACAGGAAAGTATAGGGCTAATAAATAAACAAATAAATAAATAATATTATGCAAAAAAAAAAGAATAACACTGAAATTCTCAGAATGGCTCAGGAATTTGATGAGCCAAGTAACTAAGTACCTCTGAAATTTTGGGGTGTCTGTGAAGCTGACAGCTGGAGAAATCATATGAAATCTGTAAAAACAGAAAATAGACTCATGATACTCTTTACCATCCTTTTCAACTGGTAAACTCCCCTTCGCCCCCTTGAAGAGTAAACTAAATTTCCTCTTTGGAGACACTGAAACAGAAAAACTTAGAAGGGATCCTAAGACACAGTGGAGATTAAAGATGCTATGCTTTAAACATGGAAATAATTATAAAGTTTATGTTCAGAATACAGGTGAGACTTCCTCCCAAGACCCTTTCTCCCACTGTGAGAACATGGTAGCCAGGCTTAAAATCTCATGCAAGAGACCGAAGAATTGCTTTCTGGTAATAATTAGCTTTCTAAGAGAAAAAAAAAAAAAGTGCAGAAATACTGTTCTTTGAGGTGTCCTTTTATGTAAGGGTCTGGAAAGATCACAATAGAATTAAAAATCAACAAACTCTGTTAACCCAAATAGAACGTCCAATTAGCTAAGATACGGTCTTAGTCTTTAATATGAAGGAAGAACCCAGTCTCACCAGACATTGGCAGAAAACCTTTAACATGAAACAGATACCAGAGCAAGCAGACACACATAAAAAAGAAATAAAATTCAGGGAAAAGAAAAAAGGCAAAATTATAGTTAATTAAATAATATTAATGTACCACAAAATGAATATTAATTAGATTATCCATGCAAAACACCAATAGGAGGTGGTGGAGGTAGGAGGACTTGAATAGTACTTTCTCCAAGAAATAGACAAAATTGCTAAACTAGATGGAAGTCCTAAGTGGAGAGTTATACTTCTGGTGGAAAGATAAGGTATATTTTATTATATATACACAGAAAATTAAGCAAAGAGCAAATGAGACTATTATTAATTTAGAGAAAACACAAACTGTATACATAAGGGAATAAAATCATAATATGATAGATTTACATCTATAAGTATTAACTATGTGTCCTTTACAATGTTATCATGTAATACTGAAGTAGCATGAAATTATAATACAATTATATCAAAAAATACATGAGGAATTGTGTACACGTGGGGAGAGATATGAGGGAGCTAACTGTATTTCTCTTTTTTTTAAATATCTTTATTGGAGTATAATTGCTTTACAATGGTGTGTTAGTTTCTGCTTTATAACAAAGTGAATCAATTATACATATACATATGTTCCCATATCTCTTCCCTCTTGCATCTCCCTCCCTCCCACCCTCCCTATCCCATCCTCTAGGTGGTCACAAACCACCAAGCTGATCTCCCTGTGCTATGCAGCTGCTTCCCACTAGCTATCTATTTTACGCTCGGTAGTGTATATATGTCCATGCCACTCTCTCACTTTGTCACAGCTTACCCTTCCCCCTACCCATATCCTTAAGTCCATTCTCTAGTAGGTCTATGTCTTTATTCCCGTCTTACCCCTAGGTTCGTCATGACCTTTTTTTTTTTTTTCTTTCTTAGATTCCATATATATGTGTTAGCATACAGTATTGGTTTTTCTCTTTCTGACTTACTTCACTCTGTATGACAGACTCTAGGTCCATCCACCTCACTACAAATAACTCAATTTTGTTTCTTTTTATGGCTGAGTAATATTCCATTGTATATATGTGCCACATCTTCTTTATCCATTCATCTGTTGATGGACACTTAGGTTGCTTCCATGTCCTGGCTATTGTAAATAGAGCTACAATGAACATTTTGGTGCATGACTCTTTTTGAATTATGGTTTTCTCAGGGTATATGCCCAGTAGTGGGAGTGCTGGGTCATATGGTAGTTCTATTTGTAGTTTTTTAAGGAACCTCCACACTGTTCTCTATAGTGACTGTATCAATTTGCATTCCCACCAACAGTGCAAGAGTCTTCCCTTTTCTCCATACCCTCTCCAGGCAGTCACATCAATAGATTTTTAATTGTGTTACTTGACTGTCCTCCAGAGGTGCTTTATTCATATTCTCAAATAATTATATGAGCAAATTTCACCAAGAAAATAATTTTTTATCACATTTAAAGGGCCTAGGGAAAATTTCTTCCTTAACTCCTTTTTAGGTAAATGGAAATAAATTCGGTATTATCTAGCCTATACTTTCAATTCTAAATCATATTTAGTTTATTCACAAATATTTATCTCTGAAATATTTATTTTAAGCTCTAGTCCTATCTTCTGAAAGAAATTTCATTCTGTATATTTTATGATGTGAGTATTTAATGAGTGTGATATTGGTTACCTCAAATCAATACAGCCATGACTTACTTTATTATGTTATTTATTGTGGTAAGGGAAAAGTGGTTTTAAGCTGTGTTATTTAAGAATATATAACTATTAAACACTGATACTGTTTTAAATTATACTATTTTCATTATATAATTTTGAAATAGTATTTATCAATGAAAAGAAAAGAAAAACAGGCTGAGTCTAATTTAAAAATCACTTTCATACAGAATTATCATTTACATATCGTGTCAAGGAGAGTGATAAACAAATGTGGGTATAATGTTTCTGGTGCAGTTCTCGCAAATCAATGAGTTTGGTTTTACAAAGAGTAAATATATATGCTAATAGAGCATTTTCTTATGTTCTATAAAATTTATTTAATGAATAAATCATCAAAAATATATACCTTGCTTCTTAACTAACTTTATATAGTTGAAAACGACATGAAAGTAAATAAGGGAGTAGAGAAGAGAGATTGACATGCATCCCAACAACAGATCAGAATTTTTCTTCATATTTCTCTCACTTTTCCCTCTTGTTCAATAACCAAGTATTGATAGATGTCCCAACTAAGTAGTTTTCAAATTCTGTCCAATTCTCTATCCCCACTATCACTGTTCTAAATCAGGACTTTGCCATGTTTGCTCAACTGCATTTTAACAACTCAACACAGCCAGCTTATTTCATTATCCACACCACTACTGTATTTATCATATTATTAAGAATTTATACTATTATGTTTAAAATAAATAAAATAAGCTACAAGGATATACTGTATAACACAGGGAATATAGCCAATATTTTATAATAATTATAAATGAAGTATAACCTTTACAAATTGTGAATCACTATGTTATAAACCTGTAACTTATGTAAGAGTGCATATCAAATATATCTCAAAAAAACAAATGTGTGTGTATATATATGTGTGTGACTAATACGTTCATAGATTAATATGAATATATATTTTTGTGTGTCACTCCTTCAATATTTCCACACAGCTTGTAGGTATAAAACAAAATATCTTTAAATGTTATACAAGACCCTTCATAATTCAACACAAACTTGTCATTGGAGACTCTCCAATAAAATCAATCTTTCTACTAATATCATTATATTTACACAATAAACACTATATAAGCATTTATAATTTTGTACTTAATTTCCCTCTTCTTTCCTGAATATCCTCTACAAACTATAGCATATCAGAAAAACTTGCACAGAAAGTTTAAGCTCAAAAGTTTCCTTTTCTTTATCGCTTGTCCTTCACCCTCTTCCCGAGCAATTTGGGTTATTTTTTCTCTCTGTTCCTAGTGTGCCATCTACACACTTCTCATATCAACTGAAAATATATTTAAGTATAAATATGTATATTTGTTTCTTTGTGTTTAAATTGTTTATTTTTACCTCCGTATATTGCTCTAAGCTTCTATTCTTCAATTTAAATTTTGTATCTGTATTCCCAACCCTTTAGAATGAGAATATAAAAGAATAACTTCATAAATATTTATATATTTAATGAAAAACTCTCATTACAATATCCTCAAAATATTCTGTAAAAGAATGTATGTGAAGTTATATTAACTTTAAGAAATCATGTGGAATGTTAAAGAACAGTTTATCTTCTGTATACATGTAAAACAGATGGACAATAATTTCAAATTCACTTTTTCTGCTACCCAATTAAATTGGTCTCAAAAACAAGCCTTCATTAGCGGTAGAAATAGAAACTGTTTATTCAGGGCATACTGTTTAACAATTAACCACTCTGCATACAAGTGAGGTCAGAAGGTTCTCCAATGAAAACCAGTGTGCTTTCTCATATTCATCACTGGGCTTCATTATGTTATGAATGGCATGTGCTATGGTAGCAAGTTTTAGATTCTTGTTTTATTCAACAGTAATACTCAGTGATCATTCATTAGTAAAGCATCCTATTGGAATTCTAAAGAGTGAAGGATGTAATACCTTAGCAAATATGGCTAAAAATCATACAGTTAGCTATTTAAAAAATAGATTGTTTTGTTGCATCAGAGTTCTACTAAAGATGAGAAAATAAACAAAGGTGGGAACATATATTTATAGGAGTTACAAAATCACTTGAATTTTGTAGATGAGCATTTATTCCATTCAACAAATACTTGCTTTGTTACATAAACTCAACCAAATTAAACTGTTGGAAATTCTAATAATAAAATACTGAATCTGAAAACTAATTCATTTAATCAAGAAGCTACAGAAAATTTGTGAATGAGTATTACATGCAACCAACTCTAATTCAATATGACTTTGTTTCTGTAAACACACACACACACACACACACACACACACACATACATAAATTGACATACAGAAAGGCAATTTTGTTGGAGTATACAAATGGGAATAAAATCCAAATGAACTCTGGTTTTAAACTGGTTGTTAAAAAATACCATTATATGATGTGTAAAAGCTCATCATCAAACTCTTCTTTGGGCTTTCAGTGATAACTTAGACTTGGCAAAAAGATGGCATTGAATATTTTGTCCTAAAATGCACTCGCTCTATCTATCTATCTATCTATGCACATATGTAATAGAGAGGGAGGGAAACATATTGAACAAACTATAATTCATAGTACTTAATTAATTATAATAATTACAATAATTACAATTCAGAACCTACCAGTATACTAGACCAGGTCTCTCTCCTGTGTGACATTTTGGTTTCAATTTGAATTTCTAATCCAGTGCAGTTTGTTTTGGCACTGCTTCCATTTCTAGCATGGACCACAGCAGAAAGTATTAATATATAATTTGCCAAATAAAACTTTAGTGATCATTCACAAGATTTTAAATATATTCTCATTGTAAATCAATTTTATATGTCTAATAAAGCATTAAATGCAGTCTCACTCTGCTCTACCATGTCCAAAGATAATAATGAATTCTGCATTTGTTCTTTTCCTCCTGAATACTTGTAGATAAACTTTATTCAAAGCCCAGTTGTTTGTTGTTTTCAGCTATCAAGTTGTCTAAGAATATCCAGAATTTCTTCACTTCTGAAATAAAAAAAAAAAAAAAGTCCTGAAGCATTTCAAAGCTGCAAAAGGTTTAGGTTCATCTTGTGCTGAATTCACTCAATTTGGGGATTTCCTTTGGAAGACAGTACAAAGGAATGTACTATCCTTTCATTAAGATAGTACATAATGAAATGTATGTTTTATATGGTATAGCAGTATTCCTTTTAATACTTTGAATGAAATGAATGTTTAATATGGTATAGCAGTATTCCTTTGAATGAAATGTATGTTTAATATGGTACAGCAGTATTCCTTTAACTTCCTCAGGGAACTAAGACAGAAACAGAGCAACCTATAGAGACTGAGCATTTTTGTTGTTGTTTTTTGGTTTTATTTATTTTTTGTTTTTTGGCCGCACCACAAGGCATGCGGGATCTTAGTTCCCTGATGACCAGGGATCGAACCGGTGCCCCCTGCAGTAGAAGCTTGATGTCCTAACCACTGGACCATCAGGGAATTCCCCCAAGAGGCTGAGCATTTTTAAAAAACTTTGTAGAATTTTTTTTGTTCTAGAGGCTACACGCACCCCCCCCACACACACACACATACATACACACACAATCTAGTCAGTGTCATTTAACTGATTTAACTCTAAAAAGGTCAGGTTACTCTATATTTTTTGGACCTATCCAACCCCTTGTAATTTTGGAGGAATTATCATTTAAGCTTTTGCAAAGAGTTATATAACTCTATGAAGCTTTTCTCTTAATAGAGATAGACATTTTTTTCTTCTGCAAAATATTAGTACATTTACTTGTGCAAATATTAAGTATAGCATGTAGTGTATACCAATTTTTGTAACTTTATAAGATTGTAAACTTCTGGAAAATAGCATTTTTTTCTTATTTACCACTGTATCCTTCCTTTCAGCACACTGCCTAGCACAAATTTGATAGGTATTCATAATATCTTTGTTGAAATGACAGGTTTATAAGTTCCAGTTATTTAGCTATTTGAACTGATCTACTACATATTTACCAGGCAATGTACAAAATAATAAACGCATATAATAGCATCAAAGCATGTTATGCACCTAAGATGTAATCACTGAGCTATCCATTGAGGTGCAGAAATGTTACTTGTTGCTCCCTGTTCACACAAGAAACACACACACACACACACACACACACACACACATTGCTTTCACCAAAAATGTAAACTTAAGCAAAAGTCATAACAGAACAACTACATTATTGAAACCCTGTAATTAACAAATAACGTACCCTATAATTAACAAATAACATACTCATTCACTAAAGCTGGACAATACTATTTGGAATTACTTTAATTCATATATGTAAAAAGTATCATTTCAATAACACTGAGATTCCATATTTATCTATAATTTCAAATGTGAATGTGTAAATATAATTTAAAAATATTACTTAATCTTACCCAGTTACATCATTATAGATTATCTATTTAATGGGAAAAATTTTAGGGCCAGTGGCTTTGGGGAATGAAGTTGGGCTCAAAAATATTCTCTGCAAGAAAAATAAAGTCACCCTGAATGTCCAGACATGTTTTACACTTCAATACTATGACACTAAAAATGATGGCTAGAAGATTATATAATCTAAAGGGAACTGTGATTATGAACTTTATGTGTCAACTTGTCTGAGCCATAGTGTTCCAGTGCCAAGTCAAACATTATTTTGGCTGTTTCTGTGAAGGTATTTTTTGGACGAGATGAACATTCCAGTCAATGGACTTTGCATAAAGCAAATTATCCTCCATAATATGGGTGGGCCTCATCCAATCAGTTTAAAGATTTACCTTCCCAGACCAAGAAAGAATTCTACCAGCAGACTGCCTTCAGAATGCAGCTCTTCCCTGGATCTCTAGCCTTCTGGTCTACCCTGCAGATTTTGGACTTACCAAACCCCACAATCATGAACCAATTATTTAAAATAAATCTACAATCTATATACACATTATTTTGGTTTTATTTCTCTGGAGAACCCTGACTAATACAGGGACTTAAGAGTAACCTGATTACATCTGTAGACTCAGCTGCTAGAAAATTATAGTAAAACTGTTTTCCCAAAAAGAGACATTTGATATTAAAGCTTGCTAACTTCTTAACTGGTATCATTGCCAATTTGTCATTATTTCATCAGGTTTTGGTGAAATTTGACTAAATACACTTTAAAATATATTGGATACATGTAAAAAGATTTGGGTAAATGTACAGAAGCATTTTAAACTCAAGCACACATAAAATGATACACAGAATCAAACCAATACAGATTACTAATCATTAAATTTATAGTCTTATTCCACATATGAGCTGATGCCTCCTATATTGCTTAATAACTTATAATTAATAAGCAAGAAAATGTCTAGCATTTACCAAGTGCTAATTGTGTACCAGCCCTTAAGCTATGCATTTTACATTCACTTTTTTAGTAATGAAAATCTATGAGGTAAAGACTATTGGTAATTACATGTGAGGAAACAGGCTGAGACATGGAACATAAATTCTTTAGACTTACAATAAGTGACTGTACTGGGAAGCAAACTGAAGTCTCTCTTACTCCAGAGCCAGAGATCTCAACCTGTTGGATAACAGCCTATGCTAAATTGTTCACAGTAAATGGCTCCTTAATAATCAGTAGTTCTTGTAAATCCTCAGCTCACTTGCAGTCATTTGGAAATATTTAACTACCATTTTTATTTCAATTGTGCTAGAATATTCATTTGCCAAATTTACTACTACATATGTTCCTCAAACTTTGTCGTTTTATAGCATATGATATCAGCATCTTGGATTTTCAAGGATTTAAAATTTTAGCTCATTCTTATGAAAAGCATGGACACAATATCCTGTTTGATGCTTTATGTTAGATAAAACCTAATCTGTGTGTTTTACCAAACACATTTTACTAATGATTGATTTGAAAGATTGTAGTGAGACAGGGTTAAGGGCATGGTCTTTGGAGCCAGAATGTCTGGGAACACATCTTAGTCCCTCCACTGTCTAGCTGTGTGAACTAAGTCAAATCACTCAAATCACTGGGTCTCAGTTCCTTCAAGTGGAAAAACAGGATAGTAAAAGTCTCCACCTCAATGGGTTTTGTGGGATTTATATTAGTTCATACTTGTAAAGCTCTTAGAATAGTCATAAGCATGGTACAGGATTTGGTAGTATTTTAAATAAATACCATAGTATTTCAAATAATAGTTTAACACATATATAAAGTAACCAGATATTCTGAGGTAAAAATATAAATTGTTTGTAATTTTAAAGTACTATTTCACCCTTTACTGTTTTGCCTATTTTGTCTATATTATAAACTTTATCTTATTCTTGGTTCCATTCAGTTTACGATCCTTGCTTAGTCAGCCTTATAAGCCAACCCTAATTCCAGGCAGAGATTTAGCCATCCATTATGTTAGCTCTGTTATTTGGGATCAGTGGTTAATGGATTTCTGATGTAGAGGGAAGTTTTTGTGTAACTGAGATATAATTTTGACAGATGAGGTCACAATAGGTTTAACTGATGTTCTCTCAAGCCTGAGGAGTGCTTGCTTAAGTAGGTTCAGCTGAAGCATTTCAGAAGCAATGCATGGTACCTACCAATCTAGATTATTTTATACAGATACATATCTTTTATTGTTTAAATTTTGTTTCAAGGCTTTTTAAAAGTTTTAAAAATGGATAAAAACAATATTCTTGTTAATTAAACAATCTTTAATGGATAGTTTGAAAGGACTAGACATCTGCACTAGAATAAAATGTTGTCTTTGATGCAATTTTCATTAATTTGAATTCAAAGTTATTAAATTCAGTGTCTTGTTTTTAAACAAACCCCTGCTATTTCATTTACAGTATCATATGTTCTGAATAAAATGTGCTAAACAAGAACAGCTAAAAAATAAGATTTTATTTGAAATCTTATTTTTTTCCTTTCTATTAAACCATCACTATTATCACAGTAATATTAAGGTATAATGTAATTATGATGTTCAGGAAACCAAGGCATTATATGTTTTTAGATCATTTTCTTTATTAATAAAAAAACAAACAAAATTGGAAAATTACTTAAAAATTTTTATGCTACCTTGAGTAGTCAAAATATCAACTTATAGTTCAAATGAGCTCAATTTAACATTTTTGTTGTACACTAAAAAGAAGTAGTATGTGTGTTGACAATTAAAATAGCAGAATTTTCAGACTAGTGAATCAAAAGAAAAAATTACAATGTACAAAAAGCAAATAAGTTTTAAAATGTAATGCTCTCAGTAGAGTTCATCCTTATAAGTTCAACCACTTATAAATGAAGTAGAATGTTGTGTGGATTTTGTATTGAAATGAATATATTTCACTCTGTCAATAGCAGGAAATAAAACAATCCAGTGTTTTGTTTCTGTTGTTTTGTTTTTAGAGAAGGGAAAATTGATGATTCTGGAAAGAGCGGGTCAAGTGGAGATACTGGCCTTACTCAGGAGCATGGACAATTCAACTGCTGTAAGAGAAAGAAAGTTAGAGAATATATGGGTACGAACAAAGGAGGTCACAAAACTTGGTAGAGGGAGCACATAAAAGTTCTTTTTAATTGCTTCCATTTTTCAGTGAAATAAAAAAGTAGGTTTATTAGCTAGGAATAAAAAATGGAGAGCCAGTACTGGGAAAGTAAGAGAAAGTATAAAACACTAAGTAGAGCAGAATATTAATTGACTGGGGCACATAATAATAATAATCCAGTGCTTTCTAACCTTTCTCTTCCTCAAATTCACTTGAAGTATTTGTTGGAAACAGAGATTCTCATGAAGACTTTGATTCCATGTGCAAGTTTGCCCAAGAATCTCTTTTTAAGGGACCACAGTCAATAGTAAGATTATCCAAAATTAGAAAACCACTGTTAAATAATCATTAAGAGTGTTTTATACAAGTAGTGCATTAGATAATACCAAAGTTTAAAAAATGAATAATAGTTTTTTATCCTAAATATGGGAAGTATGATATATATATATATATATATATACACACACATATACATGCATATTAACAAATGTAATTTCAAATAAAATCTAACTGTAATCTGAAGACTTCAACTGTAACTGATGAATATAATACTATGTAAATAATTCAGAGGAGGAAACATGACACTCTGGATACATGAGTAAATGATCACGGAAGGAAGGAATAAAGCTGCAATGCAGGCTTGAAGTTTTTTGTTCTTATTTTTTAAATCAGAAGACTAAGCAACTGAGAGGAAGGACAGGAAGGCATTTTATGTAGGGAATCACATCAGTGATGGCAAGGAGGGAAGGATGCAAGGTATCTTTAGAAGATAACAGATCTCACTGAAGGAGTTTTCTTATAATCAATAATAGGAGATGAGAACAGAGAGTTTTAGAGTACTTTTATATATTGGGTATATATTAATTGCTCATAACATGCAAAGCACAAAGAATAATGAGGAAAAATGAAAATAAAAAAAGATCTATCCTCAAGGAACTCGTAATGTTGTGTATTAACAAGCAGTTAAGCTATGGAGTGATTTGTGTTACGGGAAGGTAAAGCAGAGTATTCTACAGGAGAACATAAAGAATGACCATCTATATATGGAGAGGAGGGCTAAGAGAGAGGCTGGTGATGCAGAGTTTAGGGAAGCCTTTCCTGATGTCTAAACTGGAAGATCATTGGAAGATGTCTAAATTGGAAGATGATAATCTACAATAGCATGTGGACATAAGTGTGGATGTGTGTGTGTGTGTGTGTGCATGCATGCACATGCATGCACATCTGTGAGTACTGGATCAGATTGGGCTTTCTAAGCAAAGAAAGTTCAACTCAATACAATGATACTATAATGACATGACCATATTTATATTTCAAAACCTGTCAGTCTGACTGAAATATTAAATAATGAAATGAAAAATTCAAGTCTAGAAAGAAAACAAAAATAAAGAAACTAGTTGAAACAGCAGAAAGAGTGATGGAATAATGCAAGGAAACATTTTCAACAGTTGTTTGTTGAACAACAATTGCTTCCAAAGTATTTTTCTACATACAGGAATATAGACAAGATTGTTGTTACCTTGGTACCTGTTAAAGGGAAAACAATGAGACTGAAACATAGATAAATAAATGAACAAGATGTACAGTTAGCAGCAATTATTATAAATGGGATGAACAATGACTGGAAGTGAGTAACATTAGTAACAAAGACCCCTCAATGGAAGTGGCTGATAAGCTGATTAAGCAGAATAGGTCCACCGAGACAAGATCCAGGGGAAGGATTTCACCAGCAGAGGGGAGAAAGCATTAAATCAGACCACGCTGGGTGTTTGAGTAGCAACAATAAAAGCCTGGCATGATCTGAATATAATATAAGTAAAGGGAAAAGTGTGAGTGAGTTTAGAAAGGCATCATGATTGTGAGTTTGAGTAAAGTGGTAATACTGGAAATGAACAAAAATAGATCTATTAATCATATAAAAAGCAGGATACATCAGTCAGACTTTGGGGCCTTTGGAAGGTAATTAGGTTTAGATGAGGTCATGACGTTAGTCCTCATTATGGTATTAGCATCAGATGGTAAAAGAACATAGTTCTCTCTCCATCCTCCCCCATCAAATGTATAAAGACAGCTCAGAGAAAGTGGGCTTTCTGCAAGCCAGAAAGAGTTCTGAGCTGAACCGGATCATGCTGGCACCTTTATCTCAGAATTCAAGCCTCCAGAACTATGAGAAACATATTTCTGTTGTTTAAGCCACTCAATCTACAGTATTTTATACTGTTATAGCAGCCTGAGCAGACAGAGACATGAATTATTTCAGCTTTCTGTGAGCTTTAAAACTTCCAACCCCCTCCTATTTGTACTTTTTGGACAAATAGTTTGTTGTTAATCATCTTTGCTCTTCTAATATGTTATTTTTCTCTGTATTTAATAGTATTTTTAAGTTAACATTTACTTTCTCCAGCTTGATTGTGATATGCCTTAGCAGAGGTATATTCTGCTAGGTGTACAGAATACACCTAATATGCCTTCCTGTATTGTGGTTTGGATTCACAGAGCTTTTAGACTTTTGAGTTAATAACTTTTTATCAAACTGTAATACACACACACACACACACACACACACATGTCAATTTTTTTTTAGTCTCCCTTCTCTTCTCCCTCCTGGAAGTCTCATTACTCATTTTTAACACTGCTTGATAATGTAGCACAGATCACTGATTTCTCTATGTATTGTCTTTCTGCCCTTAATTTTGGGTGGCTTTTATCACTGTATCTTCAAGTTCATTGGCCTTTTTATCTGAAGTGTCTAATCTCCTATTACTTGCATCAAATGACATTTTGATTTTAGATACTGTGCTTTTAATCAGTGCTTTCTCTGAGTTTTAATTTTTCTATTACTCTTTATGCTTACGTTTCCACTTCTTGAACATAAGAAGTATCATGTTTAGAATAGTTGTTTTAAGTCCTTTTCTGCTATTTCTATTATCTTGCTCATTTCTTAATCCAGCCTAGTGATTTGTTTTACATGTATGTGGGTAATATTTTCTACTGTTTGAATGTCTGGTAATTTTTAATTGTTTATCAAATTTCATGTTGTTGGATGTTGGATTTTGTTGTGCTAGCTTAATGTTTTATATTTAATTATATGCAATTAAGTTACTGGGAATCAAGTGGGTCATTTTAAGTTGTGGATTGTTTTAATCAACAAACTTTATATCTCAGAACAATTTTAGGTTCATATAATTTGATTAGACATACTACCTTAATAATTTGTAAATTTTTTCCCATTATTTTCTGCACACATTTTTAGAGAGCAATAATCCCATTTAAAGGGACAATCAAAAGAAAAATTTCTTCCTACAAAAAAATCTAGACAACCCTAAGAAATTGAGCCCTAGCTCTTCCATTCTCAAATACTACAAATTAAAATTCGTTCAAAGGTAAATAAAAGCATATTAAGACAAATACTTTGGAACATGCAAAAGTTGTTGACATAGATTATAAACTTATCAACAATATGTAAACCATATTAGATAGAAATCAAATTCTTGAATCTGGAGAAAGCAATGTATATTCTAAATTTTCCTTTAGAATTACCAGAAAGTTTTATAAATTGTTCCTGTTGCTACTCTCCCAATATTTATTTAGTCCTTTTGAAAATGATCATTGTAATAAATAATAATAGACTACTAAGTAAAGATATGTTAAAAGTGTCTTCAATTTTCTTCCATTTCTCTTGACATTGATGCTTTATTATCAACTAATTAGAAAAAAAATGTTCTCAAAATAAAATTAAATGACCACTTTAAGGAGAATAAAGTTTCAGGATAAATATCAAAGATTCCTAAGGTTAGATCTTTAGATGATTTAACTTAGACCTTTGAATTTTATCTATATTTGACAATAAGAAAAAATATTTTACACTGAAACCGTATATATCATACATGCCTATGATACAGATATAGATAAAATCTTAAAGAAAATATTTAAGATCAAACATCTATGGGAGGGGACGAGGGGAAGATGGCGGAAGAGTAAGACACGGAGATCACCTTCCTCCCCACAGATACACCAGAAATACATCTACACGTGGAACAACTCCTACAGAACACCTACTAAATGCTGGCAGAAGACCTCAGACCTCCCAAAAGGCAAGAAACTCCCCACGTACCTGGGTAGGGCAAAAGAAAAAAGAATTAACAGAGACAAAAGGATAGGGGCAGGACCTGCACCAGTGGGAGGGAGCTGTGAAGGAAGAAAGGTTTCCACACACTAGGAAGCCCCTTCACGGGCAGAGACTGCGGGTGGCGGAAGGGGAAAGCTTCAGAGCCACGGAGGAGAGCACAGCAACGGGGGTGCGGAGGGCAAAGCGGAGAGATTCCCGCACAGAGGATCGGTGCCAACTGACACTCACCAGCCCGAAAGGCTTGTCTGCTCACCTGCTGGGGCAGGCGGGGTTGGGAGCTGAGGCTCGGGCTTCCTTTGGAGCGAACGGAGAGGACTGGGGCTGGCGGCGTGAACACAGCCTGCAGGGGGTTAGTGCGCCAAGGCTAGCTGGGAGGGAGCATGGGGAAAAGTCTGGACCTGCCAAAGAGGCAAGACATTTTCTTCTCTCTTTGTTTCCTGGTGCACGAGTAGTGGGGGATGAAGAGCGCTGCTTAAAGGAGCTCCAGAGACGGGCGCGAGCCATGGCTATCAGCGCAGACCCCAGAGACGGGCATGAGATGCTAAGGCTGCTGCTGCCGCCACCAAGAAGCCTGTGTGCGACCACAGGTCACTATCCACACACCCCTTCTGTGGAGCCTGTGCAGCCCGCCACTGCCAGGGTCCCGGGATCCAGGGACAACTTCCCCGGGAGAATGCACGGCGCACCTCGGGCTGGCGCAACATCATGCC
Organism: Globicephala melas; assembly: GCF_963455315.2. Taxonomy (NCBI): domain Eukaryota; kingdom Metazoa; phylum Chordata; class Mammalia; order Artiodactyla; family Delphinidae; genus Globicephala; species Globicephala melas. The sequence goes on along the minus strand of NC_083317.1, from coordinate 21,800,511 downwards.
GGCCTCTGCTGCCGCAGGCTCGCCCTGCATCCGTACTCTTCCCTCCCCCCAGCCTGAGCCAGAGTCCCCAAAGCAGTTGCTCCTTTAACCTGTCCTGTCTGAGCGAAGAACAGACGCCCTCCAGCGACCTACATGCAGAGGCAGGGCCAAATCCAAAGCTGAGCTCCTGGGAGCTGTGAGAACAAAGAAGAGAAAGGGAAATCTCTCCCAGCAGCCTCAGAAGCAGCAGATTAAAGCTCCACAATCAACTTGATGTACCCTGCATCTGTGGAATAAATGAATAGACAACGAATCATCCCATATTGAGGAGGTGGACTTTGAGAGCAAGATTTATGATTTTTTCCCCTTTTCTTCTTTTTGTGAGTGTGTATGTGTATGCTTCTGTGTGAGATTCTGTCTGTATAGCTTTGCTTCCACCATTTGTCCTAGGGTTCTATCCGTCCTTTTTTTTTTTTTTCTTTTTTAAAAGAATTTGTTTTCTTAATAATTATTTTTTTAATTTAATAACTATTTTGTTATCTTATCTTCTTTCTTTTTTTCTTTCTTTCCTTCCTTCCTCCCCTCCTTTCTTCCTTACTCCCTCCCTCCCTCTCTTCTTCTTTCTTTCTTTCTCTCTCTTTCTTTCTTTCTACTTTTTCTCCCTTTCCTTCCTTCCTTCCCTCCTTTCTTCCTTCCTCCCTCCCTCTCTTCTTCTTTCTCTCTCTTTCTTTCTTTCTTTCTTTCTACTTTTTCTCCCTTTTATTCTGAGCCGTGTGGATGAAAGGCTCTTGGTGCTCCCACCAGGTGTCAGGGCTGTGCCTCTGAGGTGGGAGGGCCAAATTCTGGACACTGGTCCACAAGAGACCTCCCAGCTCCACATAATATCAAACAGCAAAAATCTCCCAGAGATATCCATCTCAACACCAGCACCCAGCTTCACTTACTGACCAGCAAACTACAATGTTGGACACCCTATGCCAAACAACTAGCAAGACAGGAACACACGCCACCCATTAGCAGAGAGGCGCCTAAAATTATAATAAGGCCACAGACACCCCAAAACACACCACCAGACGTTGACCTGCCCATCAGAAAGACAAGATCTAGCCTCATACACCAGAACACAGGCACCAGTCCCCTCTACCAGGAAGCCTACACAATCCACTGAACCAACCTCACCTACTGAGGGCAGACACCAAAAACAACGTGAACTACGAACCTGCAGCCTGCAAAAAGGAGACCCCAAACACAATAAGATAAGCAAAATGAGAAGACAGAAAAACACACAGAAGATAAAGGAGCAAGATAAAAACCCACCAGACCTAACAAATGAAGAAGAAATAGTGAGTCTACCTGAAAAATAATTCAGAATAATGGTAGTAAAGATGATCCAAAATCTTGGAAATAGAATAGACAAAATGCAAGAAACATTTAACAAGGACCTAGAAGAACTAAAGATGAAACAAACAATGATGAACAACACAATAAATGAAATTAAAAATACTCTAGAAGGGATAAATAGCAGAATAACTGAGGCAGAAGAATGGATAAGTGACCTGGAAGATAAAATAGTGGAAATAACTACTGCAGAGCAGAATAAAGAAAAAATAATAAAAAGAATTGAGGACAGTCTCAGAGACCTCTGGAACAACATGAAACACACCAACATTTGAATTATAGGGCTTCCAGAAGAAGAAGATAAAAAGAAAGGGACTGAAAAAATATTTGAAGAGATTATAGTTGAAAACTTCCCTAATTGGAGAAAGGAAATAGTTAATCAATTCCAGGAAGCACAGAGATTCCCATACAGGATAAATCCAAGGAGAAATACACCAAGACACATATTAATCAAACTGTCAAAAATTAAAAACAAAGAAGACAAATTAAAAGCAGCAAGGGACAAACAACAAATAACACACAAGGGAATATCCATAAGGTTAAGAGCTGATCTTTCAGCAGAAATTCTGCAAGCCAGAAGGGACTGACTGGACATATTTAAAGTGATGAAGGAGAAAAACCTGCACCCAAGATTACTCTACTCAGCAAGGATCTCATTCAGATTTGATGCAGAAATTAAAACTTTTACAGACAAGCAAAAGCAGAGAGTTCAGCACCACCAAACCACCTTTACAATAAATGCTAAAGGAAGTTCTCTAGGCAAGAAACACATGAGAAGGAAAAGACATACAATAACAAACCCAAAACAATTAAGAAAATGGGAATAGGAACATACATATTGATAATTACCTTAAATGTAAATGGACTAAATGATCCCACCAAAAGACATAGATTAGCTGAATGGATACAAAAACAAGACCCTTATATATGTTGTCTACCAGAGACCCACTTGAGACCTAGATAAACATACAGACTGAAAGTAAAGGGATGGAAAGAGTTATTCCAGGCAAATGGAAACCAAGAGAAAGCTGGAGTAGCAATTCTCTTATCAGACAAAATAGACTTTAAAATAAAGACTATTAGAAGATACAAAGAAGGACTCTACATAATGATAAAAGGATCAATCCAAGAAGAAGATATAACAATTGTAAATATTTATGCACCCAACATAGGAGCACTTCAATACATAAGGCAAATACTAAGAGCCATAAAAGGGGAAATCGACAGTAACACACTCATAGTAGGGGACTTTAACACCCCACTTTCACCAATGGACAGATCATCCACAATGAAAGTAAATAAGGAAACACAAGCTTTAAATGATACATTAAACAAGATGGACTTAATCGATATTTATAGGACATTCCATCCAAAAACAACAGAATACACATTTTTCCCAAGTGCTCATGAAACATTCTCCAGGATAGATCATATCTTGGGTCACAAATCAAGCCTTGGTAAATTTAAGAAAATTGAAATTGTATTAAGTATCTTTTCCGACCACAATGCTATGAGACTAGATATCAATTACAGGGAAAGATCTGTAAAAAATACAAACACATGGAGGCTAAACAAACACTACTTAATAACGAAGTTATCACTGAAGAAATCAAAGAGGAAAAAAAAATCCTAGAAACAAATGACAATGGAGACACGACAACCCAAAACCTATGGGATAAAGCAAAAGCAGTTCTAAGAGGGAAGTTTATAGCAATACAATCCTTCCTTAAGAAACAGGAAACATCTGAAATAAACAACCTAACCTTACACCTAAAGCAATTAGAGAAAGAAGAACAAAAAAGCCCCAAAGTTAGCAGAAGGAAAGAAATCATAAAAATCAGATCAGAAATAAATGAAAAAGAAATGAAGGAAACAATAGCAAAGACCAATAAAACTAAAAGCTGGTTATTTGAGAAGATAAACAAAATTGATAAATCATTAGCCAGACTCATCAAGAAAAAAAGGGAGAAGAGTCTAATCAATAGAATTAGAAATGAAAAAGGAGAGGTAACACCTGACACTGCAGAAATACAAAAGATCATGAGAGATTACTACAAACAACTCTATGCCAATAAAATGGACAACCTGGAAGAAATGGACACATTCTGAGAATGCACAACCTGCCAAGACTGAACCAGGAAGAAATAGAAAATGTGAATAGACCAATCACAAGCACTGAAATTGAAAAAGTGATTAAAAATCTTCCAACAAACAAAAGCACAGGACGAGATGGCTTCACAGGCAAATTCTATCAAACTTTTAGAGAAGAGCTAACACCTATCCTGCTCAAACTCTTCCAAAATATAGCAGAGGGAGTAACGCTCCCAAACTCATTTTACGAGGCCACCATCACCCTGACACCAAAACCAGAAAAGATGCCACAAAGAAAGAAAAGTACAGGCCAATATCACTGATGAACATAGATGCAAAAATCCTCAACAAAATACTAGCGAACAGAATCCAACAGCACATTAAAATGATCATACACCACGTTCAAATGGTTTTTTTCCAGGATGGCAAGGATTCTTCAATATACACAAATAAATCAACGTGATACACCATATTAACAAATTGAAGGAAAAATACCATATGATCATCTCAATAGATGCAGAGAAAGCTTTCGACAAAATTCAACACCCATTTATGATAAAAAACCTGCAGAAAGTAGGCATAAAGGGAACTTTCCTCAACATAATAAAGGCCATATATGACAAACCCACAGCCAACATCGTCCTCAATGGTGAAAAACTGAAAGCATTTCCACTAAGATCGGGGCAAGACAAGGTTGCCCACTCTCACCACTCTTATTCAACATAGTTTTGGAAGTTTTAGCCACAGCAATCAGAGAAGAAAAGGAAATAAAAGGAATCCAAATCAGAAAAGAAGAAGTAAATCTGTCACTGTTTGCAGACGACATGATAATATACATAGAGAATCCTAAAGATGCTACCAGATAACTACTAGAGCTAATGAATTTGGTAAAGTAGCAGGATACAAAATGAATGCACAGAAATCTCTCGCATTCTTATACACTAATGATGAAAAATCAGAAAGTGAAATCAAGAAAACACTCCCATTTACCTTTGCAACAAAAAGAATAAAATATCTAGGAATAAACCTACCTAAGGAGACAAAAGACCTGTATGCAGAAAATTATAAGACACTGATGAAAGAAATTAAAGATGATAAAAAATAGATGGAGAAATATACCATCCTCTTGGATTGGAAGAATCAACATTGTGGAAATGACTCTACTACCCAAAGCAATCTACAGATTCAATGCAATCCCTATCAAACTACCACTGGCATTTTTCACAGAACTAGAACAGAAAATTTCACAATTTGTATGGAAATACAAAAGAGCCCAAACAGCAAAAGCAATCTTGAGAATGAAAAACGGAGCTGGAGGAATCAGGCTCCCTTTCTTCAGACTATTCTACAAAGATACAGTAATCAAGACAGTATGGTACTGCAACAAAAACAGAAAGATAGATCATTGGAACAGTATAGAAAGCCCAGAGATAAGCCCACACATATATGGTCACCTTATCTTTGATAAAGGAGGCAGGAATGTACAGGAGGGAAAGGACAACCTCTTCCATAAGTGGTGCCGGGAAAACTGGACAGGTACATGTAAAAGTATGAGATTAGATCACTCCCTAGCACCATACACAAAAATAAGCTCAAAATGGATTAAAGACCTAAATGTATGGCCAGAAACTATCAAACCCTTAGAGGAAAACATAGGTAGAACACTCTATGACATAAATCACAGCAAGATCCTTTTTGACCCACCTCCTAGGGAAATGGAAATAAAAACAAAAATAAACAAATGGGACCTAATGAAACTTCAAAGCTTTTGCACAGCAATGGAAACCATAAACAAGACCAGAAGACAACCTGGTGTGTTTAGTGTTGTCCCAGAGGCCTCTGAGATTGTTTTCAATTCTTTTCATTCCTTTTTCTTTATTCTGCTCCTCAGCAGATATTTCTACCATTTTGTCTTCCAGCTTACTTATTCATTCTCCTGTCTCAGTTATTCTGTTTTATTCTGTTATTGATTCCTTCTAGTGTATTCTTCTTTTCAGCTATCATGTTGTTCATCTGTTTGTTCTTTAGTTCTTCTAGATCTTTGTTAAACATTTCTTGTATTTTCTCAATCCATGTGTCCATTCTATTTCTGAGATTTGCATCATCTTTACTACCATTACTCTGAATTCTTTTTCAGGTAGATTGCCTATTTCATATTTATTTATTTTGTCTTATAGTTTTTTACCTTGCTCCTTCATCTGTGACATATTTTTTTGCTGTCTCATTTTGTTTTTTATTTTAATGAGTGGGTTTGTGTTCCTGTCTTACTGGTTGTTTGGCCTGAGGCTTTCAACACTGGAGTCTGTAGGCTGTTGGGTAGAGCTGGGTCTTGGTGCTGAAATAAGGACCTTTGTGAGACCTCACTCCGATGAATACTCCCAGGGTGGTCTGAGGTTGTCTGTTAGTCCAGTGGTTCAGACTCAGAGCTCCCACCGCAGGAGCTTCGGCCTGACCCCTAGCTCATGAACCAAGATCCCGCAAGCCTTTTGGGGTAGCAAAAAAAAAAAAAAAAGAAAAAAGGAAAGATAATAAGAAAGTAAAAAATAAAATTAGACTAGGAAACTAACAGATATGTTAAAAAGAATATAAAAATAAAAATATAGGGCTTCCCTGGTGGTGCAGTGGTTGAGAGTCCACCTGCCGATGCAGGGGACACGGGTTCATGCCCCAGTCTAGGAAGATCCCACATGCCACGGAGCGGCTAGGCCTATATATATATATATATATATATATATATACATATACACGTATATATATATATATATGTATATATATATACGTGTATATGTGTGTGTGTATGTATATATATATATATATATATATATATATATATATATATATATATATATATATATATATATATATATATATGAATCAGCAACTGGAAGGTACATCAGTCCCACAATAGTAAAAGAGAGGAGGAAGGAAAACAAAAAGAAAGAAATAAAAGGGGGGAAAGACCTTGGCTGTGGAGGGTGGGGCCTAAACAAAGGCGAGGTTTGGGTGGTGGGTTGGGCCTATGCTTAGGTCCCACAGGGCTGGAAAACGTCCTGAGGGCCGTGGGCGGTGGGGTTTAGGCTCAAGGAACAGAAGGGGCCCAGGTGTGCCCCCCACCCCTGGTCTCAGAGGGCGGGGCACCTCTCCTGGGAGCCCAACAGGCTCCCCAGGCTCGAGTGGGTGGGAAAAACGCCCTACTCTCCTCTCCTGCTCCTTCCGGTCCTGGAGGACCCCTCCCGCCTGTCTCTCTTGATCTCCCTGGCCTCCCTCCTATGCCCCCAAGGACCCACGCAGCCTGGATGGGTTTTTGGAGGGCAGGGGACGGGCCTTGGAGCTCAGCAGGCTCCCTGTGCCCAAGTGGGTGGGGCAGACACCCTCCACTCCTCTCCCACTCTTCCCAGAGGGTCCCTCCCACCTGCCTCCCCTGATCTCCTCCTCCTCAGGGGCACTGATCCTTTCTGGCCTCCACTTCTCCTCCCCACTCAGGCCCCCTACATCCTACCGGTTCACTAGTGGTTTCCTCCCATCTTCTTGGGAGTCAGGGTCTCCCACCAGCAGCCAGCAGGTGCCCTAGTTGTGGGGAGATGCTAAATCAGCGTCTTCCCACACCACCATTTTGACTCCACCTCCCAAACTCTGGCTTTGTTGATTTGCTCTACTGTACATTTATTTCCTATTTCATTAATTTCAGCTCATATCTTTATATGCAATTACTTCTAATATCTCTGATGTTAAACTATTCTTTATAGTTTCTTAGGATGCATGTATGCCTGATTGATTATGGCCTTTATTCTTTTTGCATACATGCTTTTAAGTGATAAATTTCTCTGAGCATGGTTTTAGCTTTATCCCACATGTTTTTATACTGTAGTGAGATTTACATTTTCAGTATCAATCACTCCAAAGTATCTAATTTCCAGTCTGATGTCGCCGACTCATGGATTATTTTGAGCAAGGTTGATAAACAGATAAATACATAGGGTCTTTTGAAATAGTTATGTGCACTGTATTCTAAAAAAAAAAAAAAAATCAATTGTGGCCCCAGAACATACATTAAATAATCTTTGTCATCAAACTGTATATAAGGGCAGTTGCATGAGTAATTCTCAGTTAATCTGTGTTAAAAATTGATAAATTCCTCATCTTTAGAGAATCAGCCCACATATCTCTTTACAAATTTCTGGATAAAGGAGTAAACATTTTCTATGCAGTTGTATACAAACTGTTTTTGAGTCCTAGTAGGAAGTAGAGATAAAACGGAATATATCATATAATTTGCTCTGATGTTTGCACTACTCTGAAAATGTCACTTTTCAGGATCTTTAAAAATGTTCCTGGTTGTATGGGAATCTTTGAAAAATTAAATGTGACTCACAATTTATGATGATTTATAAAAAAAAATAATAATTAGGTCTTTTAAGCAGATTTATTCTCCTATATTATTAGTAAACTCAGTTTTTTTTTTTTTTCCCTCTGTGGCTCTCTTTTCCAATATGATTATATCAATACTATTGCTATATTTTATAGAATATAAATCAGAAATAAACTCCATTTTGAATCTTCAGTATTGATCTTCCTAGTAAATATAAAATCATCAAGGGTAAATATACATAATATGAAGTACTCAAAAGTTCAGTTTTCATAATGTATTTTTTAAAGCAAATTTTACAGCATGGCATCATGGATCAAATCATTGTGAATGATGGTTAGATATGAATCAGAATTATTTTCCATAATATACTTATCTGTTAATTTAATATTAAATCATTTATAAATAGAAGGACAATCATTAGTTAAATAAAAGGTCAGTAGAGCAATAGAAGCTTATTTTCCAAATCAAATAATTTCAGATGATTTAAAAGTTAATTTTACTGCCTTAATATATATCCATTTAGTTAAATCTCTTAATTAAATAGGAACAGATTTTTAAAAATCTTTTAATGTTCAGAGCTTTTTTACAATTTAAAATATCATGAAAAAATTATAATAAAATTGTGAAGAAATAAATTTGATTCATAAAAGCAAATGTTGTTAAACAAAGTAACAACATTATTTTTAGTAAGTATTAAAAGAGGCCATTGGACATGATATGTGGTTGCAGAATATTAAAGAATTTTCATTAAAAATAGGTCAATTATCAATGACCCATACGTCCTTTACACACAAAGGATAACTGAACACTCTTTAGAAAGTCCCAGCTCTAAATCTGGTAGTTGAAAACAATGGGTTAAGAATCCCTCTGCTGAGATTCCTGAAGTAGACCAGTGGGACTTCCAAATTTAGTGATCACCTGGCACAGATTATGAGTGATGTGTTTATTTGTATTTTTTTAATGGAAAAATTATTGATCCTCATTGCTGAATCCTTCAGAAGAGTACTAAGGGTGAATCCATTTGAAAACAGGTGTTTTCTATTCCAATAAACCAACCAAATGTAATTATTTTGCTATGCTAATAGAGTATCAGTAGCTTCCTTTTAAAAAGTCAGGGGAAGGATTATTTTCCTTCATTTTATACAAACACACACACACTCCTAAAACATGTAATTCATTTACATTAGAATCCAGTAAGACTCATATGTCCCATCTTGTTTGCTTTGGATTTGTTTAAGAGAAATTTAAGTATAACATTAAATCAGGTATTTCTTCTTTTTATCATCTAATATTACTTTATTCCCTCATTATTAGTTACATCCTTTTATTCTTGCAATGAATTACACATTTAACTTATTTCTCTTTAGTTTTTAATGTATCTCTAATCTGTATGTAGTAGACAATATATTTGCACCAATCCACAGCAAAATTCCTGCCCCTTCCATTTTATATTTTCTCTGGAAAATGATTCTTTATTCATCTGTGGAAAGAATATGGAACTGGGCAGTATCCAAGTTTCAGAAATGATCTGTAACGTTCACAGTTGACGTGAATATACTGAGATTTGGGAGATTGTCTCTCTCCCTCTCTCAAAATGTATATTCCCTGTATCTGTCAATTATAAAAATGATTAAAATGCTAATGATGAGTATGAATGTAAACCATTATTTGTTATTGAACTATAGTAAGTTGAGAAAATTCTTTAGTATTTGTGTGTCCATTTTCCTGTCTCTACAGTGATAACAGGATCCACTTCATAGAATTATTAGGTAGAATTGTGAGAGAAGCCCTTGCATGGTTCTTTGAAAAGTGGAACCACACAATTACCTTTTCACTCTTTTCCCTGCTTGTATTCTACTCCTACCCCCAAACTCTGTTGACGTCCATAATCCATACAGAAGCCAGAGTTACTGTTCAAAAAATTAAGCAGTATTTGTCTCTTTCCTGTACAGACCCTGTAATGGCTTCCCATCTTACTCAGAGTATAAGTGTAAATTCTTACAATGGCCAACAAGGCTTTAGACAACGTTGCCCCATTCATACTTGGATCCATCAGCTACTACTTCCCACTTTACATCATCCCCCAGCCACACTATCCTCTGGATGACACTCAAACATTTTCTTCCCTTGGCATCCTTTGATAACTGTTCTCTCCACCTGGAATTGGTTTCCCCACACATCTCATGTCAAGTCCCTTTCCAACTTCAGGTCTTTGTTCAAATGGCCCCCTTCAAAAGATAAGGCTGACCATGAGGCAGACACATGTTTGGCAGTTTTGTTTGATAATACACCTCATGATCCTAATGTGGCACCAGGAACAAAATAGGCACTCAATATATATTTATTGAACAAATGAATGAATGAATGTCAATGTAGAAAATTCTACAATTTTAATTTGTCTAATTAAAGTAGAAAATCAGGGTTCAGTAGTGCCACAGGAAACATCAGGTACATGCAGGTAAAGTTATTTTGGGGCCACATATTTATAACACAAAGACATGTATGACATTAACAAAAAAAACTATCTCAATGGAAAGGGGGAGTCTTAGCTCAATGAGTTGTATTTCTTTCAGAACTAATGAAACTGTTTATATTTATGTTGCTCATGTGACACAAATAGAAATATGACAAAATTTTAGATAATTTCTGAAAATCATTTGAGGTGAAACAATAGTGCATTCAAAAACATGTATATATGAGCCAGAATCACTCTAAGAACAAATATCCTGAGAAACTGACTTAAAATATTTTAGCTTTATAACAAGACGAAACATTAAAAACAGAATATAGTTTAGAACATAAGCTATGCCTTATCATGAATATCAGTTGGGAATTTTAAATTCCCACTCTCCAGCTAAGATGACCATTTCACAATGCATAAGGATTTCAGTGAGCTCTGCTCTAGACTATGAAGTCCTTGCATCTCTTGTTTTATAAATAAGTGACTTATTGCAGATCAAATGCGTTCATTACTGTTTGAGATTAGATGTCTGTAAAATAAATTATATATTGTTAAATGATGCATGTTTAATTAAAAATATAAGGAAAGTTAATTTCTAATCTTTCTCAATGCATGTTTAACCTCTTATTTTTGGCTTCATTGCTAATGTTTTCTGATGCCATCATACTTTGTTTATCATGGGAAGGTAAAGTTTCTGTAGCCTCAATAGGTACTGACAAAGGATTTAATTACTACTGCAATCTGGATTAATTTAATTCTATTCAAATGAGTATTGATTGGTATCAGCATTATAATTAGGACAGTTCTCAAAATGGACTCAGACTCAAATATTTCCTTTATTTAATCGCCCTATATTTATATATGTAAACTTCTCTCTCTTTTTTTTTTTTTTTTACATCTTTATTGGAGTATAATTGCTTTACAATGGTGTGTTAGTTTCTGCTTTATAACAAAGTGAATCAGTTATACATATACATATGTTCCCATATCTCTTCCCTCTTGCGTCTCCATCCCTCCCACCCTCACTATCCTACCCCTCCAGGCGGTCACAAAGCACCGAGCTGATCTCCCTGTGCTATACGGCTGCTTCCAACTATCTATCTATTTTATGTTTGGTAGTGTATATATGTCCATGCTACTCTCTCGCTTTGTCACAGCTTACCCTTCCCCCTCCCCATATCCTCAAGTCCATTCTCTAGTAGGTTTGTGTCTTTATTCCTGTCTTACCCCTAGGTTCTTCATGAATTTTTTTTCTTAAATTCCATATATATGTGTTAGCACACGGTATTTGTCTTTCTCTTTCTGACTTACTTCACTCTGTATGACAGACCCTAGGTCCATCCACCTCATTACAAATAGCTCAATTTCGTTTCTTTTTATGGCTGAGTAATATTCCATTGTATATACGTGCCACATCTTCTTTATCCATTCATCTGATGATGGACACTTAGGTTGTTTCCATCTCTGGGCTATTGTAAATAGAGCTGCAATGAACATTTTGGTACATGACTCTTTTTGAATTATGTTTTTCTCAGGCTATATGCCCAGTAGTGGGATTGCTGTGTCATATGGTAGTTCTATTTGTAGTTTTTTAAGGAACCTCCATAGTGGCTGTACCAATTCACATTCCCACCAGCAGTGCAAGAGGGTTCCCTTTTCTCCACACCCTCTACAGCATTTATTGTTTCTAGATTTTCTGATGGTGGCCATTCTGACTGGTGTGAGATGATATCTCATTGTAGTTTTGATTTGCATTTCTCTAATGATTAATGATGTTGAGCATTCTTTCATGTGTTTGTTGGCAGTCTGTATATCTTCTTTGGAGAAATGTCTATTTAGGTCTTCTGCCCTAAACTTCTCTTAAACTAGACAAATTAAAATATAAAATAGTAAGTACCTATTTCCATAAAGGTAAACATTTTTATAATCTTTATCATATGGTAGATAGCTAATTGTTAAAGAAAACTCAAAAGAGTTATATAATTTTCTTAAAAGAAGTTGATCAATAACTAATATGCCTAAATGAGGTGAGGAGAAATGGATTGCCACCTTTGTGTAAACCAGGGAATCATTACAGTTACATTAGTATTACATTTACATTAGATTACATTTTTTTTAACTTGATAATAATGATAGAAGCTATAGGTCTGGGAATTAAGTTCAAAATTTCATACAAAAAGGTGAATTTCTGTCAATCATGTCCTGACTGTACAATATTATGACAGAAGGACAAGAATAAGCTAGGTTATAAAAGCTCCAAAATATATCTAAACCAGCAGGATTAAGAGGTAGATAACTCCCTGTCTACCTTCCCAGACTTTTTCTGCTCCTTAAATTAGCAGGAGATAAGGAAAAAAATCTGTTTGCTAGTAGGAAATATAAAAATATAAGAAATATGAATAAAAATACTTTATCTTGGCTCTGTCTAACCCACTTCTTTTTCCCTGACGTTTTATCTAAGGGAGATTTGTTTTTAAACTTGGCAATACCTTTCCAGATGCCACTGTATATCTGATTATGGCTATGGTGCCAGTAAATCTAACTTTCCCTCAGTTTTCTGTTATGAATTGTAATAGTTATTGTGCTGTGTTGCCAAATATTTTCATCTCTCTGCCTCCCTATTCGATGTTATTTTACCATTTATTACTTTATATTTGCTTGGTCCTTCTGACTAGTTTAGGCTAATTAGTTGTAAAAAGCAGTGGTGTGGGTCACTGCCAGATAGAAGAATTTAATAGAAAAGCCAAGTGCCATCTCTTTCCCTCGGTCGCAGTGACAGAAAAATTTCAATTTAGTGGCTTCTCCAATAGACTGGATGCCTGGAGTGAGGAGATGTGGAATAGAACCCCTAGTTTGTCTGAAATGGACAATGTTAACAAGAGTGAGAAGTTAATCCTTATTGTTTAAGGTCACTTTAGTTCTAGGATTGTATTTTTACCTCTGTAACCAAATATGATACTTGAAATAATTTAACTCTTTGAAAAGGACCATCTATCATTCTAAGCACAGTTAATACATTGGTGAACATGACTGATAAATGTCATGCCACAGTGGTTAAGACCATAAGCACAAACAATATACAACCTAATATAATTTCAATGACATATAAGTACTCTGAAGTAATTAGAACAGGGTAATGGTAAGGAAAAAGTAAAGGAGGTGTCTGAAATAGTGACATGTGAACTAGAAGACAAAGAAGAAACAATATAAAAATGTGGAGAAAGTGAATTTTAGATATAAGAAAACAATTTGCTCCAATTGTAATTATCACAGTAATCTGAGGAAACAGAACAAAGTTCCATATGGTTGAGGATGCCAGAGAGAGAAGTATAAAGTTAGAATGAAGAGAAAGATGGAACCAGTTGGTATAGGACCATGTACAGTATTGGAAGATGTTTGCAGTAAGAACTTACTGGAAAGTCCCAATGAGCAGGAAAGTGGTCAGATCTCATCTACATTTTGAGGAGATTATCTGCTGCATTGTAGAAAATTAACTTTGATCAGGCAAAAATGGAAGGAGGAAGATTGTTAAGTCCCTCCAGCAAGGGGCAATATCTAAGAGGCTGTTGACGGAGAATAGCTTTGTATGATGGGAAGTAGTAAAAAAAGGGAAGACTTGGAGCTATATTTGGAGGTAGCACAAAAAGTGCATGCCATTGTTTGGGTTAAGTGGTGTTAAGGGATCGAGATAGAAGAATTAATCTAGAGTTTTGGCCTGAGCAAATGTGCACATGGTGATATAATTTGGGAGAATAGGAAGTAAGGTGGAAATTTACTTTTGTCATATTTATTCTGAAAATGTTCTTTAAACTTTAATAATAGAGATATAAATTTTCAAAGCAAGAAAAATGGTATAACTTTTCTTCTTCTAAGAACACACCAGAGATGTTACTTAGCACAGTTTATAAAAGGTGTGTCTCAAGAACACCCATCCTGCAGAACATGTCTTCAGTATACTAAGGACTGACACAAAGGCAGCATCTAGGTGCATTAATATGATAAATATAAATGCATTCAGATATATGCCATTAAGATTAATGTAAAAAATATAATTGCAATATTAACATTAAATAATATTTTCAATATTACTAATAATTACTATTTAGGGCCAAATTTTTCTGAATACTTTTATATATATTTTACTAGCCTTTTCAACCCTACTATTGGGCATGAATAATTAGCTTCCTATGACAATTGAGAAAACACATCAGATATGTTTGAATGACTTGCTAATAATCAGTAAGCTGGTGGCAGACATGTTATAAAAAATCAGAAGTGATGACTGCTAAACTAGTAAGTTTAGTTGCATAGCACACTGTAGTTTAGTAAACTTTCTTCCATGGAATAACATCACCCATTGGAGAACAGGAAGCAAGGTCAAAAGAAAAGAAAGATGAGTCCTATTTATTACAAAAGTGTCCCATTTAATTTCCTATTTGCAGACAAAACTGTAGGTACCATTTTTCCAGAAGATAAATAGATATCAACATCTTAGAGGAAAAAGAAAATGACCAGAAGCATCGTAACAGATGAATTTTCTTTTTAAGGATATTCAACATTACACTCCTTAACATTTCTATTCTAGTAAAATCTGACATGGTGTATCCAAAAGTAACTCTAAATTTTGTTTGATTTTCTTGAGTAGCAATACGTTATCAAGAGGAATGTGGATATAATAAGTTATCTCAACTTATTTACATTTAGGTAGAGGAAGAAGAAGGCTTTGTGTGATAGAAAACAAGAGGATGAAATTGTTTCCCATCTATTTCTAATTCCACAAGACAAAGGATTTGGAGACTTTCTCAATTCCAAATTCTTTAAAACTCTAAGTCTTGCTTTGTTGGACCATAGTTCAATATATATGAAGGCCTTAATATAATCTTGTCCACGATAATAAGTATACTTGCAAATAATGGCAATACTGTTTATTATTTGTATATTATTTGAGAACAATGATCAGAAAAAAAAGATATCATGTCACCAAAAGTCTATCCGATATCTAACCTTTTTATTTTTGTAAGCAAGGCAATGTTGTTGTCAAGCGTATTTAAAATTCAGTTATCAGTTACTACCAGAGAGTTCTAATTAAAATGAATTAAAACAGACAAGCATTTTTACTTCCAACAAGGAAAAAAATATTTTGTCCAGGAAGTCAAGTGTGTTATCGCTGACTTCTAGAAGTTAATATTAAATATGTAATTGTAAATAAATGTACTGAAATAAAAGTTTGACCTGTGTAACCTGGGAATGAGGAGAGCCAAGAGATCACATGTTTAACTATGATGAATCTTGAAAAATCTTTGTTAATTATATGTTGGGTGGTCAAAGCTAATTTTGTTTTTTCTGTGAGGATATCAAATTGCTCCACTCATTCTTGATTGAAAATATCAATCATTGTCTAACTAAACTGCAGTGGCAGCACTACTACAAAATGTGTGTCTACTATGTTACTTAGGTCAATTTACCTTAAATTTCATTCAAGCCAATGACTCTAGTTTCACTGAAGTTTTCAGTCTGGTAATACTACCATATTTTATTCTTTAAATTGCCATTATAAGCTTTAAAGTCAGATTGTAAATTAGGAAAAACAGCCTTCAGATGACTTGAGATTTTCTTGAATCTACAGATCAATACAATGAAAATTAAGTGCTTTCTAAAAAACTAATTAACCATACAGAATCTTTTAATGCTTGAACATGGCATATTTCATTAGATTCTTTAATTTTCATAGAAAAAATTTTCTAATGTGTAGTACATTTTCTTATTTGACACAGGAATTAATTAAATCCACTGTGATCAGAGAATATGCTGTATGATGGCAATTTATTTGGTCATACACTGGGTATGAAAAACAATTTTAATAAGTGAAGGAAGCGTTTTCTGCAGGTTTTGGATGTAGTGTTCAAAATATATAAATTCCTTGATAAATAAAGATGTAAGTTCATAATCATGCATTCAAACACTAGGTATCATTAATACATTTTTCTGCCTGATTTACCAGTCGCTGAAAATGTTTAGTTAAAATTTTCAATTCTGTGTACTGATATTCAGATTTTTCCTTTTAATACTTCCAAAATCTTTGTTTTAGAGAGTCCAAACCTGTATTATTAGGATCATATAAATTTAGGAGTAGGCTTCTGTTGATTGAAAGTTAAGTCATTATCCCCCAAATGTATGTATTCTTAAGGTTTATTTTGTTATTAATAGAGTGACAGAACCTTCCATTCATTAGTATTTAGAAATTAGAACTTCACAATACATCTTTGCTCTTTTGGATGTATGTTCTTATAGTAGTCCTTGTAACCAGTGTATAGCTAGATGAGTCTATTTATGTCTCACTTGGAAACCTCTGACTTAAAACTCTATCTTTAGATAAGTTTAAACACTCAAAAAAGATGGAAATACATGAAAGAGTTGCTGTTTGCTTTTATTGTTTCCCCTCATGTTAACCCTGTACATTCAAAGAAATGGCTGAAAATCCATCTCACTGAGGAAAATCTCTTTCCTTACTTCCTCTACATACTGTTTCTTCCACAGCCCACCAAAGTTTTAACAAATATGACATATTTCAGTGTTTCCATTTATTTCTAGTTACCAAAGAAGGAACTGTCACCTCATGTTACCTACAACATCCTATTAGAAAACAAAATGTATTCACATTTAAATTGACTGAGGTTGAGAAACCCTTCCAATGAAGGGTTTGCTAGTTAATTACAAGTTAATTAGCAGTATAGGGGAAACATCTTAGATTCTTATGAAGTATTTTCCATGGTAATGTATAATAATTCAAAGGATACATTATTTCATATGATTAAGTACTATTAATATTATTCTTCACAAAGACACCAACTGAACTTTTCTTAGTTGGTATATACTGGAGCATTATGTCCAACTGTGTGAGTAGGTATACATGTACTTATTTTCCCACTCTACTTGGTTTGCCAAGTAATCAATGCTTGGATATGAAATATGGATTAAAAAGGAAAAGAAGTGCTTTTGTAACCACTAAACCAACCAACCTCACATAGTTTCTATAGAAATCACAAGTTGGCTTCTTTGTAAGCAGAGCAAACTATTGCTAATTTAACAAAATTTCTTGGGTGTTATGAATATCCTATACACACTTAATCTCTCCCACGTCTTCTTCACTTTCTTCAAGATGCTTGCAATTCCATATAAAAGGCTTGTTTATTTAGATTCAACATATTATAGTTTTAACGTGAAGATACAACATAAGATAGAAAATAAGCCATTACCGAAGCAATTTTGTTTGGGGGATGAGGTGAAAAACAGTTGTGGGCTGGTAAGACTAGATAAGAGAAGAAAGAGGAAAAGTGTGAAAGCAATGAGAAAGGAGAATTATTAAGAGGCTGGAGGCTCGAAAGCAAACCTTTTTCGCTGTCCAAAGTGATAGCAACCTGGGTCTTATTGGCTAATTCATCTGTCACTAGCTAAATTTCCAACAATTCTAAAAGAACTTAAGTTGCTTGAGATGATAGATGTAAAACATTAACAAGAAATCCAAAGCATAGAGATAAGTGAAATCTTTCCTGTCAATGATTTTAGAATAAAATGGAAATACTTTTATTACAAGCACAAGAATATGGTGCAGAGCCAAATTTGTTTAGTGTTACTGCAATCTCTTGAGGTGTTGAACATATGCTGGAATGAATGAATTTGCTGAATTGAGGTAGCATTAATCATGAAAAGGGGAGGAAGAATAAAGAGAAATTGGCAGTGCAAAAGATCCCTAACCTAAGATTTTAGGTAACTCTTCTTGAGATCACCCTGTGTTGTATTTCTACATATTTTCTTAATTGGTGTACTGTTATTATTAACTATTCTAAACCTTTTTTTTTTTAGAATTTTAGAATTTGTAATTTGTAAGGATTTTCACATATGGAAACTTTATACTCCAAATTATTATTTTTCAAAAATGTAAATGGAACATATGTCTTTCTAAACAGATTTAGTAACTAAATCACTGTCACTTTAAAGGACGACTTTTGATATTCTTTAATGCCAATTACCAAGTCATTTGCTTTCTCAGCTGGCTTTCTTTTCCTTTTCTGTTAAATCACAATTAGTTGTGCCACACTGTGATCTTCTCATTAACACTTTAGACACATATAATTAGCACATTGTTTACTGCTTTTATCTAATTGCCTAGTCAAAAAGATTAACACTTTATATATCCTATTGTAGTAATCAAAGATGAAGCATGTCTCTTTAAACTTTCTTTAGGATATCAGCTTATCTGGGGGCAAGCAATATACCAAATATGATTTGTAGCTGTAGGAAATTCACCATGATTTGATTCATAAAAAAATACACTTTGTAAAATTATGATATGTACATCTAGGTATATAATATACATAGATACACAGATATAGATATGTATATATATGTATATCTATGTATATGTTCTATATCTATTTCTCTATACAGATATAGATAACCTCCTTTACTGAATTTTCTTCAATAAATTAGCTTCATGTGGTTTCATATTACAAAGAAAATTGCTAAGAAAAGGCAAAATTTGTAGAAGTTTTGAGTGTAACTAGCTCTCAAATATTTATAATTAATATTAGTAAATAGGCTCTATTTCCTATGCCAGTTTCACAGAAGGCCCTTTGTTTAGACATTAATATGTATGGATAATCCTCAGAAATAGCTCTTCTGTCAAATACACTTTCATAAACACTTGAAAGTTTTTGTTAGGAGTTCAGCATACTTTTATATAAAATAAAATTGTATAACTATCTCATTTTACACAAATTCAAAGTAATACATATAAATAACCTTTTAATTAGTACTATATGAAGTTTTTATATATCTAATATTGATACTGAAGACAGTATCCCTCCTGTATTATGGATACTTTCCCATTAAAAAGTTTTGTTATTTTTTTAATAGAAAAAGTCATTTAAAATTTGTTTGATATAGGTTTTGCAAAGAACAGATCTATATAAACATAAGAACATAAGGAAAGAAAAAGACAAATAATCTGCAAAATGATTAACAGGTGTTTCAATTTAGAGACAGCTTTAAAAGAATAGACTCCATATAGTTTCCAAATAGACAATTTTGGTTTCAGTGAAAAAGGGTGTTTTTATTTTCTTGGTTCTTTTGTTGCTTTCTTGGAATATCTGTTAAAATAGATTGACCTCAGGTCTCTTTCTGGCTACCCTCAATTTACAGGGTCAAGGGAACAGAAAAAGAAAGATTAAAAACAAGAAGAAAAATAAATAATTAGTAGGTCTGTATTTTTAAATAGTAAGAATTTTCAAAAAAAAATTGCTTCCATCTAACTAAAACAGTAGACTTGAGATAGTTAGATCTACTCTATTTAGAAATAGCTCTAAGAGATCATGGCTATGAAGTACTCATCTTTATTTCCAGTAGCAAATACATCATCTGGTATATTCAAGTTCCATGAATTTTCACATGACATTACTTGGAAGGAAAAACCAAAAACTCTGTGTGTGTGTGTTTGTGTGTGTGTTAGAGGGGGAAAGATGGGGAAAGAGGGGGAGAGAGGGGGAGAGAGGGAGAGGAGGGTAGAGGGAGAGGACTATTCTCTTTCCAGAAGTAGTGATTTGAACCTCACTCACTGTGACATAATTATCTTCTATGTGCTCCTCACTTGTTGAAGATTTTA
Source organism: Globicephala melas (assembly GCF_963455315.2). Taxonomy (NCBI): domain Eukaryota; kingdom Metazoa; phylum Chordata; class Mammalia; order Artiodactyla; family Delphinidae; genus Globicephala; species Globicephala melas. The sequence goes on along the minus strand of NC_083317.1, from coordinate 21,780,552 downwards.
ATATCCATAAACTCTCACACTGTATCTGGCATATTAAGATACTATTAATTTTATTATATTTTAAACAGTATCTTTCTTACATGACTTTGCATCTACTCTTTTTCAATTGATCCTGTCATTTTTAATGTCAACAATTATAACCTTAACAAGAAAATATATTTTATCTAGATTAATTGAATATAAATTAACAGTAAAAATAAATTGTACCTTATGTTTTGCAGTGGAAACAAGAAACTTTACCTTATCTACTGTCTCTTCTAAACCTTAAACTGGATCATAGTAACATGTGCATCTAAACAGCTTGCCAACTCACGTGTCTTCTGTGAAAAGATTGACAATATCAGTAGTGACAGGTGCTGAAGAATCCAGATAATATTCTAATAGCCATGTAAGATAGAAATCTAGTGAGCAGGTGGTAAGACACAACGGTTAAATGTGCATCTTAAACTCATTAAGAACATCAAGGATGGGGGGAAAAATCGAGAGAAAAGTTATAGATGCTAAACAAAAATAAAAGACTATCAGGTATAACTCTTCTCAAAGGCCAAAACTATTTATTATATTATAGAAATATTTTGCTATACTCAATGAGATCATGTTTTCAAATCATTTTTAAGATGTATCATACATAAAATAAATTATTATCTAATTAATTCTCCCATTAAAATATATAAAGTATAATTTAATATGCTCATTATGTTTAGAAGTGGTATCTGTAGCTTTTACAATTCACTTAATCAAAAAACACTGAGGTTAGCCAATTTTCCATCTTATTTTAAGATTTTTATTTTATTTTTATTTTATTTTATTTTAATTTTAAGATTTTTATTTTATTTTTCCATCTTATTTTATTCAAAGCAGCCAGTATTCAAATAATTTTGGTATCAATTACCTATACTATACGGATAAGTCATGTAATAGCAGTCATTACAGGTTAATTCAAGTTACTGAAATTTTTCATACAGTGGTTTTCCACACATTAATGGTAATTACCACTAAGTACAATGGTTAAAGTTGTTTAGGATAAATCTCAGTAAGTTTGTATGGAGCAAGTTAAGTAGTAGTCTCTCTATTTAGGGAAAGATAATTAAAATCTATAATTCCTAACTCCAAGTGAGTGCTCTCTTCAAAACATCTGTGTAAATGGTTTTGTCTTTCCAATTCTATGAGTTAACTGCCTGACAAATTGCATGTTCAACATATGGGAAGTGTATATAAGAAATCTATCTGAAGAGATTACCTTCTCCTTTACCTATCCTAGTTTTAAAGAAAAAAAAAAAAACTTCCTTGAAGAACGACTTCCTTTTTTAACCTTTAAATCACCTGGGCTTAGTGAAATGGATTTAGTATCTTACTCCCAACATAAACTGCATAATCTTTTTCATCTCTATTTTATTCCTCATTGCCCAAATGTAATTGACTAAAATAAAATTAGTTCAGCAGATTCTTATTCAGATTGTTGAAGCTGCAAACATTGATTCCTGAACTAACAGCATTTGTTATAATAATGATACAGATAAAGATCAGCATCATTAGATTATGGAGTACAATTGACCAAATATTCGCAGAAAAAATAAATTGAAAGTGATTATTAAGACTGTCCTCACTGCAGTTTCTTGAAAACACAGAATATCTATTGCAAACTTGGATACAAACCATTACTTTGATATTAAACAATTTTAGTCTAAATGACTATAGCTTAACACAATTATTATCTCATTACATAGAATGTTTATTTTATGTAGTATACAGTTCAACACATTTTCTATTTCAAAAATGAAACATAAATTAGAGTTTCAAGAGACAAAATGTACACTAAATTAAAAGGAATTAAATCTTTGAATAAGTGAAAGCTAATTGGATAAAAGCCTTTATGATGCTATCTTCTAAAGTAACAAAAATAATCAAAATAACTAAAATAGCTAGGCTCATCACAGAGTCAAAAGTCAGTTCAGAAAGCATTGACTATGAATGGAGCACTTTAAAATATCAGCATGTTTGCTGCAATCACCAATAAATCCTTTGATATATTAATATTTATTGTCTTTAAGAAAAAAATCTTTAATTTAGTTGAGACACTAAATTATGAATATACTGAACAGAAATATGAACATTGTATTATAGTTTTCTTACACTCAGGGACATTACTGCAATTTGTAGCATAATTAAAATGAATTTTTGTAAGCAGTCAGTCATTAAGTTATTTTAATTTTCCATCTCAAATGAAAGAGAAAAAGCTCTGTAGCAGATGTAATGTGTAATTATCAAAACAGTCTAAATCTTCAAAACTGCTTGAGGGATTTTTTGCATAAATGGTCTTTGAAAATTAACACAAAAATCCAACTTTTTTTCCCATACCTGTTTACACATTTTGTTCATTAAAAAACTGTATCTTATTTTAAGTATGACTGGTGCTATAGATTAAACTGTGCCCCCGCAAGAAAAGATATGTTGAAGTCCTAACCCTAGTGTCTCAGATGGTGACTTTATAGGGTCATGCAAGTGTCATTAGTTAAGTTCAGATGAGGTCATGCTGGAGTAGGGTGGGCCCCAACTCCAATAGGACCTGTGTCCTTATAAAAAAATAACAGGTGAAGAGACACACACAAGGAGCACACTATATGACAACAAAGGCAGAGATTGGAGTTAGGCAGCAGCAAGCCAAGAAATGCCAAAGATTTCCAGTAAACCTCCAGAAACCAGTGAGAGGCAAGGACTGATTCCTCTTCAGGGTTCAGAGGTCTCATGGCCCTAATGACAGCTTGATTCTGTACTTCTAGCCTCCAAAACTGTGATGCAATAAATGTTTACATGTTTAATCTACCAACTTTTTTACTGGGGCCCTAGGAAACTAATAAAACTTATATTTAAAATTTTCAGCCCTCAAAGAGACTACGAAGTTTAAAAAAGAAAATTATTCCAAACGATCATCAGTGATAGATACATAAAAAGCACGAGAATAGAAATATTTATCTGGATGCTTTTACATGTGTGTTTGTCAGCAATAAATACATCTGTTTGCTATTTTCTTCGGGTATGCATTCATGCTAGGTATCTGCCCAATGAGTATCTCATGCATTTGGACCATTCAGTCCTACATAACTACTTATAAAATTGAAAGTGGGAGGGAGGGAGATGCAAGAGGCAAGAGATATGGGAACATATGTATATGTATAACTGATTCACTTTGTTATAAAGCAGAAACTAACACACCATTGTAAAGCAATTATACTCCAATAAAGATGTAAAAAAAAAAAAAAAAGAAAGTGAAGTAATTACATTGCTATAGAAATGGTTCACAATTCTTCTATAGAGATGCTTGTAATCAAGCTGGCATTGCTATTGTAGTGTATAAGGTGGCTCTTCTTGTCTTTCAGACCTAGCCTTGTACATATGCTGTTGCAATAACAACTTCAATAGTCCCTTGTTTATATCATTACTCCAGATCTCTCTCCTAAAGACAAAACTTATAAAATCAGTTGTCTAACTGTTTTTTTTACTTGGATGTCTAGTAGATGCCTCAAAGTCTAATGACCCTCTCAAGGTCAACATGACCAAAACAAGACCTCCACAATTCCCTGACACTTCTTCACCACATCACAGTAAATTATGGCATCTCTGTCATTCCTCCTGCTCAGGTCATGAGAGCATAAAGCCGTTTTCCTTTACTTCTATTTTCTAACTTCGCATATTCACATTATTCATCCTATTAAAAAATACTATTGGCTCAATCTGAAAATATTATGCAAAATTCATTTGCTTCTGCAACTAATACAATCCACCAATATTTCCCAATGGAATACCATGATATTCTTGTAATTGGTCTCTCTACTTCTTCCTTTGCCTTATTTTAATTCTCAACATATCCACCAGAGTGAGCCTTCAAAATGTAAGGCAGGGTTCTTCGAGTCTAGGGAAGATGTCAGAGAGTCATTTCTCTCTGCTTGCCCACATTAAGTAAAAATATAAACCCAGGGAGAGAAGAAGCAAAGAGAGAAGCAAAGAATTCCTCTGAAAGTTGGGGGAAAAAAGGCAAAAGAGTTAGAATGATCATCAGCAAAATGTCTACAAATAATAAATGCTGGAGAGGGTATGGAGAAAAGGGAATCCCCCTACACTGTTGGTTGGAATGTAAACTGATGCAGCCACTATGGAGAACAGTACGGAGATTCCTTAAAAATCTAAAAATTGAGTCACGATATGATCCAGGAATCCCACTCCTGGGCATATGTACACAGAAAACTAATTCAAAAAGATATATGCATCCCAGTGTTCACTGCAGCACTATATACAATAGCCAAGACATGGAAACAACCTAAATGTCCATCGACAGATGAATGGATAAAGATGTGGTGTATATATACATAATGGAATATTCCTCAGCCATAAAAAGAATGAAATAATGCCATTTGCAGCAACATGGAAGGACCTAGAGATTATCATTCTAAGTGAAGTAAGTCAGAGAAAGACAAATATCATATGATATCACTTATATGTGGAATGTTAAAAAGAGATACAAGTGAACTTATTTATAAAACAGACTCATAGACATAGAAAACAAACTTATGGTTACAACAGGGAAAGGGGATGGGGGAGGGATAAATTAAGAGTTTGGGATTAACAGCTTCACACTACTACATATAAAATAGATAAACAACAAAGACCTACTGTATAGCACAGAGAACTATATTCAGTATCTTGTAATACTGAATATCTTATAATACCTTGTAACCTATAATGGAAAAGAATCTGAAAAGTATATATACACATATATACTTTTAGAAACCCCAGGAATGAAAGAAGGGTGCCTTACAACCAGAGGCTCAGCATTTCCTGATTACCAACCTATCAACAAAAAGTGGCCCAGTTCATTCCACTCCCACAATGAAGGGAAGTCAAGTCTGCATCAGGAAAGTACAGCAGCATTGACAAAGAAGATCAATTATAATGACTCCTACAAAATAAGTGGCCAGAGTAAGGTCTCTCCTACTTAACTAAGTTTAAAACTTCCCTCCTCGATCTAGAAGCACCACATGGCTGGGTACACCCTCAGCAAAGTGCCCAGGAGGCACTTCTCCTCTCTGTGGGCTGGAGACTCCCTTCCTCTGTCACAGGTATTCAGGCCGAGGAAGCCACATCTGCCTTCCGGGGCAGCACCAGCAGGGACTAGGGAACAGTGGAAGCCCATCAGCAGGAGATAAAACAGAGAGATGGAAGTAATATCACAAGCCTATAAAAATAAAAGTGGCATTATAACCAGAGCTCACAAAGGTGGGCTAGGACCTGTGCACTTAACCTAAATAGGTGGACTTCCTGCCAAATAGAACAGAAAAATAAACAGGACCCAGAGTGTCCTAACATGAGAGTCAAAATATCAAGGACACAGTGAAATATTACCTGTTATACCAAAGACCAAGAAAATAACAACTTCAATGAGAAAAGATAATCAGATGGGACAGCACAGAGAAAAATTAAATACTGCAATTTTATGACAAGGACTCTTAAAGCAACCATGATAAAAGTAATTTAATAAGGAATTAAAAATTATCTTGAAACCAATGGGGGACAATGTCATCATAAATAGATGTTATAGAAGAGAACCAAATGGAAATTATAGGAGAAAATTTTGTCAAAATAGCTCATATTCATGACCATAAAATAATCCTCAACAAATTTAAAAGAATTAAAATCATAAAGAGAATATGGAGGATGTTCTCTAACCATAATGGAATCAAACTAGAAAACAGTAAACAGGAAATCTCTATAAACTTGGAAATTAAACACAGCACAATTCTAAATAACCCATATATAAAGGAAGAAGTCTCAAAGAGAATTAAAATAAAGAAAAAATAACTAGAATTAAATGAAAATAAAAATACAACAACTCAAAATATGTAGGATATGACTAAAGCACTATTGATAACATTGGCTACATTAAAATAATATCAGAAATCAACAATCTGGGATTCTACATCAAAAAAAAAAAAACGTAAAACCAGCAGAAAGGACTAAAAAGCAGGAATCAATAATATGGAAAGCAGTAAAACAATAGATAACAAAGCAGCAAAATTTGGTTCTTCAAAAAAACAAACAAAAAAAACTGATAAAGTTCTAAAAAGAATGGCAAGAAAAAAAGGGAGATGATATAAATATTAGGAATGAAACAGGAAATATCACTACAAATATTTCAGCCATCAGTATAATAAGGGCACACTACTAACAATTTCACCCACCTTATTCAACAATGATAAAGAAACAAGTTTTTTCAAAAAACACACAGCCAAAATCTAACCATGACAAAATAGAAATAGTGCTATAAATCACTTAAGAAATTGAATTTGTAATTAAAACGTCCCCCCCCCAAAAAAAAGAAAACTCAAGGCTCACACGATTTCACTGAAGAATTCTGACAAATATTTAAGTAATTAACACCAACTTTACACAATTACTCTTGCAGGGTAAAAAACAAGGGATGCTTTCCAGGTTATTTTATGAGGTCAGTGTTAACCCTGATTCCAAGATCAGCCTAAAGTAGTACTCAAAAGAAAACTGTACTCCATTATTTCTCATAAGCTAAGGCACAGAAATCCAACAAAATATTAAAAAGCTGCATCAAACAATGTACAAAAATAATTATATACCATAACTAATTAGGATTTACTGCAGATCTGCCATGATGGCTCAATGTGTGAAAATAAATCAATGTAATCCACCATATCAAGAGCCTGAAGAAGAAAAAACTGATTATATAAAATGACAGAGAACAAGATTTTGACAAAAGTCAATATCCATTTCTATAAAAACTCTTAGCAATCTAGGAATAGAGGGGAACCACATCAAATTGAGAAATAATATATATTTTTAAAGTATATAATTAAATCTAACATTATACTTAATGGTGAAAAATTAAATGCTTTCCTGCTAAGATCAGGAAAAAATGGCAAGGTTGCCTCATCTCCCCTTTCTTATTTAACCTAGTGCTGGAATTTCTAGTCACTCAACTAAACAAGAAACTGAAGTAAAAGGCATACGGATAGGAAAGGAGGAAATAATGCTGCACCTATTTGAAGATGCCATGACTGCATCGCATCTCAAGGAGTCTACAAAACAATCTCCTAGAGCTAAGTGAATTTAGCAATGTTGCAAGATATATGATCAACACAATTATGTCAGTCTCATTTCTATATACTCACAGTGATTGTGTGGAAATCATAGTTAAGAGCACAATACCACTTACAACTGCTCTAATGAAAATGAAATCCTTAGGTATACACTTAACAACACATGTATAAGGCTTATATTCTGTGAACTACAAAATGTTGATGAAAGAAATAAAATATATAAATAGAGACATATCACATTAATGAATTAGAATATTTCACATAGAAAAGATGTCAATCCTCCCAAAATTCAATGAACTTCTAACAAAATCCCAGCAAGTTTTTGTAGACATAAACAAGTTCACTCTACGATTTATAAGAAAAGGCAAAAAAAAGTATAGCTAAAATAATATTGAAAAAGAACAAAGATGGAAGAATCACTCTACCTCATGTGAAGTCTACTGTATAGGTACAATAATCAAGACAGTGCCATGTCAGTAGGGGGATAGACACCTATCAGAAATAGACCTACACCCAATTGATTTTTGACAAAGTTGCAAAGTGATTCCATGGGGGGAAGGAAAGTCTTTTCAAAACTGTGCCAGAGCAACTGAACATCCAAAAGTTTAAAAAAAAAGAAAAAAAAAGAAAGAAAATAACTGTGACTTAAACCTCATATCTTACATAAAAGTCAACTCAAAATATATAATGTCAAATAGACTTGAAAGTAAAATTGTAGAAGTTTTAGAAAAAATATAGGAGAAAAATCTTTGAGATCTAGAGCTATGTAACGTGTTCCAGATTTAATACCAAAGTACTATACATAAGCAAAATATTGGTAAATTAGGCATCATTCAAATTAAAGAATATTCACTCTACAAAGGATGCTGAGAAAAGGATGAGAAGAAAAGCTAAGACTGGGATAAATTATTCAAAAACCTCTATCCAACAAAGAACTGGTAACTAATATGGATAAAGAACTCTCGAAACTCAAGGAGACAATGAAATTGTTTATGGGCCAAAGTAATGAACAGATATTTCACTGAAGAGGATATACAGATGGCAAATGAGGATACTAAAATATACCTAACATCACTAGTTTTAGGGGAATATAAATTAAAACCAAAATGAAATGTCACTATACAGGTATCATAATGACTAAAATAAAATATAGTGAGAATACCAAATACTGGTGAGGTTGCAGAAAATTTAGTTCACTTGTATATTGCTAGGCATACAAATGGTACAGTCACTGTAGAAAATATTTTAGCAGTTTATTGTGAGCCTAAATATGCAGATACCATATGATTCAACAACTGCACACTTTGGCATTTATCCCAGAACAATGAGAACTTATGTTCACATAAAAACCTGTACATGATCATTCAGAGAAGCTTTATTCATAATAGCCAAAAACTTGAATCAACTCAGTTGTCCTTCAATGGATGAATGGTTAAACAAACTGTGGTGCTATAAATATTACTCAGCAATGAAAGGGAATAAACTATTGATACCCACAACCAATTAGAGGAAATTATGTTGAGTGAAAGGTCAATCTCAAATAGGTAACCACATATTGCCTGATTTCACTTATATAACATTCTTGAAATGACAAATTTTTAGCAATAGAGAAGAGATTAGTAATTACCACAGTTGAGGGACTAGGGCAACACTAGAGATCCTTGTGAATGCTCTGTATTTGACTATAAAGAGTGACTATCCTAGATGTGAAATGTACTATAGTTTCTCAAGATTTTACCATAATGGTAAACTGGGTAAAGGATACATAGGCTCTCGCTGTATTATATCTTACAACCTCATGTGAATATACAGTTAGCTAAAAAATTAATTAATTAAAACATACAAGGCAGGAAAAAAATATCATTCCTTGGCTTAAAGCTCCACAGTGGGTCCCTATTTCAGAGAGAAGAAACCAATTTTCTTAGAATGGCCACAACACACTTCATGCTTTGGCCCCATATTACTTTATTGACCACCTTTTCAAAAGTCAATTTTTATATAAATTCCATTCAATTACTTAGGGAGATTTCAGCGCTCCTAAAGGCTTACTTATAGCTAAAATTTTTTTCATTATTAATTTTAAAATATATTTATTTTAAATAAATAAAATAGTTCCCAGGAACTATACAAAACTTGCCTTATAGTATTTTTTTTTCTCAGAAATGTATTGTTTACAACAAATAAAATATGAGTGAATTAGATTTCTTACACAGCAGTATTTTCCTGTAAATGTGTCAAAAAATCTACAAATCAGTATTTTCAACTTGTAGCCATATTCAGAGTCTAGGAAAATATGATGTCAGAAAATTCTGGAAGTTATTCTCCATGATTATAAATTCATTTTGGTTGCTAAATGGTTAGAGGATCCTATAATTTATTAATCAAGCATGTCCACATTTTTGAATAAAGGAGGTGCTATTGTGTAAACCTGACATAAACTAGGTCTGTTGTAGTCAAACTGAAACATACAGTCATGTTCATTCTAAGGTGGTATGATTTGGTTTCTGTCTGACACCCAGCTAACAACATGCTACCGTCCCATTTAATTTCTAGGCGCAGGTGCATTAGTTTTCTTTTACTCTCTTGAATACATCAGATTTGTACAGAGATTTTCTAGATGCTTATGCATCCCATTGCATCTTACTGGCCACTCTGGAAGTTGAACTGTCCTGGCCTCCCTTGCAGTTAGTCTGGGCCATGTACCATCATTTGTGGTTGCATTTCCAGGCTGTTCATAAAGCCACAGTAGACCATTGGTATCCTTGGGGATTGGTTCCAGGATCCCTGTGGATACCAAAATCTACAGATGCTCAAATCTCTTATATAAAATGGTGTAGTATTTACACATAACCTATGCACATCCTCCCATGTACTTTAAATCATCTCCAGATTACTTCTAATACCTAATAAAATGTAAATGCTATGTTAAATAGTTTCTGGAGCATGGACAATTCAAGTTTTGCTTTTTGGAACTTTCTGGAAATTTTCCCCTGAATATTTTTGATCCCCGGTTGAATCCTCAGATGCAGAACCTATGGATACAGAAGGCCAACTGTACTTGTATGATGTCCTCCATAATTTCCCTCTTTTCTCCTTTGTTCTGCAGATAGAGAAATGCAGAATTCCCACGAATGACTCTCAGAGATACAATTTAAGTGAACATCACTCAGAAGAGCTAAGAAACTACTTTGCCCATCTCAGGACCTCTTCCTTTGCCACATCAGTTTTTTGAGAGTCTCCTCTCCTCAGCTGTCAGTTGTCTACCACTCTTACTCTATTGTGGGTTTTTGCTCAGAAGTCACATGGGCAAAAAGGCTTTCCTTTACTGACTCTCATAGAGCATCATTTACGTAGTATTATCACACTTTGAATTTTCCTTCACAGCGCCTATCAAATATATGTTTATTTGTATAGTGAGTTTTTAAAGTATGTATATTCTCACAAGAATGCACACCTCATAAAATATGATTAATTTTGCAATCATGCTCTTTTCCCAATAGTATCAAATTGGTGGTGAGGTAGGCAATTAAGAGACATTGTCTCACTACCATTTTATATGATATAGCAGAGTCATCTGTACATGAGAAGTTCGAGTGTGAGAGATAAGAGAAATATAATGATGAAGAACCACTAAAACAAAAAACAAAACAACAACAACAAAAATTTGTTGACTAAAGTATAGATGTTCCTGCTAAGGAAAACCACTGATTTAAGTAACAATAAATAAGGTATTATATTTTTCTTAAGCAGTATTCAATGACAGAGGAAAAAGATGTTTATTCAGGTGGTTTGTTGATCAAAGATCGGCAATCTGTAGGCAGGAAAAATTAAGAAAAAACAAATTCAGAATTGTGGGAGACTAGTTCAAGCAACAGTCTGGATCTTTGAGTAATATTAGGGAAATTAATGAGGAAATATTATGAATATTTAAATAAAGCAAGTCACACTCATTTTTTTCATTTCCTAGTGTACTTAAAAGACTTCATTATAGTGTAAAAATAACTTAAGTGTGCAGTAACATTATGTCTAAAAGTCAATGTACATACATTAATTACAAATAATGCTGTTAGAAAATGGTGCCAACAAACTTGCTCAAGAATGGGTTGCCACAAACTTTCAATTTGTAAAAACCACAATAACTGCAAAGCACAATAAAGTGAAGCACAATAAAATGAGGTCCGCTTGGACTACAGAATGAAATGACTGGAGGTCTCAATATAAATGTAGAGAGAGAATAAGGGAGGGATAAGGCTTAATATTGCTGTAGAAACTACAATAATTAGGTATAACATGTCATAGTCAGTGGTTTTATTAAAACACTTACATTCAAAGACCATATGTAGAACAAAAGATTTGTTTATAAAAAGAAGAGCAAATTGCTAGACAGAAATTTAAAAGAAAAAAAAGAACCTAAGGTGTTTTCACCAGAAATAGGAAAGCATTTGGTATGGTATTATCATTGGTACTATTTTTTTTCAAATGAGTATATATTGATAAGATTTCATGTTTTTCAGTATTCATCAAGCTATACACTTAAATTTCTTCTACTTTGATAATGAAAAAAGAATCAGAAGGCTGCTATTCATAGAAATCAAATTGTTGAGAGTGTGAAAACTCTAAGGGCTTCTACAGATTATGGAGTCTGCCCTTCCCCATTATGTAGATCTGGAAATGGAGGTTCAGTAAACTTGTGACCATCCAAGGTTGCAAAGCATTCTGTGCTAAGGCCAGTCTTCTTCAATTACATGTTATCTACTTTAGTACATAAGTAAACTAAATAACTTAGTGATTACATCTGGATTACCTTCAAAATGCATTCCATTTAAGAAATATAAGTAAACTAGTAAGTAAATTAGTAAGATTTTACTAATAAGTAAAATCTAAATATATATTTAAATTCATTCATACTCAATATTTATATATGCAAATAATGAAAACTCAGATGAATAAGCTTGATATAAAACATATTTAGCATTATTTCATATAAAAATTAAATCTTATATGAGTAATACAAGTAGGCGATTATAACTAACAAAATACATTTAGGTATTAAAAAGGTATGCTGTTCCTGATGAATAATGGCAATAGTAGTAATACGGATCTAATAAGAGAAAAAATGAACTGAATCCACTGGATCTTTCTCCTACCTGCAGAAATTAAAATGGAGTTCAAACTTATGATCAGTATTCCTTTAGCTTCCTATATGATATTTTGAAAACCATGAGTAATTATGATTCATATTCTTTCTGTCATGCTTTATTTCTTTTTCATAATAGTATATATTCAGTCACTTAAATGATTACCATTAGGAAATATATGAACCATTAATATTAAACAAAGTAATGTGAATTTGAGAAATGACAATTAACACTTTTACATTGATCTGTATTCTTTTGCTTAGCAGAAGGCATTAAAATGCCAGAATTGTGCTTATTTACATAAATCTACAAGTCTAGCTGTAGTGCTTTAAGTATCAATGGATTCATGATAAGTATCTTAGAAAATCCCATCTGTTATAAAATATGTGACCTTATTAATTCAAAAAATGTCAATTAAAAATATTGTTATAAATAGAAATGTACTAGGAAACAGACATTTGATTTTCTCTGCAAAGAAAATCATTAACAGTAGAGGCTTAATGGAATTTGTGAAGAAACCTTTCAACTTTGGTAATTATTAATTAACACTGATTACATTAACACCTAGATGGGAAATATTGTGTAGTTTTACACATATAATCAATGAACTTCATCAGTCAAATTTACATTCAGTTGAAGACAAAACTGCTCTGTAAGAATCATTACAAATTAATTAGTACTTAACACTTAATTGAAATGAACACATTGAAGCTCAAATTTCATTTTCAGAAAATAAGCTTAACTATCATGGATCATTTGGTTTGCTGTTCACCCTCCATTTTACTTCCAAAACACTTTTTAAAACTTACTCTACAAGCAAAAACAGATCAGACTGTCACTCAATTTTTTCCTATTTAACACTCACTACCACCAATTACCCAATTGGCTGTGGTACTAAAAGTTTGGTTTATGAAAAATATGAACTCAAGGAACAACAATCCTTAAGTCTAATTCTCCTGTTTTCACAGTTTACACTTTCCTCACTCAAGGCTTTTGGTCATCTCTCAGTTTCCTTGAGTAGGGTCTCCCCTACTCATTCAGCATGCATAAGAACGTTCCTCCCAAATTCTCCTAATCACAGATTGTGCTTATGTTGGGGAGATCCTGCTGTAGGACGTTTATCTGATAAGGCTTTTATGATAGACTTGTAGAAGCAGAAGAAAGATTTACAAGAGAGTAGAAAATGTTTCACCCGTTAGAAACATCCATTTTCTATTCTACAGTAGGGTAGCTACATTTATTTGCAATAATAGGGCTCAAGAGAGGATAAATTCACTATAATGATAGGTATAATAATGGACACTGGAGTTTTGGTATTGTGGGCAGAGAGTTCAACATAATCACCCTCATGTACAGTCTTGTCTCTACCAAGCCATGCCTTCTCGGCTGTATTTAGACCATGTATAAAATTTAGAGCCTCTGCAGTTACCAGAACTTCCCATGGTATAATTCCAGCTGATAAAACAATGTTTCTATGTACAAATGGTGCTTGAATAAGCCATACCCAGTACAACTACAGCTTCAATGATGGCAATAAAATTTGAGAGGCATCACCACAAAACCTGAGAATATTGGGAAAGCACAGGAAGTCAAGAGATTCAGCCTGCAGTCCAGACATAGAAACTTAATATGAAACTTGCCCCTACTACCTAGGTTTTCAGGGCCTTAGATTTTCCATCTGTACCACGAAGATATGTTTTTGATTATCTCCAAGACCTTTTCAAATAAAAATCACGCATTCTATGCTTTACGGCAGTGACTTTTAGACCCATTATTTATCATGCCACACAGTGGTATTTACCAGTGTAAGTGATATAACTATCCAGTTGAAAGTTTCCAAACTGAAAACCAACTCTATTGATTGGAAGATATGGCAAAGAGTAAACTAGAATATTTTTCATTAGATAATATATATTTTAGGCTTGATGATTTATTTCTTGTTTTAATACTTCCAGCATTAGTTTAAGCACCTACACATGTTCAGCATTTTAATATTTACAATCAGGATTTCAAGTGATGTTTCTTTTAGAGTGATGCATCTTAAATTTATTTCTCATTGAGTTACAAATCAAATCACGTTTTGCAAACAGTGAGGTGAACACTGGAACAGTTTTTAGCTTGGTAATTGTAGCTCATACCTTTCACTGACATCGAGAATGAGACTAACAGGCTGCCTTACAAATAGGACTGCTTACTGATTTTGCAAAGGTTGGAACAGAAGAGGCTGTACTCTTTTTCCGTAACTGTAACAAGCCCTACCTTCCTATATTGATTACTTACTCTTCAGTGTTACAGTAAATTGCTATTGTGGAAGCATAATGATGCTGAACATTTGTAGCCCAGATGATAGGGTAATGTTTAAACACAGTGTGCCCTGTTCTTTGTAGATTTACTAATAACCTCTTTAATCATTTCTGTTCAAAATACTATGAATTCTGAAGCAGAAACCAGCCTAATGATACAACTAATATATGGAGCATAACATTTAATCATTTAGAAGTAAATCACAGCAATTATTTTTCCATCCTTTAGACAGTGGGCCATTTTTTTTTTCCTAATACTATTCCTAATAAACCTAAAATAAATTCATAGAAACTTTCATTCTATTCCTGCTCTTTTGTTCTTAAACCAAAGTTGGCCAAGGTAATTGTTCCGATTTTATAACATGAATTATATGTTTGAAGAATGTTTTCCTATCAAAAGAATATAAATATTTGAAAAATAAGCACATTTAAAGATCTATCAACCCACGTATAATGCAATGAGGTGTCACCTGAAATAAGGTGAATATAGGGGATATAGGAAGATTGTCATGAAAGATATTATATCTTGTTGTAACAAAATGTAATTTTTACAAAATGTTCCTCCTTCAGAAAGACACCAGTATCTCATCTATTATATGAATTGAGTTAGTTCAAATAAAAGTGATTATTGAGGATGAAAGCCATCCTATTATATTTTTCTTGTAGATATGAAATACAACTGAGAAAGACGAGTAAAATAAAGAATATTTAATGAAACAGAGCCTGTAAAAATTGGAAGCAAATCTGAAAAATGAAAACATGTATAAAGTATGTAAAAAAGAGGAATTCTGGGGCTTCCTTGGTGGCGCAGTGGTTGAGAGTCCGCCTGCCGATGCAGGGGACACACGGGTTCGTGCCCCGGTCCGGGAAGATCCCACATGCCGCAGAGCGGCTGGGCCCGTCAGCCATGGCCGCTGAGCCTGTGCGTCCGGAGCCTGTGCTCCGCAACGGGAGAGGCCACAACAGTGAGAGGCCCACGTACCACAAAAACAAACAAACAAAACAAACAAACAAACAAAAAACAGCAACAAAAAACATTTTCGAATCAGATTTGTTGTCCTCAGTCTTACATTCATTCTTTCAAAATATTAATATTTTGAAAATTCTCTAACAGAAATATTAAGGGAAGGATCTATAGGGACAAACAAAAAGAATTAATAGGAATATATTTAAGTTTGCCTGGAGAATTCAGACTAGACTTCCAAGTTGAGGTGTTACTTAAGCTGATCTTTACTGTGTTTCTTCATTATCAGTGGTTTGATTTTCTATATTAGGCTAAGTGTTTGGGCTCTTCAAAGTCATACAGAGTAATTTTAAAATAATGGCTTTTGTGCAAAGACTTCATAAGTCAACAGAAAGAGTTGCATGTATATAATCTGCTTTAATGTGTTTCTTAATGTACCCTTGATGTGTTTAAAATTAATTTATGTGTGAAATTTGAATAATAAAATTAAATACTGAACATATGATATGCATAGAAACATAGAAGTATTCTTAACAATACATGTGAATTAGTTTTTAAAATTTTATACATTGTGATATTTATCTAAATTTTTTCTTCTTAAATATTGGTTTACATGATACTCAGTAGTATTTCTAACATGGAAAATTATTCAACTTAGCTTTATAAGTATTTCCTTTAACAGTATTTCCATTTTACACTGACAATGAGAGCACACTGACATTACCATCTTCTATTGATTTTTTAATTAATAAATTTTGTTGTTTTAGAGCAGTTTGAGGTTCACAGCGTAATTGAACATAAAGCTCAGAGTTCTCATAAACCCCTGTCCCCATGCATACACAACCTACCCTACTATTGATTTTATCATTTTATAAAATATTCAGTGGCTTAAATATTAATTTTTTAAAACTAGATTTTCCTCAATGACTTGAGAAATATGTATGTAATTAGAATTCTAACACTAAACAATGCCTATATCTTATATATAAAAAAAAATTCAAAGTTGGGTGATTATTTATAGCCAAGGTGAATATACTTAAAATTAATTTCAAAAGCTTTACCTAGATAAAAAACCAAAATACATAAACCATTATTTTTTTCATTAAAGAATATTTGCATATGTATTCAAAATTTAATGGTTTTGCCATTCTTTTACTGTATATATCTTTTCATACTTACTTGCATACTTCTTGAGAAATTCAAATGTGTATAATCTGTAGCATTTTTATATTGCTAAGAACCAAATAAAAAATTCATTTCCCAGAGGCTTTTATGAGTTAAATGGTAAATAAATTTTTAATGTATGTATGTAGTTAGAAATTGTATGTAATTAGAATTCTAACAAACAATGCCTATTAAAATTTAGTTAAACTAAAAACTATCCACAAAGCATTCACTTTCTATCAAATCTACACTCTTTGCTCGACCCCTATATACAATACCCCATATTAATTTTCGAATTAGAGATTTGTAATAATCTGCAAATTTTTAAAGTATAATTTACCCCATTCTTAACAGTTAATCTTTATTTTGAACAGTTTTAACTGATATTCTTTCCATCAATTTTTTAAGACTCAGATTTCATCCCTTATAAAATACTGAATTTAAGCTTACTATGCTTTATTGCGTATCACCTTCACATACCTGTTGTCATAATGTTCACTACCTCAGTTCCCATTCACATCTCAACCCACTGCAATCTCATTCCACTTACCACTGAAGTAGCTCTCCCTAAGGTCACTAATAAATGCCTGCTGAGCTCGCATGTGCGGGGGTGGGGCTCCGTGGCTTCCCCCTGTGCCTCCAGGCCACCGGGGTCCGCATCAACCCTGTGGAGTTCAACCCCGACTTCGTGGCTCCTACGGTACCCAAAGTGGAGTGGGCGGAGCTTCTGGAGGCTGCCAACACCTTGCATCTGGTCGAGGTGCACAAAGGCTGGAGGTGAATGTGCTGGAGGGCACCTGCAGTGCCCAGAGTCAGGACATCTGTTCCCCATCAGCTGTGGGATCCCCAACATGCTGCTGAGTGATGAGGAAACTGAGACTTAAAAGCGTGTCCAGTCCCGATTTTTCATTGCGAGCGTGTGTATCTTTGTTTACGTATATCCTGTTTGCTACTTCTATCCTGTGTATCCCCAACCCTTGGGCCAGTGACACACCAAACACACAGTGTTCTTGAGCTCGGTATTATATATTTTTTCTCATTAAAGTTTCAAAACCAAAAAAAAAAAAAATTACGGGTGGCGCAGCCGCTGCCGACTCCTCTCCATCCTTCCCATGGGACGAGGGGCTGTGCCCGTGGTCAGACCCTTCTAGGAGGGTTAAGCCAAGTAACTGTAGTTGTCCTTTTCACCATCCACTCACTCCAAATATTCTTTCTCGATCAGAATGTCAATGCATGTCTTAATTACTGGGACCCGAGGCTTGAATCTTGAGGACAGCTGGGTCAGTACTTCTCCAAGTGACTGCTGGTGCTTTAGAACCTTCCTCATTTTCATAATTCTCACAATAGCTGCCTGGCATCAGTAGTTTGCGATCTTCCTCGATGTTTTTGTGTGTGGTTTTTTGTTGCTGCTTCTATTCTGTTTCCAATCTTTATTTGAATTTTAAGCAGATGCTCCACATTGAGCATACTTTTCATCTTCAAATTTTCTTTCTTTGGTTTTCATGTCAATGAAAACAACTCTTGTTGATAGGGATTTTTAGGGCTACAATGTAATGTGTATGAATCCAGTGTGACAAAATACATAGTTAATTGACCACATAATGTCTTACGTCAACATAGAATTAGGGTGGACCACACCTACTGCTTAATTTTAAGAAGAAACCCTATATAAATGTTTGTTACATAGGCCTCGGCCAATGGTTACTCTGTATTTGCTAATGACTTTCCAATTTATTATCTTGATGCACAGAAAGAGCTAAACAATTAAGAGCGTCAGCAAGGCTTTTGTATCTACATTTTAATGGTGTTGGCAGAGAGTTAACAAAATTGTTCCTCTTCTGCATGAGAATTTTATTTTCAGTTAAATTTCCTAGCTCTGTTTCCCTAGAAACGGGGAAGGACGCTATTTGTCAACTAAGTTACTAAGCAACACTGCTTACAGTAAAACGACTGCTTAATTGAAGGCTGACTTAAACCAAGGGACAATACTTGATAGGAAGCCCTACTGTGAGGTTCCTCTGAGTGTAGAGACTCATAATTGGGCATGTACCTTGTACAGTCCATGAAAGGTCTTTCTATGGAGTTGGTACAAAAGATTATGGCTCCTGTGGAATGTGAGGCTTTTAATCAAGGGTAGTTTCCACACCTGTAGATTCTGTATTTTATCTCCTTTCCACCTCAGCTGTTACCTGGGTGGAAGAGAGCTCACCAGAGCTATATAGGTTTACAAGAACTGCTGCAAGACTCCTACTGAGAGGAACACCTACTGAGGAGGCCCTCCTGGCAAGCTGAGGTTCCTGCCCTAATCCTTTTGATTAGACTGGTACAACTGAAATATTGATTCAACTTCCAGATGCTCTGACATTTCCAGATTCTCAGCTTCTATATAATTTTCATTCAATATTTTTCTCTGTGTGTATATTTGTAGGCCAAATTTTCAAATTATGAAAAATCTTAACTATAGCAGGGTTAAAATATTTAGACTCACATAGTATTAACAATAACTATTATGATATAGGAGATTTGAGATCTCTCTAATATGAAAACATAATTTTTCATGCAGATTCTGAGTTGCAGCCTAGACAAAGTAGGAGAGAAGAGAGATAGAAAAATATTATATCTCTCATCATATTACATGGATTAACAGCCTATACCATGAGTTGTATGTTTGATAGAAATGGAATCAAATTTTAATTTTCAAAACATAAATGTTGAAAATATACTTAATTACTTGAAGGTTTTATATAAAATACACATAATTTGCCATATGGGTATTTTCAAATGTGCTTTATTAATTAAGTATATGATTCATTCAGTAGTCATTTTTTTCTCTCTTATTTTAAATTATAATTTGGAAATATAACATGTGCACAAAATCAAACATATTTAGACCATGTTTGATAACAATGTCAGAACTAATCAAAATCTTAGGCAATAAAATATTCACACTTGATATTATATATTGAGCCTAAATTTGTCTACTTTTCAACATGGAGACAATCCAATGCTGCTCTAATTATAAATTAAACTTATTTTCAAAAATTAAAAGTATTTAAAATGCAAATGCCCTTTACAGCAATTTCAACTTCAATATTTAAGATATATCTTATTAAACCTTCTCCCACAACGTTTTTTCATTTTGTTTCTCTTATTTGCCTTCAGTCATTGTTTTTTTTTTTATTTGTGTTAATACGTGTTTAAACTTGTGGACTACATATCTAAGAAGTACCCATAAACATGGCTATGTTTAATTTTGAGTATATAATTCACAGTGAATTAAGATAAATATTTGACAAGTGTCTGGGTTGCTTGAACAGTTATTTCTATTCTCTTAGTGAATGTTTATGTAATTATCCTTTTGATATTATCATAACTGTCTATGTTACCTGAACACAAGTTCTGAGATATTTATTTGCTTCATTAATTACTTTATGCAGAGAGAACATATTGGACTTCTGGAATGCAACCAAAGAAATAGCAAGTATAGTAGATTTCAGGTACAATATTTTAGAATAGCAGATTGTTTCTCACTGCCAGAACAAGGTAATTCATTCCATCGTAAAATGACGATCAAAGGAACGTTATCAGTCACACTAGCTGATAAACTTTTAGTCAGAGATTAAGAATTGGACTTAAATTCCTTAATTAAAATAATAAGCATAGATTTCATGACTTTTTCTTAAAAGCAAACTTTTCAATCTAATGTATGAAAACAAATGAGTGATACAATTGGCAGAAAATATTCCTGGACAAAGAAGTATGAAAATGAATGTCTTCCAATCTGTTTGAATGTGAGTTAAATGAATGTATTCAAGAGCAAATTAGGTCCCTAGTGATAATTACAGTGGGCTCTAATATGTTCAATACAGTATAACCTTGTTTGTATTTTGGCTTTACCATACTTTTAGTATCAGGTTAAACAATCTTCAAAGAAATGTACTTTCTCCTTGAGCTATGTATAGTAGTAATAGTAATAGTAGTAATATGTCAAGATACATGAACAGAAAATTACTGAGAGTTTAACCAGACATTCAAAATAAAACTATTCTTGTTAATAGCTAAAAAAACCAAAAACTGAGACTTAGAAGATTATCAAAAGATGAATGCTCCAGTAATGTCTCATTTTCAAAGTTTTTATTTTAAGTATGAATTATGAGGCTAAGTATTCAAGTTACCAGAATTATGTCTTAAAGAACAACTTAGAAATGTAAGTGGAAATCACCAGGATCTATAACATATGTGTTATTATCCAATGTAGTGGTTAATTTTATGTGTCAACTTGACTGGGTATGCCTGTGAGGGTGTTTCAGGAAGAAATTAGCATTTGAATTATTAGACTAAGTAAAGAAGATCCACCCTCATCAATGTGGGCAGGCATCATCATATTGGTTGAGGGCCCAAACAGAACAAAAAAGTGGAGAAAGGGGAAATTCTCTATCCCTCTCAAGCTGGGACATCATTTCCTCCACCCTCAGCTCTCCCCCCACATTCTCAGTTCTCAGGCCTTCAACCTTGGACTGGGAGGTCCAGCATCAACTTCCTCGTTTCTCAGGCCAACAGACTCAAGATGAATTACATTACCAGCTTTTCTGGGTCTCCAGATTACAGATACCAGATTGTGGGACATCTCAGTCTCCATAAACCAGTTCCCTTAAAAAGTCTCTTCTCATTTATCTATATAACTATCCTATTGGTTCTGTTTCTCTAGAATTACTTAACACATCCAACTACATCACTTATCCAATGTTTTTCTAATCTAGTTTCTAAATTGAAAAGAAAAGAGACCACAGAGTACTTCTGTGTTTGTCTTTCAGCACATCTGAAGATTCCTCTTTCTATCCTGGAGAGCAAGATGACAAAGCTTAAACTGGTTGATAATATTGTAGACTAGTATGATGTTTAGTTAAACAAAGCATGCCAATTAATATTAAACTGAAAGGAGACTTTCATTATGTCGTACAGGTTTTTATACTTGGTGATATAATTTTCTAAAATATTTTCTAAAATATTTATCATTTTTGTAATTATCCTTTTTTATTGTTTTCAGAACAAAAGAGAAAATAGATGATTAGTTAAATCAATAACTCTCAAAGTGTGGTCTTGTTAGTCTTTAATGGCCCTAAGACTCTTCAGTGGGTCCAAAAGTTCAAAACTATATACATAATAATAGTAAGACATTATCTTTTTGCTCTCATTCACTCAGTAGTGTCAGTGAACGTTTTCAGAGGCTGTAATAGTATGTGATGAAATGCAAATACTTTTGATAATCCAGATTTCTTATATTAAGCATTATATAAGGGAGATCTGAAAAATGTAAAGAGATACTACTATTATCAATTCTTTTATTTTTAAAAATACAGCCATCTTTAGGAAAAGAAAAATGTTATCTATGTTTACAGGAAATAAGCTTATTGTTATATTTAAATCAACTAGAAATCAATATTTTAATTATTAGTTTTACTTTCTAATATAGTAACTATTGCTAGAGATAATCTACATAAATGTTTCAGGATCCTCAATAATATTTAATTATTCTGGTTCCTGAGAAACCAACAGTTTATGAAAAGAAAATGTTTGAGAACAAGTGACTTAAATCATTAGATTTATAATTCAATAATATCAAAATAAGACTAATGGCAAAATATCATTAATGCCTAAAGAGCAATAACAAAGTCTCATATATGTAGAAGATCAGGGGAAGTGGTATCTTTGCCCATGCCAGGTACAACCATAAGACTACATGTTTAAACACATAATTCCTGTCAGGATCCAAGGCATCCATGACTGGAATTAAAGTAAATAACAGTTTCCCCTAACTCCAAATATATCTGAAATATTGTATATCATTAGAGTATCATTTCTGAATTATTTTGGGCCTCACACTTTTTAGGTAAGGTAATGCTCTAGAGAATTTTTGTTTGCCATCTATGATTGCATTAACAAAATACCACAAAATCAGCATCTTACAAAAACACACATTTATTATGTCACAGCTTCTATGGGTCAGGAATCTGGGAACAGCTTAGCTGCATCCTCTGCTTTAGTCTCTCACAAGCTGCAATGAGTTTGTCATCCAGGGCTGGACTCTAAACTGAAAGTTTGGTGTGGGAAAGGACCCACTTTTCTAAGTTTATATAGTTGCTGACAGAATTCAGTTCCTAGAGACTGCTGGACTGTTGGCCTCAGTTTCTATTCGACTCTTGGCTGTGAACTACTCTCAGTTCCTTGTCACATGGGCCTCTCTAACTCAGCTGCTTGCTTCATCAAACTGCGGTAGTCAGAAAGCAATAGGGAGTCTTAGAAAGACACAAGTCACAATCTTCAGACTAATGGTCTCTCAACTGAGCTATTTCGGCCACCCTACAAGTCACAATCTTATGTAACCCAATCACAGATATGATATCTCATCCTTCTTGCCATATTTTATTGCTTATAAGCAAAGCAGGACAGCCAACTCAACTCACTGCAACAGGAGGAGATTACACAAGGGTGTGGATACCGAGAGAGATCGTTAAAGTCACTTTAAGTATACCTAGTAATACCTGACTAAATTCCCAAGCACAGAAAAAAACAATGTCCAGTTATTATAAAAAACATGTTTTCACTCATGCATGCATTTTCTGATCATCGATTTTGTGATAAGCTCAATTTATGATGTGACTTAGGATGAAAAGAAAACCATGCAATTACCTTCTGTTCTAAATAAATATGAATTTCCTAGATGAAGAATAATAAGCAAATACTATCCTTTAGAAATTCTAATAACTTGCTGTTGGTACACTGGGAAATGGTATATCAAGTTTACTAAGGTCATTGCTAATGTGACACTAGAATTAAATCTTGGTGGATTAGGGAGCATTAGTGAGGTAAAAAGGTATCTTTGAGAAATAAAGACTGTCATGTAATGGGACTAGCAGAAGCAGATTCACAGGATGAAATAACTTGAAACCTTCTGGAAATTGCATCAAGGGGACGGGTTTTAAAAGTTAGGAAGGGGGGCTTCCCTGGTGGCGCAGTGGTTGAGAGTCCGCCTGCTGATACAGGGAATGTGGGTTCGCGTCCCGGTCCGGGAAGATCCCACATGCCGCGGAGCGGCTGGGCCCATGAACCATGGCCGCTGGCCGCTGAGCCTGCGCATCCGGAGCCTGTGCTCTGCAACAGGAGAGGCCACAGCTGTGAGAGGGCCCCGTACCGCAAAAAAAAAAAAAAAAAAAAAAGTTAGGAAGGGGTAAGATAATGAAGGATGTGTCTGCTAATAAAGGGCATTCAATCTTTTCACCTGAAAGTTACTGAAAAATATAATTTCTAATTATGATAAGTTGTACTTTCACAATGTAATCCATCAATCAATTAATGATAATATTTAGTGACATCATGCTGGAATTAATGGAGTGAAATGATTTGGGGAAATTAGATTACTATCACCAGGAAATTAAGATGCCTTCTATAATTATCCAGGTAAGAAATTTTGAAGATTTGAAGAAAGATACACTCTTGGAAAATAGAAGTAGGATCACATAAGATAGGTATTGACAAAGTGGGCTCTGTTAATAGATAACTTTCTGAGAAGGTGATAGAAGAGTGTCGACATTTCTCCTCCCTCAACCCCCAAGTTAATGTATCTCCAATTCACGTGTGGATTTTATTAAAATCTGACTTTGTAGGTCTGGAGTAAGACTTGATAGTCTCCATTTCTAATAAGGTCCCAGGTGATCGTTAGGCTGCTGCTCCTCAAAACATATTTTAAGTAACACAAGACCAAACTAAGTTTTTGTTTGTTTGTTTGTTTTTTTGCGGTACGCGGGCCTCTCACTGTTGTGGCCTCTCCCGTTGCAGAGCATAGGCTCCGGACGCGCAGGCTCAGAGGCCATGACTCATGGGCCCAGCCGCTCCGCGGCATGTGGGATCTTCCCATACCGGGGCACGAACCCGTGTCCCCTGCATCGGCAGGCGGACTCTCAACCTAAAAGTTTTATGATTAGAAATGGCATGAGCGATCAAGACAAAGCATGTAGCATACACAACCACATACCCACACGCTCACATGAATCTAAAGAGAAGAATAAAAGTAGCTAAGGAGATACATGGACTAAACCACCATAACAAAAAGTGAGGCTGATAGTGACAAATAAAAGTACAGGTATTTGTATCTGGAGAGGCAGATTCTCAGAGTGGTCTTATCAGTTGCAGGATGATTTTAAGGTAACTTTGGTGATGTGCAATCTATTTTACTACTTCCTTTGGTTCAAGAAAATTAACTTCTCATTAATCTCTACAACTGAAAAGGACCAGGTTAATGTTGGGAGGTATACTGGAAGGAAAGAAACAATGTATGTGGCAAATGGCAGTTACACTTTTGATTAACACTGTTCTAGCTTATTTCCTCATTTTCTGTAAAGAGGGATGCACATAAAACTCCAAAAAGAATGGTAAAGATGGAATGAATATAAGGAAAGATTTCAAATTTATCTCTTGAGGAGAATGGAAAACAAAAGTTTGACTGAAAATAATTAAAAGTGTTACTAGAAAGAATTGACAAGTACTGTATATTTGAGCTGTGCATTCAACTTGTAGTAGCAACGGTGTACATAACTGTTTCACTTTTTATCCGCCCCCCCCCCTTTTAGAGCAAATGCTTTTTATTTTTTCTACCCCATATTCCTTCATCTCTGGAGGAGCAGTATCTTCAGTGTGGTAATTGTGCTTTCTTCCTGCTCTAAATATATTTCCTATATAACCTGCTAATTTCTGATTTAACTCTCTGTTTATTGGGGATAGTTGATTAGGTGTGGGATAGTTAACTGGGTGTGGGAGTCTTTTCCTGGAAACTTCTAAACTGAAGCTGAGATTGCCTCTGTTGGAATTTCTAATATGTAAAATTTGGAGCAGTGAGTCCCATCAGTTGACAAATTCTGTTGGAAATGAGAACGGAGCCAGTATACAAAGAAAAACAAGCATATGAGATTATATAAATATGAATTAGAGATTCTTGTTCTAAATGATTCTGCCATTCTCTGGCTTTTCTAATCTCCAAGAGTTTTGATCCGCAAATGTTCCACAAACACTGCAGGCACATAATCCTGAAGTCTATGCCAGGGCTGGTAAGAATTTTCTTTGGCAGTAAAAAAGGTATGATAAATTCAACCTCAAAATAACATTATTCACAGTAAAATACAAAATAATATATTTTCCATTGATTTCCTTTTCTGAATTTTGTCATAGGCACTACTCTATAGGGTTCAATCAAGTTCATTTTTATGTCAACCAAATTTGATTGATTTAGTTCAGCTTCATGGCTTTGCACTGAGGTATTACCCTCAAAGAACGCTAATCAAGTAATTCCATGACATCTGTATAACCTTGCAGTAAAAGTACACCAATGTAAATGTGGGTAAATTACAGTCTATTTGATGTTGATTTACCCCACAGCTGTATCCAGCAATGAAATATAGCAGCTAGGAACTAAAGGTTGGGTGGTTTTCAAACAAATTAGGAGTTATATGGTAAAGAGGGTAGATCCCTGGGGGAACACTAAGAATGAATTGGGTTATTTAAAAACTCTTGGTTTTGTCAGGACCTGGTTTACATTTGAATTTTCTTCTGACTAAAATAAGTTAGAAGTTGGACAGACACACGTATTTATATTTCTTTGCTAATCTATTTGGAATCACTGAGGAGTGTTTCATCAAAGCTACTGCAGAAAAGTTTAATACTTAAAAATATTGACTGATATAAAAGAAAAATAGGATATGCTTAACATCAGGGGAGAGCTAGTTTCTACCTGTGCCACTGCCAGTTAACAGTACCACTTAGGGCCTGTTCAAATACCCGAGTGTATATTTGCTCTGAATGTTTACTGAAGGGAATTTAGGTTCATATTTTTGAAAGTGAATAATATTGCTATAGTATTATAAAAAGAGAGGCAAGCTTCCTTTATCTGTAGATCAAGTTTAGAAAATTCAACAGTGGTATAATTTTCTGACATGTTTCTACAGTGACATGAAAAAGGCACCATTATGATATCCAACCAGTACTTTTAGACATCTTGTTTTACTTTTGAACCTTAAGTAGCAATTTACACCTTGAGGAAATTGACAACTGCCTGATTAATGTTCATACTAATCATAAACACTTTTTTACAATAGAGATATTAAACATTAGTCAATTGAAAATCTGGTATTTCCAATTCTTATGCATCAAAGTACTGATTTGGAATATCTCTTAAAATGTAATATGGAATTAAACTATTCAATCATATATAGAAGAATGAGGTCATATAGCTTTACTAGGCAAAGAAAAAGGAAATTTAATAGTAATTAATCTAAAAAGTTTTTTTATCAAAGGTATCAATTTAGAATCAGTATTTATACTGTTTCCATAACGTTCATCATTATATACATAGAGTAACTAAGAATTTATTTATAATTTTGATGAAGCATATTCAATTCATAAAACAAAGGCAAGTTTAAACATAAATTACATGATTTAAAAATTGAGGAAAGTTCAACTTTTAATATCTTTGCAGTTCTACCAGGTATCTGAAAACTTAATATTGTGTATATAGAATATATGGGTAGTGATATAGCCTATGGTTCATTCAACAAGAAAATGATTAGATATGAAAAAGGAGATAGTATATTTAATATTAGTATAAGAAAACCTGCTACATCATTTAGAGATAAAGAAATAAAGGATATTTTGAATTTTAATTGCACTATAACTTACAACAGTCTGATATTAGACATGTCACTTAGGCTGCCATCCCTTCTCTTTTCCTTGGGTCACATCACGCTCTTTCTTTAATGGAAAGCCACCTAAAATTACTTCCTTTTTCCTTTTCCTATTAACTGAACAAGAGATGAAACATTTCCTTAAAAAAAAAGGGGGTTCACAAATGCTTTAATTAACTTAATAAAACTAATTACCCTCCCTCAGACATCACTGGAGTTATTGTTATACACAATTAGTGATTGTATTTCATGATTATTCAAATTAGTTTAATGATCCAAAGGTAAGTTTTTGCCAGTAGGTTAACCTTGCCCTTATTTGGAACAGTTCTGAATTGTGAGATGCATTTCCATTCAAATTTCAGATTTCACAATCTCTATTGGCCAATTTGGTTGTGTAAATAGGTGTTTTATTAATAATGCTCCTCATGCAAGATTATGTGCAACTACTTTGTAACTAAAATATAATCTGCATGAATTAAAAACACTGACACTGTATAGAACAGTGAACTCTACTCAGTATTATGTAACAAACTAAATGGGAAAAGAATTTGAGAAAGAATAGCTACATGCATAACTGAATCACTTTGCTGTACACCTGAAAGTAACACAACATTGTTAATCAACTATACTCCAATATAAAATAAAAATAAAATAAAATAAAAGTAAAATAAAAATACTCTGACAAAATTATTATTTTTACCTAACAGCTAAAGAACAGAACCCTGGCAATATTAATTTGTGTAAACATTTC
This sequence comes from Globicephala melas, assembly GCF_963455315.2. Classification (NCBI taxonomy): domain Eukaryota; kingdom Metazoa; phylum Chordata; class Mammalia; order Artiodactyla; family Delphinidae; genus Globicephala; species Globicephala melas. Next base: position 21,752,381 of record NC_083317.1, on the reverse strand, counting down.
AGAATCAACCTGCTCATGTGAAACTTTGGTTAATTCAATCAAAAATCCACACTGACAATTTGTGTTATTTAACTGTTTAGATAAATAAAATGAAAGAATGGTTACTCATAAGGAACAATTTTATATCCAGCTAAGTTATGTAAGATTATCTCAAAACTCCCACCATAAACAAATTGTGGTTTATCCATGAGAGGATATCCCTCAGAAATTAAAAATGATTAAAATATTGATACATACAACAATATGATGAATCTCAAAATATTTATGCTGAGTGATAGAATCTATGCAAAAAGAGTACAGATTGTATGAAAATTCAAACTGAAAGATAGTGGCAGAAATCATAGCAGTGATTACCTGAATTACAAGGGGACTTGAGAATTTTTGTAGGTGATTGACCAAAACCGCTATGTTGACATTTTGATTCTAGTGATGGTTCTACAGGTGTATGGATATCTAAAAATATGTCAAATTTTAAATATGTGCAGTATATTGTATTCAACTATACGTCAATAAAACTAAAAATAATTTATGAAAAATGGAATGTTATTTAAGAGCAAGCAAAATTTCAGGAAAGCAGGAAAATAGCAACAATTCCTTGGGTAGGAAATAAAATTTGTAGGGATTTGTGGGGATTTGTGTGAATGTTCTATTATACAAGTAGACTGTGAGATCTCAAGCTATTTCCTTCTACACCCACCCTGGAAAGTGTAGCGATTATTTTGTAGTAACCATCAAAATCTATTTCAAATTAATTTTGACCAACTTGCTTTAAAATCTGTATTTTTAATAGTATAGCTTCATATATTAATTTTTGCATGGTTGCTGTAACATCCAGTGCATATAAACCCAATCAAAGTGTTTTCTTTAAAAGTCATATGCATTTTAATTAAAAAAAAACAGACCATTTATTAATTATTCAAAATTATTTAAAATTTTTTTCCCAAGTATTTAACACTCAGTTTTTTCCTGTCCAGTAATTTGGTTTGAAAATTGGGCAGAGTGTATATTAGTATGTAGCAGCTCTGGATTCTTTTATTCCTCTGATGGGTTTTTCTATTTGTTTAAATTTACTTTAGGAGGTAATTAACTTGACTGCAATCAGACTGTAAAATCTTCCTACAGCATCGTGAGCAACCATTGGTTCTGATTTCTATGCTCAGCTTGTCTCTGTTTATCTGTCTGTCTTTAACTTTTGTCACTCTGTCTAGCTCCCTAAAGATTTCCTATGCTTTTATAGTGTTTACCCTTAGCCTGTGATTATATGTGGTGCCTTGAACCATTAAGACCACAGGCCACTGCCCTTCCAACTGAGAATGAGCAAGAAGCATATTCAAGGCTGTGTCACATTCATAATTACCCTCAGGCCTTCTATTCTTCACTGGGCTTTGGGCTTTCTCATGAACATGCAGAGTCTATGAGTGGTCAGAGATTATTTCAGCCTCTCTATGGCTCTCACAATTCCAAAATCTACTCTTTGAATATTCAGCTGATCTGTAACATCTGAACCTGGTGGGGGAGGGGATGGGGAAAGGTGACAAATATGCCATATTTATCAGAAGCAGTAGCAGTTTTTCATGAGTAAATAATTCTCTACTGTTAACCAGTGTACTAAAATAATTGTTTTAAATAATGCACTCCAGTTTTATCTGTTTTCTATATAGAGGAAGTACCTAATTCCATGCCTCTATAACCAGAAACAGAGCTCTATGAAGCTTTATTTTCATGTATTATAAATATTCCTTTAATTCACTATCAATGTTTAAATTATTGTGCAAAATTGTCAAAATTATACTTGTTCTTTTCAAAAAAATCGATCTACCCAACTATGTCTAACATATTTTATAATAATTTTTAAGTTAATCCACATCTGGCCCCTGAAGGAAGAAGTACAATGCCCTTTGGAAGGATTAATATACAAAGCATCACAAATATTTAGGCTTTCTAGTGGTTGCATGGCTAGAGGGTGATGAGACACTGGATTTCATCTAAGGTCCTCGTTGAACATCCTTCAAAGGGTTTCCTTGCTACGATTAAGCCATGATAATATAGAACAGACAGTGACAAAGGTTTAAATGTCTCCAAATGATTATTTTAAGAGTCTTAGCTTGGCAGACCAAGTTCTATAAACCAAAACACTTCCACAGATAGAAAAACTTCAAGGGTTTTTATTCAAAATGACAGTGTTTATATTTTTAACAGAATTAATGACTCTGTTGTGAATGAATATATCCTAAGAAGATAAAATGGGAAAATATGACATATCTAAGGAAAGTGAATCTATTTTGGTAGGAACAGTGACTTTGTACTTGAGAAATAAGTATTTAGTCCAAAGCCAGAAGAAAACTGTATGTTAATTGTACATGTGATTTTACTTTTACACTTAAGATAGATTTCAAAAACAGTTACTAAAAATATATTATTCAATGATGTTTTCATTAGTAGTTTCACTTGTACCTAATAATTTTCTTATTTTATTTGGATTTACTTCTTAGGAAAATAGCTACAGATATCTACTCTCATCCCAGACTAAGTAATTTCAGTATACATGGTATCTCAAAATGGGCTTAACAAAATGCAAGTTAGTACTAACAGCACCCATAGTCCTTTGCAGAGACATTTCTTAATATTTTATTATAATATTCTTAAAAAGTATTCATGTCTAATGTTAATAACTTAGAAGAGAAAGACAGATATCTAGACCTTGTCTCAAATCATTCTCCAAATCCAACTAACCACTGGCAGATGTTCTATTCACATTTTTTTGTGTTGTTTTTTTTGTTTTGTTTTTTGTTTTGCAGTACGCGGGCCTCTCACTGTTGTGGCCTCTCCCGTTGTGGAGCACAGGCTCTGGACATGCAGGTTCAGCCACCATGGCTCACAGGCCTAGCCTCTCCGCAGCATGTGGGATCTTCCTGGACTGGGGCACGAACCTGTGTCCCCTGCATCGGCAGGCGGACTCTCAACCACTGTGCCACCAGGGAAGCCCTCTATTCACATTTTTAAAGATGTGTTACCGTTACTTTTTTTTAAGTGTTTAACTTTTTATAACATTGTATCTATTATAATTTAGATAACTATAAATCAATCTGTCTTCTGACTCTTCCACTCACCTTTTCTCTCACTCTTTCCATCTATCTGTCCAGTCATCTCATGATCTCTTTCTAACAGTGGAATTTTTTTTCATACCAAGTCCATGTAAAAATAAATAATATCCCAGCCTTTAGCACAGTCACTATAATAGAACTATTTCCATAATAGAGGGATACTAACTAAAATTGGTCCATTAGGCCCTTGAGAGAAAAGGGTAACAAGTAAAAGTGCTGATTTCCTTATTGTTTGACAATGGAAAAAGAAAAGATTGAATCTGTTAAACAAACTATCATCTTCACTTTACTAGCAGCCTTTGTGGTATTGATTTTGACAAAAGCCCTTTCAAACAGAACAATTTTGTTTAGTTGCCCAATTATCCTTTGGAATTCAGGTGTTTTCCCATTACAGAAGTTCAGAAAAGTTCTTTTAGTTGGCGTGTGAAATTATTTCCAAGTGAACATCAAATCCTAGACTTAGGAGGAAGTTCAGATGCCTTGACTTGGCCTCATATTCTCCAAATCTAAAACACTGCTGGCAGATACTCTGTTCATGTTATTAATTCTTTAAAATTGATAGTCCATGGACTTTCTAATATCCTCTTGTACTGAATAATCATGACAATCACAAGTTCCTATCAATATTAATTTCCTGTTTAAAATGCAATTCCTTTGGTCTTTTTATATGGCATATGGACTCTAGGATTTTAATAGTTTCTTTAAAAATGAGAAATCACAATATATTTTTCTTTTAAACTGATTTATATGCTACCTTTTTTTTTTTTTGGCAGTACACGGGTCTCTCACTGTTGTGGCCTTTCCCGTTGCAGAGCACAGGCTCCGGACGCACATGCTCAGTAGCCATGGCTCACGGGCCCAGCCGCTCTGTGGCATGTGGGATCCTCCCGGACAGGGCCCAAACCCGTGTCCCCTGCATCGGCAGGCGGACTCTCAACCACTGCGCCACCAGGGAAGCCCTCTACCATTTTTTATACACATACATGTGTTACAGAAATATTGATTTTTTATAGAAATATCACATAAAATCAAGATACAATTTCTTCCCATTTGTTTATCATTTCACACAGTTTATTTGGTCCCTAATTTTAAAATACATGGCAAGTCAGTATTGAGAAAATTCTGTCACTATCATTTAAAAAATATTTTTAGGAGAAATTATTATCAAGAACAGTGAATAAATGGAAACTGATAAAGAGTTGGAAAAAAAATGTAAAAATAATCAAAAACACTTATCAGGAAAAAAAAAGCCTATTCTTTCAAAGTTTTGGTCAGTGTTACATGAAAAAATTATTAACAATTTTATTCTACCTTTTCCCTGTCATAATTTATTACTAGGCAGGAAATTCTGTCAAAAACAAATTATGAAATTGTTGAGATATCACAGCACAAACAATGGATAACTCAAGCCTTTTGTCCGTTATAATTTCTAAAGTAGGAAAAATAAATCTATCATCTAAACGGTGTATTACAAATAAATCATGCAAATTCAGAGTGAATTTTTTATTTCTGTAATTCTGGCATGCTTTGCTTCATATTCTATATTGCCATACATAAACAGATTTGTTTTTAATTTTTTTTTTGTTTTAATTGTTTTATTTTGTAATTTGACTGAAATCAATAGCGTCAGGGAATAGGAGAGGGAAAAACAAGCAACACTAAGAAGGTGATAAGGAGGTAATTTAACCTATTATTTCTTGCTGAAATACCAATAAAGAAGGAATTATCAAAAATTACACCTTTACCTCCTACAATTCCACACTCAAGTGAAATTTTTCCCCAAGTGGTGAGGTTTTAACTTGAATTTAAGTATGTTATTTTTTTTTAATTAAAAATGGTGACATCCAATTTGTTGAGTTAGAGAGTGAACAATTAATTAACAAGGAGTCCAAGCATTGTTTGACATTTTAATTTAAATTTCAATAAAATTATACTTCCAAACTCTTAGATATTATACTTACAATATCTGCTGATATATTCTATTCCATTGCTTTGCACATTAAGTAAAATAGAAAGAATAAAAATAAAGACAAATCTGTTTTCACCTGCAACATTCAAATACTAACAGAAGTTTATTCACAGTGAAGAGTAAAATGTCTCTTAAAAAAAAAAAGATGTGGACTACACATTTCACAATGAATTTATTTTAAATGTAAACTTTGTAGAACACATTTGGCTACCTTTATTTGCCTTTCATTGTTTTTGGAAAGGGAATAAGTATACGCTAACAACTCAGTGGACTCTTATTAGAGAGATTTGTAAAAATTATATTCAATTAAATCTAACATTATTTGTCTCCTATGAAAAACTTAATTATCACATTCGCTAAAGTGAAACATTCTTTCCTTTTGTTTACAACAGGTTCTAAGATTTCCATGACCAAAGCATAACTAATTTCAGAAATTCACAACCAATCAAGGAGTCAATTCATGTCAGGACTCGCTGAGTATTAAAGAAGATAGATTAATTCTATCTTTGAAGAGATTTTCAAAGTATTCTAACATTTAAGCACTATCCTAAGAGAGACAAGGAAAACACAACTTGGGCTCCCACCAAAGAAGAATATTTCTTCTTAATGATTAATGGATATTCTAATTTTTATTAATATTTCATATGTTGTACATCATGGGAAATATTAGCAGTGTTACAAATGGGAGAAAGTGATAGGCGAAAATGAAAGCTGGCTCTCTCCATTGGTGCTATGTGTCTAAGATAATGACAATGAAATATACAGATAAGAACAGAGATAGAAACTAGAATGGCCCTTAATGTATTTTTCTATAATTTTATGTTTTTTATTCTAATCTTATTTTTTTTTAATTTTGGAAAATAATTCCAACAATATTTAGTTAACTACCTGAAAACTTTACTGATGTAAATGGTGAAATGCTAAGGTTGGTTTTTTTGTTTGTTTTTAATGGTATTTAAAAAGCATACATGAGATTTCAAGAAAGTATGGGGAATTCTCAGTTGCCAAAAATGAGGTGTTTATATGAATCCAAAGTGGGTGCTGAAGCCAGGGGCTATCACAGGACAACTACCAGTCATAGTGTCACAATGGGAAAAGTTTTCATGGTTGTGCTGAAAACAAGAGATGGGGTATAAGCCCAACTTATTAAAGCAGTAGGTCCATGCAATCAAAGCTCTCAGTGAAAATCTACCAGGAAAAACAAAAGCAAAAAAGGAAAGAAAAGTGACATATTCAAAGTGATAGAATGGTGATACTTGCCACAAGGTTATGGATGAATGAGAAAATTTTCTCTGAGAATCCTTAAACGGGGTGGAGACTCATATGAGTTTAGGGTTAAAGTTCACACTATAAGCACATGCAAAGGACACCAATACGATACATTTATTTAAAGTGTTCCAGATGATCCACAACCTTATTCAAAATATAAACAAAAATTCTCTGGAATAGTAAGTCCTCAGACAGATTTGTTAGAATTTTTCCAGATGAAGTTCAAATAAGCATGTTTGCAAGCAAATGAAAAATTCATACCATGGAACAGGCTGACATTCAAGAATAATTCAACAAATATTATTTGAGCACAAATTATATTCTAGATACTTTTCCAAATTCTAGGCATCTTATAGTAAACAACAAAGGAAAAATAACCCTTGCATTATGGGACCTATGTTCTGGTTAAGGAGAGACAGAGGAAATTCAATATATAACTGCATGATATGGATATGGTTAAAGGTAGTATCTTCTATGGGAAGCTATGAGTGAGCTACATGGAGAGTGTAGAGCTTGGAGATATCATAATGATTAAGAAGCAATAGAAACCAACCAACCAAAATAACCAACAGTTCTCCAATATCTTTTGCTACCAGTGACATCAAACAGAAGAATTAACCAGCAAATTAAACAGATGAAGCCAAAAAAGAAAGAATAAAATTGAGATGTGAAATTACCTAGATTATGTCATATATTGCAAATATGATAGAGAAAATAAGGGGTAAAGAATACTAAATCAAAAAAGTTTTTCAGGGCTTCCCTGGTGGTGCAGTGGTTGAGAGCCTGCCTGCCGATGCAGGGGACATAGGTTCATGCCCCAGTCTGGGAGGATCCCACATGCCATGGAGCGGCTGGGCCGGTAAGCCATGGCTGCTGGGCCTGCACGTCTGGAGCCTGTGCTCCGCAATGGGAGAGGCCGCGGCAGTGACAAGGCCCATGTACCGCAAAAAGAAAAAAAAAAAAAGATGTTTTTAAATTATGCTTTATAATAATCCAGTCAAGTAGAAAATGAGAGAACAACCCATTAGAGAGCCAGCATTTTACCTATACAGTATTGTAGAATTTCCTAGCACTGAAGAAACCCATGATTCAGAAAGCACAGTATCCCCCCCATCAGTACTAATAAAAATACTTTTATTAGTAACTAAAGTAACTAAGATAAAACTAGAGAATAACATATGGAGAATAATAGTATGGATTATCTACAAGAAAGATACTAAAACTGAGAGCAGATTTCTCAACAATAGAGAAGGAAAAGTTGTTAAGAAAATATCTTCAAGATGCAGAGAGAAAAAGTTCATCTAATTGGACTGTGAACTTATTATAAGACATATGCATAATTGCAAAGATCTCTGTAGACTCCATTTTATTTGACAGAAAATAGTTGAATTGAAGGAAGATTGAAGCATGTCATGTCTGGGGTTACCAGGAAAGTTTCTTCCCTCATTGGGTGAAAGCTTCATGACACACCATTCCCAATACATTATTCTGCAGAGGTACCAAAAGCAGGATACCCTCTGAAATTCACGTCCAGACATTAACTAATGAGCATATGCACAAGAAAATAAATGTCACATTTACAGAATGACAGATTCAGCTCCAGGTGCTCTGGTCGTCATATATGATCTTTCTAGTAAAGTGCAGTTGCACATTTGTATCTACAATTGATCAAAATTAGGTCTCTCTATTATTTGCAGGTCTTGTTAAATCATATCAACTACACTACAGTAACCAATTTAATTTAAAAATTTGGAAATGGGGGCAAAACAAACATTTTCAGAAAAAATGATTTAGTACAATAAGAAGCTCATTTTTAAAATCAGTGAATAAATTTTGAAAAGAAAGGCAACACCTGCAAAAATGAATGTCTGAAATTCAACGTGAAAAGATTAACAAAGAAATTGGTTAACCTCTGGATAAATCAAAATGTCAATGGATTGCATTCTAAAATATTTAATACTTAGCATCACATATGGAATAGTACTTGCTAATACATAAAGTAAATATTAACAGACATAAAGAGAAAAACTTACAGTAACACATTAATTATAGGAGTCTTCAATACTCCACTTAAATCAGTGGATGGATCATCAACATAAAAAATCAATAAGGTTTTAAATGACACATTAGACAAGACAGACTTAATATATAGAAAGAACATTTCATCCAAAAGTGACAATACACACTCGTTTTCAAGTGCACAGCATGAAACATTCTCAGAATAGTTCACATGCTAGGCCACAAAACAAGGCTCAGAAAGTTTAAGAAAATATAAATCATTTCAAATGTATTTTCCAACCACAATGCTATGAGACTAGAAATCAACTACAAGAAAAAAAAACTGTAAATAGCACAAATATGTGGAGGTTAAACGTATGTTACTAAACAACCAATGGATCAGTGAAGAAGCAAAAAAGGAAATCAAAAAATACCTGGAGACAAATGAAAACAGAAACACACTATCCAAAATCTATGGGATGCATCAAAAGCAGTTCTAAGAGGGAAGTTTATAGTGATACAAGCTTACCTCAAGAAATAAGAAATTTCAAATAATCAACCTAACCCTACACCTAAAGTAATTAGAAAATGAACAAACAAAACCCAAAGTTCGTAGAAGGAAATAAAGATTAGAGCAGAAGTCAATGAAATAGAGAATAAAAAGTAGAAAAATATCAACAAAACTTACGGGCTTTTTTTTTTTTAAACAATAAATAAACTTATCCAAAGAAAACAAAAACACCAATTCAAAAAGATGTATACACCCTATGTTCATTGCAGCACTCATCATAATATCTGATATTTGGAAGCAACCTATGTATCCATAGATAGATGAATGGATAATGAAGCAGTGGTATGAATACGCGCACACACACACACACACACACACACACATACACACACAGTAGAATACTATTCAGCCATAAAAAAGAATGAAATCTTATCATTTGTGGTGACATGGATGGATCTCAGGATATTATATTAAGTGAAATAAGTCAGAAAGACAAACACTGTATGATTTCAGTTATATGTGGAATCTAAAAACAAAAACAAATATAACAAAACAAAAAAGTCATAGATACAGAGAACAAAGAGATGTCTGCCAGAGGGGAGAGGGTAGGGGGTTGGGGGCATAAGAGAAATAGGTGAGGGAGATTAAGAGGTACAAGCTTCACCGGTTACAAAATAATTAAGTCTCAGGTACAAAATAAAAATAGTTGAAGGAGTAGTTCAATACTTGTAAAATATTGTTTATAATTTGATGATTCCTCCTAAGTGTTAGTCTTTCAATTGAATTTTATAAAATTCCAATCAATTTCTATTTGTGAATATAATCATGATTTTATTTTAATGTTCCAATTTCTTAGTTTCATTGGCAAATATTTATATATCTTACTAATGGGAATTTAAAGTTCATTTGAAAAATAGGTTTCCTTATAGAAACTCAACATTATATCATGAAAGTATATATTAATCTATTCAGTGAATAAAATTGTAGACTATTATAAAATGTTATTCAATTTTAAAATTTATTTGTAAGAATCTTAATTTATTCAAGTCAACTAGGTATTTTGCACAGGAAAGAAGTGAAAGCTAGATAACCCATATGTGAGTAGGTATGGCTGTGGATATACATGAGACATTCAAACACGAATGTCTAAATTTTTTGCTTATAGATTACAGGGACTTATATAATATTGACATTACAATACTCAGAATATTCATGATTATCACATTATGAATATCATATTTTGTATCACCTCATTTTCTTCTCTTCTCAAACTTGCAGCAACAGTGTAGTACAGCCTTGACAATTTTTGTATATTTCCAATATTCTTCCTCAGAAAACAATATTAGCAATTAAAAATATTATCCTATATGTGATGTTATGTATGAATATTTTACAGAGTTATCACTCATTTCTTACTCCTATTTTACATCACTTGAGAAAATTTAGTTTCACTAAGCTAAATGTAATCAGAGTATATTATTTTATATCAGTCATATTTTCATTTTCTTAGTCACATTATCTTCCTGGCACTCTCTCCAGAACTTGCATTTTCCCATGATCAAGAAATAGTATGTCAAATTTCTCCAGCCAAGTTCAAATCTATATACATTCTGAGTTACATCCATCTGTATCATCATTTTTTTTCTCTCGAGGGAAGTTACATTATAATCCATTTAAAATTAAGACTTTAAAAGGTACATGGTAAACCATTTATGTTAAGTATGTTTGTAGGTTTTATCATTTTTATTTTCCTATGCTTTAGAAATCTGAAGTAATTTTGGACATTATTAATATTTTTCAAATGTGAATTATACTTTAAACTGATATTCTTATTTCCTCTCATTTCACATTCAAAAGATAATTGCACAATTTTACCTTGCTATGACATTTATACTCTATCTGATGTGTTATGTTGATTTTTAAAGGACCCTTGATGAAAACTTTTTAAAGTAATTTTTAACATCAATAAGTATTTTAACAGGATATCAAAATAATTATTCACTATACCAACTGCAGAAACATTAAAAAATGCAGAAAAGCAAAAATAGGCATAAATGTTAACCTATTTTTTGCAATCCAACATAAAATGTAAAATAATGGAAAAATTTATGGAACATAGTGTTGGGAGAATAAAAAAAATATTAAATACTTTTGTCTAGGGTAGTGAAAGAAATAGTACCACTATACAATGTTTCAAAATTCTTAATGAAGTAACCAAGCAAATGTTGAATAGATAGATGGGAAGCACTTCTAGAAAAGGAGAAGAATACACAAAAGCATGAAGAATACTCTGTCCATGTGGAATGAACTGTAGATATTCTGTTTGCTTCCCCAGATCTTTTATCCTCTTAAAATTCTGAGTCCTTGGAGTGGTAACTATACTTGTAAATTCTAAGGAGAGTTCTAACAAAGGATCACCTAGGAGGAGCTCAGATGTGGGTCTTAATGAAGGAAAAGGCTACAACTCTGTCTGCTTCTAGGTTCTAGTTCCAAAATCCACTCTTCTCCCTTGTCCTTTCAAGCCCAGTGGTCATAGTGCTCTGTTTCCTCCCACGGTTGCAAAGCTGCAGCATGTTTCAGTATCTCATAGTTTCCTCTTCAGCCTGCTCACATTGTTGTCAATAATCCCTGTAGGAAAATCTCCACTACTTTATGTGAATGAACTATTTGCTTCTGTCAGGCTACTGATGATAAAAAGGACTATCATTTTACATTTCTGGGATGTAAACTGTAAATAGAATTCAAAAAAGACAAAATGAAAAATTACATGGGCTCATAGCAGTGAGAATTTTGTTTGTCATGACAAAGGAAAGGGAATTATGGAACCTCTAAAATACTTTAAAACCTGGTCTGATATGGCCCTATTAGCATTTCCCAGGAACACTGAACAACAGATTCACCATTTTCAAAACTGGTTGCAAGGGGATCAATATGAACATAATACCCAAATTTCATGAGGACATGAACTAACATTATGTTCATGACCGTGGAAAAGGAAATGACTGTAAAATATATTTCTTAATAAAATTAATCATGTTACATTCAGTTTAACAATGAGTTTCAGAAAAGACCACTGCCACATTATCCGTAGCAGAAGTACTATCAATATTACCATAGATCAATGAATCTTATTCACAAAATATATTTTAGGAGGTAAATTGATCAATATATAAAACAATAGTATAATATGCTGCTGAATAATAGAAAACATGGAATTTGTGATAGTCAAATAGATAATGACTTTTGCTAGTAAGTATTCTTGTGAAATCCATATGTAGATAAAACACCAGACAAGTAAATTAAATTGCAATCTCAAACCCATCATTTAATAGTCTTAACATCTCAAATATAAAAAACATGTTATTATTATTAAAGTCAAACATTAGCCTCCATAAAAAAAATATCAAAATTCTAAATGTTTTCTTTCAAAAATATTTCTAGGTAGAAAAATTTCAAAACCTGAAGCAGAATAGATTATCTTTCCCCCATATGAGTCTTATAAACATTTATAATTTTAAAATAAAAAATATATAATTTTTAATTAAAAAAATAAATACTTGAGGTCCATTTTGCTTATAATCTCTAATAGCTCTTAATACTAGACTTCGTAATACTAGAATTTCAAGTTTTACCTTCCCCAGATGACTATAAATATTTAACATGAAGAGGGAGAAAGGGGGAAATGAGCCAAGGTTGGTGGGTGACCTCCAGAAGCTGGAAAAGGCAACAAAATGGATTCCTAGAGCTCCCAGAAAGGAAAGCAATCCTGCCAACACCTTGATTTTAACCCAATGAGATACATTTCAGACTTTCAACATAGAGAAGATAATATATTTGTATGCTTTTTGTCTTAAAGTTTTTATTATTTTTATTTTATTTTTTTAAATAAACTTATTTATTTATTTTTGGCTGTGTTGGGTCTTCGTTTCTGTGCGAGGGCTTTCTCTAGCTGTGGCAAGAGGGGGCCACTCTTCATCGCGGTGCGCGGGCCTCTCACTGTTGCGGCCTCTCGTTGCGGAGCACAGGCTCCAGACGCACACGCTCAGTAGATGTAGCTCACGGGCCTAGTTGCTCTGTGGCATGTGGGATCTTCCCAGACCAGAGCTCGAACCCGTGTCCCCTGTATTGGCAGGCAGATTCTCAACCACTGTGCCACCAGGGAAGCCCCCCAATTTTTTTTATTTTTTAAGAGTACTTTTCAGCTCACAGCAAAGTTAAGAGGAAGGAACAGATTTCCCATATACTCCTTGCCACTATACATGCATAGCCTCCCCAGTTGTCAACATTCCCACCCAAGTGGTACCTTTGTTACAGTTAATGAATGTACACTGACACATCAACTATTAGTCCATAGCTTACATTATAGTTCACTCTTGGTGCTATGCATTCTATGGGTTTGGACAGATGTATAATAACATGTAGCCATCATTATAGTATCATACAGATTATCTTCACTACCCTAAAAACCCATTGTACTCTGCCTATATATCCCTTCCTACATTTGTCTTGTTTTAATCCATTGTGGTAATTTGTTACAGTAGCAATAGAAAACTAATATGAAATGGCAAAGATGATGATTATGACAATAATGATGAAGTGATATTAATGTATGTGATACATTCTAATGGAAATCAGAGTAAACTATGCTTTTCTTTAATGACTTCAGACATTTTTCATGTCATGACTTTTTGCCTGACCCTTCATTAAAAAAACTGCAAAAACATCAATTTTCAATATCATTATATCTATGTTGTATCTACCAAAATATCCTCAAATATGTTTAGTGTGTGGATGATACCTTGCTATAGATTTTTAGTGATGTAGTTTTTGTTCTTATTCATTTTGAAGATTATCCAGAAAGAGGGAAGTAAATGACTATCCATCTTCACAGATATTAAGGTTATTAATTCTTTATAACTTAATTTTCTAAAGTGCAACACAGAAAATTTATACCAATTTACATTTCCGCCAGCAGTGTATGACTGCCAGCTGTTTCATACTTAAGTCAATTAATATATGCATTAACATGATTCTTTTTTAAACTTTGACAATTTGGCAAAAAAAAAAACAAAAAAACTTCAACTACCATTCTTTAATTCTGATTGATGTTGGCCATTTATAACTGCTTATTATTTGGAGACACTGTTTTTAACTGTTGTCTAAACAATTCAACCCAAGTGAAAAGATTGTAAACTCTATATTTAAGGCAATTTCTGTCTGAAACATGCAAACTGTAATAAAGATATGAAGCATATAAATGACAAAACATTTAATGACTCATTACCTGTCTATATTACTTTATTAGTGAGAGAAAATACAAAATGAGAAAAATAAAGCAAAATGAGATAGGTGTTTATACAAGTTGCATGTGAAAAAATATAGTTTTGGAGAAACTATAAAATTATCCCATTTTATATTGACAAGATCAGGCCCTTTGTGGGGGTGACAGAATGATATTCAGAAGTTTATATGAAACATTTAATGTTGATATATTGAAAGCAATGGGGAAAATATTCAACTTAACTATTGTCATTATGAATGTAACTCAGTAAATATTAAGATGTTTATAAGCAGTTATATCAATAATCAGTTCAATAATTTATAAATTTTAAATTTCCAAAATGAACCAATACTTTTTTTAAGTTTGCCATAAAATGCATTGAAAATAAAAATTATGGAGTTTATAGGTGAAACTCAGTATTAAGAGTTTATGTCTACATCTACACGAATAGAGAGCAAATATCCTTACATTTCAAGTTGTGTTCTCTAAAATAGCAATATTTGTTTATAATAAATTCAATTTTTAGCCAAATCTAAGAAAGAAAAATAGTTGATTTTAACAGTTAAAAACATTTATGGCAGTAATATATAATTAACATATTGACAAACTATAGTAACTTCTTATATATTTTTTAGTAAACTTTTTAGCAGTCCATGGTGTTCTATTGGTCATATATTTTTTTCTACACTAATTTGCTTAATACAAACATAGAAATATGTGCTTCACTTAACGTTCTTTTCATGAATTGCTATGAAAAATCAGTTATAAAACATTTTACACATGGTTACACAGAATCCACAGCAATCTATAAAAATAAAGGAATTGAGATACAGTCATTAATACTGTAATAATAAACTCTAATTCTCTTAACCTGAAGATTTGTTTTACATTGTGTCTGACAAACAACATATAATGATTATAGTTACCGTTTTCATCCACAGAGAGGTTATTTAATTACGCTGTAATCTACATTTTCACATGAATAAATTAAGAAAGACGTTATAGCCAAATGCCCAGCATTTCCCATAAGCTGCAGAGACAAGTAAATAAATCAAACAATTATTTCCTAATCACACTAGCAACCATGAATAGCTCAAGAAAAGCCAAGAAGTAGTAATCACCACCTTAGGCTAGATTTTTGCTTTATCGTGGTGGCAGTATGAAATGGAAGTCTCTGAAAAGACTCAGTGAAATAGCATATAAAGCATGGTCAGTAATAGTCTAAAATTAGTAGAACAATGCAATAAGAAAAAAATTAAATGATAGAGTTGAAATATTCAAGAAGAGCTATTGCTGATTACATGTGTATAATAGTAGTGCAGTGAGTTGTTTCTGATATTTTAAATGGAATTATCTGTGTTCACAATACACATAACCAGTACGTATGCTCAATATAACAATGCAATTTGATTAAAATTAACTCTACCCTCCAGGCACTGTGCTTTCTTCAAAATCACTTTGGTAAGAATATTGAACAGAATCTAGTTGGGCAAGTTAACAGATATCCAGTACACTCTCCCCATCAAATAATATTCCTTAAATGAAAAACTGAAAATAAAAATCTGGAAAAAATTGTAAACATGCTGGAAGAGTTTTATAAGATTTAGTAATATTGCACGTATGAGGAAACTTTACTATTGACAATGTGGGTGGAATTGTATTATTTAAATGTAATGTAAATGCTCACTCATCAAAAAAGTGAAAGATGATCTTGAGGAAATTTGAGTTAATTTTTACCACAAATTTTTGAGGATCCCATGCAAGACAGATTATGAGAGTCTGAGAGAATTAAGCTAACTTACATATAAAGTTTAAGTTTACTAGGAAGACTGTGAGGTGAAAGTAAGTACCTTGTTGCAGTATTCAAACCAAGCAGGGAAAAAAAAAATGAAAAAGCATACATTACAGGTTAGGAAAAGGAGTGGTAAGTAAATATGTGATCTAAACAAAACCTTATTTTGTGAAATATACTGTAAAAACTCCCTCCTCAATTCCCAAACTATTGAAATCTAAAATGTAAAATAAATGTGTTGTGTATATAAATATAAATAAAATTTTCCTTAAAAGAGACATACAGAAATTTTGATACTTTCAAGTAGTAGCTGTACTTGAGTTCTGAGTGATTCCACATCTAATTTAAATGAATACGGACCAACTCTGAATGCATAGACTGCCTCAGAAACAGTTAAGCAAATAGAAAAAGAAGTATATTCAATTTTTTTTATATTCCATTAAATGTGAAAATCAGAGACAATTCACTGTGAAGTTAAGTGTAACAACAACAACAACAAAACTAGTTCTGAAAATTTGAGTCATACATTCAGTAGGACTCAGGAAGATTTTGTACATGTGAAACCTGAGCAAGCATTTATTAAAAAATAATCCAATGAGGAATGATTACAGATAAATAAAAAATAAAAACACATTTTCTGCTTTCAAATTATAATGAAGATAATGAACAGAAAGGTATCACTGCAGAACCTTAAACTATTAATGATGTCCTTTCTGGGGCATGCATTCACTTCCCAAAATAGAAAGGGTCAGACGGTAATTTAAAGCCATGGTAATCCAAGTGTGGTTCAGAACTAGCAGCATTGGTTTCCTCCAAGAACTACTTAGAAATGCAGTATCTTGGACTCTGCTCCACAGAATCAAAAACTCCTCTTTAAAAAAGAAAAAAAAAAGACTCACAAGTAGTTTATATGCAAATTAAAACACCCGAGCACGATTATAACATCAAAGGTTCTAAAGTTGTCTACAAGTCTACCTACCAGAGTACTTTGCAGCCTGTGAGGTAAAGAATAATTTCTGTGAAAGCAATAGAGAACGCAATGAAATAATAGACCACTTGAATTTAGTTGATATCTGTAGGACACTACATCCAAAAAAGCCAGAATATATGTTCTTTGCAAGTGCACTTGTAATGTTTTCCAGGATAGATCGCATACTATGTCATAAAACAAGCCTTAATATAAGAGAATATAAATTATATCAAACATCTTTTCTGACCACATTGGTATGAAACTAGAAATCAACTGACAAGGGGAGAAGAACAAATACATGGACACTAAACAACATGCAACCAAACAAAAAACAAATAAAAATAAAAGAAAAAAAAAAAAGACAAGGGGTCAATAATAAAATCAAAGAGGAAATAATAAAACACCTAGAGACAAATCAAAATGAAAATACAACTTTCCAAAATCTATGGGATTATGATGTAAATGCAGTTCTAAGAGGGAAGTTCACAGCGGGAGAGGTCTTTCTCAAGAAACAAGAAAAATCTTAAATAAACAATCTAAGCTACCACCTGAAAGAATTAGAATAACAAAGCCCAAAGTCAGAAAAAGGAAATAAAGATCAGAGAGGAAATAAATAAAATAGAGATCAAAAAATAGAATAAAACCAAGAGCTGGTTTCATTTGAAAAAATAAATTGATAAATATTTAGCCAGGCTCACCAATAAGAAAAGAGAGCAGACCCAAATAAAATAAGAAATGAAACAGGAGAAATAACAACTGATACCACAGAAATGCAAAGAAAAAAAATCACAAGGGGTTACTACAAACAGTTATGTGCCAATAAAATGGACAACTTAGAAAGACAAATTTCTAGAAACATACAGCCTGCCAAGACCAAATCAAGAAGAAACAGACAACTTGAACAGATCAGTGGAAAATAAATCTAATCTATAACAAAAAAGCTTCCTTACGAACAAATCCCAAGACCAGATAGCTTCACTGAGGAATTCTACCAAACATATTAGTACTTATACCTATCCTCCCCAAACTATACCAGAAAACTGAAGAGGAGGGTACACTCCCAAATTCATTCTATGAGGTCACCATTACCCTGTTATCAAAACCAGACAAAGACACTACCAAAGAAAATTACAGTTCTGTAACTTTAATTAATATACATGCAAAAATCCTCAACAAAGAAGCAAACCAAATCTAACAATACATAAAAAGGATGAAGTTGGTTTTATTCCAGGGTCACAAGGATGGTTCAAAAGCACATATCAATTTGATATACCACATTAACAAAAGGAAAGACAAAAACCGTATGATCATCTCAATACATGCAGAAAAAGCAATTGACAAAATTCAATATCCATTCATGGTAAAAACTCTCATCAAAGTGCATATTAAGGGAACATATCTCAACACAGTAAAGGCCATTTACAACAAACGCACAGCCAACATCCTACTCAGTGAAAACCTCAGACTCTCCACTAAGTTCAAGAACAAGACAAGAATATCCTCTCTCTGTTTCTAGTTAACATATTATTGGAGGTGCTAGCCATAGCAGTCAGACAAGAAATAAAGGTATCCAAATTGGAAGGGAAGAAATAAAACTGTCACTGTTTGCAGATAAAAAGATACTCTATATAGACAACTCTAAAAACTACTTAGAATAAATGATTTCAGCAATTTTGTAGGATACAAGATTAATACACAGAAAACTGTTGTGTTTCTATACATTAATAATAAAATATGAGAATAGTTTAAAAAAATCCCCTTTAGAATTGCATCAAAAAAAAAAAAACCTAGGAATAAACTTAACGAAGGAGGTGAAAGCACTATGCTCTGAAAACTATAAAACATTGATAAAAGAAACTGAATATGATTCAAAGAAATGGAAATATATCCCATGCTCTTGGGTTGGAAAAATTAATATTGTTAAAATTGCCAGGCTTCCCTGGTGGCACAGTGGTTAAGAATCCGCCTGCCAATTCAGGGGACGTAGGTTCGCGCCCTGGTCTGGGATGATCCCACATGTCACAGAGCAACTAAGCCTGTGCGCCACAACTACTAAGCCTGCACTCTAGAGCCTGCAAGCCACAACAACTGAGCCCACGTGCCACAACTACTGAGGCCCATGCACCTAGAGCCCATGCTCCACAACAAGAAAAGCCACTGCAATGAGAAGCCCACGCAATGCAACAGTAGCCCCCACTTGCCACAACTAGGGAAAGCCCGTGAACAGCACTTAAGACCCAATGCAGCCAAAAATTAATTAAATAATAATGATAATAAAATTGCCATATTATCCAATGCAACCTACAGATTTACTGCAATCCCTACCAAAACACCCAGGACAATTTTTACAGACCTAGAACAAATAATCCTAAAATTATATGGAACCAAAAAGACCTCAAATTGCCAAAGCAATTTTGAGAGAAAAACAAGAAATCTAGAGGTATAACCCTCCCAGACTTCAGACTATTCTACAAAGCTACAGTAATCAAAAGTCTGGTATTGGCACAAAAACAGACACATAGATCAAGGGAACAGAATAGACAGCCCAGAAGTAAATCCACACACCTACAGGTCAATTAATCTAAAACAAAGGAGGCAAGAATATACAATGGAGAAGACAGTCTCTTCAACAAGTGGTGCTAGGAAAACTAGAACGCCACATACTAAACAATGAAATTAGAACATTCCCTCACACCATATATAAAAACAAGCTCAAAATGGTTTAAAGACCTAAATGTAAGACATGAAACCATAAAACTCACCAAAGAAAACATAAGCAAAACACTCTTTTATATAAATCTTAGCAATATTTTCTTGGACCAGTCTCCTAAGGCAAAAGTAACAAAAGCAAAATAAACTAATGGATCAGCTATGTATAGCTAATACACTTTGTTATAAAACAGAAACTAACATACCATTGTAAAGCAATTATACTCCAATAAAGATGTTTAAAAAATAAATAAACTAATGGGATCTAATTAAATTTAAAAGCCTTTGCACAGCAAAAGAAACCATCAATAAAATAAAAAGGCACACAATGAAATGAGAAAAATTATTTACAAATGATGCAACCAACAAGGGGTTAATATCCAAAATATACAAACAGATCATGCAACTCAATGTTTTAACAAAATCTAATCAAGAAATGGGCAGAAGACTGGAATAGACATTTTCCAAAGAAGACATATAGATGGCTAACAGGCACATAAGAATTTGCTCAACATGGCTAATTTTTAGAGAAACGTAAATCAAAACCACAATGAGGTATCACCTCACACTAATCAGAATGGTTAACATCAAAAAGTCTACAAATAACAAATGTTGGAGAGGATGTGGAGAAAAGGGAACCCTCACACACTATTGGGGGGGATATAAATTGGTGCTGCAGACACTTGAAAAACAGTATGGAGATTCCTTAAACTAAAAACAGAGCTACCGTATGATCCTAGAGTCCCATTCCTGGATATATATCCAGAAAAACATAAAAACACTCATTTGAAAAGCTACATGCATCCCAATTTCATAACATCACTATTTATAGTAGCAAAGATGTGGAAGCAGCCCAAGTGCCCATCAACAGGCAATTGGATTCAGATGACGTGGTGTACACACACACACACACACACACACACACACACACACAATGGAATATTACTCAGCCACAAAAAATACTGCAATTTGTAGCAACATGGATGGGCCTAGAGAATATAGGACTTAGTGAAATAAGTCAGACAATGAAAGACAAATACTATATGATAGTAGTTATATGTGTAATCTAAAAAATAATACAAAAGAATGTATATGTATATAAACTCAGATATAGAAAAACTTGTGATTACCAAAGGGGAGAGAGAAGAGGAAGGGACAAATTAGTGGAATGGAATTAACAAACTACTATATATAAAATAGATAAGCAACAAGGATATATGGTATAACACAGGGAACTACATTCAATATCTTGTAAAAACCTATAATGGAATATAATATACAAAAATACTGAATCACTATGCTGTACACTTGAAACTAAAACAATATTGTCAATCAACTATACTTCAATTTTAAGAGTAATATCTCTGAGAAAATGTAAATTTGAAAAATGGAAATTAATGGCAACTTTTTGATCAATTTTGTATAAAAAGAATATGATCTCCTTAGGTTGTGTATAAAATAATTCCTCATTCACTCCTCATTAATTAGTTGACACAGTCTTTTCCCACAGTCTTCCCTCAATTTTTGCAATGCAGAACTTAACAGACCATCTTTTGCTCTTTTCTTAATAATTGCTATTTATTTTGCATTTTTTGTGTGATTATGAAGTAATTATTCTAAAAGCGGTCTCCAAGTTACTCTTCAAACATCTCATTTTCTTTTTTGCCTTCATTTTTATTTATTTATTTATTTATTTACAGAATGCAACATTCCAAAGTTTTTAATGCCTCTTAATTGTTTTGGTTTGTTTTGTTTTTACCCCTGGAACACAGGATCCTGGCTTTGATGACTTTACTCATTTTAATTATACTTAAAAAGCCTGAAACTGTTTCTTAGTAAGATAGATTACTGTCAAAATAACCAATGCATCAATTAAGTAGAAGATATTTTAAAACCTTATCACAAGTTAGACAGACTAAAGTAAGAACCTGGACCAAACCAGTTGATCCAATCTATAAATAATAAGATTATATAGAAGGGATATGAACAAAATATTTAAAATGATTCAACTTTGTCATTTAAAATTTAAAAACTGAATACTTGCAATATATTACAGACAAAAGCAATATAATGAAAAAAATACCAAAAACACTGCTTACACAGAATCAAGATGTTCAAAAAACACATTGGATTAGAATCATCATTAGATAGAAGGAAATGTAGCAAAATTTACAGAGCTGTGAAAAAGTGGTTTAGGTCCTATATACAGTAAAACATATGACAGAACTAGGTAAACTTTCCAAATAAATGACTTGAAGGCCTGTATCCAAAGTGTGAACTATATCAGGAGAAAACTTTTGGAAAATATTTTTTAAAGATGACAGGCAATAATTATAAAATATGACTGAGTTTTCTAAACAGTTCTGAATGCAACAGAATTTTCTAAACAATTCTTTAGAATGTGGTTAACATGAGGTGGTAGAAAGAATCTGGGCAGTGAACAGATTGGCAGAAGTTTTTATTATTTAATACATGGATTTGAGAAATTGAAATTCCAAACATATTTCAAATAGAAAAATCTGGGAAAATCAAATAAAGTAGTATTTTAAGAATATAAACTAGAATATAAGTTTTTAAAAAGCACATAGTTTTATGCAGCAAAAAGTAAATTAAAACAATGTGAGATAGCATGTTACATTAAAATCTGGAGGGTATTACGCTAAGTCAGACAGAGAAAGAGAAATAACCTATGATCTCTCTTATATGGAAACTAAATACATACACACATACATACAGGAATACATACAAGCTCATAGGTACAGAGAATAGATTGGTAATTACCAGAGGCACAGTGTGGGGGGTTGAGTGAAATGGGCAAAATCTTTGTTTTGGTTTAAATAAGTTGAATAAAACAAATGAAAAGTAGAGTTAAAATAAATATTTGCAGAAAATGTTGCAGTGGAAAAGTTCAGGCACTGATGCTAAGAGCATCAAATGATATAGCCATTTTGGAGAGCAGTTTGTCATTGTTTAGTGAACCTCAGCTCTGCAAATCTAGCCCTGGGAATATACTGCATTAAACTCTAGCATAGTCATGAGAAAGGACATGTGTGAGATTATTTTTTACAGTATTATGTGTGATATTGAAGACTTTTTTTATGCAAGAACACAAATGTTCATCAATTCTTGAAAAAATAGATAAAAACTGGCATATGCACACCATCTAGTATTATAGCTTTCAAAATTAAATTGATTAGTCTTTCTCAGAGCAATTTTGAATGGTCTAAAGAAGTGTTGAGCAAAGTAAATGAGAGGCTCAATAACTCAGCACAATTCATCCATATATATATATATATATATATCTCCAGCCTATACACATAACAAAAATACATATTATTTGTAGAGCTATCATTATGTAAATATGTTTGTGGCAAATGTGTGTAAAAGCATAAAATAATTATATGAACATTGTTCCTATAGGGAAGAAGGCTGAAATACATTCATATTGATAGCTATTGATTACAATGCTAAGAACTAATTTTTATTTACAGTAATTTTTAAAAGTAAAATGGCATTATAATTTTTCCTCATTGGAAACTTAGTTTCATGTTGATCTTTCATCTTGATCTTTTGGGAAGATTCTTTTGGAGGAGGACAGAATACTTCCAAGTGGCAAAGCCAAAAATATTTCTTATAATATCTGAATATGGCATCAGATTACTGATGCCTCGTGTGAAGTGCATGTGAATTTCAAATCTTAAAGGAACGTGAAGAAAATAAGTATTTGAATCCCTGCAGATGAATGCAAAAAATTAAAGATATTTGAAAATTTTAGCAGCTATGAAAAGTGATTGCTGTTGTGAAGCCTGCTGTTTTCTCTTAAAACACAGCAATAATGTGTAAATTAAATCGCAACAGAAAGTGTATATTATAGTATACTATCCTAGTTGCTTTTCATAGAGATAAATGGAAAATATATGATTATACAGCAAAAAAGATAAAATTTAGTTAATCAGCTAAAACCATTTAAAATTAGCCACTAGCAGAATGAAGATAAATTAATTTTAAAAATCAAATTAAAAGGGATTGTTTTAAAGATAATAGAGATTCAAGAGAGATATACTGCCTAAGATATAAATTTCAACAAATTTAATGGATATGTTATTATTCATTAATAAATATGTTTCTTATATGTTAGAAATAAAAGAGATTAGTCAATTTGGTACTTTAAGCTTAATAGGCTATAAGTGAATACATGGTGAAGTAGTTTCTCCTCACAAGATGGATATTACAGGAATGTACTCTGTGTAAAGTATGCTAAGATAATGATTATTTCTCCTCTGAAGTACATTAAAATTTGACAATAAAACTGTTTCTAAACTATACCAAAAACTGTTTCTTGATATAAGATAAAAATTAATAATTGATGTGATTAAAATTAATATTGATACTTCTGAACAACTGTTTGGCATTATGGTCTCAATTTTTAGGTAGCAGACTGATGATTAAAGTAATTAAGAAAGTTGGCCACTACCCTTGAGAAAGTCGAAAGAATGGATATAAAATTATATGAGATCAAAATGTAATGATAAAAGCAAATTTCCCTGGGAACAATCATAGAATATCCATTATGTTTCCTTGCTCTTGTCAGGTCAGAAGTGAAAAATATATTACCCTTGATTAACACCTACTTAAGCACTTGTGTACTCCCTCACAGCAGCAGATCCCTAGAATACCTTGACACCTGTAATGACACCTGTTGCTATAGGTTGTCACTCAACCTGATCTTCCACTGTGTTCAAGATGCTGTTTTTGAACCCAGCCTCCTCCAAAGAATGAAGGGACAGATTGTTCTCTATGCCCCAAAGTCTCTACTGTCATACTTAACCTGAGGAATTCTAATTTAGCTTGACAGGTTGTCCCTTTGATCTAGTTATTGAGAATTTTATAGCTGCTTTTCGATACTGCTGCAAAAGGCAGGCCTTCTGAATAAACAGAGTTCAAGGTTTGACGAAATACTGTTTGTGAGACTAGGGTTAAGCAAATCATGGGACTGGGAGAAGAGGGAAAAAGTAGTGACTATCCTTAGATATCTCAATCAGGACGGTTCTATGAGACAAAAACTATCTCATAATATGGCTAAGATGTCATTTGTATTATTTGCCTTTATCTCCATGTTGACATTTGGTTTCACTATTCAAAAGCAATGGATGAGGGGAGGGAAGGGGAAAAACTGCTGGTGCCCAAAGTAAGGCAATCACAAGTTGACCTAGCTGTGATCTTCAATATTAGATACAGGAAAAAAGAAAATTAAAAAGCCAGTTTCAGTAACAAATATCCTTGATGAAGCAGTAAATATTAATTTTCTTAAGTCAATGTTTTAATATTTCATGTGATGAAATGAGAAATACACATGACACACTTCTGCTTCCTACAAAGGTACAATAGTTGCATCAAGGAAAAGTATTTTTGAAAGAATAACTAACAATGATTATTCAGAGTGGGTATTTGGTAGCTATTTTCAAAATGAATGAAGTGAGCCTGCCATTTAAGGAAAATGACAAATTTGTTGCCAGTAATAACATGTGAACTTTCAAGTACAGATTAGCATTTTGGAAAACTTGCATCTGCCATCTTAAGCTTGACATGTTCTCAACACTTAAAGAAATTTCTGATGACATTGGTTGTGATTAATGAATGTGATCTTGATGTTGTTTAATGTAATATATCAGCATTTGGAAGAACTTAGAATCAGTAAACAATATTTTTTTTAATTACAAATGCATAATATTACACAACCATGCATAGACAAAGTAAGAATCTCACAGAGCAAGACAGATCAACAGTTTTTAAGGAAAGTACAAAATGTTTTAGTATGGCTTTAGGCTCCACATTATAACTAACACTTAAGAAACTACAAATAGTGAAGTATTGTTATAGTGTTAAAATGGAATATTCATAATTACCTTAATTTCAATTTTAAATAATCCTTTTTTCTCAAGGTCATATACTTCAAACAAATAGCATATTGCAACATTTTGAATGCAGAAGCAGATTAAGAAAATCCAGCTGGTTTCTACTGTGCCAGCAATTTTATAGTATTACAAATATGTTTAATAGTGCTACTCTTTGCATTAAATTTTCATTATAGAAAATATATTTTCCTAAAAATATGTTAATAATGAGGTTCATTTTTAAAATAAATATTTTTAAATTTCTCAGGTTTTATTATTAATATGACATTAACAGACATGACTCACATAAAAAGGGTACTTTGGAGCTCCAATAATTTTTAAGAGATTAAAGAGTGCTGAAATCTGAAAGCTTGAGAACTTCTGATCTCTTACTACCAGAGTGGTTACAACCCCTTCAGAAAACTGTGCTTAGCGGCATAGCACAGGGAGATCAGCTCGGTGCTTTCTGACCACCTAGAGGGGTGGGATAGGGAGGGAGACACAAGAGGGAAGAGATATGGGGATATATGTATATGTATAGCTGATTCACTTTGTTATAAAGCAGAAACTAACACACCATTGTAAAGCAATTATACTCCAATAAAGATGTTAAAAAAAAATAAAATGAAAATTTTTCTAAAATTAAAAAAAAACAGAATTAGCATCTGAAAAGAAAAGAAAAGAAAACTGTGCTTGCTGTAGGTTTCTAGGCTGATTTGATGCACTAGGCATATCTTCACATTTTAGTGAGTAAAGTAGATTGCCTGGTGGGCCTTGCCTTTGCATGCAAATCTTTACACCTTTACAGTGAGGCCAATTTGTACTGCATGAGTGAAGTACTGTTTGGAAATAAATATAAAAAGGTAAATTTGGGGAGAAAATATCATTTTATGGTATTAAACCTTCTCAACCTCCAGTATGTTTCCATCTTTTGCTTACTTATTTTTGTAATATTCTTCAATAAGTTTTGTTTTATTAATGTGGATTTTTGTCTTATTTATTTATATCCAAGATTGCAGTTACTTTTGATTACTGCAAATGCAAAACTTTTCTATTATATGTGGCTGTGTGTTATCAGAAGAGAAGAAAATGTTACTTTTGAATAGCTATCTTTAACCATGTAACCAAAATCCTTTATTAATTTTAGTATTTTTATATTTTTATACTATATATTTTTTAATATTCTTCCAGTGTTAGAGGTATTTTGTTGAATTTTCTTATGGTCATTTCAATTTTATTAAGTTTATTCCATTGATTGTATTTTTTTGATAATACAAATGATTGCAATAGCAGATGTCCTTCTCCAATTCCTGATTTTCATAGAAAAGTTTTTAATATTTTACAGTTTAGGTTAATAATTACTCAAATATTGTTAAATGATCTTCCTAACAGTCATTCATTTCTTTCCTATCTTATCAGAGTTTGTCCAAGAAATATCAGCATTTCTGAAGCAATAGCTTTAAATTCTTTAAATAAAATTGGAATGTTCAGTTCTTTAAAGCTAAGAGGATATTATGATCAAATCTCTCCTACGTTAACTCTAACTTTATTCTGACCATTTTTATTTTGATATAATCATCTCTTTTTGAGCCAAGAGCAATTTCAAATAATGTTAGTTACTTCTACTACTGAGTCATTTTTTCACTATAATTTAAATGCTGGTTGTTCGGTATCTATACAAGTCTTGCTTATATTTTTTCACTATATGTTTTATCACTATGAAATGTGTCTTTAGATTTTTTTTTTTCTAAAATTCTACCTTGTGTGATAAAAAATATATATTTTTCTTTTTCTTTTGATTGACTTAATATCCTTTTGCCCATGATTTTATATGAATGTTTTATTAATTTAAGTCTGTATTTTACATGTATAATAGACTTGAGATTTGCTTTTTAATCCAGTTGAAAACTATTTTAATTTAGATTTTAATTGGAGAGCATTTACTATAATGATGGGTATGTTTTGATGTCTTGATTAATTATTTTAAGTTATATAAAGAGTAATTGAGCAAGCAAAATGGAACAAAATACATTTCAGATATAAATTTGAGTTTCTGAATTATTTTACCTAGAAGAACAGAAGTGTCAAGAATGATAAAGTCTAGGGTAGGGTTTTAAGTTGGTGGCTAAGATGATATGGAGAAAAATATCACTAGACATAAAGAGCTCAAGAAACTGAGGATTCAAGATAATGGTTTGTTTATCTACATGGACATTAAAGTCTCCCAGGGACAATGAAACAGTGAGTATAGAAACAAAAACTGAGTTAAGCACCACAAAAATAAAGGAGGAATACAGGTGAGGGATCTTGAGCAGTTGAGTATGGTGAACCTGACATTTTAAAAATAAGTCTTTATTGTTTTTTGGATACACTTTTATTGATATCGTGTTGTGTTTACAATCTTAGCTATGTTTTTCACTTCCAATGATTTCACTTCCGATGATTTCACTTCCAATTAATGGGTTCAATTTACAGTTGGTTTCAACTTATAGTTCTAGAACTGCATATGTAATAGAAAAGTTATTTTACTTATAGTAATTGTCCATAGTTTATCCTAGTTTAGCCTGGAAATTGCTCTGTTATTTTGTAATCCTTAGTATGCCAAATACTACGTAATTTGTGGGATTTAGTCCAAGTGAAAATATGAGACCCCCTTGTTCCCAAATAAGAATTTCCAGACAGTGATAGTAGAGTGTTAAGCCAAGTGTGGCATCCTTTTGATCATAGGGCTCTATACAATGACATAACTGGTGGATTAGAAAGCCAGTCTTGTTCCAAGGTAAATATTTAAGATAATCTACATTGAGTTTGTTATTCTGACGCTTCTGTGAGTTGTTTTGTTTTCTTCTTTGTTTTGTTTTGATTTTTGTGGTACACGGGCCTTTCACTGTTGTGGCCTCTCCCGTTGTGGAGCAACAGGCTCCGGACGCACAGGCTCAGCGGCCATGGCTCACGGGCCCAGCCGCTCCGCAGCATGTGGGATCCTCCCAGACTGGGGCACGAACCCGTGTCCCCTGCATCGGCAGGTGGACTCTCAACCACTGCGCCACCAGAGAAGCCCTGTTTTGTTTTCTTTTAAGGTACTAATGCTTATGTCCCTAGCCGATGCATCTAACATTAGTCACTTCTGCTTAGGGAAAAAGTTATCATGGCAGAATGATAGAAACAGAAGAAAAGGGAAAAATCTGGGAATATTACTGCTAAAAATCTGCCATGTCTTCAGCTATCACTTCCTCTAGTTGTCCAAAATCAGATAAAAAAACAAACAAAAAAGCACATTAAAAGATGTTCAACATCACTAATTATCAGAGAAATGCAAATCAAAACTAGAATGAGGTATCACCTCACACCGGTCAGAATGGCCATCATCAAAAAATCTACAAACAATAAATGCTGGAGAGGGTGTGGAGAAAAGGGAACCTTCTTGCACTGTTGGGGGGAATGTAAATTGATACAGTCACTATGGAGAAGAATATGGAGGTTCCTTAAAAAACTAAAAGTAGAGCTACCATATGACCCAAAAATCCAACTCTTGGGCCTACATCTGGAGAAAACCATAATTCAAAGGGATGTATGCACCCCAATGTTCATTGTAGCACTATTTACAATAGCCAGGACATGGAAGCAATCTAAATGTCTATCGACAGAGGAATGCATAAAAAAGATGTGGTACATATATACAATGGAATTAGTTCTAAACTAATTAGAACTAATTAATTTTTACTCAGCCATAAAAAGAAACAATATAGTGCCATTTGCAGAGACGTGGATGGACCTCGAGACTGTCATACAGAGTGAAGTAAGTCAGAAAGAGAAAAATATCGTATAATATCACTCATATGTGGAATCTAGAAAAATGTTACAGGTGAACTTATTGGCAAAGCATAAATAGAGTCACAGATATAGAGAACAAACTTATGGTTACCAAGGAGGGAAGGGGAGGGTGGGATGAACTGGGAGATTGGGTTTGACATATATACACCACTATGTATAAAATAGGTAACTAATAAGAACCTACTATTTAGCACAGGGAACTCTACTCAGTTATCTGTGGTGACCTAAATGGGAAGGAAATCTAAGGAAGTGAGTATATGTAAACGTACAACTGATACTTTCTGCTGTACAGTAAAGTGTAACAACACTGTAAAGCAACTAAACCCCAATAAAAATTATAAAAAACAAAAACCACTCCAGTTGTTGAAAGGGTGAGAGAAAACTGGAGGGGAAAGGAAGCAAAAAGGTTGCCACTGGTGAGCATCTCTGAGCAGAAAACCTTCCCCCTGACTACCTAAGTTAGCTTCAAGGGGAATGACATAGATACAGCAAACAGATTTGGGGAAATAAGCATACAAGATACCAGTGTCACAGTTACCCTCTGAGGGGCCACAGTATGGCACCAAATTTCCAGACCATGAGGCTGACAAAGTGGTAAAGTAGAGTCCCCTTGGAGGAATGAAAAAAGTGGAATGATCCCCAAGTTCTTTCACAAGCCTAAGGAAAACACAAGGTTGAGTGAAGCTTCCCATGCCCAATAAGTGGCCTGAGAACTAGCTAAGTGAGTATACTGCCTGAAGAGGTCTTTTACTTTTCAAAGATGGGAAGCCTCCGTTGAAATTGTTTTGACCACTTAGTCAGACATCCATTCTTATAGTAGGGCCTTAGACAGTTATCAACATGGAGATATGGTGATACCTGAGAAAGACAGGGGGTCTTTAAGATCCTATTAGCAGGACATATCAAGACATAGGAGTAAATACCTCCTCTCCAATGATGCCACTGACTTGATAAACCTTGGTGTTTAGAACTAATCCTAGGAAGGAGGTAGGAAAAAATGACTTAGTTTTCTGGAGATTTTATGAATACATTTTCTTCCTCCTAGTGTAATTAATGCTCATTAATTTAAAGTATAAAAGACTCTTTTCCATGCATATTTGAGGTTTTATTTAAAAACTATATTCAGTAAACTAGCATTTGCATCTTTTGTCCACCAAAACCTATGCTTTAGAAGTAATTATTTATGCCAGTAAGAACAGGAATATATTAATATTTTAAAGAGATTTTCAACATCTTTCATGAAAGAATGTTTTATTTTTATAAAACTTAATTACCGAATACATTTTAAATTGCCCAGTATAAATGGTTTATCATGACAAATTTGTAGAGTTATACTTTGATAAAGTGATTCTATTTTTGAACAAACCAACATGACGTATTAGGCAAACACTTCTTAACCTCAGGATAACAAGTTTTCGTATTACTTTTTTCAGGTTTCACTCTTTTGATTCTCTTATGCCAAGGGCAAATAATAAAACATTTGCTATTTTTATTTGTTTTCCATTTATCATCTCTATTTTGAAATGACTCAAAATTTTAATATATTGAACTACTGTGTTCAAAAATGAATCTAAACTATTAAAATGCTGTGAAGGAAAAATGATTCTCTGTAATATATGTTCAAATCATCAAATCACATTGATTTGTGGTATAAATTCAATAGAAACAGCATATGTCTGTCATGGAATCTATTTTGGTTAAAGAATTTATCCCAATCATCCATATTTAATATAACTTTATTACTCATTATGTCCATTGATTAATTAAAATTATTCATAGTACCTGTATTACTTTGCTAGGGCTGCAATAAAAAATGTTTTTACAAATTGTAGGGCTTAAACAACAGAAATTATTATCTCACAGTTCTAGAGGCTATCTGAGATCAAGGTGTTTACAGGGTTGGCTCCTTCTGAAGACTCTCAGGGAGCATCTGTTCCATGCTTCTCCCTAGCTATTGATGATTTGCTAGAAATGTATGGTGTTCCTGGGCTTGTGGTAGCCTCACTTAAATCATCAGAAGACATTCTTGTGTATCTGCTTCTGTGACCAAATTTCCCCCTCTGATAAGGACACTAGCCACACTGGATTGTGTGAGATCCATACTAATGATCTCACCTTAACTTGACTGTTTACAAAGACAATTTTCCAAACAAGATCACACACATAGGTACTGGGGATTGGACTTTAGCATATTTTGAGGGGACACCATTCAACCATCAGTTCCTTCAAATATAGTATGCTTCAGCTATTTAGTTAATACCAAATTTCCAAAAGCTGATCCACTATAACTTCTCCTCTTTCTGTATAGTTATTGGTTTAACATTATGACTGGAAGTAAAGAAAGAGGTTTTCTTGGTTCTTCAAACTAAGCCAATATCCAAGCCTAGTTTTCAGCATGTATTGCTTTGGGAATTTCAGCATGGGTTGTCTTCGTTTCCCCATTTCCTATTTTTGGAGCCCCGTAAGAGAAGAGGTGTGACTAATAAGTAATTACATTATTTATGGGGCCCAGCAAAAATAAGATCCAATAATATCTGATTCTTCATCATATCATTTAACAAGACATTTCTCTTTGAAATCCCTAATCACAGCCCATTAACTTGAAATAACTTCAAAGTTCTGCTGGTTAACTATAGAATTATTCCCATTTCTGACATCAAGAAATCAAATATAAAAACATATTTTCTGTGCCAGTTTAGAAGCAAGGAGCATTACAAATAATATCATCTGTCTTGTTTGGAGACATAGTTCCCAAGCAAAGTATGAGGAACCTGGTTGAAATCAATTAATACTTAGACAGATACCTTACATATCATCATCAGAAGACTCACATGCCTTTCAAGCTGCAGAAATAAGCCTTGAACATGCCTGTGAAATGTTGAGTGATGAGTGGGGAAAGAGGAAATGTGAAAGCTAAATCACTCTTTCCTCTAACTTTCCTCCTTTTGAATAGAATTTTATTTTAAAAGCCCAGGTCTCAAGAATGGATAATTGGCATAAACCATGTGTTGAAATAAGGAGGCCTAGAATAAACTATCCATAATGTAATCATGACTCTTTCATGTTTTAACTTTAATTTAATCCTTTATTTGATTTTATGGGTAGGGCCAAACACTGAGATTAACAGAAAGGAAATCACTACTGAGGAGGCCTAGTGAACTTAAGCATTTCAACTTTTATTCTTAACTGGTTCCTGAACTGAGAAAATAGTATAAAGTGTGCCCCATGCCTGGCAGCTATTCTCCATGAAACAGTCTATATGATCTTAATTTTGACCAAACCTGTGTGTTCTGCATAAGATTGCTAGATGCTAACTTAATCTGTAAAAAAAACAAACTGGCACCTGACAAGGCTTTCTTAGGTAAGGAAAACATTTGAAAATAAGTTATGCTAAAGCTATTATCTGAAGGATGAGATGGTGTGACCCAGATAATAGAGAAGTGGAATGCTGCATGCATTGGAATGTAGTCAAGGAAGCACTTGATATGTTCAGGAAACTAGAAGTAGTTGAATAACATTAAGGCAGGAGAGAGTGGAGGTTTGGGGCTGCAGAAGAAATTAGTGATTATGTAAAGATTTGCCTTGACTATGTGTGTTTTAAGCACTGAAACAGTTAGAAGTTTATTGAAATGTATAGGTAGGAAGAGAAACAATTAGGAGATGATTGAAGAACTAGAGGAAAAAAACATGATTCTGGTATGAACTATAGAAGTGGAAGAGAGGTAGAAAACATGATGATTTTCAATAGCTGTCTAAGAGACAAGATAACATACTGGTTAGAACTAGATGCTCTGGAGTATGATAGTCTTAGGTTTATACTCCATCATCACTGGTTCCTTCCCTCCTTCCCTCTCTCCTTCCAACAAGTCCCAATAATTTAAAAAAGATTTTTCTTTGTATTAAAGGACAAAGTATGTGCTTTAATACAAAGGAATTAATTTGGAAATCAATAACAAAGAAATAAGAAAAATTTACAACTATGTGGAAACTAGACAATGTTATTCTTAACATCCAATGGGCCAAAGAGAAATCACAAGGAAGTTAGAAAACACTTTGAAAACAACATAGTTTTTGAAAACAAAAACATAACAAACCAAACATTGTGAGATGAAGCTAAAGCACTGCTTAGAAATATATAGCTATACATGACTATTTAAAGGGATGGATGGAAGGAGGGGAAGAGAGAGACCTCAATTCAATAAACAGACCCTATACCCTAAGACACAAGGAAAAAATACCTCAGGAAAATACCAGTCAACTGAGTCTAGCAGCATATGCATACATATGCTATACACCATGACCAGGTAGACTAACTCACAAGAAAGCAACATTGATTTTCATATGTTTAATCAATCTAATACATCATATAAACAGCATAAAGGACAAAAAACAGTCTAGTTAATGCAGAAAAAAAAATTTGAATCCAACACCCTTCTGTAATAAAACCCCTCAACAAACAAGGAAAAGAGGGAATTTCCTCAGCTTCAAGAGCATTTGTAAAACACCCACAGCTAACATCATACTTAATGGAGTAATTAAAAATCTTCCCTCTATGATCAGTAACAAGATAAGGATGTTGCTTTTACCTCTTCTATTCAACATTGAGCTGCAGGTTCTAGCCAGAGCAATTAGAAAAAAAATGAGAAAATATCTAGATTACAATGAAATAAATGCAAAACTGTATCTCTTTGCACATGACATGATCTTTTATATTGGGATTCTAAGAATTCCACAAAAAACTTCTATAAACCCAGCAATAATCCAGTTCTAGAACAATGTATAAATTGAAAGTCTAGAAATAAATTCTGATATAAATGGTCAATTAATGTCATCAAGGTTATCATGACAATTCAATGAAGAGGAAGTAGTCTTTTCAAAAAATGGTTTTCCCATGTGGGAAAATACTATTTTTTTTCTCTATACTGTTACAACACAATTGCCTCAAGAAAACTGGAGACTGAAGTGGTTAAGTAATGTTCCACAGTCTCTCACTATTCAGTGGCAGAATCTGTATTCTAGATTCTGTGTCTTTAACTATGGCCTACTGTTTATAGCCTTCCAAAAACCAGTGAATGAAGTTAAAAGCATTGACGTAAAAGCCACCCATTGCCTGAAAGCTGGCAAAGCACATAATAAAATATAATTATTTTAAAATAAAATAACAGTATCATCTAGGGTCTATTTCAATAATAATTGTTCAGTCATTTTCAAACATCTTTACCCACATTAACTTCACCAAAATAGTAGGCATGTGAATGCCTACTATTTAAAGGTAATATTCACCTACTTTGTTTAAAGCTAAAGTGAGAACGCAGAGGATCTTAGCCTTTTCCTCCTTCCTTTGCTGGTATCTTTAGAATTCATGTAATATAATATTAAAATAACTGAGAGAGATGACGTCTCAAAGAACATTCTTTCCCCATGATTCGTTCAGTTAGATAATTAAGTTCAAAATATATTTTATTCAAAGAAAGTATTTCAGATTTGAAGTTTAAATATGTCTTGATCAATTACCAAAAGTAGAACCTAATTAATGTTAGAGCTATCAGATTAGAAGCCATCACATAACTTTCTAATTTCTGGTTGGAATATAGCACATTTATAATATAGAATAGTGTCTGCCTAAAGTAAATGATACTAACTTATATTCCTTTATATTTGCTGATAGCCTAAAAAAATTAATCTGTCCAGAAAAAACCTTTTTATTAATTGGTTACCTGATATTCTAGGTAGTATTAAAGCAGAGCAAATTTAAAGTGTTACAAACATCGAAATTCAATAGAATCATTCTTCCTGTGCTATAATATTAACACCCATATATTATCAATTACAGGATATACAAGAAAATGCTGGTCACACAAGAGCATGCTATTGTAGTTGATACGATCTTACAGGCCAGAAGAGTGGAAATTGAAAACAATTACAGCCATAGAGATAAAAATGTTCACAAGGCATTAAATAAAAGAATACTCTATTACCATATATCATTCTTCATTGTCTCCAAAGAGTACAGAGACCAAGATAAAAGATACCGACTGTCCCTGCAGGCCTACTGTGCTTTGGGCAATTTTTTTCATTTCCTTTTCATGAATTAGCTCATGTAATATCAAAAAAATCCTATAAATATACCATTCTCATTTTATATTTAAGACTGAGACACAGAACAGCAAAATGTACAAGACTATAAAACTGGCCTATTTCATAGCTTAGGTGTGAACCAAGAATTCTGGTTCCAAAGGGTGAGGTTTTAATCATTATGCCCCTTTAGGAAACAATGGTAAATTAGGAGGTGCTGTGAAAGGCAGATGCATCTCATAATACAACGCAATCCCAATTTTGAAGAAATAATAGCACAAGTAATTTTATTTTTTTTTCTTATGTTTGTCATATATTTCCCCTAAGTGAGACTGTATATTTAGTTTCACTTGATAAGGGAGACAGGCAGAAGTAAATTCATGTATGCCGCACAGTTACTCTGGGAAAGTAGAAGAGAAAAATTAATGTTTGGGTTTTGTTTTTTTTTTAATATCTTTATTAGAGTATAATTGCTTTATAATGATGTGTTTGTTTCTGCTTTATAACAAAGTGAATCAGCTATACACATACATATGTCCCCATACTCCTCCCTCTTGCACTTCCCTCCCACCCTCCCTATCCCACCCCTCTTAATGATTTCATTGTGAATGCAATGTTATTGAACTCCATTAGCTTAAAACCCATACCAGTTGGTGTTTGGCCCAAACCACAGCATGCTGTTAATAAAAATATGAGGTAAAAGATTTTATACTTTGTCTTCCATTTACATATAACTTCTATAAACTCGGCATCTCTAATTCCAAAGTTCTCTCTCACATCTTGATTTCATTTACAACAAAACTTAAATATCAGTGTACTTTAGGGCTACAGACTCATGTTTACATTGAGGTAAAACCTCAACTCCATGATTAATTATAGTTACAAAAAAATCATCAGGTAAGCTTGGTTTTAAAATTGCAAGCATCAGAGTTTGCAACCATCTTTGATCTTGCAGCAATTTACTAATGAAATCAATAAACTGGAAGAACCTGAATTTTTACCCCCAAAACCTGTAAATAATTTTAATTGACTTCATTACACTAGCATTAATAATTCACATTGTTTCCTTTGACAGGTAATTAGCACATGTTATTTGTTTACAGATGTCAGGTTAAGTGTTATCAAAACTCAAGGTTTAAGGTAACTGTCTTCTGTTACTGATTTCAGATAGCTTTAACTCTGTGATATGAAGACAGATAAAACAGTCTTGGGATGAGGACCCAAAAAATGTTAGGAAAAAAGAGGCAATAATCACAACAAAAAAAGTCTGAGCACAGATTTGTGATAGAATCAAACACTATAGCAATTAAAGTATGAGGTTTCTTTCTATTTCTTAAATAGGTAATTGATTTTCACTTTTGTATTTTTATTATTTTATCATAAAATCACCCAAGTGGAATAAAGATGTTTTATGATTTGTATACCTCCCCTTTAATTGACATTTTTTTATAAATATATCTATATTTCCCCAAATTTAAAAAGACACATTTTAAATTTATGTGATTTAAGTAATCACATAAATTGATTAATTGCATAAATTCTATTTTTGTACATTTTGTAGTTTGATGTTTATATTTTATAAAAATCAACAATATATTCAGTATTCGGTCAAGTTAAATAAAGTAAGAATATTAATTTTCAGTAACAATTGTGTAACTTTTCTCAGCTAGGGCCACTTATCTAAAAACAGCAACATATTTTTGGAAATACTATTTACAACATTGTTCTCTTAAGTACTTTCATACTTATTTACAAAGCTTAGGAAGACCACACTCTCCATTTCAGTTAATGCCTTCTGTGAAAAGTTTAGTATGTATCAGAGGAAAAACGAAACAAAACAAACAAAAAAA
Organism: Globicephala melas; assembly: GCF_963455315.2. Classification (NCBI taxonomy): domain Eukaryota; kingdom Metazoa; phylum Chordata; class Mammalia; order Artiodactyla; family Delphinidae; genus Globicephala; species Globicephala melas. The sequence continues at coordinate 21,715,125 of NC_083317.1, read as the reverse complement.
AACCCTGCTTCTTCAATTTAGAGGTTTATACCAATCATAAAAGAAAAATTAACTTCTATTAAATTGGTTCTAGACAGGATAAGTTAACTGCAACAGAGTTCAAAGCATGTGGAAAATGTTAGAAGGAAACCAAAACTTGAATATGTTTTCTTAATTTAAAAAGGCTCATCAATTTTCAGTTGTCAGCACAATAACCTGTCAACCAAATAATGAGGTCATTATCATAAAACTATCTGTAGATCTGGAAATAAATATCATGTCAGTTTAACAAGGTGCCTTCAGTTACTTTTTCCTTCCTGCCCCCAATCATAAATTGAGAACTTCTCTTTCACCTTTACCAAGAATTAAGAAAAGATAGGAATTTCTTAGTTTACTGTTTATAAATTCAGATAAGAGATTTACGCAAATTAAGAAGAACTTTAGACAGGTGTAGCAGCTAGCACCAAGGGAACCATCCTAGCTGAAGATATTGGTATGTAAAATTACATTATGTTTACTTCATCATTTTGAGCTAGGAATTGTCTTCTTTTGTCTATCAGCAATAGATAGACATTAGAAGAACATATTTGATTATTAGTTTATGTACATGCGTTTCTAAGTGATTTATGGAAAGAAGGAGTCAAAAGGATGAGCTAAGAAAGATGGTATTAGGGGAGAATACTACAATAGCAAAAAAACAAGCAACCCAATTATAAAATTGGCAGAGAAACTGAACAGAAATTTTTCTAAAGACATGTACTTATCACCAGGGAAATGCAAATCAAAACCACTATGAGGTATCACTTCACACCTTTAAGAATGTCTATCATCAAAAATACAAGACATTACTAGTGTTATCAAGAATGCAGAGAAAAGGACACCCTTGTTCACTGTTTATAGAAGTGTAAATTGATGCCACTACTGTGGAAAACAGCATGGAGGTTCCTCAAAAAATTAAAAACAGAATTAGAATATGATCCAGCAATCACCCAAGGGAAATAAAAAAATACTATCAAAGAGATATCTGCATGCCCATGTTCACTGCATCATTATTCACATTAACCAAGATATGCAAAGAGGTGTTTATCAACAGATGAATGGATAAAGATAAATTCATAAATATACAGTGGAATATTATCAAACCATAAGAAAAAAGGAAACCCTGTCATTTGTGACAATACGGATGGACATTGAGGTCATTATGCTAAGTGAAATAAGCCAGAAAAAGATAAACACTGCATGGTATCAGTTATAAGTGGAATCGTAAAAAAAAAAAAAAGGTCATATTCATAAAAACAGTAGAAAGGTGGTTGCTAAGGGCTGGGGGAATAAAAAGAGGTTGGTTAGAGGGTATAAACTTTCAGCTCTAAGATGAATAAGGTCTGGGAATCTATTGTAAAACATAGTGACTATAGTTGATATTGTATAATTGTAGTTTGCTGAGTGAGTAGAATTTAAATATTCTCAACAACAAAATAGATAAATATGTGAGGCGATGGATGTGTTAATTATTGGTGAATCCTTTAATAATTAAAATAGATTTAAGGATAAGAATAAAGCAATCCAATTTCTAGGAAAACAGAAATTAGCAAATGGAAATTTTGTGAAGAAACTCAAATATAGAGTATTCTAGCTAAGTTTAACTGTCAAATACACTCTTATAAATGTATGATTGTTATCCCAAATTCTCCCCAAATTCTTTTAATCAGAAAAGCTTTTCTACACAGTTGATCCTTGAACACTGCAGAGGTTAGGAGCAGTAGCATGAGAGCAGAAAAATCATTTCCTATACATCAATAATATAATTCAAGTGATGGTACCATATATTTTTGTCAATGAAGATAATGACACAACCAGTTGGGAGACATAAACATCTTGGAATGCTTTCCAAATCGTGACAGAGATTAAGCCAAGAGTTGTCAGATTCATCAATTCCTGCCCACTCTGCAACTATGACCTGGAAAAGAAGAATCTGGATCACATGTTTCAGGTTCTTAGATGCCTAGGACAGAAGATAAATGCCTTGAGACTAGTGGGTATATTTTATCTTCAGTTCTAGTTTAAATTTCTTCCTCTTGAAGAGGTAAGAGATCATGAGAGAGAAAACAAGTTAATTAAATAGATGAAGAAGAACGTGACATACATTTCTGGACCAAATTCCTTAACAATTTTTTTTAAATCTCCTTTCTATGAAATCTTGGGAGAATGTGTTTCAGAGTGAAGGCTTACTGGAGAGAGGGAAAAGATAATGAAGAGGAGGAATGGGTTTGGCAAAAGGAGAATGTCTGCACCGGGAATGAGGTTAGGTCAGACAACATGTAAGAGATTCTTCCTTTAAGAGTCATAAAATCTTTTTCTCTCAATTTCACATTTTCAGAATTCAAGTGCAGAAGGGTAAGCAGAAGGAGGGCCTCTGTTCACGTAGTCCCCTGTGGACAGGAGAGCTAGGCCCTGTGCACTGCTTGTAAGGGCATAGGTCTATGCTCCAGCAATCCCTTCCCCACTATGGCCCTACCTTCTTAAAATACAAAGGTGTGGATGACCTTGTCATTGGGTGTCAACTACTGTGAACTTGGCTGCCCAATTGTCTGAAGTTGAAATTTATCTGTTTAGACTGTTGGAAATACCTGGAGATCTTAGTGAGAGCTGAGATCAATTGCAGCCCTGATGTTGGTCATTGTATACCTATGTTAGATGCAAGTTTACCCTTGATTGTGTACCTCTTAAAATTATACATGCACACATATGTGTGCATTTATGGAGATAATATATTTAAATAGTTGATAATATATATTTAAATACCATTTCTAAAATCTAAGCATGTGTCAAAGAAAAACCAAACCTGGACAGTAGTTAAAGCAGTAAGAGCAAATTTTATTCAAGACTACTGTAATAGAGGACCAAGAGATCTCAGAATAGAACTGGGCTCACTTCTGAATATAGCATGAGCAAGTTGAGATTTATAGCCATAGAACAGGGTCGGGGGGCCAGTGGATGAAAAATTACTAAGAGGAAACCTCGGGAGTGTGGGGAATTCTGGCTACACCAACCTGACAGGATTATTTGAAGATAGGCCAGGGTGATAAGGCATTGTCTGAAGGACGACAGAGGATGAGGGACAAAATTAGATATCCAGGGTGATCAGATATCAAGGGTGCAGGTTCTAATTAAACTGACTTAGCAGGGGTCTTGCTAAAAGTGACTTTATAAGACAGTGCATAAATGGACCTAGGAGAAGGTTCAGAAGCCTGACTAAAGTTTGGTCAAAGAAGCTTTGTCACATGTTAAAATGAAGCATTTCATAATATCTATAAATTAGTTATGAAACAATTTTGTCTAAAATTGCAAGTGTGACTGTTCTATTTTCAAAACAATTTGAAGAAAATAGCAACCTAAATATACAATACACATTTAATTATATATTAGCATTGTTACATTTAAAGAAAAAAACTAAGAATTGCAGCAATACTGAAAAATACAAGTGTGGTTTTATATTTAGAGCTCCATGATTAGGGATTTAATCATGCATGGAATTCACAGGAATTAAATTTTTGTTACAAATTAATAAGTCCTTTGGACGTCCAATTCCCTGTCCCATAGCATCCTTCTATTTGCCAAATTGTAGCTGAGAAATATTACTTTAGTCCTTCCATGATGGACATTTTAGACAATACTCTTTGGAAGAAAAACATAGAAAAACAACACAAACCAACTTAGTAACAGGATACTTTACTGAAATGTTAGAGGTGCAGCCAAAGGAAATAAAGGATTTAAATACCAAGTCATGTGATGTGAAGGAAAATAGCTGGACATCAAAGAAGTATTGGTTTCAGTGGTCTTGCTTTCCATCTCTCATCTCTTTTGTATATATCTGACTTCCTTTCCTGCTGCATATTTGCATCCTCAATATCTTGGGGAACATAACAGGTGCCAAATTAAATCATTTAATTTCTACAACCACAGAAGGATTTGGTGATATTGTTATTCACAATAAAATATCCCAATGGGGGAAAAAATCTGTTGGCTTGTTTAATTTAAAACCCACCTAAGACGTCTAAATTGTGGTAAACCCTGTAAGCAAATGCTAGCAAAGATTAGGTCCATTTGTGTAGTTAGGAAATTGGTACATCCTATTTACCCCACCTGGTTGGAGCAAAGTGAAGGGCAGTTCTGAGAAGAGAAGCACTCTAGTCAAAGGGCAACCTGAATATCCTCCATAATGGCTCACGAATAGTGTTTGAGCCAACTCATTCCATTTTTGAACAGTTACAAACTTTATAAGAATAAAGTGCATTTAATTTTAAGGAAACCCTACCAATTAGTCTTTGTTCTGAATTTGGAGCTATGCCAGGCAATTTTCCATTACAAGTATTACAGATTCAAGCCTGTGAAGATGTATTCTACATTATGCATCTTATTTTTTCCTCACTATATTCACACCCCAATATCCTGCATATTTTCCTCCTAACTGTACTTTGTCTTAATATTTTATCCATTAAAATCGACAAAATTAGAACTGAATGAAATCCTCTAGCTATGGAATGTAAATATGAATTAGAATGGAAGATTGAATCTAATACTTCTGAAATGACACCATTTCTTCTTGCAGCATGAATTTACAATTATCTTTGTAGTCATATCAACTTCCATTCTTAAAGTTGTGTTAAACTAGCACATATCTTCAGGTTAAAATATATTCTTTAAATTTCTTATGTGAAATACTATCAAACCAAGTCTACATGTTTTTCCCCAAATGAAGAATTTTGCATCTATTCATTTTAATTGTCTGAATCCATTACTCAAATCTTTGAGATTTTTACACATTTAGTTTTTAATTTTATCCTTTCATCATTTAGATCTTTTCCCCTTACCTTTTATTTTCAAATATATGAATAAAAAGTCCGTGAATGCACATCTGAGAGTGTGGCTAAGATCTGTACTTCAAGTTTACATTCTGCTATATAATATTTAAATGTTGCCAGCTATATTACAATAAACCAAATACAACTTTAAATTGATCATATCCACTACAGCACATTAATTATTTTGAAGTATCCTGTAAAATTAAGATAAATTTGTATGTATGTATACATAATTTTAGATGTATACATAATTTTAGATGTATACATACATCTACATAATTTTTACAAGTGTAACCATTTTACAATAGTATGTGGTAAAACTACATGTATATTTTAGTCAATCTTTGCTGGATCTTAGTAATCCCCTCTAAGTATATATTTCATCATAGACAGTTAAATATCCATCATGTTGAGCTATAATTTATGGAATTTGCTGTATTCTTCCCTCTGTGGAATATTTTCCTCTCTATATTTTAGCTAGTTAAGCAATACTCCACAATTAATACACTACAAAGAGACACTCTGCAAGCACACGTGCAAGGCATTTGATATGCTAGAAGTGGAGTTAATTTTAATTTGGAAACATCACTTAAAATAGTGAAGTGATCCCTCACTGAATTATTTCTTGAATATTTCTTGAAATCTTAGTTATGATTTTTGTGTCATTCTCTTCAGATTTCAAATACTTTCCCTTTGTAGGGTAACTGGCATTACTAGTAGTATTTCTCTTGTGGATACAGCATATTCTTCTCAAATATTATTTATACTAACAAATAATTCTGTCGAAGGCACTGGCTATCTTTATTTCAGAAATTCATTAATCCTAAAATATTTTATTGTACATAGTGTATTTTCTTGTCATTCTTGTTTGAGTTTTTTTTAGAAATACACTATCATTTATGGACTCATATCAAATAATTTGTACACATTCAATAACTCCTCTTTTAAACGTCTGGGTTCATTAGCCACTTTCTTTTGCCATGATGAACTTTAGAGTTTCTGAATCTTTTAAAGAATTAGGGAATCCCAAATGTAATCCTTAGTTGGTCAGATTTTTGTGACAAAGAATCAGGTATCATATTTCTACTATCACTTTTGCTCCAAATTTTGTTCTATATTACATTTTCAGCACATAGTTTTTGGATGGTTAAAGAGGAAAAAAAAGGGAGATCAACAAAACATAATTGCTGCAAATGTACATGTTGCACGCACAGACTATTGCATCAAATAAGATGACAAATAAGGTAAAATATGTATTCATATTTTTTAAGAAAAAATAACGTTATTAGCATCTCTGGGGAAAACTTCAGAAGTTTCCTGGCTGTTCAAAAACTGTCAAGAAACCTTTAAAACATTGAAAAGGAAACACAGTAATATGAATTACTTCCCCCTTTATACTGTTTTTTCTTATCTTCCAAGACATTTTCTCAGTTTTTTCAAGTTCTTTTGGTCACTAATGAAGTTCAGACATTGCTGTAGTACATTTTTACTTGCTAAATTGATTCAGTTTTTAGGCCATCTTTAGAATTCAAATAAAATTTGCTATTCTGCTGAGTCTGGGTAAATGTTATTCTTTATCAGTAAAATGCATTTATAAATCATGTAAAAGAAATTACCTGCACTTTATATAATTGCTAAAAGCCCCATTATTAGTGATTTTTTATGCTCATTTTAGATTCCTTATCTTAAGAAGGGCTTCTTGTTATATTTTTAAATATTCTAGGTTGGTATATATTTAAAAGTTTTATGGAGCCAAATATGTACCATTTAAGTAAAATTTACTGATTCTTAAGAAATGGCTCTATTTGAGGTAGGAAAATAATGCATCTCTATCATGTATGTCTTGTCATACAAGGCCATTGTCATTTACACATTCTGTACACTAAAAACTTGTAATAAATTTAGTATAGGAAGGCACACAGGCTTTTCAGTCTGACAGATGTGTGTTCAAATCTTTTCTCCGTCATTTATTAGCTTTGGTATAGTTATCAATTTACTTAATTGTAAGATGAAATTGTATCTTGCTCACTGAATTATGAGAATTGAATGAGATATGTATTAAAAGCTTGGTATTTAGTATGTTTTCAATGTCATTTTTTAAATATTTCCAAATAAACATGGACAAACTTTTCCCTCTCTCTCTCACAGAAGTGAAAATGCATTTTTCTTTCTGTATCAGTTTTCTAGGGCTGCCATAACAAAGTATTACAAACTGGGTAGCTTAAAACAACTGAAATTTATTTTCTCAAAGTTCTGGAGGCTAGAAGTCTGAAATCAAGGTATTGACAGGGTCATGCTCTCTCCAAAACCTCTAGGGGAGAATCTGTTTTCTCTTGGCTTCTGTGTCACTGGCAATCCTTGGCTTTCTTCGGCTTACAGCTATGTAACCCCAATTTTTGTCTAGATCTTCACATGGATATTTTCCCTCTGTGTCTCTGTTTACACGTCTTCCCTTCTTATAAGGTCAACAGTCATATTGGATTAAGGCCTGTACTAATGACTTCATCTTAACTTGATTACATTTGCAAAGACTACACTTTTAAATAAGGTCACATTCACAGGTACCATGGATTAGGACAAGATATGTTTGGGGGGCACAATTCAATCTGTAACACTTTCTATTTCAAGAAATGTAATACCATCCCAGCCAATACTGTAATCTTTTCTTCCCTCAATTTATGTATCCTCTGACCTTTGATTTAAAAATCTAGAAAGACTCCAAATAATTATAGAAATGCTACACTTACCATTGCATTATCATGTAGAAAGTTTTTCTGTTTTATTCATTTTTGAAGTACACAATGTAATTACTATAGACAGAAAGAATCTTAAAAACATGATCTCCATGTAATTAGTTTATTAAGCTTCAAAGTATATGAGATATTAAATATTATAGAAACAAACTCTGGCCCTTTCCATCAGTTGTTGATGGGAAAAATAACAAAATATTCTTCCTGCTTTTATATATTGTGTCCTTTGAAGCAATAAGTGAAGTGAACCATTAAAAAAGTAAGTCATGCCATTGAATTGAAAAATGGACTCTGAATTGAAAAATGGACCTGGGAAATGGAAAAATTGGGAAAACTAATGCCTTAGGAGAAAGCAGGTTTTGTAATGTCTGCATTCATGTCTCCTTGTGTCTTTGATGGATGATGAAAAATGCTAAATTCTAAACAAAACTGCTGCAGTGACTGCAATACTATTACTTTTTGTTTTGTATACCAAGAGAAGTTTTAACACCCCACCCCAGATGCCTACTAAATGGAAAGTGACAGGAGAAAATTTGTCCTATCAAATTTACCACTTTATAGTTCATTTTCTGATGACAAATTAGACATCTATGTCACAGGTCTTCAATGTACTTGACAAAATAAAAGGGGAAAAATTTGCTCTTGGATTACTCATAAGTCGATTGTTTCCCAAGTTTCCAAACAAAAAATTAATGAATTACTGTAAAGTTATTTAATACACTTATCAGTTTTGGCTATTAGGTTTGTGTCATGTTAATAATAGAAACTGCTGTAAGATTCACAGAGGAAAAGGTATCTTTCTGAAGGTTATTAATAAAGCAAAGGAGTCCTCTTGAAATGTGTTGGCTGGAAAATGTAGACTCACAGCCATACTTAATTTGAAAGGCAGATAGTGCTAGAATATATATTCATGACCCAAAGTATCATGCAACTTACTTAGCCATGAAATCAATAAAAGAATTAGAAGGGGATTTAGAAGTTACAAATAGGGCAGAAGCAGGTGAGAATATTAAGGAGGGTAAATAGGGCAGACCTGGCTGAAGATAAAATCTGAGCAAAGGTTAGGCAGTTGGCCAAACAGAGATCCAAGGCAAGATCTTCCTGGGCAGAATAACCAGCTAGAGTAAATGTCCTGGAGCAGGAGTGCCTGGTCCACATGAAGGAGAGCAGAGACCACAGTAGGAAAAGTAAAGAGGAGCAAAGTACAGGAGAGTAAAAAAAAATAACAGACACAAGGTAACACAGAGCCTCATGGACCTTTGGCTATTACTTTTTAAAACCACTGCCTTGTGTTGTATGGGGAAGGCCAGCAGCATAATCTTTTTCCTTACTTAAAGTAGATAATTCTGGTTACTATGAGGGGAATAGATTATAGGAAGCAAGGGTGTGTGGGGGAGCACAGAAAATGCTGAATGCAACTTAAATCATCCTTGAAAGTAATGATGGTTGATTGCACTACCAGAGTAGGTGATGAGAGCAGTAAATTTCTGATTATATTTTGAAGACAGGATTGGATGATTTTATGATAGATTAGATGTAGAATGAGAGGGAGAAAACTGTGTATGGTGTGGGAGGGAGAAAGGGAAAGGAAAAGGGAAGGTCAGTGACAATTTTATTCTAGAGTTTGAACCTTATCAACTGGAAAGATGAAATTATCAATGGAGAGGGATAGGTGTGCATGAGTACATGTATGTGATTTGGGAGAGGGACTATCTGGAGGTCAGTTTGGGGTCAATAGAGTTGGAGAAATCTATTTGTCATCCATTTAGCAGCACTAAATGATGTCAGATTGTTGTATCTTGCACTCCTCTTCTCTCCCAACATCCTGACCATAGGAGACTGAGACAGGAAAGCAGAGGTACAGAAGTGTAAGGTGGGACAAGATTAGAAGGCAGAATCAATCTTCCCTTTCCTACTGCAGGTTGCAAGTAAGTCATTAGTCCAATTCAATGTTGACGAGAGATATAATGCTTAAATTGGATAAGAGATGAAAGGTTTGAATGGAACTGGACTAAGCAGAGGAATCAAAATGGCAGAGTAGGAGGATATGGAACTCAACTCCCTGCACGATACATCAAAAATACATCATACATATAAAGATGAACAAATCAAAAATAGACAATTCAATTGCTGAGCTAAAAGGCAATCTAGAAGCAATGAATAGCTGACTAAATGACACAGAAGAATGAATAAGTTATCTGGAAGACAGAATACTGGAAATCACCCAATGAGAACAGCAGACAGAAAGACAAATGAAATATATAATGAAAAACTTATGAGATCTATGGGATAATACAAAATGTGCGAACCTATGCATAATAGAGGTTCCAGAATGAGACTAGAGAAGGAGATCAAAAATGTATTTGAAGAAATTATGGCTGAAAAGTTCCCAAACCTAAAGAAGGAAACAGATATACAGGTACAGGAAGCACAGAGGGTCTCAAAAAAGATGAACACAAATGGACCCAAAGTAAAATATAAAGAGAGGATTCTAAAGACAATAAGAGAAAAAGAGTTACAAGGGAAACCCCCATAAGGCTATCAGCTGATTTCTCTATAGAAACCCTGCAGGCAGAAAATAGTAGCATGCTATATTCTAAGTCCTGAAAGGAAAAAAACCCCTGCAACCTAGGATACTCTACTCACCAAAATTATCATTTAGCATAGAAGGAGAGATAAAGAATATCTCAGACAAGCAAATACTAAACCTACCCTAGAAGAAATATTGAAGAGTCTTCTCTATATACAAAAGCAGCAAGAACCTATAGGAAAAGGAAAATCACAATAGGTAAGGCAAATATATAAAAGGATTGAAGATCATTTATATAAGCCAGTACATACATTAAAATTTTTAAAAATGTAAAAGTGATAACTACAAACAGTAAAAAAATAAGCACAAATATGTAAAATAGAACAAAAAGGTCACAAAATGTAGGGGAGTATAAAAATATAGATATTATAGAATGTGTTTGAACTTGAATAACTATCAGTTTAAAGTAAGTAGATATAGTTATGGGTCAACATGCATGAACTCCATGATAATCACAAATCAAAAACAAGCAATACATTCACAAAAACTAGAAAGAACAGAAATTAAGCATAATACAACATAAAATCAAACCACAAAGGGAAAAACAAACCACAAAGGGGAAATACAAAAAAGAAGAAATGAACTATGAAAACTGGAAAACAAGTATTAAAATGGTAATAAGGACATATCTATCAATAATTTTACTTTAAATGGAAACAAACTAAATGCCCGGATCAAAAGACAGAGTGGTTGATTGTATAATAAAACAAGAACCTGCAATATGATGCCTACAAAAGACTCACTTCAGGGTGAAAGACACACACATTCAAAGTGAGGGGATGGAAAAAGGTATTTCACTAAATGGAAATGACAAGAAAGCAAGGGTAGCAATACTCATATCTGACAAAATAGACTTTAAAACTAAGGTCATAAAGAAAGACAAAGAAGGGCATTATATAACAAAGAGCTCAATATAAGAAGAGGATATTACAGTCATTGACATATGCACCCAATATAGAAGCACATAAATATAGAAGGCAACTACTGACAAAGAGAGAAATTGACAATGATACAATAATAGAAGATTTTAACACCACACTGACATCAAAGGGGAGATCATCAAGACAGAAAATAAATAAGGCAATGAAGGTCCTGAATGACACAACAGATCAGTTGGAATTAACTGATATCTCCAGGACACTACATCCAAAACAAGTGCACAATGCACATTCTTTTCCAGTGCATATGGAATGTTATCTAGGATAGACTACATACTAAGTCACAAAACAAGCCTCAACAAATTTAAGAAGACAGAAATTTTATCCAGCCTCTTTTCTGACCACAACAGTATGAAATTAGAAATCAACTACAGAAAGAAAAACTGTAAAAGATTGAAAACATGAAAACTAAACAACATTCTACTAAAAAGTTAATAGGTCAGGCTTCCCTGGTGGCACAGTGGTTGAGAGTCTGCCTGCCGATGCAGGGGACACGGGTTCGTGCCCCGGTCTGGGAAGATCCCACGTGCCACAGAGCGGCTAGGCCCGTGAGCCACGGTCACTGAGCCTGCGCGTCCGGAGTCTGTGCTCTGCAACAGGAGAGGCCACAGCAGTGAGAGGCCCGCATACCGCAAAAAAACAAAAACAAAAACAAACAAATAAAACAATAGGTCAATGATGAAATCAAAGAAGAAATCAGAAAATACCTTGAAACAATTGAAAATGAAAACAACATTACAAAATCTACGGGATGCAGCAAATCAGTTCTAAGAGGGAAATTCATAGTGATACAGGCCTTCCTCAAAAAACAAAAAATTTAAAATAAACAACCTAACCTAACACCTGAAAGAATTTGAAAAAGAATGAACCCCAAAGTCAACAGAAGAAAATAAAGATCAGAGAGGAAAGAAATAAAATACAGATCAAAAATACAAAATAAAAGATCAATAAAACCAAGAGCTGGTTTTCTGAGAACATAAACAAGATTGAAAAACCTCTATTCAGGCTCATCAAGAAGAAAAGAGGACCCAAATAAAGAAATCAAAGAAGAGAAACAGCAACCAAAACTACAGAAATACAAAAAAATCATAATACTATGACCAGTTATATGCCAACAAATAGGACAACCTAGAAGAAAAGGACAAGTTTCTACAAACATATAGCGTGCCAAGACTGAGTCAAAAAGAAACAGGAATTTTGACCAGATTGATGACTAGAAGTGAAATAGAAACTGTAATAAAAGAACTCCCTTCAAATGAAATTTCAGGACAGGACAGTTTCACTGGAGAATTCTACCCAACACATAAAGAATGTATACCTATCCTACTCAAATTATTGCAAAAAACTGAAGAGGAGGGTGTACTTCCAAATCCACTCTATGAGGCCACCATCACCCTGATACCAATATCAGATAAAGACACTACAAAAAAAGAAATTACGGGCCAGTATCTTTGATGAAGATAGATGCCAAATTTCTCAACAAAATATTAGCAAACTGAATCCAACAATACATAAAAAGGACTGCACACCTTGATTAAGTTGGACTTATTTCAGGGTTACAAGATGGTTCAACATATGCAAATCAATGTTACACATCACATTAACAAAATAAAAGACAGAAACCACATGAACATCTCAATAGATGCAGAAATTGCACATGACAAAATAAAATTCAACATCCATGAATGATAAAAACTATCAAAGTGGGTATAGAGGGAACATATCTCAACATAAAAAAAGCCATTTATGACAAACCCATAGCTAACATAATACTCAGTGGTGAAAAGTTGAAAACCTTCCTGCTACATTCTGGAACAAAACAAGGACACCCTCTCTCACCACTTCTATTCAACATAGTACTGGCAGTCCTAGTCACAGGAATCAGACAAAAACAAAGGAAGAAAGGGAAGGAAGAACGGGAAGGAAGAACGGGAAGGAAGAACGGGAAGGAAGAACGGAAAGGAAGAACGGAAAGGAAGAACGGAAAGGAAGAAAGGAAAGGAAGAAAGGAAAAGAAGAAAGAAAGGAAGGAAGAAAGGAAGGAAGAAAGGAGGGAAGAAAGGAAGGAAGAAAGGGAGGAAGAAAGAAAAAAGAAAGGGTATTCAAATTAGAAGGGAAGAAGTATAACTATTTGAAGATTACATGAAACTGTATAGAGAACCCTAAAGTCTCACTACAAAAACTATTAGGATAAATGAATTCAGCAAGGTAGCAGGATACAAGAATAATATACAGAAATCTGTTGCATTTCTATACACTAATAATGAAATGTCAAAAAGAGAAAGTTAAAAAAAATCCCATTTAAACTCACATCAAAAAAAGTGAAATACCTAGGAATAAACTTAATCAAGGAGGTGAAAGTCCTATATGCTGCAAACTATAAAACAAATTGAATGATTCATGAAATGGAAAGATATTCTGTGTTCTTGGATTAGAAGAATTAATATTGTTAAAATAACCATATTGCCCAAAGTAATCTACAGATTTAACGTAATCCCTATCAAATTACCAATGGCATTTTTCACAGAACTAGAAAAAATAATCTTAAAATTTCTGTGGAACCACAAGTGACCCAGAATTGCCAAAGCAATCCTGAGAAAAAAAAAAAGAATGAAGCTGGAAACATAACCCTCCCAGACATCAGCATATACTACAAATCTACAGTAATCAAAACAGCATGGTACTGGCACAACAACAGATATATGGATTAATGAAACAGAATAGAGAGACCAGAAATAAATCCACAGTTATATGGTCAATTAATCTATGACAAAGGAGGCAAGAATATACAATGGAGAAAAGACATCCTTTTCAAAACATGTGGTGTGGGGAATGCTGTGCAGCTATATATAAATCAGTGAAATTAGAACATTCTCTCACACCGTATACAAAAATAAACTCAAAATGGTTTAAAGACCTAGATATAAGACATGACACCATAAAGCTCCAAGAACCTAGGTAAAACATGCTTTTCATGAATTGTAGCAATATTTTCTTAGATCAGTCTCCCAAGACAAAATAAATAAAAGTGAAGATAAACAAATGGGTCCTTATCAAATTAAAAGCTTTGCACAGCAAAGGAAACCATCAGCAAAGTAAAAAGACAACCTACAGAATGGGAGAGAATATATTTGCAAACGCTGCAAACAACAAGGGGTAAAATATCCAAAATATACAAGCAGCTCATACAACTCAATGTCAAAAAAAAAAAAAAAAATCCAATCAACAAATGGGCAGAAGACTTGCATAGACATTTCTCCAAAAATGATATACTGATTGCTAACAGGCACATGAAAATTTCCCCAACATCGCTAATTATTAGAGAAATGCAAGTCAGAATGAGGTATTACTTCACACCAGTCAGAAAGGCTATCATCAGAAGGTCTGAATATTAAATGCTGAAGAGTGTGTAGAGGAAAAGGAAACTTCACACACTGTTGGTGGGACTGTAAATTGGTACAGCCATGATGGCAAATGGTAAGGAGTTTCCTTCAAAAACTAAAAATAGAGCTACCATATGATCCAGCAATCCCACTTTTGGATATATCCAGAAAAAATGAAAAATCTAATTTGAAAAGATACATGCACCCCAATGTTCATAGCAGCACTATTTGTAATAGCCAAGATATGGAAGCAACCTAAGTATCCATTGACAGATAAATGGATAAAGAAGAGGTATGTATATGTGTGTATACACACACGCACATTCACACACAAATATACACAATGGAGTATTAGCCATAAAAAAGAATGAAATATTGCCATTTGCAGCAACATGGATGGACCTAGAGAATTTATGCTTAGTGAAATAAGTCAGAGAAAGACAAATACTATATCTCTCATATGTGGAATTTTAAAAATCCAAATGAATCTATATACAAAACAGAAATTGACTGACTGATATAGAAAACAAACTTATGGTTACCAAAGAGGAGAGGGGTGAAGTGAGGGACAATTAAGGAGTATGGGATTAACAGATAGAAACTACTATACATAAAATATATAAGCAACATGGATTTACTGTATAGCACAGGGAATTATACCTAATATCTTGTAATAACCTATAATGGAATATAATTTGCTGAAAAAAACGCAACAAATCACTATGGTATACACCTGAAACTTACATAATACTGTAAATCAATTATACTTCAATAAAAACAAATAAACAAATTCAACTAGATTACATTTTCTCATATCTAAAAGTAACTGGGGCTTTGCTTTAGTATTAACTATGGATATTGGGAGAACAGAGCATGCTGAGAGCGATGCTAAACTAAAAGTATTCTGCAATTTATACACCATCAATCAAATTGCCACATCACTTAAATATGTCTAAGACATATTCATTATAGTAAAATATGAGACATGCATTCAAGCCTATTTTTGATATCAAAATATATTCTGCCTTCTAGAGTCATGGGAATAGGATTTAACAACTAGACCCATGGGCATCAAGACATAATTCAGATATATTGAAATATGTTTAAGTAGAGATATGTAGTTTATTGTGATAACATAACCTGAACAAAAAATAAAGCTGTAAGTATAGGTAATGGGAATAATTTATGTAGGTGGAATAGCAAAATAGGTTTCTTGAATATAATAAGGAGTAAGAATGCTGTTTTACAGTGATCAGGGGTCTAACTTTTTTTTTTTTTTAATGAAGGATGATTTTGTTACTCCCTTAACAAGAGATGTTTTAAAATGTGGTTTTGTATGTTTCAAAATTGAGAAATTTTGTCTCTTTACTATCTGATGAGATTTGTACAGAAACATCTAGTAAAGTCCACCTAAAATACTGCATTAAATATGATAAATGAATATATATTTTTAAGCATGTACAAGGCTTATGATAAAGTAACTGATCAGATATTAGAAAAAGCAAAGCAAAGAAAGAAAGCATAATTGCTCAGGGTTTGGGCTACACTGAAGCAGTCCAAGTTAGGAAGTTAAATGAATTTTGCAAAGAGAAAAACACCCCTGAAGAAAAAAAAAGGGTTACAACATCAATGCAGGATAAAAGGCAAAAACAAACCAGCAAACAAACGTCATCAACACAACATTTTTTGCCTTGAGTAGAAAGAAAAAGTAAGGCTCTCCTCAGAAATCCTATTTTCAATTCCTATCCTTGATTTGAGGTTGCACTTAGACTGAAACCTTAAAATTCACAGGCCTGTGGGGAATCAAAAGATGATTTTGCATATGAAAATCCATCGTTGGCTGTGCCACAAGACCCCTGGCAGAATCACGTGCAAATCCTCAAAAGAAATTAATTTTAGAAAGTATCCTCAAATAAAAGTTATATGTAAATATTCCAAGAATTATAAACTCCTAACTACATATCACTGAAAAACATTGAGAAAGCAAGCCACTATAGATTAAATAAAAGCTTGCAGAATCAGATATGAATTTAAATTTGTTTAATAAAAATAAGGAATTTAAATATGAGGAAGAAATAACAGGTGAATAAAATATACCCAGGATATTCAGAAAGAAAATGACCTTTTAGAATTAGATAGATACACATACACACACTATGGAATGCAGTTCAATTTGTGCTCTATTTCTGGTTATAATATAGAAGGATGTTAAGAACCTCCATTTTTACTAAAAAAATAAAACAAGAAATCACTAGATAAATCAAAACATTATTTGCTGTAGACTGTTTTCATCCTCCCAAAGTTCATATGTTGAAACTTAATCCCCAATGTAATGGTATTTGGAGGTAAGGGCTTTAGAAGTGGTTAGATCATGATTGTGGAGTCCTTATAAAAGGGGCCCCAGAGAGCCCCAGACTCCTTCCACCTTGGGAGGACACAGTGAGAAGAAGCCTGTCCCTGAATTAGGGAACAGGTGACCAGACACCAACTCTGTCCGCACCTTGATCTTAGAATTTGCAGGCTCCAGAACTGTGGGAAACCAATCTCTATTGTTTATAAGCCACCTGGGCTACTTTGATTATCCAGTCCTTCATTCACAACTGTAAATAGGGTCTACTGTGGCAGAGGGCAGGGAGGTTGAGTAACATCTCTTTTAGTATCTAGAACATTTTTCTAAGAAGCTACACCCAAGGGTCTCATCCTCATCTGAACTTTAAGTCAGCATCAATGTTACAATAAGATGAAACTTTGGGGATCTTGGGAAAACATGAGTTTGCATGTCATTACAATGTACAAAGGTTGTAGAAGGCAAATTATTGGGGACTTAAAATAACAATATGTGCTAGTCCATCCATAGAGAAATAGAGTTTCTTTCCCTTTTACTTGAGTCTTGCCTGAACTTGTGATGAGTTTGTCCAGCAGTGTGCCAGCAATACTCTGCCAGTTCTGGACCCGGGTTTTAAGAGTCCTGGCAGTTTGTTTTTTCACCTTGGACATGTGATTTATCTGTGAAGAGAGTTGCCTTTCCTGGGGGGGAGAGGACAAAAAAGGAGAGGGTGACTTGGGATGTCCCCAGGTTTTCCCGTTGAGGCAGCAAATAGACCAGTATGTGTACTTGGATTTCAAGTCGCAGTCATGCTTCCAGATGACTAACCACATGGTGACTCAAGACACGACCAGCAAAATATCCTTACCTGAACCCAGCCTATAGTGCAGAATCATGAGCAAATATGGTTGGCTTTTTTAAGCTACTCAATTTTGGGGTACATTTTTACATGTCTTTTACATTTTCTTTTGACAATTTAAACACTGCCTCTGCAGAGATATAAAAGGCTCTAGGCCCTGGACCATTAATTTTGAATCATAAAAACTTTGGGGTGGCCTGACCATTTCTCATACCTCTAAAGTTTCTACCTTGTCTTTCTTAAGTTTTGAAACTCTGATTCTCTAAAGTCATGAATTTATTTCAGAGTTTTTTTTTCATTAGTTTAACAAGAGGTACAATAATTACTAACATGATAAGGTAACTTGTGTGTCTGCTACTTGATCAGGTGGATTTTATTCTAGCATCTTAGTAAATCAGAACAAAAAACACACATTAGTGCTTCAGGAGAACTCCCCATGGCCGATGCCTCAATGTTTATCAAAACAGTGTTTTATTCTTTCAAATAGCTGATTTTTTTTCTTTTTACTTTTTTTCTCTTAATTTATATAGTATATATACATATGAATAAATACAAACATTGTGTGTGTGTATACACACACACACACACATACATAAATTTAGATCCACAAATCTCTTTAAAGCATATACCTAACATCTTTTAAGAGCTCTCAGGCCAGGGTAAGAGTAGCACTGTTACTGGGATTGTGACTAGGATTTTAGTCTTTCTCTTGTCAAGTTCCTGGCATTGGAGAATGTATACCTGCATAAGTTAAGGGAGATCTGTGTGCAGACTATATTTTCTGTCTTGCAATTTTTAGTTTCACTTCAGATTTAAGGGGTATTTTTATTATAGTTTTGAGGTATTTTGAGTTTCATGGAGAAATATGATATGGTATGATATTACCCCTGGCCAAGGAGTTTCCTTAATAGAGCCAATACGGATGGGCACCTGTTGAGAGTGATTATGTAGTGAAGGAAGCTCATCTGATGATAAAGTGAGTGATTTGCTAGGGCCTAACCCACAGTTTTAATATCAGCACACATAGCAATGCTTCCCATCAGACATTTCTTGTAAGTTCAGAAGAACTGGAGAGTAGAGAGGAATTCAGATTATTTCATAAAGCTCAACTCAAGTTTGCACTAGCAGAGGCTGGGCTATGATGACACTTTCAGGCTAATTGTGAATTTACCTATCCCTTTCTGCATGTCGGTCTTTACTCACGTGCAAGAGGAAAACATACTGAGAGCATCAGCCATATAAACAACCTAAATCCTGCAGAATATTAAGTCTTTCTATGATTTTATTCTCAAGAGATGGAATTTCTTCTGAGGAGAGCTGGCACAGCTGGCCCCTGGGACCCTATTAGAAGACTTAGGAGGCTATTGCAGTCCACTATTGCAGTTCACAAACAACTTTACAAGTTCCCCAGGGAGGCATTGTAACTCTACTCTCAACCATAACACACTCAAACTGAATTATTCTGAAGTCTCAAGAACCCCTAAGCAGACCATGTCATTTGTTTTTTTCTCCCTAAGTCATGCAAGATAAAGTGCTCATTCACTATCTGAAATGAGACCAATTTCTCTCCTAATTTCCTGATTACCTTCAGTCTATATGGAGAAAACGGTAATTGAATTTTTCGTCCTATTAACTTTTCCTGTATACTGTACCACTCTGTTATGTTGTAGTGGGAAAAGTCAATTTAAAATGAATTCAGGCTAGCAAAAATCATGCTTAAAATGTTTTCTTATTTTTCTGAAATCTATAATTAGCAGTCCATGCATAATCCCTTTGCTCAGAAATAGGTGGCAAGATACTAAGATACCAAAGCGTGGAAAACACTGATTTGCTTTGCACCTTTACTTTATTACCAGCAGGGGGAGGTAATGGGAATGAAATTGTGTAAAAATGGGAGGGAAATTTCAGAAATTATACGCCTGTATAAAAGTTAGGCTTAAAAATATTCTAAGTTATATGCTTTTAAAAAGGGCATGAAATTTCAAAAAACTTAGATGTATATGATAGAGGATAAGCTTGTATAAAGTAACATTCTTTCTGATAAAAATCATGTATTATTCATGTAATTCTTTATAATAAATATAGTTTGTAAAATTCTAGAGTTTATAGGCAAGATGCTTGCATTATGAACATATAAATACTTTGTAATTTTTTCTTAAATAAACAGTCAGATTTACATTTTCCTCACATCTTTGCTTCAGCATGTTTTTGTAGCTAATAAATCTGTGGATGTTTTTTGTTCAGTGTGTTTGCTTTTAGGTCAGTGTGTCACAAGTAATCATTTACCTTCCATCTATAAATAAGGGCATAATTGCTCAGTATCTGAATAAATAAATCACCTTTAGTCCACGGGTACTGGAAAAGCTGATTTGTGTTAAGCATTCCAGATCAGAGTGGCCATGATCAGAATTTTAGAAGGAGGGGTAAACAGTGTAAGGACAAAATATGATAAAAATATTTCATGGGATTTGAAGTAAATATTGTCTAAATCATTTTGGGTTTTGGATATATATTTACAATTTCAAAAGTGACTATTAATGTAATCATAACTTCTAGTAGAATTAGAAATATTACAAACACCTTTAAAATCAATGACAATCCTATTAATTTGACAAGATACAGATCATTTCATTTAGTTAGCCATAAATGAAAAAGTTAATGGGAAAAAAATAAAGTATAAACCAGTGAATATACACTATAAATGAGGAATTATTTCAATTATATAAATAAAAGGATAATACATTTGACTCTCCCACCCTGATAAAAAATTTTTGTTCAGTACTTGATAGGAAATGCCATATTCAACTGTAAGCATTCCCTATTTTGGACAGAACCGTGTTAACTAGAACTTGAGTATATTGGTGATATCTGGAGGATACAGTTCCAAGTTTCAGTTGACATGGTTCTATGCAAAGTAGGACTGCTTTTTTTTATGTTTTATATATAAGTCACTGAATAAAAAAAGACACATGTATTTTAAAACTAAATATTTACATATATATACCTTGAAAATACTTAGGTAACAATTTTAATTAAAATGAAAACAAAGGTAACAATACTAATATCATCTAAAATAGTATTTTGACCAAATGTCTAAAGCATAAGTTTTAGAGCCAGACTGTTTATAGCATTTATTCGGTAAACACTATAGCAGCTAAATAAGCATATACTAAGATAAGCAAGAAAGAATTGACAGATACAGTACCATTTGGTCTTTGTAACATAATTTAAGTAATCAGAAACTGAGTGAAATTATCAATAAGTTTAAATGCTATCAGTCAAAATCTACAGAGACCTACACTTTCACTTAAAAAAAACCTTCAACTGAATTGTCATGTGAAAGACTTGTTATAAGCTTAAAAATCAAGAAAATCAAACCATACAGGAGTTGAATAATCAAGTTACAATATTATGAAAGGGAAAAGAAGTTGATAAAGTTTTAAGCAACAAAAATGCGAATAAATATGAAATAACACAAAATAAGATCAATCCACAATTATGTTAAAGAGGAAGACAATTCTTCAAAACCTCTGCAAGTTCTAAACTTCCTCTCTTCTCAGAACTAAAAATCATGGAGTTAAACACATTGAGTATTTTAAAATCTAAGAAAAATGTAAGGTAGGTGTTGTAAGTAGTTAAAAATAAGTTATAGAATTAACTAAAATAGAGAGGAGGTTGGTATCAAATGGACAAATAAGATTAATTCATTACAAAACTACTATACTTTGTATAACTAATAGTAAATCTAATAACAGATTCTTAAATTTAGAAAACGTCTCTGGAAATATAATTTTCTTCTGATAAGTACAACTTTATGTTATCCTTACATAAATTCGGGGATTAAAGGGATGTTCTAAATTTCTAACAGTTAAAGCTTTTTTAATCCCTGACTTTTACATTGTTCCTATAAAATGTATTAGACTTCTTTTCATTTCTAGTTAGTTCCATGTACCTATAGCTACACACAAAGTTATTTCCTAACCATAGGTCTCCATTTGTTTTTGTTCCTTTGTTCCCCCTGCTATAGACTGAATGTTTGTGCCCCTCTTCACACAATTCAAATGTTGAAACCTAAAAACCTAACCCCCAATGTAATGTAATGGTGTTTGGAGGCCCAAACTTTGAGAAGTGATTAGGTCATGACAATGGAGCCCTCATGAATGAAATCAGTGTCCTTAATGAAAGGGACCCCAGAGAGAGCTCATTCATCACATGAGGACACAGGAAAGACATCTAGCTGTCTATGAACTACGAAGGCAGATCCTTACCACACACTTGATGTGCAGGTGCCTTGACTTGGACTTTCCAGCCTCCAGAACGATGAGAAATGATTTTTTGTTGTTTCTAAGCCACCCAGTCTGTGGTCTTTTGCCGCAGCGCCCAAAAGGACTAAAACATCCCCTCCTTCCCCAATATAATGATGGCAATCTTGAACCATGGAGATGGAATAGGAAGGCAACAATCTTAACTTATCTTTGTGGCAGGGTTGAATATAAATGGGGCTCTGCCATTCAGAAGCTTTTAAAATGTCATTTCTACTACTTGAAGTCTGAAAGAAGCAAGCTTTACAAATCCTTTTCAAATTTTGACATTGTCTTTTTTTTATTATAAAAAGCCAATTCTTTGGATTCTGAAAACAATAGATAGTCTCCATATTTTTCAGGCTTCAAGTATCTTGACACGCTCTACTGTCTGTCCTTTCAGTTTGCAAATAATTACCAGTTCTTACTGTCTGAGCTCATCTCTATTTTAGTTAAAAGCAGTCAGGAATAATCAATACACATTTCTAATATTATTCTCTAACCCCATTTTCAAAGCCACAAACTCGATAAAACCTTAACTGAATACCAAAAGGGATACTTTTACCAAGTATTGGGTTGGCCAAAAAGTTTCTTCGGGTTTTTCTGTTACATCCTACTGAATGTTTGACCAATCCGATACTTTGCTACTGCACAGCATGGAGCTATTATGATTTATATATTTATATATTCATATTCTGACAGGAAACAGATCTCTGGACCAGAAAACAGACCATTTACAGAGCATTATGTGTTGGTTTCCCATGCACATTTTTCCACAGGGTGACGTGTACCTATGTATGCAGTAGTGTTGCACAGTAGAAAAGGAACCCCCAAATGATGTCAGTTCTTGTATAAAGCTTCTAACACAATTGCCCTTCTTCCCTTCTGGAAATAAAGACCTTATCTTTTGCTCTAGAAAGTAAGCAGAAATTCTCTAGGAGCGAGAAAAAAAAAATGGTATCACTCAATTTATTATTCTGGAATGTGAGCACATGTCTACAGGGGTAAAGGAAGAGAGCAGGGTAGAGAAGGTATAGAAATGCTCTACATTGTGGTTTGTCTATTTCCTTTGCTCAGAAGGCCCAGACAACACATAAACGTTGAGTAATACAGGGAGAATCATCTTCCATTAGGTTCTCCATCTTTCCAATATCTCCTATCATCTTCCTCAGTGACCACTATTCTGACCTCTAAACCAAAGCCTTGAATTTCAGGTTTTATTTATGGCTACAATCAACTTCAATGTATCACTTTCTATTAGTTAAGGGAATTATAGCTGTTCTAACAAAGAAAGTGAGAAAAATCTGCTGTTCAACTAAACAGACATTTTTTGCTCATATAAATTCAAAATACATAGGAATGGGGTAGTCCTCAATTCCATGAAGTATCCAGGCATCCAATAAGATGATAGAGTCTGTCATCTTTGCCACAAGGATTCCAAGGTATTTCAAGGTATGGATATCAAAATATAGCACGGTGTTGGGGGAAAACAAAGAACTGTTTATGGGAGAATATTTGGTCTGGTCATTAACATACTACACAAGATATCCAGACACATACACTGAACAGAAGTAAGTCACATTACCATACCTAACCTCAAGAAAACTTGGAAAATGTTTGAGAATAAGAAGTGGGTTTGCTTAACATCCAGCCAGTCTATGAGGTATTTCTATCTCTGCTTCCACATTTACCTTATTCTAAGTGATTGTCAACATCATTTCTCAGCAAAAATATAAGACCAAACTTCCTAGTGTGTGATATCTCACACCCAAGACCTAGTGTGTGATATCTCACACCCAAGAAATATTTGTTTTTAATTTCCAATTGAGTTAGTTTCATCAAATAATAAAGCTTTTGACAGATGAGGATACTGTTATTTTTCTACATAATTAACCATTCTAATGGATTGTTTTTCTAGTCTCTTAATATAATTTTTCTAGTTTCTTAATGTAATTATCCTCACATCAACCTCTGGTTTTCCCTGCAAGACCATGAAGCTAATTTTAAAGTATTTTAATGATTTTCTATAAGATTAGGACTACTTTGTATAGTATATATACTATATATATATATATATATATATATGTATATACTTTGTATAGTTCTATATCTTTATTTCTCTCAATGATACTTTAAGTTAACACTTGACTATAAAATGTGTTTAAATGTACAAAAAGTACATTTAAAAAATCTAGGTACATATATAAATATATTTAAGAACATAGGAAATGGCCACAAATACAGATATCCCTAGCTTCTCAGCTACTGCAGATCTTATACTGAACACAGACTCAACATATTTTTTTCATTCCCAATACTGTAATTGGAAGAAATGGCATTATTCAGATGATTAACCCTTGGATTGTTTGAACAGATGAATTGAGGGAAAAAAAGGCACTTGGTGACTGCCCAGGAAGCTTATCTAAGTTGGTGGCATAGGGACTTCCCTGGCGTCCAGTGGTTAAGACCGCGCTTCCACTACAGGGGAACGGAGGTGGGGGGGGGAGGTGGTGCGAGTTTGATCCTTGGTCAAGGAAATAGGAACCCGCATGCAGCATGGTGTGGCCCCCCAAAAAAATAAAAAATAAGCTGGTTGCATAGATATTCTGGGCGGGCTGGAAAGTAGAGAAAAGTGGTCTCGTTCCCTCCAGGGATGCTGTCCAGTCCAGCCTAGACGTGCAGTCTGGGCAGACACAGGTAACCTCATCAGTCATGCACCAGCTTCTCCACTCTGCTTTCTAAGTGTCCAAAACAATGTAGTGGGAAATAGGAAAAATAATTGTTAAAAACTACTAAATATTTTTTTCTGAATTACAAAATAGTACCTTAGTTCTTTGGTGGAAGTATACAAATGCTTACTTGAATTATTAAAAAGTAATACACATTACACCTAAATAGAATGTAGTATTCTGGGTAGGATCCTGAAACAAAGGACATTAGACAAAAACTAACAAATTCTGAATAAAAAGCATACTTCAGTTAATAACAATGCATGATATTGGTTTATTATTTGTAACAAGTGTACCATACTAATATGTCAATAATAGGGGAAACTAAAGGTAGTATATGTGGAGACTTTGTTATCATCTCAATTTCAGTAAATTTAAAACTGTTCTAAAAAATAAAGTCTATTTTAAATAAATAAATAAATGGTATATATATATATATACCAACTATTATATAGAGTTGGCAAACACCTGCCCATGAATCTCATTCTTGGTCAAATGTAGCATAGCAAAAAATTTAATATATCATGATCATGACTGATAGTGACAATACTTAGGATCATCATCAGCGTCATTGCTGTCATAGTCACAATAGAAGAAAGAAAGTAGAACTAATGGTTAGGTCACCCCTGAGAACTCCATTAAAGTGAAAATATTGTCAATACTGACTGGCTAGTGATTCTTTCTATAGATTCTTCCAGTCAAAGAATTTGAACATCACCCTGATACTTCAGCCTAAGAATTATTTGCTATTTCACATAGAGTCCTGGGTGATAAAGACAAATCAAATCAAATTTCAGTATGAGGGAGAAAAAAAAGCAATACTCTAGTAAAAAAAAAACAATTTCAGTATGAGGAAACCTCACAACTTTAAATTTTTCCCCCTTATCTTTAAGAATAACAGCTAGTTAGAGCAGCTAGTTAAAACTAAGAGCAAACATCTTAAGCATGTACATAAAAATACTGAAGGAGGATCAGCTCAGTGCTTTGTGACCACCTAGAGGGGTGGGTTAGGGAGGGTGGGAGGGAAGGAGATGCAAGAGGGAAGAGATATGGGGATATATGTATATGTATAGCTGATTCACTTTGTTATACAGCAGAAACTAACACACAATTGTAAAGTAATTATACTCTAATAAAGCTGTAAGTAAATAAATAAATAAATGAAAAAAAAATATTGGAGGAATCCCATTAGCACTACCTATTCCACTGCCTGCCTTGCTTCCTATGAATAAGCTGTTACGAATATATGTAGCAGATAGAGCAGGTGTGAGATGGCAGAGTAGGAATACAGTTACAAATATGGGTGTTCTCAACAGGAAGATGTTCTAGGAGAGAAAATTGCAAACTTTTACCATGGAATGCCTGGTTTCCTTGTTTAACTAGCCCTTTCTTAGTTCACCCCCAAGTCTTAGAAGTTTGCTTGTACTATATAACTGCTTAGGCGAAACACATCTATAAGATAATGCCCATCAAGGACTTTATTTTAAAATATATATTACAAGAAAATTATAGTGGGAGTAGTCATTTTAGGAACAATTCAGGTTTATACTTTACCCTCTGGCATCAAGCTCTGTACATGCTTCATCCACAGCCTGTTAACTGAGTTCACGAGAAGTTTCTGTGACTAGTTCCCATTCATGCAAAGGACTTCCAACCTCAAGCACTTAGGTCTCTTCCTGAAGGTGTTTTTGGTCTAGAGGGACAGACTGGATTTTCAAGGGGGAAATTTAACACCCTCTGTAGTCACCTTCAAAAATGAGAAAGCATAAATATTCCAGCAATACCGAGCATCAATTGCCCAGGACAATTAGCCAGATAGGTTAATGACTAACCTACCCATTAACTAAAACTTTTTGTTTTCTTCCTTTCCTGTCCATCTCTCTCTCATCAGTGCTTTTTTTCATAGCATTACTACCTAAATAAACTCATTGAACCATAATCCTTGCTGCAGGGTCTATTTTTTGTAAGATATGAACTTAGATATGTCTGTACTCCTTAAAGGGGATAAGAAGTTTTATACTTTTAAATATCATTGCAATGTATGTTCTAATTCTGAATATAACAGTTTATATAGAATTGACATAAGAATCATCTATCAGGAGAAATAAATCAATACAAAAACTATGGTGACGTTGACAAAGACCTAGGAATATTAATTCTAATTTCAAAGAGAGTATTTGGTCTCTCCTTAACATATACTAATTCTCCAAATCTATTCTCTTATTATTCTTTGTTTAAACAATTATTCAAGATATATGAAGACAGAAAGGAAGGTTTTAATAAGGATATTTCAAGTTTCCCCACCTTTGAACAGAGGGAAAAATCCACAAAAAATGTAAATTCAAATGTTATTGGTGTTCTTGTTATATACATATAGGAAAGCATATTTTATGGAAACAAATGATATATTTCTATTGATCATATCTTATTTGAAGGATTATGTGAAAATTAGAAAACTAAAGGTAAAGTTATATTAATAATCAATATTATATTCTTCTTTCTCTATTATCAATGATAATGTTTACCCCCTCTATAAAATACTTTTACAGTTACCACCCACATTTTTCAGTTTATATATAGATTTGATATTTGTAACATGAGAAAAATAATTACAGGTAAACTTACATTATTGAAGGAACAGTGGACAGTATGAGGTTAGGTTGGAAACAAAAGGAGTAGTAACTTTCAGTAAGGATTGGCATTTTCACAAAATATCTGGAAAATGATAAATTTCAGCATATTTATCTTCCTAAATGTAACAAATTTCACATTTCTTTGTCCAAAGGAAAAAATAAGAGCCCAAACACAAGGCATGGTGAAGCAGAGCTGGGGCACAGACTGAACTAACTGGTAGATGACTACAGAGTCATTCCTTATACCAATGACAATATAGAAAATGGTTTTGAAGTATTAGGTGGGGAAGGACTGATTTAGTATTATCTGTGTCAGGAAGATCTCATGAGGTATTCATGGGAAAAATTAGGACAAAGAAATGGTAACCTTTTATCACATAGAATTTTGTGGTAGTTCAATACAAATAATAAAATAAAGTGTCTGAACCTGTCTGCTTCTCATGTTCTGACTGATGTAATTGATAAACTGAGGAAGTCAATAACTCAGCTCCTTCACTGCTTGTGGATGGATGTTAGTTATCAGAAGCAGCAAGAGCTCACCTGAAAATGGAAATATGGAAAAAAACAACGTGTAACATAGGGTTAAGACTGCTGACTCTGTTATTTTCTCTATTATTCCCCTTTCCGATTGCTGTCTTATACTTTGGAATATTATGAGTTCTGGGACATAAAGACTGAAGAGTAATACTGTAACTCAATTCCTCTTATTTTCAGTGATTCCTGGAAAAAAGGAACAAGTCTAAACAAACCTAGTCAACATGCTAAAAAGAAGATGTCCTTGTAGACACACAAACAGGTATATAGCATGAAGTAGAGAGTTCTTATTTATGACATGCTAGTTGGCAGACTAGATAGATTCTCTCTAGGTTGCTTATTGTATTAAACTTGGAACTGGGGATTTTGAGGAGCTGAAATTCTTGCCTTGATATAGGATAAAAGTACTCCATAGCCAAATGGCTTACCCTGTGAAGCAAATCAGCACATACATTATTCCAAACTTATGTCACATGTTAAGCCTGAAACCAGGAAGCATCCTAATGCTGTAGAGAAAGGAACTTTAAAGTGGAGCTACACAGGAGAGTCTCAGATTTCACCAAGTGAAATTTTCACCTGTTGCCTATCTCATTATTAAATTTGGTACTGGTTTCTGTAATAAGATCTATGACTCATGTGAGTCTTATTTGACAATTCTTCATATGATCATATTCTAGTTTTAGCAGTTTTTGTTCTACTCTATTAGAATAGGATACTTGGAACTTCATAATTCTTGGTCTAAATGGACATCTTTTAATTATTTGCTGATAGAAACATCTTGGGTGATGAAAAATTTATCTAGGTAAATTTTAAATACCATGATATTAAAATTAAATGACTAAGATAACATGTAAAGTAAAGCAGTGTTGGAGTAATGAGAGAATAGGACGTGATGGACAGGTCAAGAAAGAACTCTCTAAAATAGTTATTTGGCTGAAATTCTGAATAAGTTGAATAATTAAGCAATGCATCTTTCCAGCAATAGAATACTAGGCAGAGAGGAGAGAACTCATCAACTGAGGTGGAAAGGAGGTTTTTTTTGTGTGTTAGAGGCATAAAAAAATGCTAGTGTCTTAGATTGAGTTTCCTCAAAAACAAATGCTAAGATGAAGGCTTGAACTTAGTAAGTTAATTTTGGAAGTGATCCATTAGTCAAGAGTGGAGGTCAGGAAAAGTGAAACGGGAAAGTAGAGAAAGCTAATTCAAGGGTGTTATCAAGATGATCATGCTGTGAAAAAATATGGTTCAGTCATACTAGGGAGTCTCTTATAAACATGTAAAATGGATCTCAGAATTTTCCACAAAGAAATTCAGAAGAGGCAATTTAATCCATCAGCACCCATGTCTCATTGGTCAAGATTCAGTCCTACAGATTAACTCCTTCATATTTCTGGGTTTGCCAGTTCTCAGAGTGGCAAACACTTTCTACATGGAAGCAGAAGAGAAACCTGTAAGATTTACATGTAGCAAATATTAGGCATGTATTCTAGTTCTACTTGGGTACAGATGGTCATTGAAGCAATGGCATGAGTACAAAGGTGGGCTGGAGAAGGACTGGGATAGGATGTAAGAAGTGTTCTATACATTCCACCTTTTGTACTCATCAGCTTAAGTCCATGGTGTGTTAACTTTGCTACACTCCAGAGCCTTCCAGATATTGGCTGGCTTCATTATCTGTGAAATATTCCATGACCACAGTTGAGTGAAACAAACTTGTTAAAACTGGGTTCGAAGACCATACTTAATATTCACCTCTCTTCCACCACCCATTTTAGAGTTTTATCACATTTTTCCAGTACTTGAACATGTCTATATTTCTGGCAAAGTGGGGCGGTGCTGACCTTTTTAATAAAGGAGTTGGAGTGTTCAGTTGCTTTAAACTTGTTATCACTGGTCATGAAGCACCCATGAACACCCTCGGGGCTGCCTTGGAACCCAGACATACTTCTTCCTGCCACCATTGTACAGGAACCATCTCAGTATCTTGTTAAGATAGTTAAGGCTCTATTTTAATGGTAGAATTTTCTAACTTTCATCTTGAAATTGGGCAATAGATCTCAATTTGTACTATGCCAACTGTGCTAGATATATGCTCAGCAGCTGTCAATATTTTATTATAGAAGTCAATTAATACTCTACTTAGCTCACCATCTACCTCAACATTAGGAATATAATGATCTATTAGTCATGACTATAGATCCTTATGAATAAAGGCACCTGGTTAAATATCTCATCTTGATGTTCTTATGACAGCTCCCTAGAGATGATCCCTGATGATAAATATTGACCTCTTAGCCTCTTCAATTTCAGAGTCCATCCACAGTGGTACTAGGAAGCTCAGTCCCATGGCAAATCTGCTAGTGTCAACCTTGGCCTAAAGAAGGAAGCAACAATGAGCTGTTCAGACATGTCAGTGTCTTCCTTAGCAGTTTAATTCTTACTGTTAGTGAAATAAATAGTCTGAGATTTCTCATGGAATATATTTCAGTAGTGGATGACTTGATCTCACATATTGGACTCCTTCTGCATTGCTCACCTACCTGAGTCTTCTGACACTGTTCTAAATACTTTATTTCATTCATCATATAGCATCATTCTTTCCAAGATTTAAAAAGCAATTCTAAACAGTCTCCAGTTGTCTCTGTCAGAACGTTTAAACACTGAGCCACAACAGAGTACTCTCATGTGAACAGTAAGCCATGTATTTTGTAGTCCTCTTCCAAACCCAATTTCCCAATACACCCACCAACATGTACTTCCCAATATTTTCTAGTACTTATTCATCAGATATTTTAGTTATTTGTGTGTATTTGTCTTTCTCCTCCTGGATAAAATACTGTATTAATTTGCCTTTGCTTTGTTTCACCTGTCCCTACATACAGATGAGGATACAGTGACAGAAAATTAACTCAAACACTGACTAATCCAGCATCATCTTGCAAGGCATCCAAACCAGATGAGGCCTCCACTGGAGCTCTAAGTGAGGAAAAGATTTAGCATGGAGGAGGGGGCTGCTTCTTCCAAAGAAGATATTTAAGATAAATGTAGAAATTCAGAATCATCAGGCTTCCTCACCTAATTGCCCCACTCTGGGTCTCTAGGTCTTTCTTTTCTTCAAAGTTGGTCCCTTCTTTGGCATAGGGAGACCCATGGAGGATGTTCACTCTATCCTTTGTAATTCAAAGGATTACAGTTTAAATCCTATAATTTAAATCCTGGGGCTGATTTTCATCAATGTCTTCTGTTCTAACAGAGGATTGATAGGTGGCTGATTTAAACCTGTCATTTTTTGTCCCCTGGGCTTCTAAAATATATGTTGATGAAGGTTGGCTAATTGTATAGCCCTTAATATTATTATTGCTCACATATTGATAAAGTGTGCTGTATTGTACAAATCAATGCATCATGTTCTATCTGTACCAAATTCCAATCAACCTCTTACAAAAAAACTTAGTAATTATAATGCTACAGTTAGCACCTAATTAGAGAATCATAGAATATCACTTGCCTAAACAAAAAGGGCTACTACTTTTACTAATTGTTTTAGTGTTACCCTAAAAAAAGAGTCCTGATAAAAGGGTTAGCATGCAGGTGGAGTAGGAGTGAGAGGCAAGGAAAAGTGTCACAGTGATTCAGTGAAGGAGGGAAAGCCAATCCAAGGATGAATGAGTAATTTTGTTCTTCATAATGGGGCCACTGAGGCATAATCCATCTAGGATCCTCTGAGGAGTAGTATAAAATATAGTTTAGGGTTGTCCAATAAGGGCTAGAAGAAAGGAATACTTAATTATAAACATCAGTCCCCACGGGTCACAGGTTATGGCATAAGTCTAGGATGTTTATAATATCCCTTTATTATTTATGTAATAAACTTTTTCATCTCTAAAAACTTTACTTGCTTTGAAATTTGTTCTGTATGAAATAACTATAGCTACTCCT
This sequence comes from Globicephala melas, assembly GCF_963455315.2. Lineage (NCBI taxonomy): Eukaryota > Metazoa > Chordata > Mammalia > Artiodactyla > Delphinidae > Globicephala > Globicephala melas. The sequence continues at coordinate 21,683,302 of NC_083317.1, read as the reverse complement.
GCTTTCTTTTGATTGATATTAGCATAGTATATTTTTCTCCTTCCAGTTACTTTAAGACTGTATGTGATTTTAAAGTGGGTTTCTTGTAGGCAACATATAGTTCAGTCTTATTTTCTTATCCATTCTGAAAAATCTGTCTTAACTGGTATATTTAGACCATTGATGTTCAAAATAACTAGACACTGTTGGATTAATATTTACCATATTTGTTACTGTTTCTATTTGTTGCCCTTGCTCTTTGTTCCTTTCTTTGTCTTCCACTATTTTTCAGCCTTTGTAGTTTTAATTGAGCATTTTATATGATTTTTTCTTCTCCCCTTTATTAGCATATCAGTTATACTCTATTTTATAATGGTTGACCTAGAGTTTGCAATACACATTTACAGCTAATCCAAGTCTACTTTTGAACACTATACCACTTCATAGTAGTTTAAGTACCTTATATCAAAATAATTCTAGTTTTCCTTCTGTCCCTTGTATCACTGCTGTCATTCATTTCTCTCATATACAATAGGTATATAAACACATGTAAAGTACATACACACATACACATAATTGAATACACTGATGCCATTATTTCGTGCTGTTAACTACTTAGATCCATAACGAAAAAAGTTTTGTTATCTTCACTTATTCCTCCTTCACTGGAAATGATGTACTAAGTAAAAGAAACTGCTGTAAATAGCCCTTTAGTAATGTAGTAGTAAGGTGGAAGAAGGGAAACATTCTATAGTTCTATAATTGGGATTCAGTCTTTTAAGGAGATTATGCCTCTGAACAGTGAACTTCACAGATGTTTCTCAGTATTTTTTTTTCCTTCCTTAGGTGAGACAAGTGGGCTGAAGTTGACTATTACCCTTTCCCCAGGTCAGTTAGTCTCTAATAAAACCCCTTTATGTTAAGCTCTGGTTCTGGTTTACCTATGCCAGCACTTATTCCCACAGCTGGTTTTAGTCATGAGTCTGCTCTGTATTTATCCCAGTCTCTCAAATCTTGGGGACACTGGTATGTCTTTAATTTTCTTCTCTTATGGATTCAAGAAGGGTTGCTGATTATTTTTTCAATCCGTTCAGCACTATACTTGTTCTTATGGGGGATTGGTGACGTCCAAGCTTGTTACATGTGGATCCAGAAATCAGAATTCCAAATAGATTTAGATTTTTTGAAGTTTTTGGGAAGGCATTTTTGGGGTGATGTCAACAAGAAAGTGACACAATTTATATTCTTAAAATATGACTCTGGGTGAAGAATAAAAAGTGGCAGTAAGGAGACCAACAGAAGGCTGCATAAGTCATCCAAGCAAGAGTGGACGACTAGTGGCACCAGTGGAGATAGTGAAGAGCCACTTAATGTGATGTGAACTTTGGAAGTAGGGCCAATATGTGGTGTGGAGAGAAAATAAGTTCATAATAGTGACCCTGAGGTGGTTTTCTTTTTTTCTCCCTCAATTAACCAAATGGATGTTGGACTGATTTACTAGTATGTAGAAGACTGGCAGGCATATGGGAATGTTGAATTTGAATTTTCTTTTTAGGCCTGTGAAGAATGCTTATTTCACTGACATTCAAGTGCAAATGTAAGGTGAAAAGTTGTATACAAAAATAAAGTTTCAGGAGAAATTGGAATTCGCTACATGAATTCAAGAAGAGTTAATAAACAGATCTTACTTGAAGTTATGGGAATTTGGTATCACTAGAAAGTAATAAGTACAGGGAGTAAAGAAAATATCTGAGAATATATTCTTGAAGAATCTTAGTGTTTATGGGTTGGAAGAAATACTAATAAAAGAATGATAGAAGGAGTCAGTGTATTTGATGAAAAAGCAGAAGGCTTCCCTATCTCAGAAACCAAGAAAGTGCTTAATGAGGCGGCACCAATCAACTTTTTCGAATATTGTTGAAAGGCGTAAAATTTACTGTAGGAATTTTTTAAATGACAAGATTGACAAGAGTGATTTCTGTGGTTTGACCCTGATGAATGTTTAATTGCAAAGGTCAAGAGAGAATGAGAGAAGCATCAATAGAGATGGTGAATATATATGTGTGTATGTCTATCCCTTAGAGACAGGGACATACATATTGCTTACAATTCTCATTTAGTAAGTAAAGACAAGCATTCACATTATTTTAAATTTTATTAGTATAAGCATCAAGTTAAGTAGTGATAGAAATGATCCAATAAAGAATTTAAATATGTTATGGCAGAAGGGATAGGTGACAACTACCAAGACATGGATTAGGCATGATGATATGAGATCCAGTGAACAAACAGGGGGAGTGACTTTAGATGGAAGAAAGAGCAATGCATCCATTGTAACAGAAGGCAAAGAATGGATGTGTCTACAGATTCGGGTAAATTGGCAAGATCGGGAATTCACTTCTAATTGTTTCTGTATTCTCAGTAAGATAACATGACCTTTGAATGAGCGGTGAAGTGAAGAAATTTGACAAGTTCTGATTGGTTAAGCGAATTAGTCAGGAAATGTAATAATCTTGGCAAACAATCCTGAGGGTACACCTGATGTTTGTGTTCACAAATTCAAAGTGAGACAAGTCCTTATGATTGTGGGTACTGCATGTGTATGGTTCCATTCAAATGCAGCAACATAGTTACCAGTTTATGGAGAAATGTATTTATCCATGTTTGGGGTTTGCTCAGGTGAAGGACAGAAGATTGAGATTATCTGAGAGATAGTAATTATATTAATATACCACAAAATCTAAGCTGGGTAATAAGGGGAGGATGAAGAGTGGAAAAAGGTGATAGAGTTAATGCAACAAAGTTCAAGACGAGGTCAAAATTTGTTCTATTTTTCATAAGTGTGTGAATTAAAAGAAATGAGCTAGAAATACAGAAATTGTAATTCATAGCAGAAAATCATTAATCTAAACTTCTGGAGGACTGCAATAACTGGCAATGATAAACACTGAAGTGTGAGAACACTAGAGTTTGGAGTGTGGAAGAAGAAATATTTTATGACTGATGATAGAACAAGGAATTGGAAAGCTAGAGAGTTGATATGGCAGGTATGTGAAAGAGACTTGATGTATTGCATTTCCTATCTTCTTTGTGGCTATATGTGCTCATAGAAAACAATGAAAGTATCCCTGTTAATATGAACAAGACGAAATACTGCTTTCTGTAATCTTTGATGCTAGATTCTAAGAGTGGGTATACATTCAGTCTTAAAGATGTGGAGTCTCTTTCTCCAGTGTTTACTCTGTGACAGTTATGTGATTTATTTTTTGACCAGTGGAACTCTAGCAAATATGATAAACTCAGAAACTTGGAAAGTGTCTGAGCGTTGAAGTTTACCCTATCTTACGGTGTTTTTAACTTTTCAACTACCATGTAAAGAATCCCTGGCTATCCCTCCAGATAACAAGGGACACCTGGCTCAGCCCCCTCCAATTTGCCAAGGGTCTGTCAAGTATCAGTCGTGTAACTAGTTCATCACAAATCATCGAGCTATTAGCTAACCCTGCCAGCTGCATAAGCTGCCAGCAGAGAACAGCAAGCCTGGCCCAGTCAAGAAGACTTCTCCGTCAACCCACAGAATTAGCTAAACATATGATTACTGTTTTAAGCCACTGATATTTTGGATGGAGTTTGTTATATAGCAATATATAATTAATAGAAATACTGCACTTATAAGTGGCGTTGATCTGGAGAATGAGAGGTGGCTATGGCTGGAAAAAAAAACAGTGAAGAAACTATTAAGTGAGACTGGAAAAATGCTGAATCATCTGTTCATGGAGGCTACAAAGAAAAAACAATAAGGAAATTATGGCAAGCTGGAAAAGGACGACCCATCTTATTTTATAGTAAAAGAGCTGACAAAACGATCACCCACTCTAATTGGAAGGTTGAAGCTCATGTGTAACATACACATCTACCATATCCTTACGTATCCTTGCAAGTAACTTGTCTCTCTAGCCCAATAGAAACACATCCAAGACTGCCTTTTAATATGACTTTTAGATCTCAAGATTTTGTACTTCCACCCTAAGGGCAGAATTTTATGAGACATTTTAGGTCTCTGGGATAAGATTGAGCATGTCTTCACGTAAGAGAAATAGGAATAAGTTACAGCCAGAGGAAGGTTGTGATTGATTACCAAATGCCCACAAATTCCTTCCTTTCTATTGACATGGTCAGTATGAACAGGTGGGGCATATTGCTCCATCCCTTGCACCTAGAATAACCATATGACTTTCTTTGCCGAATTTATTGTACTTTACTACTAAATGTGATACAAACAAAGTCTTAACAAGGACTTGTACATTGGGGATGTCTTCTCTCACAGCTTTTGTAACCATTCAATCACTTTTGAAGAAACCCAAGCTAGTCTGCTGGGTTATAAGTCAGGTGCTTCTATCACACAATTTGACAGCCTACAAAAGCCATACGTGTGAATGAGGGCACCCAGGCACAAGCCACACCACGAGTTGACAACAGCTGCATGGGCAAGTCCAGCAGCTTTCAGCTCAGATCTGACAGAACGAGCCAGCAGATTCAACTATGAGCTGATTAAGTGGCTAATGTTTAAACTACTAAATTTTGGGATGTTTCTATAAGCAGCAAGAGAACTAAAATACTTTTCATCTCTAGGAAGCTCTCTGCTGCCAGTGAGTTTTAAAACCACCACTGTTTTTAACCCAACCATAATCTCAGAAGACTCTTCTGACAGACTTTTTAATTTGCCACATCATACATTAAAAAAACATAAGACATAATTATATAAATGTGAAGGTAAGTTTATGAGAAATAAGTTTTCTTTGTATTATAAGACTTTTTGGAAATTGTTTTAAGTATAGGCTTCTATGATCTGATTATTCTCATAATTACAGTTTTAACTGTAGGTGTTCTTACTACATTCTCAATCTATCTCCTTAGTAAAGATAATTCTTATCCAAGAAAAGCAATACATTTAAGGATTTGTAGTATCATTATGTGTCACAATTAAAAGGGCTAAAAACCATTTGAAATGATTTAAATGATTATATTTATGACTAATTTTATCAATAGGCATAAGAAAAACATGTTCATTCATTTGTTGCAAAATATCTACTTAACAGAACAAATGATATGGGAAAAAGTACAGATGTGCTGCTCCATCATCCAAAGGAATAAAAAAATCTTACAGATTCACTAGAACTTACTGACTTAAACACCTAACATTTAGACTTTGAATGGTCAGGGATAATTTATTTCTTCTCCATTTTCAGCACTGTTCACAGGATGTTATCAATTTTCTGTCACTTTCCCTGGAGGAACTAACATTATTTTGATTTTATATTGAAAATAAAACACTGAAAAATAAAAATAAATTTTGACTTTTTTCTCTCTAGAAGAATTTAAACATTAGCAACACAACCTTAACAGAAAAATTCCCTGTAGAAGGCTGAAGCTTAAAGTTTGTCCAGAATCTGTAAACTCTAGAGATGTAGGAAAAAATAAGAATACAAAATATGCCTTTGTTAAACCATGCATGCAATGCATATTGTTCTCTCCTGATTTTAACTAACTGCATTATAAATAAGATCTATAAGTTGTTAAAAGAGACTCTTGCACTACCCTGTCAACTCTACTAAAGCTATTCAACCAATTTTAGTTACTTATATCTTTAATAAATTAGACCCCATGCTTTATAAACCTGGCTCAAAATGAAAACTAGGGAAGAAAAAAACATCTTTCATATTTTTACCTCCAACCTCTATATACGTATTCATCCTGCACGCTATTCTGAGCAATGGAGACAAATTTGACTTTCATAATTGGCCAAGTAAAAAGAGTGAGGAAGCTAACAGTGGAAGATGATGTGATTTAGTATTGATCAGAGTGTTCATATTGAATAGGAAAAAGGCAAGGCATTAATATTAGCTAACTGAAATAGAAGTTGAATTAGTAAATAGAAAAAGCCGGGGTAACCCAGACCTTCCCAAAGAAAGGGGACTAAATAAGAAACCTAGCATAATTTCAGAATGATTTATATTCTTTTACTCACAGGAATCAGCGACAGTCAAAAGCACCTTATTATTCCTGCTAATTGGAGATCACTGCCTTGGTCAAAGTTGTAAATGCACATATTCCCATTCCAATTTCCCCAGTGATAGGAACTTCAAATTATAGTGTTAGTATTGAATGCATGTGAAATGCAACATTAATTCGGATGAGAAACTCAAATGAGTTAGTTATCACCACCTTGGAAGAAGGTGAGTGGAGTGTCTTTGTAGTCCTTTGCCACACAGATCAAGAAGGAAGCCTGGAAGGGATGGATATGACTAGATACATAGCAAGTGACTCAAGTCTGAATATACAAGGGCTATGTTTTCTGAGTACAGCCAATTTTTCTCATCTCCAGCAAACTTTAATCAGAATCAGTATTAAGTAATGGTCATATAGTCTATATCTTACATTTATCATTGAAATTGACTTTCAAATTTCTTGTGGATGGCCTCCAGAAACTAGGACTCTAAACGGAGACACTCACACTTCAAATCATTTCTCTAAGGATCCACTGAAGCAGAAAGTCAATTCCTGGGTTTGTTCTCTACCTCTGCCATTATACCAAAGTTATGAGCCCTGCTGCTAATCAAATTTGAGAAGAAGGCTAGGAATCCAGTTTCCAAACTCCAAGGCAATTTGAAATTGATGTGAGCTTTAATTCACATACATTTAAGGCCAAAGATTTCATCTTACAAATTTTAGATCATTTGCTCCTCTCTCTCTCTCTCTCTCTCTCTCTCTCTATATATATATATATATATATATATGGCAATAGACACTAATATGTACTGACCTTCCCTTTTATATGGGAATCCTATTCTCAGTTCCTGCTTAAGTATCCAACCAGGATTTTCCAGATCCCTGGGGCTTCTCTGAATGTGCCACTTAAGCTGGAGTAGCTTTCTGGGACTAGGCAAGTAAAAATAGCTGAAACAGGAATAATTACTTGAAGAAAACACCAGGAGTATGTTTTCGTTAATCGTCTATTCCTCTTCTAAACAAGAAATCTCTGTGTGATTCTTCCACTTACTGGACATTGTAATTTAATCTTCCCTATGACCATTCTGATTCCTTGGTCTCAGAACTCTTCAATAGTCTCTTTGCAAATTGTGACACAAATGCATTCACAGGAGTGCAAAATACTGAGGTCAGACGCCATTTTTTTTTTGCAGTACGCGGGCCTCTCACTGTCGCGGCCTCTCCCATTGCGGAGCACAGGCTCCGGACGCGCAGGCTCAGCGGCCATGGCTCACGGGCCCAGCCTTTCCGCAGCATGTGGGCTCTTCCCGGTCCGGGGCACGAACCCGTGTCCCCTGCATCGGCAGGCGGACTCTCAACCACTGCGCCACCAGGGAACCCCCAGACGCCATTTTTAAAGGCACTGTAGAAGGCATATATGTGATAATATAGAAAATAGAACAGAACACATACTTAAGTGTCTTAAATAACTAAAAAAGACAAGCCTTAATAAATCCTAAGGAAACAAAAATAATTTCTTTAGAAAACTATCAATTTTAATATGAAACACTATAAAATATGAGAATATCCAGCCTTAGTTAAAAAGAAAATCTCATACCACAGAAGAGTACAATTGTAGGTGGTTTAAAGAATCTGTTTTGCAAAAATTTCAGTAATAATGACAATTTCATGATAATCAATCAACAGGATGGTTCAACATAAAGGCCAATAATATGATCTATCCACTAACAATAAGAAAAATACTGTATGCTGTTTTTAACAGATATAAAAACATTTTGATAAAATATAACAATTTATAATGTAAAACTCTTATTCTTTTAAAGGGTATTAAATTAGTAAATATGTTTCATTAGTAAACATGTTTCATTAGTAAAACATATTAGTTAAGGTAAAACTTTAGGGACCATCCATTAAACCCAATAATTCATCCTATCAACATTTTCCTGGAGGTAAAAGCTAATAAAAAAAGGCACAATAAAGGTATTCAGAATAAATAGGGAAAACCAGAATATTTTAAAAATATGATTACCATCATAGTAAATAAAATATATTTAAGAGAGGAACAAGATAAATTTTCTAACATGTAACGATATAGTCAACTTAGAAAAATTAGTGGCATATTCTCACTAATGATGTAACAATGGAAAATGCCATTCATGACAAAAGTAAACCCTATAAAATGCAAAACTTTAAAAAGATCAAGAGTCTTAAGCCAAATAAAAACAAAGTCTATTGCAGTACATAAAGTAGAGAACAAATGTATGGATACCAAGAGGGAAGGCGGGGTGGGAGGAACTGGGAGATTGGGATTGACACATATACACTAGGGATACTATGTGTAAAATAGATAACTAATGAGAACATACTGTATAGCACAGGGAACTCTACTTAATGCACTGTGGTGACCTGAATGGGAAGTCCAGAAGGGAGGGGATATATGTATATGTATGCCTGATTCATTTTGCTGTACAGTAGAAACTAACACAACACTGTTAAGCAACTGTACTCCAATAAAAATTAATTTAAAAAATAAAATAAAATTAATTCAGAGTTTGATCTATTGATATTTTGTTTATCTAAGCAGTGGATATGTAACATGTACTCAAATATTAATTGAGGTAATGCATACATGAACTCGAAATACCCAAAGTAATATCAGAACTCTCATTACTAAAGATGCCTAGATAAACACAGTTCTTCATGGATTAACCATAAAATATTGGTGATTGAAGTACTTTAACAACAAACCCTGCATAGCAACTAGGTAACTTTATTGTTTGGAAAGAAACAAGTGGTCAGCAATAAAATCTTTAAGAGAAAGAAAACTGGCCTCTTAAATTTATGATGTCAATCAGAAAAATGACCATTGCAATTCTAATAGGTCTGTGCAAGCTTTGATAATTTGACATATTCTAAAGTTCTGAAGATAGGAGGGCAATAAACATCTCAGAAACTATTTTCCATCTCAGTATGGAAAGTTATACTACAAACAACTTCCTCCTCAAAGATAAAGAATAAAGCCAAGATAAAGTTGAAAATATTGAAGGTGAATAACAACTGAGGTTATTCAATGTAATGTAAATTGGAAGTATCACTCTATCACATATAAAAATACATCCTTGGGCTTCCGTGGTGGCGCAGTGGTTGAGAATCCGCCTGCCGATACAGGGGGCACAGGTTCGTGCCCCGGTCCGGGAGGATCCCACATGCCGCGGAGCGGCTGGGCCCATAAGCCATGGCCGCTGAGCCTGCGCGTCCGGAGCCTGTGCTCCGCAGCGGGAGAGGCCACGACAGAGAGAGGCCACGACAGGGAGAGGCCCGCACACCGCAAAACAAACAAACAAACAAACGAAAACAACCTTTGACATCATTCATTGTCATAAATAATATTGAATTATTTCAGGAATGTGACTAACTCCTGATTTGAAGAAATCTACTTTGTTCCCCCTCATTTTTACAGAGGTGAACCCAGAGAAATGATGGTCAATAAGATTTACTTAGTTAAGGCTTGGAAAAGACAATGCACTGTATTAAATATAAGCATAGCCAAGATATCAAGGACAAGTCTATGCCCTAAATTTTTCCTTATTTAAAAAGGATACCCACAAGGAGTTATGTTCTCTCTACTGGAAGGTTTAACAAAACTGCCATCTAGAAGGTCATCCAAACCCTGATATACTACGCTGTGGCTGAGGGGTTAAGGGTGGATGTCTTTTTTTTTTTTTTTTTTTTCACTTGCTGTCAATGGCTTTGTAAGTTTTCCCTTCACTCAGTGATTCCAATTCCTCTACTATGTGTGATGGAGTGATATTTATTCTGTTGAAAATAAGGCAGCAATCCTCAAGGAAGATCCCAACAAAAAAACAGTAAGGTTTAGTTTAGCAACCCAAGAACACTAAACTATAAAAAAGCTAAACACTCCTTTTAAATATGATTCTAATGAGGTAAAGATAAAGAAATATAAAATATTTGAAGAGCAGAAATAAAACCATCTAAGAAAAAAAACTAAGTAGATTTTTAAATAACATACAGACTACTTGTGAAAAAATGAATGGGTGTTGTAAGTATAATATTGGATAGAGCTGAAAAGTTTATTCATGGACCAGGATTTACAGATCTCAGTCTTATCAAAAAAGAAATACAAACCAATAACAAAGTTTACTCTGACTCTATGTAAGATGAAGTAGTATGCAACAGAATACCATCTTTGCTGAGATTAGAGTATGATTTTTTAAAACATTTAAAAATATAAAGGGATTTCAAGAAGCAACTGGGGCTAGAGAGGCTAAAATTACACAGAAGTTACTGAAAAGGAAGTGAAGACTGAACCCTCTAGGAGGAACATAAAAAATATAAATTTGGGTAAATGTTAATATAAAGAATAGTATAGTTCATTTAATAAGTATTCTGAGTAAACTGAATTCAAGACAAGAAGCAGGAATTTATGGCCAAAACCAAGAGAAAGACATTAAAAAGCATAAATGATCCAGAGGAAAACATAGGCAGAACACTCTGACATAAGTCGCAGCAATATTTCTTTCGATCTGTCTCCCAAAGTAATGGAGATAAAAACAAAAATAAACAAATGGAACCTAATTAAACTCAAAAGCTTTTGCACAGCAAAGGAAACCATAAGCAAAATGCAAAGACAACCCACATATTGGGAGAAAATATTTGCTAACGATGTAACTGACAAGGGGTTAGTCTCCAAAATTTACAAACGGCTCATGCAGCTTAATATCATCAAAACAAACAACCCAATCAAAAAATGGGCAGAAGACCTAAATCGACATTTCTCCAAAGACATACAGATGGCCAAGAGGCACATGAAAAGATGTTCAACATTGCTAAATATTAGAGAAATGCAAATCAAAACTACAATGAGATATCATCTCACACCAGTCAAAATGACTATCATATCATCAAAATAAATCCACAAACAATAAATGCTGTAGAGGGTGTGGAGAGAAGGAGAACCTCCTACACTGTTGGTGAGAATGTAAATTGATACAGCCATTATGGAGAATGATATGGAGGTTCCTCAAAAAACTAAAAATAGAACTACCATATGATCCTGCAATCCCACTCCTGGGCATATATCTGGAGAAAATCAGTCCGAAAGGACGCATGCTCCCCAATGTTCATTGCAGCACTGTTTACAATAGCCAAGACATGGAAGCAACCTAAATGGCCATCGACAAAGGAATGGATAAAGAAGATGTAGTACATTTATACAATGGAATATTACTCAACCATTAAAAAGAATGAAACAATGCCATTTGCAGCAATATCAATGGACCTAGAGATTGGCATACTGAGTGAAGTCAGTCAGACAGAGAAAGAAATATCATGATATCGCTTATATATGGAATCTAAAAAGAAATGATACAAATAAATTTATATACAAAACAGAAACAGACTCACAGACTTAGAGAAGGAACTTAGGGTTATCAAGGGGGAAAGTGGAAGAGAGGGATAGTTAGGGAGTTTGGGATTGACATGTGCACACTGCTATATTTAAACCAACAAGGACCTGCTGTAGAGCACAGGGAACTCTGCTCAATATTAAGGAACAACCTGGATGGGAAAAGAAACAACCTGGATGGGAAAAGAATTTGAAAAACAATAGATACATGTATATGTATAACTGAATCACTTTGCTGTACACCTGAAACTACTGCAACATTGTTACTCAACTATACTCCAATATAAAATAAAAAGTTAAAAAAATGATCCAACTATTGGAATAAGTGCACATGTATACACACAATTTCAAAAATTACAATTGATACATTAAATAAAATAAAGCAGTGGTTCTCAACAGTGGGTGAATTTTTCCCCTTGGGACTATTTAGCAATTTCTGGAGAGTTTCAATTGTCCTAATTGGGGAGGAGGTTTCTATGTCATCCATTGAGTGGAGGTTACAAATTTTGCTAAATATGTTATAGTGCACAAGAGAACTCTCCCACAGCAAAGAATCACTCATCCCCAAATACTATTATTCCTGAAACTGAGAAACCCTGAAATAAAGGAAACAGGAATAAGAGGAAAGAGTAAGATTTTCATGATACAATAAGATGAGGTACATGGAAATGCTAAAATTGAAAATAAATTACTTAAAATTAAGAATTTGAGAGGTGAGTTATGTCTTGGATTCAACAGAAGAATTAGTGAACTGGAAAAGAGGTCAACAAAATATCCAAATGAGGCAAAGAGACATCTAAGTTTTGACATAAATTTAGGATCACATTGTCAATTTTCATTTTAAAAAACCTGTAGAAATTTGGGGATTACTTTAACCTATACAGCAATTTTGGAATAATTAAAATTTAACATCAAATCATCTAACCCATAAACATTGTATGGCACTCCATTTCATAAAATTCTCTTTAAATTTTTCTGAGCAGTATTTTCTATTTTTCATGGAAGAGTCTTACATCTATTATTGTCTATTCCTAAAATGTGTTTTTTTATGCTATTATAAGAGGATATTTTTAAGTTACATTTTCCAATTGTTTGCTGTTAATGTATAGAAATGAAATTGATTTTATGTTGATCTTTTATTTTGCAGACATTGTAAATTTACTTATTAAATTTACTAGGTTTTTTTTTTGTAGACTTCTTAAAGTTCTACGATGAAATCATGTTGCCTATGAGTAGAGATAGTTTTATTTCTCCCACTCTAGCCTTTAAGGCTTTTCTATTAGTCTTGCTTATATGTGCTGGCAAGTACTTCTTTGGAAATGATTGTCTTTACAAAGGAATAACAATCTTACAGAGGTAAAATATATCAATGAAGCCACATAGGACTGGAAATATCACACAGAAAGGTTTTTAATGAAGGCTAATATCTTGTTTATAGGTTTAAGATTATATAATGTTTGGCTTTGTTATTTTAGAAATTTGTCTTTCCTCTAGATTGTTGAATTTATCAGCTTAATTTTTTTATAATATTTTAAATAAATGCTTTAATATTTATAGAAACTGATTTTTCATTTTTTACTTCTAAAATTGATAGCTTATATTTCATGTTTCTTGACTAAAATTGTATGCACCTGGAAAAAAATCTTCCCCTCACGAGACTCAGAATATAAAGAACATTTTTAGTTCTTGAATATATTAAAAATAAATGCCTGAAATTTGTCCCCTGAAAACAATGTCTTGTCGTCCTATGATAGGTTTCTATTCAATATTTTTATTCTTGCCAATGGGTCACATTTTGATATACTCTGTATGCCTAGTAACATTTGCTTGTGTAATGGATGTTATGTATAATACACTGAAGATTGTCTGATTGTTATCTTCCTTTAAATAATGTTTTTATTCTAGCAGGCAGTTAACTTTGAATTAACTCAAATGTCAAACTGATTCCTGAAGGTGGCAACAGCAGAAACATCTCAGTTTCTTTATCTTCCCAGCCGTTGTTATTAGCTGGGACCTTAGATTCTCCTTCGAAGATACATATTGTGGGGTCCTATCAGCAATTTGGAGAGGATTTATGAACAGATTTTGGAGCTCTCCCTGTATGAATCCCCCTTTCATGGGATCTCATTTTTAATTTTCTCATTCCTCCTTTTGCCTCAAAAGTTACCATTTGACTCCTGAAGCAAGTAAGACTGACTTTGATCCTACATACCTCATTCCGTGTGGTATCTTGTGACTAAAAGCTATATGTGCAAATTGTACCCAGTGTGGTCATTTTGTTTCAATATTAACTTCTAGTTTATGACATTTTATTACTTAAAATATCTTAGGGACTTCCCTGGTGATACAGTGGTTAAGAATCTGCCTGCCAATGCAGGGGACATGGGTTTGAGCCCTGGCCCAGGAAGATCCCACATGCTGTGGAGCAACTAAGCCCGTGATCTACAACTACTGAGCCTGCACTCTAGAGTCTGCGAGCTGCAACTACTGAGCCCATGTGCCTAGAGCCCGTGCTCTGCAACAAGAGAAGCCACCACAATGAGAAGCCCATGCACCACAACAAGGAGTAACCCCTGCTCGCCGCAACTAGAGAAAGCCTGCGCACAGCAACAGAGACCCAACACAGCCAAAAATTAATTAAAATCTTAATATTTTATCCAGGTTTTATTAATGTTTATTGCAGAAAATTAGTCAAATAAAAGTTGCTCTCTCATTACAAGATGCAAAATATCATTAAGTTTGACTTTTATACTTTTGTTTTATAAACATCTGAGAGATATAAGCTTTAAAATTTTACATCGCCTAGGATATGTGTATGTGTTTGAATAGCACTGCAGTCAAGAAAATATATAGAGATACTAAGAACACAAGATTATTTTTCTTTTAAAAGGAATAGTTATATGACTCACTTTTGAGGGAAAAAAGTAGGAAACAGAGCATCCCTGTGTTATTAAAGATTTTTTTTCTAAACTCACAAAATATGAGTTCAAATACGATTTCTTCATTTTCTGATATATCACCTGAAGGAAGTCACTGAACTTCTGACTCCAATTTTCATCTCTATAAATGAGGATAATAAATATCTGTCATATTTGACTCATAAGCCATTATGAAGGTCAAGTGACATAAGTAAAATAAATGAACTATGTGCATGTAACAATATATTAAAATAAACCTATTGCAATTTTGGTTTTGGAAGAGCTTCCAAATCAGTATGTGTCAACTCCAAATTTCCAAATTCACCATGATGCCACCACACTTGACCTGGAAGAAGGTGAATGAAAGAGAGTCTTCTTTATTTATTTTTTTTCACTTTTTGTGTGTGAGTGTGTGTGTGTGTGTGCGTGTGTGTGTGTGTTAGTTTCTGCTGTATAACAAAGTGAATCAGCTATACATATACATATATCCCCATATCTCTTCCCTCTTGTGTCTCCCTCCCTCCCACCCTCCCTATCCCAGCCCTCTAGATGGTCACAATTCTATTACTCTTAACCACAGAAAATGTATGAAAGGGTCCGCATGGATAGCAGATGCAAAATTTTGTACTACAAGTGGACCATGTATGTCCTGCACTCTCTATTAATGGTGGCTCTTGATGGAAGGTTTTATCTTCATCTCAAAAAATTGAATCAGACTTGAAGGAGACAAAGTGGAGAGTTATTTGCACATCTTAAAAACTGGGCAGGGGGGAGGGAGTGCGCTTCCAGGGCTGGCGCAGTGATTAAGAATCACTTAACCACTTAAGTGGTGCCCAGGTGGGCTTCCCAGGTGGCGCAGTGGTTAAGAATCCGCCTGCCAATGTGGGGGACACAGGTTCGAGTCCTGGTCTGGGAAGATCCCACATGCCTGGGAGCAACTAAGCCCGTGCACTACAACTGAGCCTGTGCTCTAGAGCCCAAGAGCCACAACTACTAAAGCCCTCGAGCCTAGAGCCCGTGCTCCACAACAAGAGAAGCCACTGCAATGAGAAGCCCGCACAACCCAACGAAGACCCAATGCAGCCAAAAGTAAATAAATAAAATAAAATAAAATAAAATAAACTGGGAGGGGGGCACAAAAAAAAGTTCCAGCTCATTTTTAAGGCTAAATCCAAACACTATGGATAGAAAAATTCTGCCTGTGGCAGAATGTAAATTAACAGTTCTGCTCAGAAAGTAACTTAACTCCCAAGAAATGGTCCAAAGCTCTTTTTTCCCCCCAAGTACCATGCCTAGGTTTTGTGACAGTTTTGTGAGACAGAGTCTCCATGAGGTTGATTTAGCTATAGTTACTTTGGCCTCCATAACTTCATCAGCAATAGTTCAGAGCGTGTTCCACTTAAACTTCTACTCCTCAAACTTCCTGGCTTCTACAGCAAGATTCAAGAAGAAACCACGTATCTGAGTGTTCCCAGTGAAATACTTCCTTGGCCTCCACCTCTAACATTGCAGAAGTTAGGGACACCTGTGTTCCTGACTGTTTTTAAGGGTACTGCCCATAATCTAAATACCTGTCCATCCCTGTCGGACTTGAAAATATCAAAATCACTTTCTGTATGCCTGTCCCTTGAGTGTATATCCATCTTAGGAAACAGCAACTTCATTCCTCCAGGTGCACAGGCCACAAAACTTAAAATCATCCTTGACTCCTTTCTTGTACTCATACATGATATTTAATTTTCCAGAATATCCTGTCAGGTCCTCAGTTAGAACATGTCAACTTCTCCCTACTTCTCTATATCATCTTGATCTAACACATCATCTTTATGTAGAATTTTGCCATAGCCACTTAACTGGTTTCACAGTTCTGTCCCTGATCCCCTCTGGCCTTTCATCAAAAGAGTAACAGGAAGGAAACTTTAAAAATGTAATTTAGTTGAGACCTCTTGAGTAATCTTTAATTTTCTCAGAGTGAAAATAGCTGGCAGCATCCTTGCACAGCAGTACTCACATTGGGCTATACAGTAAGCTCACTGGAAGGTTTAAACATTTTCAAATGCAAAGCTCCCTCCTTAAATATATATATATCTGGGGCATGTGGCCAGTCACTCTTTTTTCCTATGCATCCTATATGCAATCTGACTCTGGTTACCTGTCTATATCATTTCACTCAAGCTGACAGTGCTCCAAACACACTGGCTTCCTCACCAGGTTTGGAACTTGTAGGCCCAATTTAGACTGGTATTTTACACTCTGTTCCTCCCTCCCTCTTTTTTTTTTTTTTTTTTTACCTGCAGTATCTCTAGACTCTAGAATAGATTTTTTTCCTGTCTTCTTAGCTCCCTACTCTGCCATTCTCCAACTAAGGCAGTCAAAAGTTGGAGCCAGAGAAGGCGTGTTTGGGTGGGGAGGTCCTGACAAGTTAAAGATGAACAATAACACCCATTTGCAGCAGTCTGTTTGAACAGACTTTTCTGGGGTTTAGAGGAAAAATTCAAAACCTGAAGTTCATAATTCTGATATTACCCTAAGATGGACATAATAATTACTAAACTGTTTCTTGTAATGAAGTAGCTGAAGAAAGTTTTATTATCTTTAAGTGATGATAAATCTCACAGGGCCTACTATAGATTTAATCCAGTGGGTCAGAATTAGGTTGCAGAATTAGTTAGAATAGCTGTTTTCTGATCCAAACTTCAAGCCCCACTTTAGAAATAGAATATTTAATAGTTAACATTATTGATGAAGTTATATTTGAACCTTGGGTTAAAAAGAAAGAAGCAGACATGATTTCTTATTTAACCTATTATAAATATTTTCTCAAAGCTAGTTGTCTTTCTTTACACTGTGCAAAAGTATTTATATTCTCATAACATCTACCCATATATAACCTAAGGTAGAGAAATTATATAATTATGATGTAACTTATCAGACATTTATGAAAAGGAGAATTTTGAGAAGAGTTGTTTTATTTTAGTTTCCCTAGTAACTTTTTCCTATTTCTGTTTCTTCTTCTTACCAATTTTTATTCTCCCTCACAAAATGGTTTCTCAATTTTACTTTCATACTGCAAAAAGCAGTATGGTGTAAGGGTGATTTCATGGCTAAAGTTCTCATCTGCTAGTAGTTTCTCCTTTCCTAAAGGGTGAATTCTATTTCTCTATTTAGTACTTCTCTAGGAAGCAATAGACCAACTTTTTATATCTTAATTGCTACATGCATAAAGCAATCAAAAGCTTTTTTCTGACTGAATGGGAACATCTTGCACTTAGACTCTTTTCCTTACTTCAATGAGATTTTTTTTTAATTTCAGTTATACAACAACCAGACAACATGACTACTTTTATACTGGGAAAGAATAATCCTTCCTACTGTGGGACATAAAAATCCCACATACTATTAGTTTAATAAACTGAGTCATGTAGAACTGCAGGAAAAAGCAAGTCAGGGAAGTTCTTCCTTTATCTAATTCAGAGAGAAAAATTTGTTTTGACCACTGTGTGTGTGTGTGTGTGTGTGTGTGTGTGTGTGTATGTGCATGTATGTGTGTATGTGCATGTGTGTGTGTGTGTGTGTATGTGTGTAACATGTCCACTGAGTTTTATACCTTTCTCAATTAGCTATTAAATATGAATTAAAAGTGACATTAATGTGCCTCCCAAAGAGCTTTGATA
Source organism: Globicephala melas (assembly GCF_963455315.2). Taxonomy (NCBI): domain Eukaryota; kingdom Metazoa; phylum Chordata; class Mammalia; order Artiodactyla; family Delphinidae; genus Globicephala; species Globicephala melas. The sequence goes on along the minus strand of NC_083317.1, from coordinate 21,665,297 downwards.
AATCTTAGTTGCCTAGGAGCTTTCAGCTCAGCCTATGATTTTTAAGATAAGTGTTCATGATGCTATAGAACCTCACCTCACAGGTCTAGGTAAACACATTACGTATCTGCCAGCATGATACTGGGGATGTGCTACCCCATCTCCTACTTGTATGGAGAGATAAGTGCCAGAAGGCTGTGCAGGGCATCGTAACTGATCTGAATCTGTTTCACGGTGGAATCACCATTTCTATATGTATGTAGAGAAGGAGACTAGAATGTATCAGAAATTTTTCCCCAAATGCTCATATAAAAGTGAGTTAAAGTTTCTTCTTGGCATTGGTCATGAATATTAAAATAACATGATGTGTCCATCATCAATGGACCGGCTTCAGGTTACAAAGCTGTGAGCTCAGCCAATTATGTACACATAGAACGGGTCTGGGGTTTGAAATTTCTAGCTGTCTGGGCAGCTTCACACATTTGCATTGCTTCCAGTTTCCTTCCTCCTGGCAGATGCATTCCTCCTCGGTTATGTCATTTGGCAGGAAATCATGAATTTATAAATTTAACAGATGTCTCTAATCAGAAGCATAAACATTGTATAGTCAAAGATGAGTCTGGGCAAGCTGCTCAAGACATGGGGAATATACAGTTTTGCTTTGTCAAAAAAAAGTATACATTTTAGTTTTTCCTGTGAGAATTTTGCTTTTTATACTCAGGTAAACAGCTCAAGTGAAATAAATAGAACACTTATGTATAAATGAGAAATCTATTTCAAAAAGTTAACTTTTCACCTTTATACCCTTTTTTGTTATATTTTTATTGATGGAATTTATATTTATCTAAAAGTACTTTTACTACCTCGCTCCTAATGTAGTCTGAGGTAATCACTCTGGAAATGGCTTATTACATCTTTATTTTTAACTGTACTTCAGGAAGCTCATGAAGCTAGATTACTACTGGGAAATGGATACTTGGAGTGATTAGTTATATTTTTTTAAAGTTATTTTTGTCTAAATTAGGTGAACATTCTATGTTGATTTAAACACTAATGCCCACACTGAGGCAACTGGTCCACGAGCTGAGGGTGACGTGGCCACTGCAGAAACATTCTCAGTAGAGTTGTTTCCACATCATTCATAGCTATGCACCCCAACATCTACATCCCTTTGATTTATACAATTTTAGACTGTCCATCTGCTGCCTATGCTTGGTCCCCAGCTGGAACACACTGACATTTCTCTGTGATGAATACTCCAAACTCCCCACTTTGTCATCTCACTTTATACTGGTTCTATACTTTATTACCTTGTTACTCATTCTATCCCTGCCTGAAAATTTAATTCATACATATACCCACCTCACACGTACACAACTCTGAATATCATACAGAAATAACATAAGTACTTAGATATTTACTTATAAACAACTGAAGTAATACAATCTATACCAGTTTTAACAGATAGTTTGTTTTAGTAGAGGTTTATTTAATTCACTTTTGTCTCTACCCTTACTTAATCTTAATTCTCAGACATATGCCCCAATATACACAGAAACGAATGCATACAGAGCCAAAAAATAACATCAAATACTATGTTAACAACCTGTTTGCATTCTATCACAATAATCCCCTGCTAATATCTCATATGATTATTATTTTAACTGATAAGATCACATACGTTTGACTATGTTAGCATGTAGTATAAGCAGACTTTAGAACTATCCATTTTATTGCATACATTTTTTCTGTATTTTTCTACTCTTACCATCAAAAAATACTAACTGAGCACTTGCAATATGGTGATTATCAGTCTAGGCATTTTGGATATAAGTAAGAGACCCAAATAGCTTAAATTAAGGAAAAGCTCTCTAAATCATAGAAAAACATTCTTTTATTTTACATTTCTTCCTAAACTATTCCTCTTGTATCAAGAGGAAAACTTTTTTTTTTTTTTATTTAGGTAGATTTGCTTCCAAGATATAACATCCATTTCCAGTTTTGCTTCTGAAAGTGTAATTTTCAGCTGTTTATACATCTGGCTGGACACAAAATGAGCAGGTAGAGTGCACTAAATCCTAAAGTATATAGTTATTGCTGCCAGTATTATACTATCATTAGCATGTTCATTGCAGGATAGTGGCAAAGGAAATTCAAATGGTTTGGTTTGGCATAAGTCCCAAAAGATCAGATGGTTGGTATTATTTCCTAAACTCTATATTTCTATATTTTATTATTTTCTTTTTAAATTTTTGTCTCAGTTCCTTAACTAAACCACCAAGAAACTTTATCTGATTAAGAAATACTTTTGTCACTCAAAAAATATAAAAATCACTTTTGGTATTTGGAGTTTAACTTTAGACCCAAATCTTTGTATATTTAATTTCATACTTTATTGTTACACATTCTGCTTTACTATTCCAGGTCTTTTCTCTAAAGTTACCATCAAATGTATATATTAAATAAATCAAAAATTCAGATTTTTTTTTCTTGAAAATCATGGAGCTCTTTTTTAAAATTCTAACATCTTCAGAGCTTTTCTGAAACTATTACAGACTTTCCCCATTACTTTGAGCAGTAAGTTAAATATGGGTCCCTAAAACCACCCTCCTTTGTGAGTGCCCTTCAGTCACTTTGCAAATAATAAAGTGAAATAAAAATGGACCCATCAGTCTAAAAGAAGAAGCGTAGTGCTTAATATAAGGAAAACAAAAGAAAATAGTTGGAGGGAGAGGACTGGGGTTGGCGGCGTGAACACAGCCTGAAGGGGTTAGTGCACCACGGCTAGCCGGGAGGGAGTCCGGGGAAAAGTCTGCACCTGCCGAAGAGGCAAGAGACTTTTTCTTCCCTCTTTGTTTCCTGGTGCGTGAGGAGAGGGGTTTAAGAGCGCTGCTTAAAGGAACTCCAGAGACGGGAGCGAGCCGCGGCTAAAAGCGCGGACCCCAGAGACGGGCGGGAGACGCTAAGGCTGCTGCTGCCGCCACCAAGTGGCCTGTGTGCGAGCACAGGTCACTCTCCACACCCCTCTTCCGCGGAGCCTGTGCAGCCCGCCACTGCCAGGTTCCCGGGATCCAGGGACAACTTCCCCGGGAGAACGCACGGCGGGCCTCAGGCTGGAGCAGCGTCACGCCGGCCTCTGCCGCCGCAGGCCCGCCCTGCACGCAGTGCCCCTCCCTCCCGCCCCCCCCCCCACCCCCGGCCTGAGTGCACCAGAGCCCCCGAATCAGCGGCTCCTTTAACCCCGTCCTGTCTGAGCAAAAAACAGACGCCCTCCAGCGACCTACACGCAGAGGCAGGGCCAAATCCAAAGCTGAGCTCCTGTGAGCTGTGAGAACAAAGAAGAGAAAGGGAAATCTCTCCCAGCAGCCTCAGAAGCAGCGGATTAAAGCTCCACAATCAACTTGATATACCCTGCATCTGTGGAATACCTGAATAGACAAGGAATGATCCCAAATTGAGGAGGTGGAGTTTAGGAGCGAGATCTATGATTTTTTTCCCTTTTCCTCTTTTTGTGAATGTGTATGTGTATGCTTCTGTGTAAGATCTTGTCTGTATAGTCTTGCTTCCACCATTTGTCCTAGGGTTCAATCCGTCCATGGATTTTTAAATTTTTTTTTTAATAATTAATTTTAATTGTAATAACTTTATTATACTTTACCTTCTTTCCTTCTTCCTTCCTTCCTTCCTTCCTTCCCTCCTTTAGACAACGAATCACCCCCAAATTGAGGAGGTGGTCTCTGAGAGCAAGATTTATGATTTTTCCCCCTTTACCTCTTTTTGTGAGGGTGTATGTGTATGCTTCTGTGTAAGATTTTCTCTGTATAGCTTTGCTTCCAACATTTGTCCTAAGGTTCTTTCCGTCCCTTTTTTTTTTTTTTTTCTAAATAAGAAGTTTTTAATTCAATAACTTTATTATACTTTATTTTATTTTTACTGTATCTTCTTTCTGTCTTTTTTCCTTCTTTCCCTCCTTCCTTCCTCCCTCCCTCCCTCCCTCCTTTCTTTCCTTCTTGCCTTCTTTCCTTCTTTCCTTCTTTCTTCCTTCCTACCCTCCTTTCCTTCTTTCTTTCCTCATACTTCTACTAATTCTCTCTACTTTTTTTCCCTTTTATTCTGAGCCGTGTGGATGAAAGGCTCTTGGTGCTACAGCCAGGAGTCAGGGCTCTGCCTCTGAGGTAGGAGAGCCAACTTCAGGACACTGGTCAACAAGAGACCTCCCAGCTCCACATAATATCAAACGGCGAAAAACTCCCAGAGACCTCCATCTTTACACCAGCACCCAGCTTCACTCAATGACCAGCAAGCCACAGTGCTGGACAACCTATGCCAAACAACTAGCAAAACAGGAACACAACCCCACCCATTAGCAGAGAGGCTGCCTAAAATCATAATAAGGCCACAGACACCCCAAAACACACCACCAGACGTGAACCTGCCCACTAGAGAGACAAGATCCATCCTCATCCACCACAACACAGGCACTAGTCCCCTCTACCAGGAAGCTTACTCAACCCACTGAACCAACCTTAGCCACTGGAGACAGACATCAAAAACAGCGGGAACTACGAATGTGCAGCCTGCCAAAAGGAGACCCCAAACACAGTAAGATAAGCAAAATGAGAAGACAGAAAAACACACAGCAGATAAAGGAGCAAGATAAAAATGCACCAGACCTAACAAATGAAGAGGAAATAGGCAGTCTACCTGAAAAAGAATTCAGAATAATGATAGTAAGGATGATCTGAAATCTTGGAAATAGAATGGACAAAATGCAAGAAACAGTTAACAAGGACCTAGAAGAACTAAAGATGAAACAAGCAACTATGAACAACACAATAAATGAAATTAAAAGTACTCTAGATGGGATCAATAGCAGAATAACTGAGGCAGAAGAACGGATAAGTGACCTGGAAGATAAAATAGTGGAAATAGCTACTGCAGAGCAGAATAAAGAAAAAAGAATGAAAAGAACTGAGGACAGTCTCAGAGACCTCTGGGACAACATTAAACACACCAACATTCGAATTATAGGGGTTCCAGAAGAAGAAGAGAAAAAGAAAGGGACCGAGAAAATATTTAAAGAGATTATAGTTGAAAACTTCCCTAATATGGGAAAGGAAATAGTTAATCAAGTCCAGGAAGCACAGAGAGTCCCATACAGGATAAATACAAGGAGAAATACGCCAAGACACATATTAATCAAACTGTCAAAAATTAAATACAAAGAAAGCATATTAAAAGCAGCAAGGGAAAAACAACAAATAACATACAAGGGAATCCCCATAAGGTTAACAGCTAATCTCTCAGCAGAAACCCTACAAGCCAGAAGGGAGTGGCAGGACATACTGAAAGTGATGAAGGAGAAAATCCTGCAACCAAGACTACTCTACCCAGCAAGGATCTCATTCAGATTTGATGGAGAAAGTAAAACCTTTACAGACAAGCAAAAGTGAGAGAGTTCAGCACCACCAAACCAGCTCTACAACAACTGCTAAAGGAACTTCTCTAGATAAGAAACACAAGAGAAGGAAAAGACCTATAATAACGAACCCAAAACAATTTAGAAAATGGGAATAGGAACATACATATCGATAATTACCTTAAATGTAAATGGACTAAATTCTCCCACCAAAAGACACAGATTGGCTGAATGGATACAAAAACAAGACCCTTATATATGCTGTCTACAAGAGACCCACTTCAGACCTAGAGACACATACAGACTGAAAGTAAGGGGATGGAAAAAGATATTGCATGCAAATGGAAACCAAAAGAAAGCTGGAGTAGCAATTCTCATATCAGACAAAATAGACTTTAAAATAAGGACTATTAAAAGAGACAAAGAAGGACACTACATAATGATCAAGGGATTGATCCAAGAAGAAGATATAACAATTGTAAATATTTATGCACCCAACATAGGAGCACCTCAATACGTAAGACAAATGCTAACAGCCATAAAAAGAGAAATAGACAGTAACACATTCATAGTAGAGGACTTTAACACCCCACTTTCACCCATGGACAGATCATCCAAAATGAAAATAAATAAGGAAACACAAGCTTTAAATGATACATTAAACAAGATGGACTTAATTGATATTTATAGGACACTCCATCCAAAAACAACAGAATACACATTTTTCTCAAGTGCTAATGGAACATTCTCCAGGATAGATCATATCTTGGGTCACAAATCAAGCCTTGGTAAATTTAAGAAAATTGAAATTATATCAAGTATCTTTTCTGACCACAATGCCATGAGACTAGATATCAATTACAGGAAAAGATCTGTAAAAAATACAAACACATGGAGGCTAAACAATACACTACTTAATAATGAAGTGATCACTGAAGAAATCAAAGAGGAAATAAAAGAATACCTAGAAACAAATGACAATGGAGACACAACGACCCAAAACCTATGGGATGCAGCAAAAGCAGTTCTAAGAGGGTAGTTTATAGCAATACAAGCCCACCTTAAGAAGCAGGAAACATCTTGAATAAACAACCTAACCTTACAGCTCAAGCAATTAGAGAAAGAAGAACAAAAAAAACCCCAAAGCTAGCAGAAGGAAAGAAATCATAAAAATCAGATCAGAAATAAATGAAAAAGAAATGAAGGAAATGATAGCAAAGATCAATAAAACTAAAAGCTGGTTCTTTGAGAAGATACACAAAATAGATAAACCACTAGCCAGACTCATCAAGAAAAAAAGGGAGAAGACTCAAATCAATAGAATTAGAAATGAAAAAGGAGAAGTAACAACTGACACTGCAGAAATAAAAAAGATCATGAGAGATTACTACAAGCAACTCTATGCCAATAAAATGGACAATCTGGAAGAAGTGGACAAATTCTTAGAAATGCACAACCTGCCAAGACTGAATCAGGAAGAGGTAGAAAATATGAACAGACCAATCACAAGCACTGAAATTGAAACTGTGATTAAAAATCTTCCAACAAACAAAAGCCCAGGACGAGATGGCTTCACAGGCGAATTCTATCAAACATTTAGAGAAGAGCTAACACCTATCCTGCTCAAACTCTTCCAAAATATAGCAGAGGGAGGAACACTCCCAAATTCCTTCTACGAGGCCACCATCACCTTGATACCAAAACCAGACAAGGATCTCACAAAAAAAGAAAACTACAGCCCAATATCACTGATGAACATAGATGCAAAAATCCTCAACAAAATACTAGCAAACAGAATCCAACAGCACATTAAAAGGATCATACACCATGATCAAGTGGAGTTTATTCCAGGAATGCAAGGATTCTTCAATATACGCAAATCTATCAATGTGATAAACCATATTAACAAATTGAAGGAGAAAAACTATATGATCATCTCAATAGATGCAGAGAAAGCTTTTGACAAAATTCAACACCGATTTATGATAAAAACCCTGCAGAAAGTAGGCATAGAGGGAACTTTCCTCAACATAGTAAAGGCCATATATGCCAAGCCCACAGCAAACATCATCCTCAATGGTGAAAAACTGAAAGTATTTTCACTAAGATCAGGAACAAGACAAGGTTGCTCACTCTCAACACTCTTGTTCAACATAGTTTTGGAAGTTTTAGCCACAGCAATCAGAGAAGAAAAGGAAATAAAAGGAATCCAAATCGGAAAAGAAGAAGTAAAGCTGTCACTGTTTGCAGATGACATGATACTATACTATACTATATATAGTATATATACTATACATGATACTATACATGTATACATGTATACATGTATACATATAGTATACATGATACTATACTATACATAGAGAATCCTAAAGATGCTACCAGAAAAATACTAGAGCTAATCAATGAATTTGGTAAAGTAGCAGGATACAAAATTAATGCACAGAAATCTCTGGCATTCCTATATACTAATGATGAAAAATCTGAAAGTGAAATCAAGAAAACACTCCCATTTACCATTGCAACAAAAAGAATAAAATATCTAGGAATAAACCTACCTAAGGAGACGAAAGACCTGTATGCAGAAAATTATAAGACACTGATGAAAGAAATTAAAGATGATACAAATAGATGGAGAGATATACCATGTCCTTGGATTGGAAGAATCAACATTGTGAAAATGACTCTACTACCCAAAGCAATCTGTAGATTCAATGCAATCCCTATCAAACTGCCAGTGGCATTTTTCACAGAACTAGAACAAAAAATTTTGCAATTTGTATGGAAACACAAAAGACCCCGAATAGCCAAAGCAATCTTGAGAATGAAAAACGGAGCTGGAGGAATCAGGATCCCTGACTTCAGACTATACTACAAAGCTACAGTAATCAAGACAGTATGGTACTGGCAGAAAAACAGAAAGATAGATCAATGGAACAGGATAGAAAGCCCAGAGATAAACCCATGCACATATGGACACCTTCTCTTTGATAAAGGTGGAAGGAATGTACAGTGGAGAAAGGACAGCCTCTTCAATAAGTGGTGCTGGGAAAACTGGACAGGTACATGTAAAAGTATGAGATTAGATCACTCCCTAACACCATACACAAAAATAAGCTCAAAATGGATTAAAGACCTAAATGTAAGGCCAGAAACTATCAAACTCTTAGAGGAAAACATAGGCAGAACACTCTATGACATAAATCACGGCAAGATCCTTTCTGACCCACCTCCTAGAGTAATGGAAATAAAACCAAAATAAACAAATGCGACCTAATGAAACTTCAAAGCTTTTGCACAGCAAAGGAAACCATAAACAAGACCAAAAGACAACCCTCAGAATGGGAGAAAATATTTGCAAATGAAGCAACTGACAAAGGATTAATCTCCAAAATTTACAAGCAGCTCATGCAGCTCAATAACAAAAAAACAAACAACCCAATCCAAAAATGGGCAGAAGACCTAAATAGACATTTCTCCAAAGAACATATACAGACTGCCAACAAACACATGAAAGAATGCTCAACATCATTAATCATTAGAGAAATGCAAATCAAAACTACCATGAGATATCATCTCACACTGGTCAGAATAGCCATCATCAAAAAATCTAGAAACAATAAATGCTGGAGAGGGTGTGGAGAAAAGGGAACACTCTTGCACTTCTGGTGGGAATGTGAATTAGTTCAGCCACTATGGAGAACAGTATGGAGGTTCCTTAAAAAACTACAAATAGAATTACCATATGACCCAGCAATCCCACTACTGGGCATATACCCTGAGAAAACCAAAATTCAAAAAGAGTCATGTACCAAAATGTTCATTGAAGCTCTATTTACAATAGCCCGGAGATGGAAACAACGTAAGTGCCCATCATCGGATGAATGGATAAAGAAGATGTGGCACATATATACAATGGAATATTACTCAGCCTTAAAAAAAAAAACGAAATTGAGCTATTTGTAATGAGATGGATAGACCTAGAGTCTGTCATACAGAGTGAAGTAAGTCAGAAAGAAAAAGACAAATACCGTATGCTAACACATATATATGGAATTTATGAAAAAAAATGTCATGAAGAACCTAGGAGTAAGACAGGAATAAAGACGCAGACCTACTGGAGAACAGACTTGAGGATATGGGGAGGGGGAAGGGTGAGCTGTGACAGGGCGAGAGAGAGTCATGGACATATACACACTAACAAACTTAGTAAGGTAGATAGCTAGTGGGAAGCAGCCGCATGGCACAGGGATATTGGCTCGGTGCTTTGTGACAGTCTGGAGGGGTGGGATAGGGAGGGTGGGAGGGAGGGAGACGCAAGAGGGAAGACATATGGGAACATATGTATATGTATAACTGATTCACTTTGTTATAAAGCAGAAACTAACACACCATTGTAAAGCAATTATACCCCAATAAAGATGTTTAAAAAAAAAAAAAGAAAGAAAATATTTGAAGGATAAATGGGGCTTTGCAGGGGAAAAAAAGAGTTAAATGTTTCTTGAAGTCAGAGGTCAACTTTAACTTCAGAGCTATCATCTCTTGAATACCTACTATATAGCAGACTTGCTAGTTGTTTATACTTAAGATGTGTGCGTGATGGGTTTTATTACCTAAAATCATGGGATTTAATATATAAATTATCCACAGGAAGAAAGCTAGGATCTTGGACAGCTAGAATCTGAAAGTACTTTAAAGCTCAAAAACTGACAAAGTATTACATTCTCCAAGGCAGTAATTTTATATAGATTTATTTAATAATTGGTAACTTTATACCTAAAGGAACTGGGAGAACAAACGAAACAGAAGTCAAAAACCAGAGCATGAATTATCAAAACAGAGACAAAAAGGGCAAAGACCATTGAAATTAAGAGCTGGCTATTTGAAAAGATAAACAAGATTTATAAACCTTTAGTCAGACTCATGAAGAAAAAAATCAGAGGGCCCAAATCAATAAAATCAGAAACGAAAGAGAAGTTACAACTAGTACCACAGAAATACAAAGGATCATAGGAGATTACTATAAACAAGGATACACCAATAAAACTGACAACCTAGAAGAAATGGACAAATTCCTGGAACTGTACACACTTTCAACTGAACCAGGAAAAAACAGAAAATATTAACAGACCAATTACCAACAATGAAATTGAATCAGTAATTTAAAAAGCTGCCAAGACATGGAAACAACCTAAACGTCCAACAGCAGATGAATGGATGAAGATGTGGTATACATATACAATGAAATATTACTCAGCCATAAAAAGGAATTAAATTGGATCATTTGTAGAGATGTGGATGGACCTAAAGTCTGTCATACAGAGTGAAGTAAGTCAGAAAATCAAATGTCATATGTTAACATATATATGTGGAATCTAGAAAAATGGTACAGATGAACCTATATCCAGGGCAGGAATAGAGACACAGACATAGAGGACGGACATGTGGACACAGGGGTGGAAGGGGAGGGGGGATGAATTGGGAGATTAGGATTGACATATATATACTACCATGTGTAAAATAGATAGCTAGTGGAAACCTGCTATAAAGCACAGGAAACTCACTCAGCTCAGTGCTCTGCGATGACCTAGATGGGTGGGATGGTGGGGGTGGGAGGGAGGTCCAAGGGGGAGGGGATATATGTATACATATAGCTGATTCACTTCATTGTACAGCAGAAACTAAAACAACATTGTAAAGCAATTATACTCCAATTAAAAAAATAATAATAAAAAAATAAAAAGCTGTCAACAAACAAAAGTCCAGACCCAGATGGTTTCACAGGTGAATTCTATCCAACATTTAGAGAAGAATTAACACCTATTTTTTTCAAACTATTCCAAAAAACTGCAGAGGAAAGAATGTATACTAAAAGCTCATTCTATGAGGTCAGCAACACCGTGAAACCAAAACCAGACAAAGATATTACAAAGAAAATTACAGGTCAATATCACTGATGAACATAGATGTAAAACTCCTCAGCAAAATAGCAAACAAAATCTAACAATACTTTAAAAGGATCATATACCAAAGTCAAGTGGGATTTATCTGAGGGATGCAAAATAGTTCAATATCCAGAAAAAAACCAATGTGATACCACATTAACAAGTTAAAGAATAAAAATTGTATCTCAATAAATGCAGAAAAAGCTTTTAATGCAATTCAACATTCATTTATGGTAAAACCTCTCAACAAAGTGGATATAGAGGAAACATACCTCAATATAATAAAGGTCATATACATATGTATAGCTGATTCACTTCGTTATAAAGCAGAAACTAACACACCATTGTAAAGCAATTATACTCCAAAAAAGATGTTACAAAACAAGAAAAAAAAAAATAAAGGCCATATACAATAAGCCCACAGTTAACATCATACTGGTTGGTGAAAAGCTGCAAGTATTTAGATCTAAGATCAGGGACAAGAGAAGGATGCTCACTCTCGCAACTTTTATTCAGCATGACATTCCAAGTCCTAACCTCAGCAATCAGACAGGAAAAATAAAAAATCTAAACTGGAAAGCAAAACTGTCATGTTTGTAGATGACATGATACTGTATGTAGAAAATCCTAAAGACACCACCAAAAAAAATACTAGAGCTCAATGAATTAGGTAAAGGTGCAGGATACAAAATTATATACAGAAATCTGTTGCATTTCGATACACTAACACTGAATTATCAAAATTTGAAATTAAGAAAATTCCATTTATCATTGCATTAAAAAGAATACCTAGGAATAAATCTAACTGGAGGTAAAAGAGCTGTACTTGGAAAGCTATAACACACTGATGAAAGAAACTGAAGGTGAAGCAAACAGTTGGAAAGATATGCTGTGTTCGTGGATTGAAGAAGATTAACATGGCCATACTACCCAAGGCAATTACAGATTTAATGCAATCTGTATAAAAATACCTATGACACTTTTCACAAAATTAGAATAATTCTAAAGTTTGTATGGAAACAAAAAATACCCCAAATAGTCAAAGAAATCTTGAAAAAAAAAAATAACAGAGGTTCTCCCTGACTTCAGACTAGACTACAAAGCTACAGTAATCAAAACAATATGGTACTGGTACAGAAACAGACACATGGATCAACTGAACAGAATACAGAGCCCAGAAATAAAACCATGCACTTACGGTCACAAAAATCTTTGAAAAAGCAAGAATATACAATGTGGAGAAAACAGTCTCTTCAATAAGTGATGCTGGGAAAACTGGACAATTCTATGTAAAGTAATATAGAACATTTTCTCACACCATACACAAAATTAAATTCAAAATGGAATAAAGACCTAAAAGTAAGGCCATAAATCATAAAAATCCTAGAAGAAAACATAGGCAGAGCACTCTTTGACATAAATCGTAGCAATATTTTTTCAAACCTATCTCCTAAAGTAAAGGAAATAAGATCCAAAAATAAAAAAATGGTCCCTAATTAAACTCAAAAGCTTTTGCACAGCAAAGAAAACTGTTGACAAAAGGACAACCTATGAATGGGAGAAAATATTTGCAAATGATATGACTGATAAGGGGCTAATATCCAAAGCATAAACAGCATATTTTATTCAATATAAAAAAAAAACAATTTTAAAATGGGCAAAATTATGAATGGACATTTTTCCAAAGAGGACATGCAGATGCCCAACATGCACATAAAAAAGATGCTTAACATCATGAATCAGAGAAATGCAAATCAAACCCACAATGAATTACCACCTTTCACCTGTCAGAATGGCTATTATCAGGAATACCACAAATAACAAATGTTGGCAAGGATGTGGAGAAATAGGCGCCCTGGTACACTGTTGGTGGGAATGTAAATTGGTGTAGCCACTATGGAAAACACTATGGAGGTTCCTCAAAAACCTAAGAATATGACCCAGTAATTCCATACCAGAGTAAATATTGAAAGAAAACAAAAACAGTAATTCAAAATATACATGCACCCCAATGTTCATACCAGAACTATTTGTGATAGCCAAGTTATGAAGCAAGCTAAGTGTTCACCAACAGATGAATTTATAAAGATTTGGTGTACGTATACATACATACACATACACACACACCCCAGGAATACTACTCAGCCATAAAAAGAGTAAAATTTTGCCATTTGCAACAAGATGGATGGACCTAGAAGGTATTAATGCTTAGTGAAATAAGTCAGACAGAGAAAGACAAATACTGTATGTTATCACTTAGGTGTGGAATCTAAAAAAATAATACAAATGAGTATTATAAAACAAACAGACTCACAGATATAAAGAACAAGTGATTTTAAGTGGGGAAAAGGAGGAGAGGAAGGGCAATATAGGGGTAGAGGATTAAGAGTTACAAACTATTATGCATAAAATATATATGATGCAAGAATTTGTTGTACAATATAGGGAATATAGTTGATGTTTTATAACAACTTTAATTGAGTATAACCTACAAAACTTTCAAATCACTAAGTCTGTACACCTAAAAATATTGTAAATCAACAACACTTCAATAAAAATAATAACAACTAAGGAGACCATTTAAAAATAGTAACTGGGTATTTGTTGAAAGTAATGCATTAGTCTACTATAACCAAAACTTAGCTACACAATTTTAATTGATTTGACTTAGAGATAAATCCTCTGAAGAAATACAGCAGTAGGCATGAAAGTCTGGTGGGAACTGAGGTGATTTTAAGAGGGCAGATCCAAGTAAGAATATGATGCTAGAGAACTGGCTATTTGTACATGTTCTGAAAATGTTATCCTCTTCTGCTGGCATTGCAGTGATAGCTCTCAACTACCTTTTATATTTACATATAAATTCTTATTTTGGGAGTTCATTATGTGATAGTCAAAATAACTGAACAAACTGAGACCAACAGGGACTCAGGTCAAGAAACATAATTTCAAATTAAGGCAATTAGAAAAGACTAGTAACCATACATGCTATGTAGTAACGATACATGTAGCATATTTCCTTTCATTTTCTCGAGAAAACCACATTGACTTTCAAAACTCTAGTACAAGCAATTTAATTGTTAATAAAAATTTGAGATTTATCATATTTAAGACAGAAAAAACTGAGAACCAATGAATTGACTCAGTTTGGAGGAACCAGGTTCAAGATGATTTCAAAATTAACAAAGATTTCCAATTTGGAAGAGATTTAGCTAATGTTTCCTAAACACATAATTTGTTTTCACTAAAATATTTTTGAAGACATATAAACTAAAAACCATAATAAAGTGAAACACTTCAAATTTTTACCCAACACTTAAAGAAATTGCACTGATAGAAAATCTTTTGCATTAGGTAATAGACACCTTGCAAAACTGACACATATTTACCATTGAAAGAGATAAATATACAAAATTATGCAAGACTGAAAGAAGAGAGTGGTGATAGTTTATATTTATCTAAATGTCTATAACCATAACCCTGTTACATTGTTTTGTTTTTTTTCTTTTTTACTGTGACTGCTAGTTTTTCCAACTCTACCCATCACCCTTATAATATAATTCACATATAAAGTAAGAACTATATGAAGCAAATCCAGGAATCAGTGGATAGAAGTTGGGATTTGCATTGTATTAATATGAAGGGATTTATAAAAGAATTAATTATTTGAATTATAAGTATAAAGAAGAGCCATGTTTAGTAGGGCAAACTAATTTTGTAGCATACTTTAAAAAAATAAGATTATCAGAAGATAGCACAAAAGTTAGAAAATATTCCACCTCAATCTGTTGATATCAGATAATCCCAGTGAATTCACGCTAGATCCTATGTATTAGAAAAATGATTTTATAGATCAGTCTGAAATTCCCACCTATTCCGAGTATAAACAAACGATAAAGATCAAAGTCATCTACTATAAATATGTCTCTAATTATCTGATATGGACAATTGCAATTAATTCTAAAATATAAACACTGTGAGAAATATATTCTCTTTTATACATAAAGATCTTGAGCCAAAAAGATATTCAGTAATACAACTAAGGTCAAATAGTGTTTGTTGAAGCTTAGGAACAAACCACAAAAAATAATATATAAATAAATTTATACATTTAAAATGGATCTTTAATACAGTTAGGTTTATTATTTAGAGAGTAGAAGACCTACAAGAAAAAAAATAGTGGCTGAAAAGTTCCCCCCCACAAAATAAACTACATATCAAGTATTCCCAAAATTCCTCAAACAAAAATTCCTCCTTACTCTATCCTGGTTGATAGACACCAAGATAGGAAAGTTACAGGAGAAACCCTCAAAGCAGGATCTTTTATAAAAAATGCTAAATGTGTATGTGCCTAGCAAAAGATCTTTAAAATATATTAAGTAATAATTTAGCAATAATCATTCAAAAACCAGAACAGAGTTTTAGCTATTTCAAGTCTCTTAGTAATTTAAACAGCAAGTAGGAATAAAACTCAGTAAGGTGAGAAAAGACTTTGACAAAAGTATTAATAAATTGGTTTTACTGCAATCCATACGTTTCCCCCTTCAAAAACAAAGTATTAATTATTTTAATGAATGATCACTAGGATCCACAATACTTCAGACCAGTACTACTGCACTTGAAATCAATATAAGGTTAATTCTCTGTGCAAAATCAAATACCAGAAAATGCAGAGAAATTGGTACTTTAAGTAAAAACTTCATTCTTAAAATACTAAAAATAGAAAGGAAGAAAGAAAGGGAGGGAGGGGAAAACAAAGGGAAAAAAAAGCTCAAATTTCAGTTTAGAATCCAACCCAAATAGAAAAAAGTAGCAGATTAAACACAAACAAAGTCAGAAATTATAAAAGCAAAAATTATTCAAATTAAAATATAATAAGAATAACACTGAACATTGAAATTTCAAGAATATTACATTTCTAAAATTAGGAATAAAATATATATATAAATAGGAAAAAATACATATATATACACAGGCATTGTAAAGGTTAAATAATACAAGGATTATATCTAAAATTATAACAGTAATTTTGAGAACTGTAGAAGTCATGGAAAGTTGTGGTGCTGTCAAAACTGACCTCAAAATATTGGGAAAACAGAAAAACAGACTCATTAAAATTTTTGAGTCAATAAAATCTTTTCAAAAAATTTTCACAAAGAAAACTCTCATCCAGGTCAGTGTGATGTTAATGTACTATCACACATTCACGAAATAATGCCAATTTTATTTTAAACTTTTCTATGGAATATAAAAAGATAATATCCCGAAACTAATGTATGAACGTTAATATTCCATATCAATTTATACGGTAATATAACTTTCTTGCAAAAACTAGGTAAGAAAATGAAGGTCCAACTGTACACATTGATGTATTTTAAATGGTTCTAAATAAATTACAAAAATGAATTCAGCATTTTACAAAAATATTAATGTATCAAGACCAAATTGATTATCTCCTGAATAGAAGTTTGCTTTTTAGTATTAGAAATCCATATGTAATTTCTCACATTAAGAAATTAAATGATAAAGCATATTTATCTAAATAGATACTGTAAATGTGTTTGAGATTGTCTAACATATACTAATGAAAAAACCCTTTGTATACTATGGATGAAAGGAAACATATAATGAAAGGTTTCTAAAAAGCTATTATATGTGTTACCTCATTGTGAAATATTGAAATGACTGCCTTTGTATGTTAAGTAAAAAATACAGTGTTCTTACTCTATTTTGTACTAAAAAATTACATATACTTAGGGGAATTAAAAAAATTATTTTCCACATATAAAGTCATACTTCCCTGCTCCCCACTAATAATGGAACAGAATTTAAGATAATGCAGCAGTAGGCTGAATGAAACACATTCACACATATACACACACACTACATACTTGATATGCAAAGGCAATTTTCTTTACATTGATAACAGGATGTTGGAAGATGTAGTTTATTAAAATTGAAGCTGGCAATTAAAATATATAAAACATATAGGAAGAAGTCTACAAAATATATGTGATCCTTCACTGGAGAAAATGAAAATATACTATGTTTTTGGATAAAACAAATCAATATTGTAAAGATATTAAATACTTTCAAAACTGATCTACAGATGTCCATCAAAATCTTTACACAATTTTGAGTTATTTTAAGAAGATATTTCTTCTTAAGAGGACACTATAATTGTCCATAAAGAAACAGTCTGTGGGCCTTCCCCTATCAGCTAAAAAAATAATATTGAAGGCTTAGAAAAGTAGAAGCAAAGAAAAAACTGAGAAATATGTCCATATGTATCGAGTTGTGTGTATTCAAGCTGACACTGCAAATCAGAGAAAAATAGTACTTTGATAGATACGTACTTCCAAAAGTATAGGAATCCTTACCTCAGTCTGTACCTGAAAATTCAATCTAGGTTAATTACAGACTGACATGTGGTGTAAATTTAGTTCTTATTTAATATCCTCATGTTTCACAATCAAATAATTGTATGTTATTTAATTGCTTAGATCACTGTACCTGGGTTTGTATCTCTTGGTTTCTTCCTACATAGAGAATGATTTTTCTTTCAGTTTATATGAGTGCCTGTATTCTCTTACTTGATTTTCCAAAATTTCAACTTAAAGTTCTCTACTTTTTGCATAACACATCATATTTCATATAACTTAAGAAGCTCTTATGTGTAAATTAGAGAGTAAATATCAAGTGTGAATTTCAATCAGTGTAACTTGCTCTTTTGGAGCCAGAAATGTATTACTACTTCACCCTCACGGGTTCAAACGTGGAGGAAAACGTTCACTTCTACCAGCTGAGATTTCCCTGGGGTCAGACTGATGCCTCTAGAGCAGAGACTTCAGAAACAGCAGGAATTACACCTGGCTATAGTAGAAAACAGGCAGCCAGTCATGGCAGCCTCACACTGCAGTGTGGCTATATCTCAATGCCCACTGAAGGACATAACAGCCACTGAGCATATGGCTACATCAACGCTGTCTCCTCCCAGGTTATTATTTTCTCAACCATCCATGATGAGTTCCTTATATTTTTCTCACCTAAACAGACAATGTATGAATATGAAAATCTTGGTAAATAGTGTGTCCGAGAAAGCAAGAAAATATTTCATTTTGCTTAAATGCATTGTTTGGTCCAAAACTTTAGGCATGAAAATAAAGTACAAGTAGATCAGGTTGGTAAAAACTTCACATATAGCTTGATTTTAAATTATTTTGTGAATAGAGATTAGTTACATGATAATAAAAATTGAAGACTTGTAAAGTATCCTTTGCCTTTTAGAAGTTAAATAGTGTATTTGTCTCTGATGATTAGAAAAATACTAATTTATCAGTAAGTGAACCATTATATGCATTATTGGTTATGGTGAGAAAATAACAGGGTCACAATTTATAGACTTTATTCCTGGATTTATGAATATCTAGAGATGTGTCTTTGGTAGAACTGACTTTTTCACCCACTAAACTAATACATATATATTAAAACTTACCTTAATATTTTTTTTATGTATTGAATGTATTGCTAATCATACTTGGCAATGTTAGGTTACTGGAAATATCAAACGTTACAACTCGTTTGAAGCTCAATTTTTGAAATTCAGAGTTTGAAACTGGTGTATTTTTCTAAGGCCATTTTGATAAAGTAAGATTCTAATTGCACAGCATTCTGATTATTTATTATTCTATTATCACAGACAATTAAATCAATACTGGTTATCTTTTCTGTTTCAATTCACACTGCAAGTGAAACATACTATTCTTTTCAGTTAAAAACGTTTACGAGTTAAAATCCTCAAATAATAAAAATCACCTTCATTGACCACTATTCCAGTATTAACTAAATAGGCTGTGCATTTTTTCTTTCTAATCTTGTGTGCATATACTGAGTTTAGGGGTAGGTGAATTATTAATTTTGGTGGAAAAACAATCGCCACCGGTTTTACAGTTGAGTTTTCTCTAAAAAAAGAAACAAATACAATTGCATGAGAAGAATAGTTTAGGATATCAGAATGAAACTGCAAAGAATTGTCTTCCTCTGATATCTATAATTATGAGAGAACTAAAAATGAAGCAGTGATAAAACATCATCAACTAAACAAATGAAGGGACATAATCTTATACACTCAACTCTTCAATAGAATGGGTTTGAACTGCAGGACTGCACTTAAAGGTCTTTTGTTTTGTTTTGTTTTTTTCCTTCCCCAACAGTAAATATGACAGTACTGCATAATTCACAATTGGCTGAATCAGTGAATATTGAACGGTGGATGTGGAGAACTGTGTATATGAAGGGCCTACTCTAAATTACACTTGGATTTTTAACTGCATGGAGGGTTGGCACCCTAACCCCAAGTTGTTCTAGGGTCAACTGTGTAACATCCTTCAAAAATTCAAACAAATGAACAGTTAGCAGGTGATTCAAAGACGGGAGCACATAATAGAAAGGCCCCATGCCCCACCACTGCTTAACCCCCAGAAGCTGGATAGGCAACTCGGCAAGATCCTGAGAATTCTTGGTAATGTCCCCAGATTTTGTAACAATAAAACAGGCTGATTAACATTTTCTATTTCAGATTGATAAATAATGGGAATAGCTTTTACAGAGAAACCACTGAATTGAAGATATGAGCAATACATCTGACTCCAAACTGCACATGTAAAGGATCCATGACCATTCAAGGAATTAAAAAAAAAAAAAAGTATAGGTTTCTAGTTGTCACCTTATTAGTTTATTTCAAGAACACTTGATCAAATTTCAGAAAAAGAACAAAGACTGAGCCTTATTACAGTCTTTTTCCTTCATTTATCAATGTTTCAGCTCAGTCAACAACAACAAAAAAACCCAACAAAAATAGCAAAAAAACCCTCAGTTGCCAAATATTAACTAGAAAAAGCAAATCAATATCAGATAGAAGATACTGCCAAGGAAAACCATCACATATGAGCAAAATAAAAGAAAAATAACAAATGCTTTTTAAAAGTTGAGTATAGAAGAAAACTCAAGGAAGGCAATTTTCTCGGGGGGGGGATCTTCATTCTTAAAAAGGAAAAAAAAAAAAGCATGAATATGGTAAAGAAAAACCATAAAGGTGGATACACAAAATAATGGAATGAAAGTAAAACTATAGATTGAAGGAAATGTTTTAAAATGAAACAACATATTTAGAGAAGTAGTTAATAAATCTGAAACCGCAATAAGGAGAAAAAACACTACTGAATATCAAAACACAGATCTATTGAAACAAATGGTGATGATCACA
This sequence comes from Globicephala melas, assembly GCF_963455315.2. Lineage (NCBI taxonomy): Eukaryota > Metazoa > Chordata > Mammalia > Artiodactyla > Delphinidae > Globicephala > Globicephala melas. The sequence goes on along the minus strand of NC_083317.1, from coordinate 21,644,689 downwards.
GTAAAAGCAAAAGGAATTTCAAGGACTTTGAAGCAACTTACTTAAGCAAACAGAATAATCAAATTAATCCAACACAAAACAGCAAACTACTAGAAACTCATGCTTTCAATGTTCTGCTATGAGAATTTTCTTAAAATTAAGGAAAGGAAAATTATTCAAATCAAAGGACACCCGGCTTTGAGACAAAAAGTGCAGAACAAAAACTGTATTCAAGCATTGAATATTCTTCAGCTTTCCTTTCTTCATATATTCGATTATCATTTTAAAATTTTAAAATAAGGTAATTAAATATGTTTTAAATTTAAAATAGCACCTATACAAGCAGTTAATTTATCATGAGTAATTAAAAACTCTCAATGTTTACAACCTTAATGACAATTTCATAAAACAAGAAACAGAACCTGATAAAACTGCACAGAGAAACAAAGTCCACAAAATATAGTTGGAGATTTCATTACTTACCTTCAATAATTGGTAGCACAAATAGATTAAAAATCAGCAAGCATATAGAAAATGTGACTACAAATATCAAGCAGCTGGACATAATTAACACTGTTATAGAACACACAACTAATAACATCTATTTCAAATATATACAGAACACTTGCCAAGATAGACTATATTCTGGGTCATAAAACAAGTCTTATAAATATAATATCACTCAAGTCATGCAATGAAACTAAAAATCAGAACAAGGAAGAAATATCTGTGTTCAAATTATTTAAAAGGAAAATGAGAGTATTTTGTATGAATAAAAATGTTCACAATATATTGATATTTATGGAGTGCCACTAAAGCAGTAATTGGGGTAATACATAGCAATAAATTGCCATATTAGAAAGAGAAAAGGTTGCAAATAAATGACTTCAGCTTCTAATAAAATGCAGGGAGCAGGAAACCAAAAAGTTCAGCTCTTTGTTAAAAACAAAAGTTTGATTTTTTTTTTTTAAGGCCCAAACACAGACAATTACAAAAGTCTTACCTGACAGTCCTCACACCCAGGGAAAATCTACTCACCCCACAGCAGTCCTGCTGCACGCACAACCAGCGCCTTGCTGCCTCTGAAGGGAGCTGCACTCAAACACTCAGGTCCCACTGGTAGGCTGTGCTCTTTTATATAGAGCTGAACTCGTAACTCAGGTGTCTCCACTTAGAGGTCTCTTTATCTGGAGTTTTCCACTGAGGCTTTCCTCAGGAAGCTCAAACGGAGACCTCTTTATGGGGGAAGGAGAGAGAAACTTGGAAGATACTTTTCTCTACTCTGACTTGCTACTTATAAGTTTTCCACTCCAAGTACCTCCCCACCTCTAATGCCGTAAAACTGTAGCAGACTTTAGTTCTGGGCTATTCAACAGTGAGATGACCTCCACCTGCTTGCCAATCCACCCAACTCGCCTCCAGGGGCGGGGTCACAAATGGAGAAAGAAGGAACAGGTGTGGAGGAGCAGAGCTTTCTGCAGTTTAGCCACTTACTTGTACTACAGGAGTAAGTGAATACATGCTTGACTGTTACTTGCATTTTGACTTGTTTTAATTAGCTACCCTGACACCTTGCAGCTCATTACTCCCCAACTCAGTAGAGTTCCCAACAAAAACAGCATATGAAACTATAAGTAAGTAAAAGGAAGAAAGTAATAAAGATCTATTATCTCCCAAGATAATAGAAAGCAGAAAAAAAATTGACAACATAGGTGTAACCAAAAGCAGATTCTTTGAAAAGATCACTAAAGTTGATAAACCTCTAACTAGACTGATGGGAGGAAAGAAGAAAAAGAAAGAAAAAGAGAGACAGCAAAAATGACCCATCTGAAATGAGAGAGGTGCTTTCATTACAGATTATACAGATAACTAAAGGTTAACAAAGGGAATATTATAAACAACTTTTTGCCAAGAAATTTGACAGCTCATATGACAGGAACAAATTCCTTGAAAAAACACAAACTAGAGTAGTGACCTCAAGAAAAAATATGTAACATGACTAGTAGTATAGTTATGAAATGTATTAACTTTGTAGTTCCAGGTTCAGATGTTCACACTAGTGCAAGCAGTGAATTTTATGAAATACCTAAAGTTGATATGGTACCAATTCTATACGAACTCCTCCAGAAAATTAAAAAGATAAAATATTTCCCAACTCACCCTATAAAGTAGTTATTATCCTGATATTAAAACTAGATAAGGGGCTTCCCTGGTGGCACAGTGGTTGAGAATCTGCCTGCCAATGCAGGGGACACGGGTTCGAGCCCTGGTCTGGGAAGATCCCACATGCCGTGGAGCAACTGGGCCCGTGAGCCACAACTACTGAGCCTGCACATCTGGAGCCTGTGCTCTGCAACAAAAGAGGCTGAGATAGTGAGAGGCCCGCACACCGCGATGAAGAGTGGCCCCAGCTCGCCGCAACTAGAGAAAGCCCTCACACAGAAATGAAGACCCAACACAGCCAAAAATAAAACAATAAATAAATTTATTTAAAAAAAAACTAGATAAGATTACAGAAAGCAAATTTTTTTTAAAGTTACAGATTAATATCCCATATGAAAATGGATGCAGAAATTCTGAATATTTTAGCAAACTGACTTCAGACAACATAAAAATGATAATGAATCATGATCAAGTGAAGTTTATCCAAGGAATGCAAGGTTGATTAAAAAATCAATCCATGTAATTTATCAAATTAACATAAGAAAGAAAATGATCATTTGAAAATTCAAACAAAGCATTTGGCAAAATCCAACATCTATTTCTTATAAAATGTTTTAGTAATTAGGAATAGAAGGAACTTCGTCAACATTGTAGACCATCTGTCATGGCTCAATGGCTAACAAAATATCAATAGTTAATAGTGATCAAATTAAGGGTTTGTTGAAGGAGGTCAGGGAGAGGACTTGACTGTGGTTGACCCAAGAACTGGACATGGACAATCTGAGGAACCTCACCCCTCCCCTGTCCTTAGAATTTATGTTCTGCCCACCTTTCCCACAGTAGCAGCCATTTGAAGGATGCAACCTTGAGAAGGCAACAAGTTCCTGGACCATTGGGAAGCTTATATGTAATGAACCAAATTATGGCCTCCATATAAACTTTTAACGTTCTGGTGGGAAGGGGCAGAGATCTGCTTGTCTTACAGCCACCCAAAACAAGCCTCATACGTAAGTTCTCTTGCTTATTAAATGACACTTACCAATCTGGAGTGGTCTGCCTCTTTCTTGGATCTCTCCTTGCCTTCTGTACACAGTGGCTAATTTCAGCTTTCACCAGGGAACCCCAGAAAATTTTGAACCAACAGTGTTACTGGTAAGTTCAGGAGCAAGACAATGATGGTCACTCTCACCACTTCTCTTCAACATTGTACTGGAGATTCTAGCCAGGAACAAAAGGTAGAAGAAAAAAAAAGCAACCAAATTGTAAAGGAAGAAATAAAACTTTCTTTAGATGCACACATACATTTTTATAATATCAGGAATGATATATAATTTTCAGACATTTTTTAAATTTAGTTATTTAATAATGAGATGTCACTATTTAAATATAAAGGCCACTTATGTGGCATCAATTATCACTTGATGATTCTAAATAAAATTTATAGGAAAAATATTTATAACAAAAGATTACCTTTAAATTTGAGGTTAAAAGGAATACAGATATTTATATGCTTCATTTCAAAATATTTTTTAGTATCTACCAAGCATGAATTCTGCATATGTATGAGATAAGAAACTTGTTCTATTTTTTTCATATATTTTAAATATTTATATTTTTAATCTTCTAAGTTCTAAAAATATTAGTATATAACATATTACAATAAAATAATTTCAAATATCCAATGACCTGTATTTTTTCTATAGTAATATTTTTTTAGATATAGGTTTTACTATAAAGCAGAGTCAGTTTTGAAGCATTTGCAACTAAGCATGACCCTATGGGGTATTCCCAGGACAGACCCCTCCTCCATATCCTCTGCTGTAGCTTCTCTCTGAAGTACCCAGATAATAGTATCACATGCATATTTCCTGGGTTTTTCAGATGCTAAAATCACCACCAAATGGAAGAAATTAACTACGTGATGATCATAAGCATGTAGCCCAGACCTACTGACTCCTAAGGACTGATAATGTGACACCCTGTGATACCACGCTGTTACCTCAACATCAACCATCAACCAGAAAACTGTGCACGGACTGATCACATACTCCACAACCCTCACTCCCTCACTTGGCCTTTAAAAATGCTTTGCTAAGGGAACCCTCATACACTGTTGGTGGGAATGTAAATTGATACAGCCACTATGGGGAACAGTATGGAGGTTCCTTAGAAAACTAAAAATAGAACTACCATACGACCCTGTAATCTCACTACTAGGCATATACCCTGAGAAAACCATAATTCAAAAAGAGTCATGTACCACAATGTTCATTGCAGCTCTATTTACAATAGCCAGGACATGGAAGCAACCTAAGTGTCCATGGACAGATGAATGGATAAAGAAGATGTGGCACATACATACTATGAAATATTAGCCATAAAAAGGAATGAAATTGAGTTATTTGTAGTGAGGTGGATGGACCTAGAGTCTGTCATACAAAGTGAAGTAAGTCAGAAAGAGAAAAACAAATACCATATGCTAACACATATATATGGAATCTAAAAAAAAAGTAAAATAAAATGGTCATGAAGAACCTAGGGGCAAGATGGGTATAAAGACACAGACCTACTAGAGAATGGACCTGAGGACATGGGGAGGGGGAAGGGTAAGCTGGGATAAAGTGAGAGAGTGGTAGTGTATATTTGGACGTATATACACTACCAAATGTAAAATAGATAGCTAGTGGGAAGCAGTTGCATAGCACAGGGAGATCAGCTCTGTGCTTTGTGACCAGCTAGAAGGGTGGGATAAGGAGGGTGGGAGGGAGGGAGATGCAAGAGGGAAGAGATATGGGGATATATGTACATGTATAACTGATTCACTTCGTTATAAAGCAGAAACTAACAAAAAAAAAAAAAAAGCTTTGTTGAAACCCTTGGGGGAGTTTGGGGTTTTTTGGGCATAAACCACCCATCTCCTTGCATAGCCCTGAAATAAACATTTCTCTGCTCCAAACTCCAATGTTTCAGTAGCGTTTGGCCTCACTGTGCATTGAGCACACGAACTTGCATTTGGTAGCATGTCAAAGAGGATTATATTTAATATAAGGAATAATATTTTATAGTAATACATAACCTTTATATATATTTCCAAATTTTATGACCACAGCATGTGATTTATGTATCATTCTTCAAGGAAAAAAAGAGAAAATCTTAAGCTACCTGTTCACTTAACATCCATTATGCGGATAAACAGCTTTCTTTAAATTGAATCCAGATATTAACCCAGACATTTATAGTACTGAATGAACCCTGTAATAAGCAATATTACAATATTAAATTACAATATTATAATATTAACTTGGGAATATAATTTCTGTATGACTAAATATCATAAATGAAGACATTTTTTAAAACCTGGCTTAAGAACAAGATTAATTTTCCACATTGATTGCCTTATTAAAAGACTACTCAGAATAATGGTCAGAAATGCATACAAAATAATTCATAAAAATAAATAGGGATAAAACCAGCAATATTTTGATATTATTAAATATTTTGAAAGCTAATTTATTTATGTTTGTTCCTATTTCAACTGATTTAGAGATACAGCCTCTACTTAAATAGATTTTGAAGGTTAATGGGTCCATTTTCATACTGCATTATCTGGTTCTGCTGCCTGGTAACATTCCATCACAACAATGCCAGTTTTTGTTCCAATAATCATCACCTAATTGCATTTACCAATTTCAACATTTCATTTTTCTTTTCAGATGCATTATTATCTCTGAGCATCTAAGGTTTTTATTTTAGAAGAGTATACCAAAATATATTAATACTCTTTTGCTGACTTAAGAGGCTTCTTATTTTGTGTAAATGCTACCTTGAGGTCAGTAAGAGAGAAAAAAAAAAGTGCAGGATCTATTAGTAAATCATTCTTCATCTGTCTTAAAATTAGCCCATAAATCTGATAATTTTCTGGCCATTTTATCTTTTCTATTACAAACTGCACAAGTGAAAATGTTGCTTCATATATAATATTAATTAAATTTGGACACTTCAGAATAGTTCTAATTTAAAGTCCTTCGAGAAGATGCTGTCAGTAGCCAGTCCATATACATTTAGCTCAATCCTGAGAGCCTCTTTCAAATATTTTCTACACACACAAATGTACTCATATCTCTCTCTCAGCCTAAGTGCATCTTTGGCGACAGGCAATTTCTTTGGTCCTTATACTGGGTGGACTGAAAGTTCCAAAGAGGAAATGACCCCAGAGGGATCTACATTAATGAAAGGAAATAGTTGGTGAATAGATACCCCAGCATCCTCTGTCCAGGAGCCATAATTTTAAGGTATATTTTCTCAGTATTCAGCAAGTTCTCACACATTAAGCCCTAATATCCCCTTGAAGCTCACATGTGTATCCTCGGTCGGCTTCCTTCTCCCCCCATCTCACTTCTCTACTTCCCTATCAAACCTACGTTTACTGGGAATTCCTTGTAAATTTTCTATTGTCTCAAGGTCTGCATTCAGGGAAATCTAAACTAAGGCTGCACTATGTAAAACAATGCATGTTCCAGAATGCCATAACTATTATAAATTCATGATACTATTATATCTGAGTCTTATTATTTTAAAATACAAAGTACATATTTTTGAAGCATTTTGTGACCATTCACTTATTCATTTATTTACATAAATTTGTGTATAATACAGAACACAAAGGAACATATTAAAAACCCAGTTTGTGTAAAAAAAAACCTAAACAATCAAGAATAAATCATAAACCACACACAATGGTAATATTTCACATTTTTCTTTTTTAAATCTCTCTTGATCCAGTCTTATTTGTTATTAACTTAGGGTAGGTAATTTTAGAAAGAATTTGTTGGAGCAATGTGTGTTAAAAAGATTGGGAAAAAATTAAGATTTCATTTCATTGCATAAAAGTAAGACCAATGTCAGCACTGAGTGCAGTGCATGTTGACAAAGGCTCTCCCCTTGACCAAACCTTAGTCAGTCTCCTCTGAGCCCTATTTCCTACTAGGCATCAATCTTGGCCTATAAAAACTATAGACTTTCAGCATTAGGGTTCCACTCTCATGACCTAATTACCTCCCAAATGCTATCACAATACGGCTTCAACATATGAATTTTAGAGGGACACAAACACTCACTCCATACCATGCACAATAGCACATTGCTTACCTGAGTTGTAGTGTGATAACAGATGGGCAAGGACAAAATATATCTTTGAATATATTTGATTGCACTTGTAGATAGAAATTGTATGCCAAGTAAAATTGTTACACGTGTGATGGAGCCTTGATACTCTTCATAGTGTACAATAAAGATGAAATCAGTTTGTAAAAAGTTGAAACACTTCAGTACTGTTGGCAAGTAATTGTTTCATCAATCTTTCCTCAAATCCTCTGCTAACCCAGATGCTAAGCCTCTGTTCCAGGAACTCTCAAATTAAAGTCACTAAAAGGGTTAAAAACCTTGCATAACAGGGATTCCAGAAGTCTACTTTAGCTCCATATCTGGGATCATGCATCTTTTTAGAGCAGTGTGACTGTCCTATACTTACTGTTAAGTAGTTTTCTATTGTCCCGGAATGAAGCTTTATTTATTATATTTCCTAACTCCTGGAATAACTGTCCACTGAAGTCTTTATTTAAATACTTCTTGTAATAAACAAAGATTTCCTCATAAGTCCATAAAATATAACTTTGCTCCAAATTTCACTAGCCTGTTTTCTGAATCTTATGTTGAGTTGTTAATGGAATCCAGACCAACATGAAAGTCAATATATCATGCAGTTTGTTTTCTCAGTTAGAAAACTGTAAATGACAGGAAACCCCATGTTAAAACTCTCAGGTCAAATTTTAATTCAATGAAAAGTTAGGATAAGAAACAGGATAGTAGTTAAAGCTCATTTTGGAGATCTTTTATTTCCACTTCCCTCTCTTTTATCTACTTGCAAAGGTTTCTAAACCTCCTGTCCTTATATTATATTCTACTTGAAAAGACATCAGTTTCAGATAATTTTCTTTTTTCCTTTAGACCAACTAAATCTCACTAATGAGTTTCCAAGTAATATTTGCTTTTTAATAGTCAATTTTGGAGATGAGAAGGTACTTTGAGCCAACATAAAGTATTGAATATGGAATTCCATGATCTGAGAGAAACAATGAGAAAGATGCTTAAAAACAAACTCTTCAATCCTTATAAGACACAGAAAAGGAATTCTACACAATTCTATGCACAGGAAGAGCACTAAAAATGTCTTAGAGAAGACAGTGCCCACCTTTGAGGTTTATAGCATCTGATGAATAAGCACAGACCTACAACACAGGGAGCCAGAGGCATTAAAATTTCATGAAGTTTATATACAAATGATTAGCTGATGGTACCTAAAATGTTGTGTTTATTTGTAAATATCTCCTTACACTTTGTATGTGGTTTTTCTGTTCTTGCTTTCACAATTTTTAGTTATTATTGGTGGGTTTGGTTTTCCCAAATGAGTGGGCAGGAATTTCCTTTTGCTATTATTAGATATTTAATAAATCAATACTTTGCATAAGAAGAAATTCCTCAAAAAGATATTTAAAAGCCACCATAAATTACTTCAACATTTTTGATGTTTTCAGTTAAATCTAATTGTGACCTTCAAATTGTAAAGAAAATTCCCCTGAAGTTTTTAAAATTTGAAATTAAACTCATAAAACTCAGCATATTTAGACATTTGTTGAGTCCTTAAAACTAAGTGTCCTTTCAAAGTGTAAAGTCAGAACAGTGCTTGAAGTTTCAGACATTTTTGTAGTCATTTCAAACATATTGTCAGCTATATAAAAGGTTAGGCTTTGCCCTCAGTCCATGCACATAGATTCTGATTGATGTCAATGGGAACCAAGTGAGAAGTTTGTGGGCCCTGAAGTTCGAAACTTTATGGGTTTTTCACAGTATCTTTGAAGTCTAGTTTCTGTGGAAAAATATAAAGTTTAAAAAGTAGCTCTTCAGGGCTTATCCTTATCCACTGAGAACATGTTTAGATTGCCTGTTTTAAATGCAGAGCTAGGCTGGAATTCCATAAATGTAATATGCTTATAGAGTGGCTGATTACAGGGATTCTTTCCATTGAGTTCAATTTCTAGACTTGGAGACAAGAGTGGCAAACTTTATCCTGGTAACCTATCTTTTTATACACATTGACTGTGGGTTTTTTTCTGCTGCAGTAGTGAAAGCTATACACTGCCATTCGTGTTAATACTAAAATTAAATTTATTCCTATCATTATTTTTTACCTATAAGTATCTTCAACAAAATGAGTGGAATAACCTTTTACAAATCCATTAGAGACTTTGATATTTACACTGTGGCAAAGGACAGATATTGCTTTGTAAGAACTCTCTATTATTAATTGGAGTTTATTTTTACAAATATGGTCAAAAGAAAACCATTTAAGGCTAAGTTAAAGAAGAATAACTTAAACCCATTTTCCTAAAAATCAGAATACTTTGTTGAGCTACAGACTTTGGAATAAAATTCATATTATTTAGAAATAACCACAGTATTATCAAAAAGAAATCATTAATGTTAAAAAAAAATCTATTTTCTCATTTCAAGATATAGCTCTCATTTTGTAAAATCAAATGCTCACAACTGTGTTTCTTAGATAACTATGGTTTTCATTTATAATATAATTAAGTTGTGCCTAAAATTCCTGAATCTGTGAGTCTTTTTCTGGAACAATCTTTGTCATTTTGGTATTTGAGACTTATTTACACAATACAGGCTCAATATTCTTGACAGCTCATCTAATATGAGCCTTATAATCTATCTCACTGTAACTGGAGGAAAGTGCTGAAGCAGCACTCAAGAACTGTGATTCTTTTGAAAGAAAAGAAAGCAGAGGCAATTCTCCAGCTAGGAAACAAAACTTCATTGTGGTGGGGATTTTAGGCTGACTAGAGTTCAGTATTAAAACAACTGAATGCCAGAGAATAGGAAAAAGGTTAAACAAGGAAAGACATTTAATGTACCAAACATCAGTTTTTCTGCTGTCTTATGCTTTCAATTGGTTGATAACTGAGGAACATAACTAGCACATAGACTGCATATCAGTTTTTTTCTTTGATTCCCCATGTGTCTATAAATCCATATTGTCTGCTACAGATTTGCAGATGACCAGGCCAGCTTCTCTCCCATGCTCCAATCACCTCCAGCGGACACAGCTCTGGAGTAATCAGTTTTAACTCATTGAGGAAACTTTGAGTATATCAGCTCCTAAGACAATGAGAATCTATTCTACCACTGTCACATCTCATACAGGCATTCTTCTTTTTCATCTCTTGTCTAAGGCACCAATTGAAACATCTTCAAATTCATATATTTTTCTTCAATCCTATAGATTCATTGACTTCAAACTATCTTTTGCTTTCTGTTCCATGAACTTTCCCTGAATCAAAGAAATACAACATTCTGGCTATAGTCTTACAATTTAAGGATCATTGGAGAAAACAGAGAGGATGACGAAAAAAATTTCCATCTCAAATAATCCATCCATACACAAGAAAAGTAATTGATTAACCTCAGACATAGGGGAAAGGCTAACCTCCTGAATTACTGAGCCAATTTCCAGTCCCGTGTTTTGTTGGTAACCAGAGTTACACTGGGAAGGGAAAATAAATATGATGAAATTAAAAAAGAATATGCAAGGAAATTAGGTATCACAAGGGAAAATAATGAGAAAGTCTTGCAATTTGCTACTATTTCATTGTGTTTTTAATTGTCTAAACATAAATTCAGTGACACCTCACCCACACCAAACCTGCTTGTTCCATTTCTATAAAACACATAACCACACATACTACAGACTATCTTAACAAATGCAGTCTGGCATGGGTTGTCACATAGAGTAAGAATAGTATTAACTGTAACATAATCTGGACCAACCTTATCCAAAGCAAGTAAAGTCAAGTCAGGTTCAAATAATATAGGATTATGGAAATAAACAAAGACCACAAAAATAAGAACAAGCAAAGAGCTCGGCTAAGGAGTCAGCTACTGTCACTTCTGTTTTGGCAGAGACTCACAGGCAGACAGAATGGTAAAGCTTTGTAAGGGAAAAGAAGAAAGCTTCAGGTATATCCTGATCAGAGGTTTTGGCACAGAGAAGGTTTAGGCGGACTAATTAGAAGAGAGGCATCCTATATGATTGGTTAGGGGTACATATTTGGCTTTCTCTGATTGGTCCTAAGTTGGAAACACTGACAAAAATTAGAGAAGCTGTCAGTCATTAATCAAGTCTTGGCCATTTTGGCTTGACTGCTGCAGAGGTTCCCTGTGCTGGTAACTAGGGACGGCAATCTGACTTCCTACAAGTCTGACTTCATTAGCCTATATATCTGTAATCCTCTAGTTCATTTAAATTGTTATAGATGTTGGTATTATCCTCATGTATCTTATAACCCATTCACATGCTTTTATCCACTGCCTTTAACTGATATCTCAGAGGGCAGGGATGTCTCTTCATTTATTTGTATAGGATTCAATATTTAATAAGTTAACATTTTGGACTAAGCACTTGCAGTTTTGATTAAACATACCAATTCACCTATACTCACTTTCATTTTATAGCGTTATTAATTAAAAAATAAGTAAACTGGGCCTTATACTTGAAAACACTTCAGCAGAAGGCAAAGGTATCACACATTAAAAAATAGGGATGATTGTAGCTTGGTTAAATATTTCTCTTTAACATTTTAACTTATGTTTTAACTTTTAGTCACAATAGGGAGGTGGATGACCTTTTAAGCTTTTCAAGATCATCTAAGAAACAGTGATTTCAAATAAGTTTAATCTGTGATCCTGCCCAGCACAAAAATATGGGTAATTTGAAAATTACATCCCATGATAAATCTCCTAGGAATTTTCTCTATTACATTCACTGACATTTCCACAGTGCACAGATGCATTTATAAGAGAACTCTGTACAATGAAATGAATTAGATTAATGGAAGAAAAGAGGAGTCCTAATTCCATATAAGCATATTTTGTTGAATCTATTTCTGTGCAAGTTCTTTTTGACAGAAGAAATTCTTCTTTAAATGTCATGCTAAAAACTATAGAAAACTGACTTATCCTAACTCTAGTTATGCTCATAAGTATAATGCTTTGCTCATTTGATCTTTAAAAAATATTTAATGATCAACTGTAGTACTTTATTTATTTATTTATTTATTTTATTTTTATTTTTTTGCAGTACACGGGCCTCTCACTGTTGTGGCCTCTTCCGTTGCGGAGCACAGGCTCTGGATGCGCAGGCTCAGTGGCCATGGCTCACGGGCCCAGCCTCTCCGTGGCATGTGGAATCCTCCCGGACCAGGGCACGAACCTGCATCCCCTGCATCGGCAGGCAGACTCCCAACCACTGCACCACCAGGGAAGCCTTCAACTGTAGTACTTTAAATGCTATTTGTATGATTTCAAATTTAAGATGAATATTAGAAAAACATACCAAATCAACATTTATTTGTTTCATACACTACAATAAACACATTCTTCTTTTACTAATAAATACTCTTTCCGAAGCCATAATTTTATAGAGACAAGGTACATAATTATTGAAAACAGAGTTTTCATAGATTCAGAAACTTTTAGATGGGGGAAAAGTGAAAATCTCTTATGTAACTTGCCTGTGCTACACAGCTAGTTACAGCAAGATTAGTAATAAATTGTATTTACATTTTTATATTATTTTATTTTGTAGTATTTCCTATACTTATTTATGAAAAAATAACTTTTTTGCTGATAGTTCAATTGCATTTTAAGCCTTTTATCCCTTAAGACTGACACTGTTACTTCAGTTTACTTATTTGCTTAAAATTGTTTTTCACTTTTATATAAGAAACAAAATCTGATATGTGTATATATAGGATGAGGAATGGTGTCTCACCTTCTAAATCATTAAGATTAGGATACTAATTATACCTACATAATAATATTGCATATGATTATATGAGCTACTATAAACATTCAAAAAACTGACCAATTCATAATAAACAATAAATATTAGCTCTGGGCTTATTTTTGTTGTTATTGTTCTTGCTGTTGTTTTATTACTATTTAATTGTTGCAGCTACTGTTATAGAAAGAGCATTAACTTAGAAATAAGATGACCTTGATCTTAGATCTAGCTAAATTCACACTTAATTCTCTGACCTAAAAAAATTTGTTAAACTTCTGTAGGAATCAATTTCTCTCATCTATAATATGAAAAAAACTAGACTAGAAGACTTTAAACAATGTCTCCTATGAAAAATACTTTTATTTACCATAAGTCATTATTTAAACAAGTTTTCTTGGATTATATGAAAGTAGAGAATACCCCACTTGGTAGATTTGAGTTCAATTTAAAAGATGTACAAAGAAATTTTTAAAAATTTGTTTAAATACAAACACTAGATAAATACACTAATAAGTATATGCTATTAAATTCAGAGACTAATTTCATCAGTGAATATTTTCGGTTGTTTGAAAATTAAAGCTTATAAATCAAATAATTTGAACGTCACGTTGAACACAAAAGCAAGACCCCATTTTAAATTATTCTTTTGACATTTATCTCAATAAGACCTCCTGTTTTATATTTAAAAACAAAAGAGGGGACTTCCCTGGTGACACAGTGGTTAAGAATCTGCCTGCCAATGCAGGGCACACAGGTTCAAGCCCTGGTCTGGGAAGATTCCATGTGCCGTGGAGCAACTAAGCCTGTGCACCACAACTACTGAGCCTGCACTCTAGAGCCTACAAGCCACAACTACTGAAGACCATGCACATAGAGCCCATGCTATGCAACAAGAGAAGCCACCACAGTGAGAAACCCACCCACCACAACAAGAGTAGCCACCGCTCGCCGCAACTGGAGAAAGCCCACGTGCAGCAACAAAGACCCAACTCAGCCAAAAATAAATAAATATTTTTTTTTAAAAAAGAGGAAAACATTCCTAGCAAATAATGTTATATTGTAATTCCCTGGAGCATATTTTGCTTCTAAGTCTATGTATCTAAAAAAGGACACATAAAGCAAAAAAGGGAAAAGCAACAAATAACATACAAGGGAAATTCCACAGGTTATCAACTGATTTCTCAGCAGAAAGTCTGCACGGCAGAAAGGAGTGCCATGATATATTTAAAGTGATGAAAGAGAAGAACCTACAACCAATAATACTCTACACAGCAAGGCTCTCATTAAGATTCGATGAAGAAATCAAAAGCTTTACAGAAAAACAAAAGCTAACAGAATTCAGCACCACCAGACCGGTTTTGCAACAAATGCTAAAGAAACTTCTTTAAGTGGAAAAGAAAAGGCCACAACTAGAAACAAGAAAATTATGAATGGAAAAGCTCACCTGTAAAGGCAAATATACTGTAAAGGTAGGAAATCATCCACACACAAAAATTATATCAAAACCAGCAGTTGTGAGAAGGGGAGAACACAAATGCAGGATATTGGAAATGCATTTGAAATTAAAAGACCAGTAACTTAAAACAATCTTGTTTATATATAGGCTGCTATATCAAAACCTCATGATAACTGCAAACCAAAAATCTAAAACAGATACACACACAAAAAGAAAAAGGTATCAAAACACAACACTAAATTTAGTCATCAAATCACAAGAGAAGAGTACAAAAGAGGAAAGGAAGAAAAAAGACCTACAAAAACAAATCCAAAACAATTAACAAAATAGCAATAAGAACATACGTAAATGGATTAAATGCTCCAACCAAAAGACACAGACTGGCTGAATACAAAAAACAAGACCCTTATATATGCTGTCTACAAGAGACCCACTTCAGACCTAGGGACACATACAGACTGAAAGTGAGGGGATGGAAAAAGATATTCCATGCAAATGGAAATGAAAAGAAAGCTGGAGTAGCAAAACTCATATTAAACAAAATAGACTTTAAAATAAAGACTGTTACAAGAGACAAAGAAGGACAGTACATAATGATCAAGGGATCAATCCAAGAAGATATAACAATTGTAAACTATATGCACCCAATATAAGAGCACTTCAATATATAAGGCAAATACTAACAACCATAAAGGGAGAAATCAACAGTAACACAATAACAGTATGACTTTAACACCCCACTTTCATCAATTGATAGATCATCCAGACAGAAGATCAATAAGGAAACAGAGGCATTAAATGACACATTAGATCAGATGGACTTAACTGACATTTATAGAGCATTCAATCCAAAAGCAGCAGAATACACATTCTTCTCATGTGCAAATGGAACATTCTCCAGGACTGACCACATGCTGGGCAAGAAAGCAAGCCTCAGTAAATTTAAGAATATTGAAATCATATCAAGCTCCTTTTCCAACCACAATGCTATGGGATTAGAAATCAACTACAAAAAAAAAAAACACTAAAAAAACACAAATACATGGAGGCTAAACAATATGCTACTAAAGAATTAATGGATCACTGAAGAAATCAAAGAGGAAATAAAAAAATACCTAGAGACAAATGACAACAAGAGCACAATGGTCCAAAACTTATGGGATGCAGGAAAAGCAGTTCTAAGAAGGAACTTTATAGCAATATAATCTTACCTCAAGAAACATGAAAAACCTCAAATGAACAATCTAGCCTTACACCTAAATGGGGGTCCCCAACCCCCGGACTATGGACAAGTACTGGTCCGTGGCCTGTTAAGAACTGGGCCACACAGCAGGGGGTGAGTGGCAGACGAGCGAGCAAAGTTTCATCTGTATTTATAGCCACTCCTTATTGCTTATCACTCACATTACCACCTGAGTTCCACCTCCTGTCAGATCAGTGGTGGCATTAGATTCTCATAGGAGCACAAACCCTACTGTGAACTGTGCATGCAAGGGATCTAGGCTGTGCGCTCCCTAAGAGAATGTAATGCCTGATGATCTGAGGTAGAGTTGAGGCAGTGATTGCTAGCACTGGGGAGCAGCTGAAAATTATCATTAGCAGAGAGGTTTGACTGCACAGAGACCATAATAGATCAATTGCTTGCAGACTCATATCAAAACCATATCAGTGAGTGGCAAGTGACAAGCCGCATCTGGTGGCAGGCTTTATAGTGGCAAGTGAGTTGATGTATTTTAACTGTACAGCTGCATCTGATGGCAGGCTGTAAGTCAGAATCTGATATATATTAGTCTGTTTTTGGCCCACCCATGATTTTATTTACCACTTCCATCTGTGCCTCTTTCCTTCACTGTGCATTTGTCTCAGTCACAGTTTTGGTAAGCCCAAAAGCTAACCCTAGCCAAAATGAGTAAAAAACAAATATCACTGGAGAGCGTCTTTGAAAAGGGGGCAAGACCCAATGATGAGACAGCAGAAGGCTCTAAGACTTCCAACAAAAAGAAAGCTTCATTTAAAAGAAAATACCAAGAGTCCTACTTAAATTATGGGTTCATTGCAACAGGTGATTCACATTCTCCAAGCCCGCTTTGTATAATATGCGGCAACTGGCTATCCAACAAAGCCATGAAACCTTCAAAACTGCTTTGCCACATGGAGACCAAGCACCCTGCATTAAAAGACAAGACTTTGGAGGGTTTTTTTTTAAAGAAAAAAACGTGAACACGAAGAACAGAAGCAATTATTGAAGGCCACCACTTCATCAAATGTGTCTGCACTGAGAGTATCATTCTCAGTGGCTAACCACACTGCTAAAGCTAAGAAGCCCTTTACTACTGGTAAAGAGTTGATGCTGCCTGCTGCTAAGGACATTTGTCATGAACTTTTAGGAGAGGCTGCAGTTCAAAAGGTAGCACATGTTCCTCTTTCAGCTAGCACCATAACTAGATGAATTGATTAAACAGCAGAGGATACTGACGCACAATCGTTAGAGAGGATTAATGAGTCATCATGGTATTAATGAGTCACTCATCAATCCAGGTTGACGAGTCTACTGATGTTGACAACAAGGCAACAATGCTTGTTTTTGTGTGATATATTTTTCAGGATGATGTGCATGAGGATATGTTATGTGCACTTTTTTTGCCAACCAACACCACAGCTGCAGAACTATTCAAGTCTTTGAATGATTACATAGCAGGAAAACTGAATTGGTCATTTTGTGTCAATGTATGCATGGGCAGAGTGGTTGCCATGACTGAACAACTTTCTGGTTTCACTACTCAGGTCAAAGAGGTCACTTCTGAATGTGACTCTATGCACTATTTCATCCACAGAGAAATGCAAGCCAGCCAAAAAATGTCACCTGAACTTAACGTTTTGCAGGATGTGATTAAAATTCTCAACCACAGTAAAGTACATGCCCTTAACTCAAGTCTGTTCTGTGAGGAGCTCCATGAGGAGATGGACACAGAACACACACGTCTTCTCTTATAAACAGAGTGAGATATCTTTCTAAAGGTAGATCACTGGCCAGAGTTTTTGAGTTATGAGAACTGCTCCAGAGATTTCTTTTAGGAAATCAGTCACCACTGGCAGCACATTTCAGTGACATAAAATGGGGGGTCACAAAACTTGCTTACTTGTGTGACATATTCAACCTGCTCAACAAACTCAATCTGTCACTTCAGGGGAGAATGACAACTGTGTTCAAGTCAGCAGATAAAGTGGCTGCATTCAAAGCCAAACTGGAATTATGGGGGCGACAAGTGAACATAGGGATTTTTGACATGTTTCAAATATTAGCAGAGATTTTGAAAGAGACTGAGCTAGGGCCTTCTTTCTCTCAGCTGGTGCATGATCACCATCTCAGCTTTCAAAAGAGTTTTGAGCATTACTTCTCAACAACAAAAAATCCCCAAACTGGGAAGGAATGGATCCGCAACCCATTTGTGAATAAGCCAGGTCAATCAACTTTGTGCGTGCTAGAAGAGGATTAACTGTTAGAGATCGCAAATGACGGTGGCCTTAAAAGTATGTTTGACACAACTTCAAATCTCCTTAAGTTCTGGATTAAAGTCAAGGTGGAATATCCTGAGACTGCTGCAAAAGCACTGAAAAGCCTGCTTCCATTTCCAACATCTTATCTTTGTGAAGCAGGGTTTTCTGCAGTGACAGCAACCAAAATGAGATTACAGAGTAGACTGGACATAAGCAACACACTTTGGGTGTCACTGTCTCCCATCACCCCCAGATGGGACCATCTAGTTGCAGGAAAACAAGCTCAGGGCTCCCACTGATTCTGCATTATGGTAAGCTGTATAATTATTTCATTATATTTTACAATGTAATAACAATAGAAATAAAGTGCACAATAAATGTAATGCACTTGAATCATTCCGAAACCATCCCCCCAACCCCAGTCCATGGAAAAATTGTCTGCCATGAAACCAGTCCCTGGTGCCAAAAAGGTTGGGGACCGCTGCACCTAAAGCAACCGGAGAAATAAGAACAAACAAAATCCAAAGTTAGCAGAGGGAAATAACTCATAATGATCAGAGCAGAAATAAATGAAATAGAAATGAAGAAAACAATAGAAAAGATCAATGAAACTAAAAGCTGGATCTTTGAGAAGATAAACAAAATTGATAAACCTTGAGCCAGACTCATCAAGAAAAAAAAGGAAATAACTCAAATCAATAAACTTAGAAATGAAAAAGGAGACGTTACAATGGAAGAATCATAAAAGACTACTACAAGCAACTATATGCCAATAAAATAGAGAACCTGGAAGAAATGGACAAATTCTTACAAAGGTACAATCTCCCAAGACTGAACTAGGAAGAAATAGAAAATGTGAACAGACCAATTACAAGCACTGAAATTGAAATTGTGATTTAAAACCTCCTAACAAACAAAAGTTCAGGGCCAGATGGCTTAAAAGGCGAATTTTATCAAACATTTAGAGAAGAGTTAACACCTATCCCTCTGAAACTATTCCAAAAAATTTCAGAGAAAGAAATACTCTCAAACTCATTCTATGAGGCCACCATCACCCTGATACCAAAACCAGACAAAGATACAAAAAAAAAAAAAAAAGAGAGAGAAAATTACAGGCCAGTATCACTGATGAACATAGATTCCAAAATCCACAACAAAATACTAGCAATCTGAATCCAGCAATACATTAAAAGGATCATACACCATGATCAAGTGGGATTTATTCCAGGCTTGCAAGGATTTTTCAGTATCTGCAAATCAATCAGTGTGATACACCACATCAACAAATTAAAGAGTAAAAAAAAAACATGATAATCTCAATAGAGGCAGAAAAAGCTTTTGACAAAATTCAACACCAATTTATGATAAAAACTCTCCAGAAAGTGGGCACAGAAGGAACATACCTCAATGTAATAAGGGCCATCTATGACAAACCTACAGCTAACATCATACTCAATGGTGAAAAGCTGAAAGCATTTCCTCTAAGATCAGGAACAAGACAGGGATGTGCACTCTCGCCACTTTTATTCCACACAGTTTTGGAAGTGCTAACCACGGCAATAAGAGAAGAAAAAGAAATAAAAAGAATCCAAATTGGAAAAGAAGAAATAAAACTGTCGCTGTTTGCAGACAACATGATATTATACACAGAAAATCCTAAAGATGCTACCAGAAAACTACTAGAGCTCATCAATGAATTTGGTAAAGTGGCAGGATACAAAATTAATACACACAAATCTGTTGTATTTCTATACATTAACAACGAAAGGTCCGAAAGATAAATTAAAGAAACAATCCCGTTCACTATCACATCAAAAAGGATAAAATACCTAGGAATAAACCTACCTGAGGAGACAAAAGACTTGTAATCTGAAAACTATAAGACCCTGATGAAAGAAATTGAAGGCGACAAAAACAGATGGAAAGATATACCATGTTCTTGGATTGGCAGAATCAATATTTTAAAAATGACTATACTGCCCAGGGCAATCTATGGATCCAATGCAATCCCTATGAAATTACTAATAGCATTTTTCACAGGACTAGAACAAAAAATCTTAAAATTTGTATGGAGACAAAAAAGACCCCAAATAGCCAAAGTAATCTTAAGAAAGAAAAATGGAGCTGGAGGAAACCGGCTCCCTGACTTCAGACTATACTACAAAGCTACAGTAATTAAGACAATATGGTACTGGCACAAAAACAGAAATATAGATTGATGGAACAGGATAGAAAGCCCAGAAATGAACCCACGCACCTATGGTCAATTAATTTATGAGAAAGGAGGCATGACTATACAATGGAGGAAAACAGTCTCTTTAATAAATGGTGCTGGGAAAACTGAATAGTTACATGTTAAAAAAAAGTGAAATTAGAACACTCTTTAACACCACATACAAAAGTAAACTCAAAATGGATTAAAAACCTAAATGTAAGACCAGATACTATGAAACTCTTAGAGGAAAACATAGGCAGAACACCCTCTGACATAAATTGCAGCAATATCTTTTTCAATTCATCTTCCAGAGTATTGGAAATAAAAACAAAAATAAACAAGTTGGACCTAATTAAACTCAGAAGCTTTTGCACAGCAAAGGAAACCTTAAAACAAATGAAAAGACAACCCACAGAATGGGAGAAAATATTTGCAAATGATGTAACCAACAAAGGATTAGTCTCCAAAATTTAGAAACAGCTTATGTGACTCAATACCATAAAAACAAACAACTCAATTAAAAAATGGGCAGAAGACCTAAACAGACATTTCTCCAAGGAAGATGTACAGATGGCCAAGTGGCATGTGAAAAGATGCTCAATATCACTAATTATTAGAGAAATGCATATCAAAACTATAATGAGATATCACCTCATACCAGTCAGAATGTCCATCATCAAAAATCTACAAACAAAAAAATGTTGGAAAGGGTGTGGAGAAAGGGAACTCTCAAAGACTGTTGGTGGGAATGTAAATTGGTACAGCCACTATGGAGAACAGTATGGATATTCCTTAGAAAACTAAAAGTAGAGCTACCATATGATCCAGCAATCCCAATCCTGGGCATATATCTGGAGAAAAACTTGGTTCAAAAGTATACATATACCCAATGTTCCCTGCAGCACTGTTTACAATAGCCAAGACATGGAAGCAACCTAAATGTCCATCAACAGAGGAATTGATAAAGAAGATATGGTACATATAAACAATGGAATATTACTGAGCAATTAAAAATAATGAAATAATGCCATTTGCAGCAAAATGGATGGACATGGAGATTATCACACTAACTGAAGGAATTTAGACAAAGACAGATATCATATGATATTGCTTATATGCAGAATCTAAAAAAAAATGATACAAATGAACTTATTTACAAAACAGAAACCGACTCACAGACTTAAAGAACAAACTTATGGTTACCGGGGGGAAGGGAGGGAGGGGTAGACTGGGAGTTTGGGATTCACATGTACACATTGCAACATTTAAAATAGATAACCAACAAGGCCCTACTGTATAGCACAGATAACTCTGCTCAATATTCTGTAACAACCTAAATAGGAAAAGAATTTGACAAAGAATAGATACATGTATACATGAATCAATATGCCATACACCTGAAACAAATACAACATTGTTAATCAACTATACTCCAATACAAAATAAAAATTTAGAAAAATAAATAAATAAAACCAGTATAGACAGCACAAGAAAAAAATAAATTAAAAAAAAAAAAACAGGACACAAAGTACAAGGCAAGTTATGCTATCATTATTTTCAAATAATATATCTTTCCTCATTCATATTCACTATTTAAATATGTCTATGTATTTGGACAGAAAAAAGTTGTAAACTTAATAAATCACAACAGAATATTTTTGGCAAGTGGAGATACATAGAAGATTTAAAAAAAAATAAAATATACCTCTAGCAGTTTACACATAGTATATGATGGAAAGCTCTATAGATTGCCTCTGTATAAAATGCTTCAAACTGTAAAAGAGAAAATAATGTCCCTTTACTGCATCTATAGAGAATGTTATGTTTGCTAGGTAGTCCTATATTTACTTTTCACCAGATAATGAAACATGTGTAAGCTAAAAAACAAAAATGCTTTGCTTATATCCTACAGGAAAATTTACTCCACCACATCTATTAAAATTAGTCTTTGGCCACATTATTGTGTTTATTGGTCCCTATAAACTAATAACATTTATACATTTTTATTTTTTCACATATTTCTTTGTTAATACTGAATTATGATAGGGATATTTCTCTTTCCCCTATTCAACAGTAAAATATAAACTCTCTGGGATTATTTCTATCTTTCTTTGCTGTACTCCAGGTATGTTCTACATTTTCCCTCTTCACATCAGATAATCTCTTTTCTATTTCTGTCCTATAAATATACATGATGTATTAAAGACTTTTTATCTCTGTCCAATACTTCTACCAAAAACTCAACATTAAATACATAGTCTGTATATTGAAATATGGTTAATGTACCCTGGAAGTTTTCGGCACGCACATCACCAGATAATAATTTTAAGTGATTCACAAGGAAATACAATCATATACACAGAAAACCAAATGGAATTTTTAAAATTATTTGGTTTTACTCAATTGTATATATTCTGAAAGTGACCCACACAATTCTAGATTAGAAGGAATAAAATCAGTAAAGAGAAGAATTTGGGGATGAGTATTTTTTTTCTTTTTTTCTTTATTATGAATTAACACTACTGCAATGCATACCAAAGCATCCCTAAAAAAATCTTGTCTTTCAAGTCAAGATTTCTTGTTCTTTTACATGTGACAATACTTACTTCTTCAGGAAAAATTATCTCACTATTAAATAGGGGACAGCAAGGTTTGAGCCGAGATATACTTTATCTAAATACCAATTTAGTGGGGAACAATATATGAGATATTATCTTTTCTTCTTTCTTTATATCACCTATATCAACATAATTTCCCATTGTTTTGCAATTAGAGAAGTAAAATGTAATTATTGTCATCATTGTCAATCTTCTTGATAGGAAGAATCTATGATCAGATTGCATCAATAAAGCTTGAACCTGAATAGTTGAAAAGTTTTTCCTAGATCTCCAATACTAAGCTGCAGGAAGCAAAATATCAATAGGACTCTTCATGCTTCAAAAGCAACTCAAAAAAGGGATATTTTGAGTTGTTTTGAAAGAGATTTGAAACTGATATGGGTAATATAGTATTAATGTTCATTACTGGATAGAGAAAAAAGTTAAAGGAAACACTGAATAAACAATTTCTGCCTCTTACGGTTTTGAGCATTGCAGTCTTATGCCTTAAAAAATGAAATCAAGACATAAATTAAGATCTTAGCAAACAGTTAGGATTCTCCCCAGATGTTTAGTCAAGACTTCCCTTAAAACACAATTATAATGATAAAATAATCTAAGTAACTACTACAATATTTTGATTACATTCTATTACATATCAAGATTAATTATAACCATGGAAATAATCTGTTTCCTAATGGAAAATTATTCAGAGAAATAGAGACATTAGCTAAATAACTTGGTCATATTGCCTAATTTTTTCAAATGTTTAAGCCATGCCCCTATATGTTTCTATAGCACAAGGACCCAAATTTTTAAAAATTTTACATAAATAATTCTTTCTGTAGCAAGTTCACTAAATTAAGTCCAATGCATGGCACTTTACAGTTGTATATTTATATAATAATAAGTACATTTCA
Source organism: Globicephala melas (assembly GCF_963455315.2). Classification (NCBI taxonomy): domain Eukaryota; kingdom Metazoa; phylum Chordata; class Mammalia; order Artiodactyla; family Delphinidae; genus Globicephala; species Globicephala melas. The sequence goes on along the minus strand of NC_083317.1, from coordinate 21,620,949 downwards.
CAGTGTATGTTTTGTTCCTAGAGCAAGAAATAGAGTAATTTAAAGGCTGTGGATATTAAATTTTAGATATTTATTTTTATTCATTCAAAACAAAAGTATAATTATTAAGCATCATTAATCATATTTATGATCTGAAGGTTATTTCTGAATGAGAAATAAAGGTTCACCCATGTAATTTTCCTTAGATATACAAGCACTATATTAGGAGAGAACTGATTATCTCTCAAAATAGAACAGGTCACAGTGATACTGTGAGAACCTAATTGATGAGATCCTAATTAGTGAGATGCTAACTTCCTCATGTTGTTTATACCAAGAACATCATTTTCCAGTTTTTAAAATTACCAGGCAAACTAAGAAAAAAAAAAAGAGAAAATTGTGAGGTTACACTACAGTTGTACTCTTCCCTTGCATATCAGAAAACAAATTTTCTTTTCACATAGAGAGTTAGATGTACATCTGTATAGCAACCATGCACACACTTAGTTGTATATATCAATATATACAGTATACAACTATCCATAAAAATAGGTGTTTTTTTTTTGTATTTGTTACTTGATATTCTACAACTTGCTCAGTGGCTTGACTGATAAGAGATAGTTTTCATATCACATGTAATCTGTGATTCTGATCAGAAGTAGATAATTAAGATAATTGAGTAGTCTTAAATAGGTGCAAGTAACAAAGTAAGTCCTCCAGTAGCCTTTCTTTATTCTGGGGACATACTTTATGTACCTTCATGGAAGTATAGATTGTTTTATCTTTTATTTTTCCTACTAAACCTCCTAATGAAATGGCTTCCTTGGAATATCACCTTAGTCATATAAAAAATTCTCTGTGAGTCATCACATTGAAAAAAGGATTTTGGAGTGTATGCAGTCATGAGACTGTGAAGGTAAAATCAGAAAAAGAAAATTCTACTTCCAAATTTAAAAAACTTCTCATGAATTTCTGACAAAATTTCAAAACATTATCTGTATGCCAATTAGTGATTTGGGATATGTAATCTCCATCTGTAATATCCATTAAATTTGTAGTATCCATTAAAATATCCCTGGGTATATCACTTAGCTTACATTTTATTTTCTTTAAACTGGAGATATTCAGTACTTTCATAATCTGTGTATAATCTGTGTAAGATTATATACTATTTGAACAATGTATCTAATTAACTTGTTACATGCAACCTAGAAATCTGTGGGTGTCTAATTAACATATTTGCAGACATAACCCTGTCTGTATTAGCTACAATCTGACAATCTCACTTTGGTTTGTCAACTCATCAAGCCAGAAAAATAATTGAAAATTATAGATAAAGACATTGTCAAAAACATATTCTTTATATTTTACTTTGCATTTGTGTAAATATGAAGCTAAAATAAATAAAGCATATCAATGATTACAAATTATAGTTTGTTGTAACCACATTATTAATTACCTTTTAACTCTGAAAAAAAAAATCCCCTAACAGTAGAAAATGATTGCTACTTATTTCATCTATCAGTTTCTTTCTCTCTGATATTTTGGTATAGCCTCTCAAAAATTTAAACATGTTTTTTTACAATAATAAGATAAGAAGATAGAGAAAAGGAAAGGAGAAGCATAAAGCACATTCATTCCAAGAAATTGTTATTCATTATCTAAGTATTTTCTTTTTCCTAGAAAGCTCTTTAAGCTAGATACTTTTAAGTACCAGTGTTCAATACTTGTATTTGTCAAAATCAGAGACTAATAGCTAAAATAGAGCAAAAGAACTCTGTCTTAAAAGTAAAAATAATTGTGCTCCTAGAAGCAGGACAGGAATAAAGATGCAGACATACAGAATGGACTTGAGGACATGGGGAAGGGGAAGGGGAAGCTGGGATGAAGTGAGAGAGTGGCATGGACATATATACACTACCCAATGTAAAACAGATAGCTAGTGGGAAGCAGCCGCATAGCACAGCACAGGGAGATCAGCTCGGTGCTTTGTGACCACCTAGAGAGGTGGGATAGGGAGGGTGGGAGGGAGATGCAAGAGGGAGGAGATATGGGGTATATGTATATGTATAGCTGATTCACTTTGTTATAAAGCAGAAACTAATGCACCATTGTAAAGCAATTACACTCCAATAAAGATGTTAAAAAATAATTGTATTAAAAAAATGTTTAATTAAGGTAATTTACTTTGGGGATACATTCGATGTGATGATTGCATTTCAAATTATTACCTAGCTCTATATGATTTGAGAGTTACAGTTAGATTTTTTTTTCTTACACTATAAATACAAATTTATACTTACTGAGACTAGCTAACTAGGAAGAACTATAAGATTCATGGCATTCAAATGTACTTAATAAACTTTGCCAAGCAAATTAGAAAATACTGAGTTGCAAAATACTTTGTACTTTATTTTAGTGTACAGTTATATAACCCAAAAGAAATAAGGTAGGACATAATGAGTTTGTCTGTACTGTAGGTGCTGAAAGAATTTTTGTCTGATGCTGCTGGCACTATAATTGGAAAACAACTTTTACATATGTCATCTCCTGAAGTTTATATAAAAGGATAGCCAGGACATGGAAGCAAACTAGGTGTCCAATGACAGATGAATGGATAAAGAAGATGTGGCACAAATATGCAGTGGAATATTACTCAGCCATAAAAGGAAACAAAACTGAGTTATTTGTAGTGAGATGGATGGACCTAGAGTCTGTCATACAGAGTGAAGTAAGTCAAAAGAAAAAAAGCAAATACTGTATGCTAACACATATATATGGAATCTTAAAAAAAAAAATGGTTCTCATGAACCTAGGGGCAGGACAGGAATAAAGACGCAGACATAGAGAATGGACTTGAGGACACAGGGAGGGGGAAGGGTAAGCTGGGATGAAGTGAGAGAGTGGCATGGACATATATTCTCTACCAATGTAAAACAGATAGCTAGTGGGAAGCAGCCGAATAGCACAGGGAGATCAGCTCAGTGCTTTTTGTCCACCTAGAGGGGTGGGATAGGGAAGGTGGGAGGGAGATGCAAGAGGGAGGGGATATGGGGATATATGTATACGTATAGCTGATTCACTTTGTGATACGGCAGAAACTAACGCACCATTGTAAAGCAATTATACTCCAATAAAGATGTTAAAAAAATAAATAAACTTGAATTGGAAAAATGAAAAAAAAAAGGATAGGAATTTAGAAATAAGTAAATACCACTGTACACAGAAGAGGATTCTTTCAACTTAGAATTTTTACTAGAAAAATATGGTACACTATGCAAATAAAAAGTAAAGGGAAAGACTATATGTATTTATTCATGTTCAAGTTACTTAAATTTCGTATTATTAAATTGTATACTCTAGATATAAACAAGCATTTATATCAGGAGATTTTGGGTGAAGGCAGATAAAATTGTATACTCTAGATACAAACCAGTATTTATATCAGGAGTTTTTGGGTGAAGACAGATACTCAGTAATTAACAATTTCTAGGTGTGCCTTTAATTTCAACTTATTAAAGGTAAATAAGTATTAAAAAATGAGGTAGTTAAAAAAAACCCCAATAACATTGACACAAATGACAGTTGTATAATTAACAATAGTTATGGGAATGCAGCAGGAAAACAGTGTAAACACTTTTTCTTTTTGTTTTTTCATTTATTTGTTCAATTTACTTTGTTCTAATTTTTTCCAAAATTAGAATAAACAAGAAGTAACAGAGGTGTCTAAAACACAAGAATATGAAGGGAATACTAGCCAGAATTCCCATGATGTGAAATTGTGGGTGGGGCTGGTAAACAGAGTAGAGAAATGTAAGAGGCGAAGAGGAGCAAAATGAAGGTTAAAACAATGTTAGTTACTAATTAATTAGACATGGTGGATGAGGAAGAGAATGAGTCAGAGTAGAACCATATATTTTACAGCCTAGGAGACCTGGAGAAACATATTTGTCATGATGAAAATTAAAGGGATCATGATGAGGCTCTAGTTTAAAGTGTAATGTGATTGGATCAGTTTCATCCGTATTAAACGCAAGTTAATACTGGATAATAAGCATGAAAACAGTCAAAGGAAAGTTGAAAAATTGGAGAAAGAGCACAGAAAGGAGGTCTGGGGTAGATACGGGAAATCTTAAGAAATATATTCAGGGGCTTCCCTGGTGGCGCAGTGGTTGAGAGTCCGCCTGCTGATGCAGGGGACACGGATTCGTGCCCCAGTCCAGGAAGATCCCACATGCCGAGAGTGGCTGGGCCCGTGAGCCAGGGCCACTGAGTCTGCGCGTCCGGAGCCTGTGCTCCGCAACTCGAGAGGCCACAACAGTGAGAGGCCCGCGTACTGCAAAAAAAAAAAAAAAAAAAAGAAATATATTCAGAAGATAAATGCTGACAACATCTTGGAAAACATCCACTTGTGAGAACAAGACCTGAGGAATACAGAAAAGTAATGGAAATACAGAAAAGTAATAAACATATATAGGAAAAGAATAGGGTACTTTAACATACCTGCACATAGAAGAGGAGAAAATTTCAGAAAGATGATGTTTCATTGCTCCAAATGCTTCTGACATGAATGGAAGGGAATAAAAACTCATCAATCCAAAATGTGAATTAAACATAATAAATACATTGTATGCTAGAAATAGAGAACAAAGGGAAGTTATATTTACTGTTATGCTAAAATATTCAGTTTTCAATTAATATCAACGGCTTAAAAAATGCCAACTCCATGTGAAATGTGCCATAATATAAGCTATTAATAATTCCCTGAACAAATTGAGAAAAGATTCTGTATCATATTTACATTGTATGTCTAAGAAATTGAAGCTCATTCTATTCTTAGTGTCAAATTTCTTTGAGTTTTATTCATTTAAAACACACACACACACAGCAATTGTTGGTTATTTGTTTGTAAAATGCTTCAAAGAAAACCCATACATTCAAGTAGGTTGATTTGTCTTTAAGTTGTTTTTAATATATCAATTCCTCCTCTAGTTCTTTATTTTACCTTGAAAATTATTTGTTGAAGAACATTTGTGTGGAAAAATTTAACTCAGCAGGCCTGGTTTGCTCAAACCCTACACATTCCCACGAAAGGCCTGTCTCTGCTTCTGGCCTTTACTTGACTTCTGAAAGATGAGCTCTGAGCCCTTGAAATATTTTGCCTGATAAGTGTGTTTCATTTTGTTGCCTGTGGCCTTTGGGCACAGGGCACTAATTTGACCAGCTAGTTTATAGTTTATGCTAACAACATTATCCATGGTGAATGCTCTTTTTTTGTTTCTTTTTTGTTGTTCTGGGGGCTAGAGTCTAACCAGCTGAGGTCAAGCATGCATAAGTGATTGACCCCCAATTAATACGGTGGACACCCACACTCAGATCAGTTTTCCTGGTTAAGAACATTTTACACATGTTACCACGTATCATTGCTAGGAGAAATAAGCACACCTGAGCAGTTCCACTGGGAGAGGATGACTAGAAGTTGCGTCTGGTTTCCCCAAAACTTTGCCCCATGTGCCTTTTCCCTTTACTTATTTTAATCTGTATAATTATACTGTACTAATACTGTATTTACTGTATGAGTATAATACCTTCATTGAGTCCTGTGAGTTCTTCTAATAAATCATTGAGCCTGAGGATAGATATTCTTGGGAAGTCCCAACAAACTACCATTTATGCTTTAACTTTCTAGCCTGTCTAAGCTCCATGACTAGAGGGGCATATAGGCCCCTACAGGGAACATCTGCCTCTTCGAGCTGTCTCTAAGGCAAACTCATCACAAAGATGTTGTTGGTTCAATTTGAAGATTCGAGTCCTTGTGAGAATAAGAAGGCCCCAGAGGAGTTGTGCCTACAAGTCTCTTGGACCTCCTCAAATTTGCCTGAACTCTCCTCTTGCTGCATTGCCTTATTTGCCTTCATTAAATCCTTATGTGAGTATGCTCTGAGGAGTACTGTGAATTATTTCAAATATACAAACCTGAGTAACCTTTATACGTATATTATAAAATGAATGACTAAACCTAATATTAAAGCACTTAAAATGATGGGACTAAGCATTTATGACCTAATATACATCATATCAATAACTTCATCAAATGAACTTCATAAAGATCTGATCAGATACATAAAGTCAATATACAATCCATTCTTATTATCAAAATGTTTTCATTTTTAAAGAGGAAAAATTCTAATTAACCTGTGTCTGTAATCATTGGCATCAGGAATGGATCAGGTTACCTAAGAAATGTCATAGCAATTAAACCCATTGGAAGAAATTCAAAATTTCATTATCATAGCCTTAAACTACATACATAAAAATAAAACCTTAGAAATCATTAAAGAATCTGATACAAAGTCTTAAATAATTTCATTATCGCTAGTGTTTTGCTGACCCATATTCTCAGCAGTGATTAAAGAGCATAGGTAGAATCTAGTTATTTATTTTTTTTAAGTTTCTAATTGAATTTGTTTTCTAAGATTACCCAAAGCAGCTCTATATGAAATAGAAAGTAATTAAGGGATTTCTTACTACTCCTGCCCATAGGAGATGAAAGCATAAAAAAATTAATTGAATAATAAATATCACAACAGGGACACAACGTTATTTGAACATCACCATCCTCCTGGTTGGAGTCCCAGAAGCAAGTGAACTCATGGTTATCAAAGACTGGAAAGTAAGTCATAGGTTTTCTTTTAATTCTGCATGTAAAGAATATATATGTATGTATATATATATATATGTATGTGTATATATATATGTATATATATTTCTATAATACCAGTGCTAAGATTTAGCATATTTTGCAAGTCCTATAAAAAAGATGAAAGCAAAACAACATGATTTGTATTTATACAGCATTGCTTAGATAAAAATGCTGTGTAAGATTTTTGGAATACTGGCTAATAGGCCAATGATAACATATATTGCACATGTTTCCATAAAACCACATTATGGCATTTGTTTCTATTGCTTTGTCAGCCCATCACTATTGTTATTTCTTTAACTGGTCCAGAAAGGTTAAGAATGTTTCATAGATCTCATGAAAGCCATACTGTTGTTCAATATTTTCAACAGTAAAAGGGATGATGTAATAGCATACTAATTTAGTTTGCAGATACCATTTCTTTTTGAAAACAGAGTCTTGAAATATCTGCTTGAAGTTTTTAGGAGAAATCAATATTGGGGGCACAATCACAGGACATAGGGAAGATATAGTGAGCTTCTCCCTTTAGTAAAGAAGCACATTTAGGTACTTGAGAAGAGAAACCATTACAGATCCAGCTCCTCAGATTCTATGGGATCTGAGTCCTTTAGCCATTCTTTGTCATCTCACATCCACCTCAACAAAACTCATTGTTCAGCCACAAGTTATATAGACTTCATGCTCACCCTGACATTGATTTTTATGTCACAGTTTAGTGTTAGTGTTTCAAAAATGTGTTCAGTGACTACCCTTTCACCTTATCCCGTGGTTCAGATGTTCTTATTGAGTGCTCTTGTTATACACTCTAATGCTTGCAATCATAGAATGCACCAAATATTTTCATATTTGCTTTGCTATATGTCATTTTATCTTCAGATTGAAACCTTCCTGAGTGAAGTGGGTGTATTAATTTTATGCACTTTTCTAAAACTAATGTCTAGCTCAGTGGCTGGTATTAAGCAAGTACCCAAAAAGTATTTATTTTTGAAAATTTTCAATATTTTCACCTTGCTTTATTTGGCCACTTATAGGATTCATTTTACTTTTTCAGAATTTTCTTCCCAAATTATATAATATACATATTAGTTATACATATGATATGCAATATTAAATATATAATTTATAATAGTATTTCTACATGTCAGATATATATTTAATAATTTATGAAATATTTATTCTAGTTCCCACTTACCCAATATAGCATTAAAATACTATTCTTACACATTTTCAGAGACTGAAATGGTTGCAGATTCCTCCAATGTGAAAACAATAGATGACGGCAGGGAAGATGGCGGAAGAGTAAGACACAGAGATCACCTTCCTCCCCACAGATACATCAGAAATACATCTACACGTGGAATAACTCCTACAGAACACCTACTGAATGCTGGCAGAAGACCTCAGACCTCCCAAAAGGCAAGAAACTCCCCACATACCTGGGTAGGGCAAAAGAAAAAAGAATAAACACAGACAAAGAATAGGGACGGGACCTGCACCAGTGGGAGGGAGCTGTGAAGGAGGAAAGGTTTCCACACACTAGACGCCTCTTCACGGGCGGAGAGTGCTGGGGGGATACTTCGGAGGGAGGATGCTTCGGGGCCGCAGAGGACAGCATGGCCACAGGGGTGCGGAGGGCAAAGCGAAGAGATCCCCACACAGAGGATTGGTGCCAACCGGCACTCACCAGCCCGAGAGGCTTGTCTGCTCACCCGCCGGGGCGGGCGGGGCTGGGAGCTGAGGCTTGGGCTTCAGTCAGAGTGCAGGGAGAGGACTGGGGTTGGCGGCGTGAGCACAGCCTGCAGGGGGTTAGTGCACCACGGCTAGCCAGGAGGGAGTCCGGGGAAAAGTCTGGACCTGCTGAAGAGGCAAGAGACTTTTTCTTCCCTCTTTGTTTCCTGGTGCGTGAGGAGAGGGGATTAAGAGTGCTGCTTAAAGGAGCTCCAGAGATGGGCGTGAGCCGCGGTTAACAGCGTGAACCCCAGAGACGGGCATGAGACGCTAAGGCTGCTGCTGCCGCCACCAAGTAGCCTGTGTGTGTGCACAGGACACTATCCACACCTCCCTTCCGGGGAGCCTGTGCAGCCCGCCACTGCCAGGGTCCTGGGATCCAGGGACACCTTCCCTGGAAGAACGCACGGTGCACCTCAGGCTGGTGCAACGTCGTGCTGCCTCTGCCGCCCGCAGGCTCACCCTGCACTCCGTACCCCTCCCTCCCCCGGGCCTGAGTGAGCCAGAGCCCCCAAATCACCATCTCCTTTAACCCCGTCCTCTCTGAGCAAAGAACAGTTGCTCTCCGGTGACCTACACGCAAAGTCGGGGCCAAATCCAGAGCTGAGCCCTAGGAGCTGTGCAAACAAAGAAGAGAAAGGGAAATCTCTCCCAGCAGCCTCAGGGGCAGCAGATTAAATCTCCACAATCAACTTGATGTACCCTGCATCTGTGGAATACATGAATAGACAACAAATCATCCCAAACTGAGGAGGTGGACTTTGAGAGCAAGATTTATTATTTTTTCCCCTTTTCCTCTTTTTGTGAGTGTGCATGTGTATGCTTCTGTGTGAGATTTTGTCTGTATAGCTTTGCTTCCACCATTTGTCCCAGGGTTCTAGCCATCCTTTTTTTTTTTCTCTTAATAATTATTTTCTTTTATTTTAATAACTTTATTATATTTTATCTTACTTTATTTTATTTTACTTTATCTTCTTTCTTTCGCTTTTTCTTCCTTCCTCCCTCCCTCCCTCCCTCCCTTCTTTTTTCATTCTTTCTTCCTTTCTTTCTCTCTTACTTTCTACTTCTACTAATTATTTCTTTCTAATTTTCTCCCTTTTCCTCTGAGATGTGTGGATGAAAGGCTCTGGTGGTGCAGCCAGGAGTTAGTATTGTGCCTCTGAGGTGGGAGAGCCAACTTCAGGACACTGGTCCACAAGAGACCTCCCAGCTCCACATAATATCAAACAGCGAAAATCTCCCAGAGATCTCCATCTCAACACCAGCCCCCAGCTTCACTCAATGACCAGAAAGCTACAGTGCTGGACAAACTATGCCAAACAACTAGCAAGACAGGAACACAACCCCACCCATTAGCAGAGAGGCCACCCAAAATCATAATAAGTCCACAGACACCACAAAACACAGTACCAGACATGGAACTGCCCACCAGCAAGACAAGATCCAGTCTCATCCACCAGAACACAGGCACTAGTCCCCTCCACCAGGAAGCCTACACAACCCACTGAACCAACCTTAGCCACTGGGGACAGACACCAAAAACAACGAGAACTAGGAACCTGCAGCCTGCAAAAAGGAGACCCCAAACACAATAAGATAAGCAAAATGAGAAGACAGAAAAATACACAGTAGGTGAAGGAGCAAGTTAAAAACCCACCAGACCTAATAAATGAAGAGGAAATAGGCAGTCTACTTGAAAAGGAATTCAGAATAATAATAGTAAAGATGATCCAAAATCTTGGAAATAGAATAGACAAAATGCAAGAAACATTTAACAAGGACCTAGAAGAACTAAAGATGAAACAAACAATGATGAACAACACAATAAATGAAATTAAAATTACTCTAGAAGGGATCAATAGCAAAATAACTGAGGCAGAAGAACAGATAAGAGATGTGGAAGGGAAAATAGTGGAAATAACTACTGCAGAGCAGAATAAAGAATAAAGAATGAAAAGAACTGAGGACAGTCTCAGAGACCTCTGGGACAACATTAAATGCACCAACATTTGAATTATGGGCGTACCAGAAGAAGAAGAGAAAAAGAGAGGGACTGAGAAAATATTTGAAGAGATTATAGTTGTAAACTTCCTTAATATGAGAAAGGAAATAGTTAATCAAGTCCAGGAAGCACAGAGAGTCCCATACAGGGTAAATCCAAGGAGAAATATGCAAAGACACATATTAATCAAACTGTCAAAAAAAAATACAAAGAAAACATATTAACCGCAGCAAGGGAAAAACAACAAATAACACAAGGGAATCCACATAAGGTTAACAGCTGAACTTTCAGCAGAAACTCTGCAAGCCAGAAGGAACTGGCAGGACATATTTAAAGTGATGAAGGAGAAAAACCTGCAACCAAGATTACTCTACCCAGCAAGGCTCTCATACAGATTCAACAGAGAAATTAAAACCTTTACAGACAAGCAAAAGCTGAGAGAGTTCAGCACCACCAAACCAGCTCTATGACAACTGGTAAAGGAACTTCTCTAGGCAAGAAACACAAGCAAAGGAAAAGACCTACAACAATGAACCAAAACAATTAAGAAAATGGGAATAGGAACATACATATCGATAATTACCTTAAACGTGAATGGATTAAATGTTCCAACCAAAAGACACAGATTGGCTGAATGGATATGAAAATAAGACTATATTTGCTGTCTACAAGAGATCCACTTCAGACCTAGAGACACATACAGACTGAAAGTAAGGGGATGGAAAAAGATATTGCATGCAAATGGAAATCACAAGAAAGCTGGAGTGGCAATTCTCATATCAGACAAAATATACTTTAAAATAAAGACTATTAGAAGAGACAAAGAAGGACACTACATAATGATCAAGGGATTGATCCAAAAAGAAGATATAACAATTGTAAATAGTTATGCACCCAACATAGGAGCACCTCAATACATAAGGCAAATACTAACAGCCATAAAAGGAGAAATCGAGAGTTATACATTCATAGTAGGGGATTTTAACACTCCACTTTCACCAATGGACAGGTCATCAAAAATGAAAATAAATAAGGAAACACAAGCTTTAAATGATACATTAAACAAGATGGACTTAATTGATATTTATAGGACACTCCATCCAAAAACAACAGAATACACATTTTTCTCAAGTGCTCATGGAACATTCTCTGGGTTAGCTCATATCTTGGGTCACAAATCAAGCCTTGGTAAATTTAAGAAAACTGAAATTGTATCAAGTATCTTTTCCAAACACAATGCTATGAGACTTGATATCAATTACAGAAAAAGATCTGTAAAAAATACAAACTCTTGGAGGCTAAACAATACACTACTTAATAGCAAAGTGACCACTGAGGAAATCAAAAAGGAAATTAAAAAAATACCTAGAAACAAATGACAATAGAGACACGATGAGCCAAAACTTATGGGATGCAGCAAAAGCAGTTCTAAGAGGGAAGTTTATAGCAATACAATCCTACCTTAAGAAACAGGAAACATCTCGAATAAACAACCTAACCTTACACCTAAAGCAATTAGAGAAAGAAGAACAAAATATCCCAAAGTTAGCAGAAGGAAAGAAATCATAAAGATCAAATCAGAAAGAAATGAAAAAGAAATGAAGGAAATGATAGCAAAGATCAATAAAATTAAAAGCTGGTTCTTTGAGAAGATAAACAAAATTGATAAACCATTAGCCAGACTCATCAAGAAAAAACGGGAGAAGACTCAAATCAATAGAATTAGAAATAAAAACTGAGAAGTAACAACTGACACTGCAGAAATACAAAAGATCATGAGAGATTACTGCAAGCAACTCTATGCCAATAAAATGGACAACCTAGAAGAAATGGAAAAATTCTTAAAAATGCACAACCTGCCAAGTCTGAATCAGGAAGAAAAAGAAAATATGAACAGACCAATCACAAACACTGAAATTGAAACTGTGATTAAAAATCTTCCAACAAACAAAAGCCCAGGACCAGATGGCTTCACAGGCAAATTTTATCAAACATTTACAGAAGAGCTAACACCTATCCTTCTCAAACTCTTCCAAAATATAGCAGAGGGAGGTCCACTCCCAAACTCATTCAACGAGGCCACAATCACCCTGATACCAAAACCAGACAAGGATGTCACAAAAAAAGAGAACTACGGTCCAATATCACTGATGAACATAGATCCAAATTCCCTCAATAAAATACTAGCAAACAGAATTCAACAGCACATTTAAAGGATCATACATCATGATCAAGTGGGGTTTATTCCACGAATGCAAGCATTCTTCAATATATGTAAATCAATCAATGTGATACACCATATTAACAAACTGAAGGAGAAAAACCATATGGTCATCTCAATAGATGCAAGGAAAGTTTTCGACAAAATTCAACAGCCATTTAGGATAAAAACCCCCAGAAAGTAGTCATAGAGGGAACTTTCCTCAACATAATAAAGGCCATATATGACAAACCCATAGTCAACATCATCCTCAATTGTGAAAAACTGAAACCATTTCCACTAAGATCAGGAACAAGACAAGTTTGCCCACTCTCACCACTCTTACTCAACATAATTTTGGAAGTTTTAGCCACAGAAATCAGAGAAGAAAAGGAAATAAAAGGAATCCAAATCAGAAAAGAAGAAGTAAAGCTGTCACTGTTTGCAGATGACATGATACTATACATAGAGAATCCTAAAGATGCTACCAGAAAACTACTGGAGCTAATCAATGAATTTGGTAAAGTAGCAGGATACAAAATTAATGCACAGAAATCTCTGGCATTCCTATACTCTAATGATGAAAAATCTGAAAGTGAAATCAAGAAAACACTCCAATTTACCATTGCAACAAAAAGAATAAAATATCTAGGAATAAACCTACCTAAGGAGACAAAAGACCAGTATGCAGAAAATTATAAGACACTGATGAAAGAAATTAAAGATGATACAAATAGATGGAGAGATATACCACGTTCTTGGATAGGAAAAATCAACATTGTGAAAATGACTATACTACACAAAGCAATCTGTAGATTCAATGCAATCCCTATCAAACTACCACTGTAATTCTTCACAGATCTAGAACAAAAAATTTCACAATTTGTATGGAAACACAAAAGACCCCGAATAGACAAAGCAATCTTGAGAACGAGAAACGGAGCTGCAGGAATCAGGCTACCTGACTTAAGACTATACTATAAAGCTACAGTAATCAAGACAGTATGGTACTGGCACAAAAAGAGAAATATAGATCAATGGAACAAGATAGAAAGCCCAGAGATAAACCCATACATGTATGGGTTATGGGTATGGGATGGGTCCTTATCTTTGATAAAGGAGGGAGGAATGTACAGTGCAGAAAGGACAGCCCCTTCAATAAGTGGTGCTGGGAAAAATGCACAGGTACTTTCAAACTTGTAAACGTATGAGCTTAGAACACTCCCTAACACCACACACAAAAATAAACTCAAAATGAATTAGAGATGTAAATGTAAGGTCAGAAACTATCAAACTCGTAGAGGAAAACATAGGCAGAACATTCTATGACATAAATCACAGCAAGATCCTTTTTGACCCACCTCCTAGACAAATGGAAATAAAAACAAAAATAAACAAATGGGACCTAATGAAACTTCAAAGGTTTTGCATAGGAAAGCAAACCATAAACCAGAATAAAAGACAACCCTCAATATAGGGAGAAAATATTTGCCAATGAAGCAACTGACAAAGTATTAAACTCCAAAATTTACAAGCAGCTCATGCAGCTGCATAACAATAAAACCAAACAACCCAATCCAAAAATGGGCAGAAGACCTAAATAGACATTTCTCCAAAGAAGATATACAGAGTGCCAACAAACACATGAAAGAATGCTCAACATCCTTAATCATTACAGAAATGCAAATCAAAACTACCATGAGATATCATCTCACACCAGTCAGAATGGCCATCATCAAAAAATCTAGAAACAATAAGTGCTGGAGAGGGTAAGGAGAAAAGGGAACACTCTTGCACTGTTGGTGGGAATGTGAATTGGTACAGCCACTATGGAGAACAGTACGGAGGTTCCTTAAAAACTACAAATAGAACTACGATATGACCCAGCAATCCCACTACTGGGCATATACCCTGAGAAAACCAAAATTCAAAAAGAGTCATGTACCAAAATGTTCATTGCAGCTCTATTTACAATAGCCCGCAGATGGAAACAACCTAAGTGTCCATCATCTTATGAATGGATAAAGAAGATGTGGCACATATATACAATGGAATATTACTCAGCCATAAAAAGAAACAAAATTGAGTTATTTGTAGTGAGGTGGATGGACCTAGAGTCTGTCATACAGAGTGAAATAAGTCAGAAAGTGAAAGACAAATATCATATGCTATCACGTATATACGGAATCTAAGAAAAACAAAATGTCATGAAGAACCTAGGGGTAAGACGGGAAAAAAGACACAGACCTAGAGAGTGGAATTGAGGATATGGGGAGAGGGAAGGGTAAGCTGTGACAAAGTGAGAGAGTGGCATGGACATATATACACTACCAAACGTAAAATAGATAGCTAGTGGGAAGCAGCCACATAGCACAGGGAGATCAACTTGGTGCTTTGTGACCACCTAGAGGGGTGAGATAGGGAGGGTGGGAGGGAGGGAGACACAAGAGGGAAGAGATATGGGAACATATGTATATGTATAACTGATTCACTTTGTTATAAAACAGAAACTAATACACCGTTGTAAAGCAATTATACTCCAATAAAGATGTAAAAAGAAATAAAATAAAATAAAATAAAACACCTCACAATTGAAAAGATATTTTAAAAAATTTCAGCCAGCCTACTTTTGCTAGCTGTAAACTTGTTCTCCAAATAGAAAAAAACAAGAAGTCATATGTGCGCTAGGTGAGAAGTAGAAAAGATTTTAAAAGCAATTATTTTCTGCACAGAATCTTAAATAAAACATTACTTCACAAGTACATTCCTAAAGGAGAAATTCAGAAGTAAAAAAAATAAATAAATAAATTATAGATTATCTTTTTTTTACTACCTATTGTCTCTCTTTCCACCTGCTTCATATATTTTCTACAAGATCTTATGCATGAGAAATTATTAAAGAGTAATCCATAAAATTTATAAAAGTGGGAAAACTTTAACAAAATCCTATAAATAACAAATAAATCATTTCATTAATAATTTTTACCATTTTTGATTTCCTCGGGGACCTAGAGATGCCCAGCTAGCATTTTAAACATAGAATCTTGAAAATGATCTGAGGATTCTAAGAGCACTTTAGAATGAAATCTGATTCACATAAATCAGCAGGTCATCTTGCCAAAATACCAAACCTAAGGAAATTCTTTCCATTTCCTCTAGGGCCTAACCGAATCGAAAAGAACACTAACTACTAGAAACAAATAATACACTCTTGGCAAGAATATTCTCCCCTCGACATCTCTGCTTGTTTTCCCTTTTGATATTGCATTTCCCTGAGGATTGGTATGCTACTATGAGTTTAAAATGCTGACAGCCAAATAGTTCTGAAGGATTCCCAAAGTGCTGCCACTCAAGTACAGTGATCTCTACGTTTTAATTCCAGAAATACGCCACCCTGGCAAAAAAGGATTTTCTTCAGCCAACTCCAATGGCCCAACCAGGTCCAGCATACTCAGTGGTTACAAAGGTGCATGATCCCCCCCTGAAGCATATTTCTCAGAGAAATTTTAATTGACTAGCAAATGAAATTACCAACTCCGTGAAAATTTTACACAATCCAAATATTACAATTTGATATCAATGAAGCATCAAACAGCTAACCAAGACAGAAACCCCTAAATGAATATGTTCTCCTATCTATTCTATAGCTGTGTGACTATCGCTGTCTACCAGTGATACAATACACTACCATGAAAATTGTGGTTGTGCAAATTCATGTGTGTCAGGCAAAGATCACTGTCAAGATTTTGATCAACACTGTATGCAGTTATGTTTGTTAAGACTGATGAAAAATGCAATATTCTGCAACAAATATAAGTGTGCAGACTTCAGGACATGGAGTATGCAAAGACATCTTTTTGCTCAAGTTGAAACATGAAGCTGTAAAAGGCACTCTAAAAATCATACTAGAACACATTTAAATGTGAGAAACAGTTACATAATGAACATCTAGAGCCTGAAAGATTGTTGTGAAATGTAGCACAATTTTTAACTTCGAATAATTATCAAGGGTTTTTCTTTAATTAACCATCATTCCAACTTATATTAAAAATACTATCATCTATGGTTGTTTGGAAGAAAAAAGATAAGGTACAAGATTTTGAATTTTCTGACAAAAGATAAATTCAAAAGAATTGTTCACAATGTACTTAAATGTTAACCAAACAATCCAGTGTTTAGGCAAACTAATCACAGATTCCTAGATTTAAAGGAACATCAGAGGACATTCAGTCCATATATTTAGTGTAATAAGAATTGCCTGTACTACATAATTGAAAGCATTTTCTCACAAGAAGACCCATCTCAATTGGTGATTTTTTTCATTACTGCAAAACTGTTTGTACCTTCTGCAGAAAACTGCTTCCCCAACCTCTTCCCCTTGGTCCTAGTCGTGCTCGCAGAACAGTAGTTCCTTCTTTCTCATGGGTCAATCCTTTAAATACATGAGGATCTCTTTAGGAGGAGGTCATGGAGAGGACGTGACTGCCGGTCGACCCCAGAGCTGGACCCTTTCTGCTGTCCTTAGAATGTTCCTCCCACCTTCTCTTCTCACACCAGCAGCCAGTCCCAAGGCCATAGCCTTGAGACAGTAAGGTGTTGTTGAAAACCATCGGAAGATAAAGCCCGCTTAAGGGCTCTCTATAAAGTCTTTTTAAGATTCTGGCAGGGCTGTGCAGAGATCTACTTCGTGTTGCCCTGATCAGAAAGAGCCTTGTATGTAAATTTCCTTGCTTATTAAACAGCCACCAGCTAATCTGGAGTGGTCTGCCTCTTTCTTCAGTTTCTCCTTGCCCTCCCTGGGACAAGTTTCAAATTTCACCTCAGGAAACTCCCCTAATGATTGTAGTTTTCAGGGTGGTTTTTTTTTTCCCCTCTCTAAAGCTGCAGGTTGTTTCATTCCTATAATACAGAGGACTTTAGATTTCTAACCTCCTGCATACCTTTATCTGACAATATCCAAGTTTTCAAATTAGCTTCAAAAACAAACACATGGTCAAGATAGGATTCCAGAAGTAGAGCTTCAGTAATTATGAATCCCAGACTTCTACTAGCCAGCCTAGACTACCTTGACTTTATGACGGCCACTATATTTGTGAAATGATGTAGATTGCAGTGAACTAAAACCCTTGGTAGGCAGTCCTGTACAGGCCATTTGTTTTTTGACTGAAATATGGTACCAAACCTTGATCCATACTTAATTTTAATTGCATTTCTTAGCACCATAATCTTTGCCATCAAAACTCTTTTTAAATCATGGTTCTGATTTTTATTTTATAGAATATGTCTTAGTATACACAACTCCTATGTTTTATTCCATCATTAAAACACACACACAAAAATGGGTGAATTAAGCATTGCCTGTCAGAAAACTCCTAACTATATTTATACTCAGTGAAAAATCTTTAAAAAGAAAAATTAAATAACACAAGCAGCCATCTTTGTTTTTTGGACTTTTATTTTTTATTAGAACTTATCTTAAGCAATTTCTGAATTAGTAAATTTGCCATCCATTGTTTCCGTGTGCATTTTCGAGATTTTCTTGTAAGAGTGTGTGTTACAACCCTGAAAACAAACTCAATACATTCTTTTAATTCTTTAGCTTAGTAAATTTATTGACTGAAAACTGGTCAAACAACGTACTACACACTAGAAAGATAAAAACCAACAAACAAAAACGTTTCTCATTTTCCATCCAATTATTTCCTGGGATGCTTTTTCTATAATAGATGCTTAAGAAATGTTTTCTGAGTGTTTATTTATTTGTTTAGTGTATTGCTCACTTAGAGCTTTTCTACTTGGTATTTGAAAATGGGTAGTAGTAGGCATGATGCATGCACAGTTTGGACTTGGTGAAACTCCAATAGTATCTGGTGGATAATTAAATACACTGCATACAATTAAGCTGAAACCAGTGCACCTGATGAGTAATTAAAATTTCCCTAACATCATGCACAAATGCAATGGTAAGGAAGATAGCAACTCAGCTGTGCTATTTTTAGAGGGCTTTTTTTTTTTTTTAAGGTTTATAGCTTATACTATTACAAAGAAAATCTGTTACTTTGTGTTTTTAAACCTTGTCACATATAAAAATCAGCAGAGAAACGATCTTTATTTGTTTTCTAGAGCATTTTATTACTGATAAAAAGGAATAAATATTTGGAGAAATTCACCTAGGTGAGATTTAGTTTTTAATTAACAAAATAGCAACAATAAGGTCACATTATTACAGAATGGAATTTTGGGGAGCAGGGTTATTTTTTTAGGATAAAAGCACCTTTGTGTATTTTGAACAAACGAAGGACAGACACTAAGACTGAATCTTTGAATAGCCTTTCTTTTAGTCATACTGTCTTAAAATAGGTTGCTCTTACAAATGAGACCTAAGTTGGTTATTTGTCATGGAAACAAAAGGGTCAAGATGTGCTGACATTAATTGGAAAAAAATACCTATACCTTCTTCCCAGAGATAAATTTATATGTTGTCATTTTCCCAGAATAGTGACCTTAATCATCACCTACAGAAAATACTCTCCTGCTAATTTCAAAAGATGTATTCAACCTAAGCAGTGACTCATGGTGCTATTTTTAAATCAGACTGTCATTTTTAGACATATTAATCACATTTATTGATTGTAAGAATTCAAGGTGCACTAAGGAAATTTAATGCACACCATTAAAAGAGGACAGATTAGGATATGGCCTACACATGCCAGACTCTGAGAACAGTAGACCACAGCAACAGATCAGGTCATGGCCATGACAAAATGGGACCACACTCAAAGGCAAAAAAATCAAACATTTGGAGTCAGAATCTGGAAAATGATTTATTAATTTTACTCATGGGATAGCACGAGCTTCGTAAATTTGAAATGTATGTAGTTGTCTACATACAAGTATATATCATCGAGTTTATAAATTCAACATAATTTTTTTTTACTACCAGCTTATGTCAATAGAAAGTTAGAAACACATTTGTTATATGCTACTTAGACTATACACCTAATATATATATATATATACATATATATATGTGTATATTAGTTCTAGCAAATATATAGCTAGACTAGAGCAGCTCTAGACAAGAGAATTTTCTTGTTTGCTAAATTTAAATGTCATTTACATCAAAAAAATATTCATTCATTATTCCACTGGCCTAAATTCTTTCAATTATTATTCACATATATATAGACTTTTAGATACATCATTATATACTTTCACTGTTTTAATTTCAAATTCCTAATTTTAATGCAAAATAATTACATAATATTCTTCTGAGATAAAGAACAATACTACACACCATTGAATCCATTATATAGGACCACTGAACTATTTTAAATTCTATTTAAAAAATTTATTTTTGTTGAGGTATTGATATAATTGACACACATTCTATTAGCTTTAGTTGTGCAACACAGTAATTAGATATTGTATATGTTGCAAAACTATCACCACAGTCAGTCTAGTTAACATCCATCACCATATACATAACTACAAATATTTTTTCTTGTGGGTGAGAGCTTTTAAATGTTACTCTCCTGGCAACTTTCAAATATGTAATAAGGTATTGTTAATTATAGTTGCCAAGCTGTACATGACATCCCATGACTTCTTTATTTTATAACTGGGAGTTTGTAACTTTGACTTCCCTCACCCCTTTTGCTCAACCTCCCCTCCCCCAACTTCTGCCTTTGGCAACCACCAATAATCTTGAACTATTTAAAATTATGCATAAATACAATTATTTTGTGAATATCAAGTTTTTCTTATCTTGTTAATTTATTTTCCGTAAATATGTGAGGAGCACATGGCCAAATCTTCTTATATGATAGCACTTTTGGCCCCAAATTATCTTACCATAATGCTTTCTGTGGTATCCAAGATTGAGAATAAAACTGTACTAAACTTTTTACTGGAATGATTAAACACTCCACTGATAGTTGCCATTTTATTCATAACATATTTTCTATTTCCATTTATTTTTCACAATTTATTTTTCTTTTGTTACTGATAATAGATATCTTGATTATTTATGTTTGGTTAACAACCAAATTTATTCCAAATTTCAGTACATTTCTATATAAAAATTTCCAAATTTTTGTCTTATCTAGTGACATGACAATATTCCCCAACTGTTCTAACTTTAATTTTGGTTTGTATGATTTTATTGAATAGGAATTTTAAGTAGGTCTATATCTGTAACTGCCAGTATTTCTCTGAGAATTTTATTCCTTTTAAAGACTGTAAATATATGACAATAAATAACTTGCTAGTAAATTTCTAACCAGAAATTTCTGTGCTATTAAATTTCAGATATGGATGTGATACTAATGAATAATGATTACATATTTGTTCTTCTTTATCATAAATATTGCTACACTTTGCTTATTTATATATTGTTTATTATTAAATTAATTACTTATTGGGATTGTTTTCCTTCATTTGAAAGGCAGGCTCCTCTTACAATTTATATATTAATATTGCTATGTATATACTATGCACATTTTATTTTAAAATGTATTAATTATGAGTAGTTTTCTGTTCTATAAATTATTATTAAAAATAGAATTCTAATCCCTAGTATAGCAAACTGGTAAAGAGTTTGGGCTCTTTAATTACATTGCCTATGTTTGTAACTGAGCTCCAGAATTTAGTAACATGTGACTTTATGAAAGTTACTAAACATCTCATTACTCAGATTTTATCCCACTAAAATGAAAAATACAAGGTAACTATTTCATGAGACCACAATAACTATTTCATGAGATCATGTGATATTTAAATATGTTAATATATACTAAGCATTTACCCTAACACCTGGCATATAGTAAATATCATTTAAAGTATGTATCACACGTATCATTCAAGTCTTTTCCTATAGCAGTGATATTACAGTAAAACATACATTTGAATAGAATTTTCAATCTGAAAGAGAAATTAAATATAAAACATTATATTTTAATGTTCGTTATTTTAGTGAACTATACTTTCCTCTATGACAGTTTTATTAGTAAACTATATCTGAAGGTACATCTCTGATCTCATATAATGCATATTTACATTAAAATCTGGTTACAGGATTTTATATAGACCCAAATAGACCAAAATATTACAGATATAGATATCTATCAGGAGTTGACCAAATAATCTCAACTAAACAAATTGATAAGCAAAGGTTAAACTGACTGAAATTTATCATCTAAAACACAAGAGTATCAATGGTAAACAGCCAACTAAAAACAAAATCTTAATTATACCAGTTTGCTTGTGTGTATTAGGATATTTTCAACATTGTGTGGCTGACACTGTCTTTAATGCAAGATTTCATTAATCTTAATAACTTACTAAGAAGTTAACTAGTATATAAACCTTAGCCTTGAATGAAAATATGTCCATAGAATTGTAAACTATTGGGTGGTTTAAGCTTCAATTTCCATTTTGGACCAGCCTGTATCTAATCCTCATGAGCTTCAAGGATCACATGTAATCATTATTGCCCCTTTTTTTCTGTTCCATGAATATTGGAAGCTCTGCTGCTCCCAAATGGCATGAGGGGAGTTTTATAAGGCAATGAATACCCAAGTTTTGTCATAGGGATTCTGAAACAGTAGTTTTGTAATGGTACTTAAGAAATTAAGATTAAAAAAGACTACTAACAATCCGATTAATTATGAAGTATTAGTCCACGAATCCTAGTTTGAGAAAAACAAAAGACAAAATAAAGAGGATGAGTACTAAAGGTCATTTAGGTTTATGATTTGGTGAATTTTAAAAGGGAAAATATGTCTATAATACTAGCCGAAATATCATAATCAAGTATGCTGATTACTTCCTTTGGCCCTATTTTCATTCATAAATTGATTTACTTGAATTAACTAGCCATTTCCAATCAAATAATTTGGAACATGATCACATTTCAATCTCCAAACTGGTAAAACAATATGCAAAATTTTGGATAGAACAAGTCTGTTTTCTTGTTTTGCCCTTTAGCTTTCATTAGTTTCATTTTAGAAGATAGATTACGTTTACAAAACAACAATTACATAAATACTGTATCAGAAAATACAATGTTTACATATTTCATATATTGGCTCTGTAAGAAACCCTTTTACTATCATCCATCTTTTTACCCTCTTTTTTTCTTTAGTTACTTAGCCCTTCCCCCAAAAAAGTTATTCTACACATAGTAGCTTATGCATATAGTTTACAGGTCAATTTAATTTTTTTCAATGAATTTAGTTTTATTAATTGATATCATTATATATTCAGCTCTAATTTTATATTTTTATTTACTACATATTTCATTAGAAGACATAGTTTTATCCTAGTTCCACTATTAGACAAGTCTCTCAAACTATATAAACTCTAGTTTTCTTCTAAATTTTAAAGACTGAGTCCTCTGATTTCTAAGTTTCTTTTTATCTCTCAAACCCTCTATAATTCTGCATCTACCTTCTACCTCAAGGTCTCTGCATGTAAGAGATAAATGATTTTTGAATCTGAAGAACAATTTGCGATCCTGGCTCCAATACTTACTAACTGTGAGATTTTATATATATTAAAAAAATAATTAATGACTCATTCATCTATAAAACTGGAGGAATATGATTTATTACTGTGGATATGAATATAATAGTGTTATCTAACCAATAGCCTGATTAAACCCTGGTAGCATCTATGTTAGATAGATACAGGCACATCTCCTTTTATTGCAATTCAATTTATTGTGATTCACAGATACTGCGTTTTTTTACAAACTGAAGATTTGTGGCAACCTTGTGTTAAGCAAGTCTATCGGTACCATTTTTCCAACAGCATTTGCTCACTTCATGCCTTTATGTCACATTTTAGAAATTCTTGTAATGTTTTAAACATTTTTCATGATCCTTATACTTGTTATGTTGATCTGTGATCACTGATGGTTGATATTACTATTGTTATTGTCTGGGGACACCACCAGTGATGCCCATATAAGATGGCGAAATTAATAAACATATATGTACACTGAGTGTTCCATCAACCAACTTCTTTCCCACCTCTCTCCCTTACCTCAGGCCTCTCTATTCCCTGAAACACAACAATATTGATATTAGGACAATTAATAACCCTATAATGTCCTCTAAGTATTCAAGTGAAGAGTCAGGCATCTCTCACTTTAAGTCAAAGGCTAGAAACCATCAAGCTTAGTGAAGAAGTCATATTGAAATCCACAACAGGCCAAAAGCTAGGTCTCTTGCACCAAACAGTTAGCCAAGTTGTGAATGCAAAGGAAAAGTTCTTGAAGAAAACTAAAATTGCTACTCCAGTTAACACAAAAATGATAAGAAAGTGAAACAGACTTATTGCTGATATGGAGAAAGTTTTAGTCATCTGGGTAGAAGATCAAAACAAACACAACATTCCCTTCAGCCAAAACCTAATCCAGAGCAAGATCCTAACTCTCTTCAATTCTATGAAGGCTGAGAGAGGTGGGGAAGCTACAGAAGAAAAGTTCAAAGCAGCAAAGTTAAGTTCGAGGTTTAAGGAAAGAAAATGTCTTCAGAACACCAAAGTGCAAGTTGAAGCAGCAAGTGCTAATGTAGAAGCTGCAGCAAGTTACTCAGAAGATCTAGCTAAGATCATTAATAAAGGTGACTGCACAGATCTACTCTAAACAGATTTTCAATGTAGAAGAAACCATTGGCAGAAGATACCACCTAGGAAACAGAAGAAGTCTGGCTTCAAAGCTTCGAAGGACAGTCTTTCTCTCTTGTTAGGGGCTAATACAGCTGGTGAATTTAAGTTGAAACCAATGTTAATTTAACATTTCAAAAAAACATAGACCCCTTAAGAATTATGCTAGATAAACTCTGCCTGTGTTCTATAAGTGGAACAACAAAGCCTGAACCACAGCATATCTGTTTACAACATGGCTTACTGAATATTTTACACTCCCTGTTGAGACCTACTGCTCAGAAGAAAAAAAAAAAAAGAAAGATTCCTTTCCAAATATTATTGCTTATTTACCATGTAACAGGTCACTCAAGAGTTCCAATGGATATATACAAGAACATTAATGTTGTTTTCATGCCTGTTAATGCAACATTCATTCTGCACCCCATGTATCAATAGGTAATTTCCACTGTCATGCTTTATTATTTGAAAAATATATTTCATAAAGTTATGACCTCCATTGATAGTGATTCTTCTGATATATCTGGGCAAAGTCAATTGAAAACCTCCTGGAAATGCTTCACCATTTTAGATGCCATTAAAAACATTCACAATTCATGGGAAGAGATCAAAAATATTAACATTAACAGGAGTCTGGAAGAATCTGATTCCAACCCTCATGGATGACTTTAAGAAGTTCAAGACTTCAGTGAAGGAAGGAATTGCAGATGTGGTGGAAACAGCAAGAGAACTAGGAGAAGTGGAGCCTGAATATGTAACTGAATTGCTGCAATATCAGGATAAAATTTTTATGGGTGAGGACTTGCTTCTTATGGATGAGCAAAGAAAGTGTTTTCTTGAGATGGAATCTACTCCTAGTGAAGATGCTGTGAGCATTGTTGAAATGACAACAAAGTCTTTAGAATATTGCATTAACTTAGTTGATAAAGCAGCAGCAGGGTTTAAGATGATTGACTCCAATTTTGAAAGAAGGTCAACTGCAGGCAAAATACTGTCAAGCAGCATCAAGTGCCACAGAGAAATTATTGTGAAAGGAAGAGTCAATTGATGTGGCAAAATTTATTATCTT
Source organism: Globicephala melas (assembly GCF_963455315.2). Lineage (NCBI taxonomy): Eukaryota > Metazoa > Chordata > Mammalia > Artiodactyla > Delphinidae > Globicephala > Globicephala melas. The sequence continues at coordinate 21,595,598 of NC_083317.1, read as the reverse complement.
ATTTTAAGAGATTGCCACAGCCCTCCAACCTTCAGCAACCATCACCCTGATAAGTCATCAACATCAGTCAGCAGCCACCAACATCTAGGCAAGACCCTCCACCAGCAAACAATATTATGACTCACTGAAGGTTCAGATTATGTTTAGCACCTTTTTTAGCAATAAAGTATTTTTAATTGTTTTCTTAGACATAATGCTATTGTATCATTAGTAGACTATAGTATAGTGTAAATATAACTTTTGTATGCAAGGAGAAACCCAAAAAATTTGTGCGACTGGCATTGTTGCAATATTTGCTTTATTGTGGTGTTTTGGAACTGAACCTGCAATATCTTCGAGGTCTGGGCTTCCCTGGTGGCGCAGTGGTTGAGAGTCCGCCTGCCGATGCAGGGGACACGGGTTCGTGCCCCAGTTCGGGAAGATCCCACATGCCGTGGAGCGGCTGGGCCCGTGAGCCATGGCCGCTGAGCCTGCGCATCTGGAGTCTGTGCTCCGCAACGGGAGAGGCCACAACAGTGAGAGGCCCGCATACCGCAAAAAAAAAAAAAAAAAAAAAAAAAAAAAATATATATATATATATATATATATATATCTTAGAGATCTGCTTGCAGTATCTGGATTATTCAATATTTCTGTAATGTTGCTCTGCTTGCAAGGCTGAGAGACTCCTCTTAGTGTGTAGAATGTGGCTCACAATGTCTAACTCTCACATGGGGATTTACAGAAAAATGTAAATTTGAAATAAAAAGTCAGAGTTAGAAACCAGGATATCTCAAGGTCATATGATTATTTTAATATCTTACTAACATCTGGTGACTGGGTAACCCAACTGAGAATTAGATAGATTCAGTAAGGACTAAAGGAAATTTGGATTATATCATATGTTGATTTCACATTATTTGTGTTTTAATTATTCCACATTTCTTCATCAAGAATTTCTCCAGCCATAAAACTTGTTTGAGTTTTTCTTTACTATATTTAATTTTACTAAGGAAATCAGAACAGTGTCATCCATTTGGTGGGATTCTACTACCCCACAATAGTTCTCTGATGTTCACAAAGTTCCATATCAACTTTTCTCCCCAAAATAACTCTATCTTCTCTTGATAAGTTTTTTCTTCCCCCTGTTTTTATGTGCTTTTTAATATTCTTTTACATCAAAACACTTAATCCTAACATAGACTAACAAGGCAAATTTAAAAAGAAAAAAATATTACATATTTGACATTTGTTCTCTAGAATGGTACATTTAGGATTGAACATTTGCGTCCACCTTGAGTTGATTTTACAGTTAAACTCTCTGATGGCAATATTTTCAACTCTTTAAAGAAAAACCTTACTGTCCTTTGAGTGGACAAGAAACACTACATACAATTGTTATGAGACAAATAAAATGAGATCATGCAAGTGACAGTGTTTTATAGGCTACAAAGGACTCTACAAAGGAAAATAAGGACTCTAACTATATTCCATAATCAAAGAAAGTTCTGAATTTGCATAATGTATGGCAAGCAAGTTGAAACCAATTACTATCCTCACTGTCGAGTTAGTGTGATTGTCACTGCAAAATGATAATAAAAATCATGGTATCCTAATTCAGATTTTATAGTTTCTTACAGTATTTAAACAAAGTGGATATAAACTATATGTACTAAAAGTACAGGTTATCTGACACAACAAAATCAAAACTTTCTAGAAGTTAAAATTTCAAATATCAATTAACAATGTTTCCCTTGTAATGGTAATTTTGATATAATATAGTAGAACTTTTATACTTTAGCCTTGCATCCACACAATGACCAACTAAATCTTTTTACTTTGTTACTTTTAATTAAATGATAACAACCAATGAACTATACACTCAGAAAATAAAGAAATAACAGTTAGGGAAAATAAGAAGGAAGGAATAGTTAGATCAATCAGTTAGGATGAAGCAAGGCTTTCCCTTCCTAATGGTCTTCCAGGAAGTTGTGATAATTATTACAAGAATGTAATTTTTTTTTAATTTAAAAATGTTAAAAAACCCAAAAGGTCTATTCTCTATTTCCTGACATGTAATAATTACAGAAATTATTTATATTGTGTTGCTTATAAAATGGTAAGTAATGAATACACACACAGATACAAACACATATATATTTTTAATCTTGTTAGAAACGTGCTAAGGTAAATTCTACTAGTATACCTATTTTACATACAGGAAAACTAAAGTACATATAGGTAAAGTAATTTGTCCTGAAAATAGGCAAAATTTGAATCTAGGAAAGTTGGCTATACTGATCATAAATTAAATCCCATGTTAACTGATTTGCAAACCATTTATAACGACCAGTTACCTTTCTTTCTCAAATTCTCCATCATAACAACTGTTTGAACTTCATTGGCTTCTGCTTACTTTTAAGGTCTTTGAAAACAAGGAAGAGATAATATTTAAAATCTTCATATTCCAGTTACTGAAGTTATCTACTGGCACATAATTGGTTATAAATAAATGTTTATTAAGAGAATGAATTCTACTTACAAATTAGTATGTCTTTACTGTATCCCTAACCCTATCTTAGCATGTCTTTCTCTTATTCATCAAAGGCTTGGTTAAATTTTCTTACCAGACTCATCATTACTCAAAATTTCATCAGGTCTCACACTGTGCTTCTCATGTCCTCCTCAATATTCTACAGGATTCTGTGTATATTTCTACAATACTGTTTTCCATTGTATTGTATTTTATTTGTGTGCATCCATATCCCCACCAGGCTGTTTCAGTGTAGGTATATCACTTAGCTATTGTTGTAGCCCCAGTGCCTAATAAAGTGCTTAATATTTGTAACTACCTAAAGAGTTCTGCAACTTGTCTGTCTTCAATGTTTTATTTTTTTAACATTTTTATTGGATTATAATTGCTTTACAGTGGTGTGTTAGTTTCTGCTGTATCACACAGTGAATCAGCCATGGGTATACATATATCCCCATATCTCCTCCTTCTTGTGTCTCCCTCCCACCCTCCCTATCGCACCCCTCTAGGTGGTCACAAAGCACCGGGTTGATCTCCCTGTGCTATGCAGCTGCTTCCCACTAGCTATTTATTTTACATTTGGTAGTGTATATATCTCAATGTTACTCTCTCACTTAGTCCCAGCTTACCCTTTCCCCTCCCCATGTCTTCAAGTCCATTCTCTACATCTGCATCTTTATCCCTGTCCTGTCCCTAGGTTCTTCACAACCTTTTTGTTTCTATATTCCATATATACGTGTTAGCATATGGTATTTGTTTTTCTCTTTCTGACTTACTTCACACTGTATGACAGTCTCTAAGACCATCCACCTAACCACAAAGAACTCAATTTCATTTCCTTTTATAGCTGAGTAATATTCCATTGTATATATGTGCCACAGCTTCTTTATCCATTCATCTGTTGATGAACACTTAGGTTGCTTCCATGTCCTAGCCATTGAAAAATAGACCTGCAATGAACACTGTGGTGCATGACTCTTTTTGAATTATGGTTTTCTCAGGGTATACACCCAGTAGTGGGATTGCTGGGTCATATGGTAGTTCTGGTTTTAGTTTCTTAATGAACTTCCATTCTGTTCTCCATAGTGGCTGTATCAATTTACATTCCCAACAACAGTGCAAGAGGGTTCCCTTTCCTCTACACCCTCTCCAGCATTCATTGTTTGTAGAATTTTAATGATTGCCATTCTGACTGTGTGAGGTGATACCTCATTGCAGTTTTGATTTGTATTTCTCTAATGATTAGTGATGTTGAGCATCCTTTCATGTGCTTGTTAGCAATCTGTATATCTTCTTTAGAGAAATGTCTGTTTAGGTCTCCTGCCCATTTTTGGATTGGGTTGTTTGTTTTTTGACGTTGAGCTGCATGAGCTACATGAGCTGCTTTTATATTTTGGGGATTAATCCTTTGTCAGTTGCTTTGTTTGTAAATATGTTCTCCCATTCTAAGAGTTGCTTTTCGTCTTGTTTATGGTTTCCTTTGCTGTGCACAACCTTTTAAGTTTCATTAGGTCCCATTTCTTTATTTTTATTTCCATTTCTCTAGGAGGTGGGTCAAAAAGGATCTTGCTGTGATTTATGTCATAGAGGGTTCTGTTTATGTTTTCCTCTAAGAGTTTTATAGTGTCTGGACTTACATTTAGGTCTTTAATCCATTTTGAGTTTGTTTTAGTGTATGGTGTTAGGGAGTGTTCTAATTTCATGCTTTCATGTGTAGCTGTATGGTTTTCCCAGCACCACTTATGGAAGAGGCTGTCTTTTCTCCATTGTATATTCTTACCTGCTTTATCAAAGAAAAGGTGGCCATATGAGTGTGGGTTTATCTTTGGGCTTTCTAACCTGTTCCATTGATGTATATTTCTGTTTTTGTGCCAGTACCATACTGTCTTGATTACTGTAGCTTTGTAGTATAGTCTGAAGTCTGGGATTCCTCCAGTTACATTTTTCTTTCTCAAGATTACTTTGGCTATTCAGGGTATTTTGTGTTTCCATACAAATTGTGGAATTTTTTGTTCTAGTTCTGTGAAAAATGTCATTGGTAGTTTGATAGGGATTGCATTGAACCTGTAGATTGCTTCTGTCTGTTTGTATCATCTTTAGTTTCTTTCATCAGGGTCTTATAACTTCATACAGGTCTTTTGTCTCCTTAGGTAGTTTTATTCCTAGGTATTTTCTTCTTTTTGTTGTGATGGTAAATTAGAGTGTTTCTTTAATTTCTCTTTCAGATTTTTCATCATTATTGTATATGAATGCAAAACATTTATGTGCATGAATTTTGTATCCTGCTACTCTATCAAATTCATTGATTAGCGCTAGTAGTTTTCTGGCAGCATCTTCAGGATTCTGTATGTATAGTATCATGTCATCTACAAACAGTGACAGATTTACTTATTCTTTTTTGATTTGGATTCCTTTTATTTATTTTTCTTCTCTGATTGTTGTGGCTAAAACTTCCAAAACTATATTGAATAATAGTGTTGAGAGTGGAAAACCTTGTCTTGTTCCTGATCTTGGAGGAAATGGTTTCAGTTTTTCACCATTGAGAACGATGTTGGCTGTGGCTTTGTCATATGTGGCCTTTATTATGTTGAGGTAAGTTCCTTCTGTGCTTACTTTCTGGAGGCTTTTTATCATAAATTGGGTTGAATTTTGTCAAAAGCTTTCTCTGCATCTATTGAGATGACCGTATGTTTTTTCTCCTTCAATTTGTTAATATGGTGTATCATATTGATTGATTTGCGTATATTGAAGAATCTTTGCATTCCTGGGACAAACCCCTCTTTATCATGTTATATGATCCTTGTAATGTGCTGCTGGATTCTGTTTGCTAGTATTTTGTTGAGGATTTTTGCATCTATGTTCATCAGTGATATTTGCCTGTAGTTTTCTTTCTTTGGAACATCTTTGCCTGGTTTTGGTATCAGGGTGATGGTGGCCTCATAGAATGAGTTTGGGAGTGTTCCATCCTCTGCTATATTTTGGAAGAGTTTGAAAAGGATAGGTGTTAGCACTTCTCTGAACGCTTGATAGAATTGGCCTGTGAAGCCATCTGGTCCTGAGTTTTTGTTTGCTGGAATAATTTTAATCATAGTTTCAATTTCAGTGCTTGTGATTAGTCTGTTTTTATTTTCTATTTCTTCCTGGTTCAGTCTCAGAAGGTTGTGCTTTTCTAAGAGTTTGTCCATTTCTTCTATGTTGTCCATTTTACTGGCATACTGTTGTTTGTATTAATTTCTCATGATTCTTTGTTTTTTTGCAGTGCCAGTTGTGACTTCTCCTTTTTCATGTCTAATTCTATTGATATGAATGCTTTCCCTTATTTCTTGATGAGTCTGGCTAATCGTTTATCAATTTTGTTAATCTTCTCAAAGAACCAGCTTTTAGTTTTATTCATCATTGTTATTGATTCCTTCATTTCTTTTTCATTTATTTCTCATCTGAACTTTATGATTTCTTTCCTTCTGCTAACTTCAGTTTTTTGTTTGTTTGTTTGTTTGTTTGTTCTTCTTTCTCTAATTGCTTTAGGTGTAAGGTTACGTTGTTTATTTGAGACTTTTTGTGTTTCTTGAGGTAGAATTGTATTGCTATAAACTTCCCTCTTAGAACTTCTTTTGCTTCATCCCATAAGTTTGGGGTCATTGTGTTTTCATTGTCATTTGTTTCTAGGAATTTTTTGATTTCCTCAGTGATCTTGTGATTATTTAGTAGTGTGTTGTTTAGCCTCCATGTATTTGTATTTTCTCAGATTTTTTCCTGTAATTGATATCTAGTCTCATAGAGTTGTTGTCGGAAAAGATACTTGATACAATTTCAATCTTCTTAAATTTACCAAGGCTTGATTTGTGACCCAAGATATGATCTATCTTGGAGAATGTTCCATGAGCACTTGAGAAGAAAGTGTATTCTGTTGTTTTTGGATGGAATATCCTATAAATATCAATTAAGTCCATCTTGTTTAATGTGTCATTTAAAGCTTGTGTTTCCTTATTTATTTTCATTTTGGATGATCTGTCCATTGGTGAAAGTGGGGTGTTATAGTCTCCTACTATTATTGTGTTACTGTCAATTTTCCCTTTTATGGCTGTTAGCATTTGCCTTATGTATTGATGTGCTCCTATGTTGGGTTCGTAAATATTTATAATTTTTATATCTTCTTCTTTGATTGCCCCCTTGATCATTATGTAGTGTCCTTCTTTGTCTCTTGCAATACACTTTATTTTAAAGTCTACTTTGTCTGATATGAGAATTGCTCCTCCAACTTTCTTTTGGTTTCCATTTGCATGGAATACCTTTTTCTAACCCCTCACTTTCAGTCTGTATGTATTCATAGGTCTGAAATGGGTCTCTTGTAGACAGCATAGATATGGTTCTTATTTTTGTATCCATTCAACCAAGCTATGTCTTTTGGTTGGAGCATTTAATCCATTTACATTTAAGGTAGTTATCAATATGTGTGCTCCTATTACATATCAATAACTAAAGAAGTTCCTTTAGCATTTGTTGCCTAGAGAAGTTCCTTTAGCATTTGTTGTAAAGCTAGTTTGGTGGTGGTGAATTCTCTTAGCTTTGCTTGTCTGTAAATGTTTTAATTTCTCCATCAAATCTGAATGAACTCCTTGCTGGGTAGAGTAATCTCGGTTGTAGGTTTTTGCCATTTATCACTTTAAATATGTCTTGCCACTCCCTTCTGGCTTGCAGAGTTTCTGCTGAAAGATTAGCTGTTAACCTTTTGAGGATTCCCTTGTATGTTATTTGTTGCTTTTCCCTTGCTGCTTTTAATATTTTTTTTTTCTGTTTGATTTTTGATAGTTTAATTAATATGTGTCTTGGCATGCTTCTCATTGGATTTATCCTGTATGGGACTTTCTGTGCTTCCTGGACTTGATTGACTTTTTCCTTTCCCATATTAGGGAAGTTATCAACTCTAATCTCTTCAAATATTTTCTCAGTCCTTTTTTTTTTTTCTCATCTTCTCCTGGGGCCTCTATAATTTCAGTGTTTGTGCACTTAATATTGTCCCAGTGGTCTCTGAGACTGTCCTCAATTCTTTTCATTCTTTTTTCTTTATTCTGCTCTGCAGTAGTTATTTCCACTATTTTATCTTCCAGGTAACTTATCCGTTTTTCTGCCTCAGTTATTCTGCTCTTGATTCCTTCTAGAGACTTTTTAATATCATTTATTGTGTTGTCCATCATTGTTTGTTTGCGCTTTAGTTCTTCTAGGTCCTTGTGAAATGTTTCTTGTACTTTCTCTATTCTATTTCTAACATTTTGGATCATCTTTACTATCATTGCTCTGAATTCTTTTTCAGGTAGACTGGCTATTTCCTCTTCATTTGTTTGGTCTGGTGGGTCTCTACCTTGCTCCTTCATCTGTTGTGTATTTCTCTGTCTTCTCATTTTGCTTAACTTACTGTGTTTGGGGTCTCCTTTTTGCAGGCTGCAGGTTTGTAGTTCCCATTGTTTTTGGTGTCTGACCCCAGTGGGTAAGGTTGGTTCAGTGAGTTGTGTAGGCTTCTTGGCCACTCACAAAATTCTTAAAAACATTACCATCAGAAGAAAGAAATTTCATACCATTCATTTCCTCAGCAGTGATTTGCCTGCGATGTGCAGCAAGCAGACTTCAGCAGCTGATTTACACAGTTGGAGCACAGGAGGAGCCAGGATGTCCTGGAGGGACAAGCTGGTTGAGGCTCCAGCGACAGGCTGATCTAGGGGATCCCAAGCACCGCTCCCACTGTGTGTGATTTGTGGGTGGTTGATGGATTTGCATTTGGGTTCCAGTCCTGCATTTCTTATATTGCCTCTTAACACCGGACCTGGTGCTCCCAGTTTGTGTGCAGATGTTGGTAAGTAACGTGTAATCCAATTTTAGTTTTTTCACTGCCTGCCTGCCATTGAGGGTATATACAGCTGTGGTCATGAGCTGCCTGTCAGTGGCACTACTGTGCCAGGTGTGTACCCAGATCTTCCATTGGTATTCAGCGACCATTTTCCTCACATTAAAGGCCAAACTTCAAACCAAGCCTGATTACCTCAAAGTCCTGGAGAATACAACATATAGGTTCTGCAACCCCACCAGTCACTTTCGTCCACAGCTGCCAGTCACAGTCACCTCAACACCAGCTCTACGACAGCAGGAGATGAGCTGTCTTCAATGTTAAGAGACATAATCTAATATTGATGTGGCTAAGACTCTATATATTAAATAATTAAATCCATTTTAAGATACATAATTATTTCTAATTTGTAAAAAATATGTAAAAGGAACAAAAGTGAATCTCAGAATTCAGTAGAGAAGCTACAAGCCATATAAGCTATAAGCATAATTATTTTTGATGTTTGGGTAGTGGAAAAAATAGATTTTAAAATCATAATTGTGATGGGGCATCACCCTGCCACTTGAAGATGATGCCGTTGGTCAAGACACCATATTGCTTAGGCTGTTTTGCATTTTGAAGTTAACAATACATATTTATAAGGTTGTTGTAAGGGTGAACTGAAATATATGTGAAAGAGTTTTGTAAAATGTCAGAATATAAGTTCATCCAAAACTAAGTAAAGTATAAGACCCCAAGCTGTCATAGCCTCAATGCATACATTAAAACCATGGCTTTAAACAGTTTTGAATCTGAAGTACAGTTTGTGTGTGTATTATAATTTTATATTTTAATAATATAATAAGTGTATATTTTGGACTAATATATATGTAAAATACATATATGTATATAATTTCACAAAATAATACTTTTGTTTGACTACCATGAACTTTGATCTATTCTATTCTATGCTATTATTTTCTTCAATGATATTCATCATTCTTTTAAAAATGCTCTTTGAGAAACAATTAAATAACTGATTTTTCTACACACAAATGAGTCAAGTACCAGAGTTTGAAAGCCACTGTGTGACAGTCCCATCTTACTTTGTAGAAAGTAACTGGTGATATCATGGAAAATAAGTATTTCAATGAATTATGAAAATTAGTAGGTAGTCATTAGGAAAATTCACAGGTATTCTGGTTTTCCCTTTTTTCTTTACACAGTCATTAAAACTGAACTTCCTCTCTCTATTAGTAAGTAGTCAAGGTCATGATTCTTACTTTAACAAAAAATTATAAGAAGAAGTGACACGTTTTACTTCTAAATAAAGGCATTAAGAAGCTGTAAAATTTACCACTTTTCCTTTTATTGCATGAGGCTTTGGTCTCAGAGTGAGAAGACATGGGCACAAGATCAGATGGTTCCTATAGGACATGTAGCATGAGTAAGAAATAAACTTACCTTATACTGACTGGTAAAGAAATTGAGGGTCATATTTTGTTGATGTAGCAAACCCAAAGTCATTAGCTTGGAATGCTATTCACATGGAGACAAATGAACTCTGATTGGATGTTGAGAGACCTATATTACATAGTGGTATATATATATATATATATATATATATATATATATATATTAAATGTTACCTGTAGAAACTCAGAATACAGGTTATCTGTCTAATACACTTGTAGTACTAGGACAAAGAGTCGGAAATTAGAGTGTTTGTAGGGTGTGTCCCTTGTTGTTGCTTCATTTGCTGTTAATTATCTTGGGAGCAGGCATAAAAGGGAAGAAGAGAGATAACATATAAATTCAGAAAATGCAGTGTTGCAAGCTACTTCTTAACTCCAAAGGGAAATGATAAGCCTGAGTAGGATCTTTAACAACAGCAAAAAATTAATTCTGCCTTGAGGCAAAGATGTGACTGTCAAAGCCATTGGGAAATCTCAGAATTCTCAGTATAAAAACCAACTGATAGTATGCCACCTGTGATGGGTAACCTTATGTATCAACTTGTCTGGCCCACAAAGTGCCCAGATATTTGGTCAAACATGATTCTGGGTGTTTTTGTGAGGGTGATTTTGGATATAATTAACATTTAAATCATAGACTGAGTAAAGGAGATTGCCCTCCCTAATATGGATGGTCCTCATCTAATTAGTTTAATGCCTGAATGGAACAAGAAGGCTGACCCTTTCTCAAAGAAAAGAGAGTTCTTACCTGATTACCTTCCAACTGGGACATCAGTGTTTTTCCTGCCTTTGGACTTGAACTGAATCATGGGCTCTTCTTGTGTCTCAAGCCTGCCCACATGCAGATGAAAAGTACAACATTGGCTCTCCTCATTCTGGCCTCTGAACCAGTACTAAAACTAAACCATTGGCTCTACTGGATCCCCAGATTGCTGGTTGCCAACTCACCTGCAGCTCTTGGGACATGACCACTTCCAGGTTCCATAGTCATATGAACCAATTCCTTATAATAAATCTCTCTCATTCTTTCTCTCTCTCTCTATATATATAGATAGATCCAGATATAGATATAGATATATCTCCACATCCATATATGAGACCATATATAGTCTTATATATATGATATATGACTAATATACCTAACACACGACCCAATCATTTCAATAGAAAATAATTCTCAAAGAAAATAGACTAAAGCTTTTCATTTCTTCTCATACTTGATAGATTAAAAATGCAAGCAATTAATACATGCAAGCAATTTATATGTAGACAGAAGCATGGATTCCAGAAACAAACAATGGTTCTACCTGACACAATAGAAGGAGATAGAAAAAGAACTAAATTTCAATTAAAAATTGGTCCAGTGTTTAAGACTTTGTGCTCCCAATGTAGGGGGCCCGGGTACGATCCCTGGTCAGGGAACTAGATCCAGCATGCCAAAACTAAGAGCCCACATGCCATAATGAAGATCCCATATGCTGTAACTAAGACCCAGCATGGCCAAATAAATAAATAAATAAATAAATTGGTCTGTTGTTTCACCTATTCACATAATCCCATCTAGGAGCTGATGACATTCTGACAGTGGGGAAAAGTAAAAGGAGAAGAAAAAGTAACTATAAAGTTTTTGGGTAATCAGAAAGTTTACTCTTTTATTACCTTGTAGAAATGTAGTGACAAGAGTTTTAGAGGTTCCAAGTTTAAAACATTTCTATATTAACACACAATTCAGGAGTATTTACGATTTAGCATGACACAATCTATGCAGAAGGTGGGAAAGCTATATGAAGATGTTGTCAGTCATGTCTTTTTCATTAATTATGTATGAGATTGTGAAAATATATTTAAGTTTTATGTGCCTGACATAACAGATCTATAAAAGTAGGAAATGAGATTAATTATTCATGCTTTCTGCTTCTGTTGTATATATAATTTGTTTATTATTTTTATTGCCGGACAGTATTCTACTTGTCACTATATCATTATTTGTTTATCCATTTATCCATCTCCTGCTCATGAACTTTTGGATGCTTTCCAAATTTTTGTTATTATTACATATATATATATTTTTAAACTATAGTATATATAACATTTTATCACACTTACTGAAATAAGAGAGGATTCTGCATTGACAGAATTATAGTATTGTCTCAAAATGGAAAATATAAAAGGGTATTTAAAAATTTTGTAGGGCCTGAGCTTGTTGATTTTCAATCTGATTTTGCAAGGTAGAAAACTGAAAGGGATTATGCAAAGTTTGTGACATGATAGCTTTGGAAATATGGGCAGAGTGAAGTGAAAGTCTTGAGCAAGTCTTGATGGGCAAAGCTCATCAAGGGACATCTAGCTGTGTTGACTATTTACTCCCCAGAAACTATTGGCACAGTATGTTGATCAAATGAACTGCAGTTTATTTAGCTGACAATAGTAAGATAGTAAATTAACTATCTTATTAGGGTCTCAAAATGGAAAATTAGGGCAACATGTTTTTAAAGTTTTAGCACTTGGCCTAGGTCATTTTTGAGATGTTTGGAGTCTTACAAAACAAGACTCCAAATGGTTATAATTGAGTAGAGTTATAACATCATAGCTTTGGGTTTGTGCATGCAGCAAAGAGAGAGACTTGAAGCAAGTCCTGACTAGCAAATAGTTATTCTTGATAAGTAAGTTGTTTAGTGGATTGATGTGGATTTGTTGGGTCCCCCAAAAAGTTATATTAAAATCCTAACATCTAGTACCTAGTAAAGTGAGTTTATTTGAAAACAGTCTTTACAGAAGTAATTAGTTAAAATAAAGTCATACTGGATTAAAGTGGGTCTAATCCAGTGACTGGTGTTTTCACAGGGATAAAGAACAGAGACCCAGACACACAGAGAGAACACCATGTGACAAATAAAGGCAGAGATTGGAATGATGTATCTTCAATAAGAAAAACAAGGATTTCCTGCAACCTCCAGAAGGATGAGTCAAGGAAAGCTCTTCCCCTGGAGGCTTCAGAGGGAGCATGGTCCTATTTGATTTCAGACTTCTGGCCTCAAACACTTTGAGACAATAGATTCTTATGGTTTGAAGTCACCCAATTTGTGGCAACTTGTCATGGTAGCCCCAGGAGGCTAACACATGAATTCACAGTCTTATTTTCTAGGAGGACATATATCTTGGAGAAGGCAGCTAATTTATTTTTTCTCAGTCCTAGCATTTTTTTAATATAGGGATGGGGAAAGATATCAATGCCCAGCATTGTTTAACACAGATGAGAGTTAATTATGTTAGTTTCAATTCTGTTACTCTATTTTTTTCTTCACTATCAAAAAGTAATTTAATTTCTGACAAACTAGTATGTTCATAAATCAAGCACATAAGGGCACATTTACAGCAATCTATTTATATGTGTATATTTACATATGCATACACATATGTATTTTTATATTACATACTACATGTATGTTAGCTAGATAGATCTATTTAAAGTTCATTCAAAAACCTCAAAATGTTTCTACTTGAAATATCCATAATATTAAGAGTAGGCTAGGTAAATAATATTTGACTGATTTATCTAAACATATCTATTTTATTTCTATAAAGACATATAATAATTCATTAAAGAAAAAATAAACATATAACTAGAAAGGAAGGTATAATTTTTAACATATATCCATCTCCTGAAACAGTTGGACAGAAGTGATTATTCACTAGTTGATAAATACTGTGCCTTAGGTATTCAGTTATAAGAACAAACTATTGCTTAGATATAGAACTGGATTGGTGTCTGACAGAAAGTCAGCCTTTGAAAACCTTGATAGTTTCAAAAATAAGGTCAACTTTCAACATTCTCTCTAACAGGGGCCTTTTCTTGTAGACATAGATAAAATCAAGCACAGATAGTAAATAGTGTAGATTCCAATGAAATACAGGAGAAAATCAGAATGAATAAACTACGATGTAGATAGAAGAAGAGGAAATTTATTTTTTGATGTCCTGAGAAGGAAATGCGTAGATGATAAACCACCAATTTGCTCTTAGGGAGGATTACCAGAGTAAGGAAAATGAATCGGCGTGTGTCCTTAGGGGGGCAAACCAGTGCTACGTCTGAAGTGTATTATTCTAGTTTCTATATTAATGACTTAATCTGTGTGGCATAAGAATTGATTGTTTTCTGTTCTCTCTCTCCCGAACTCCCATCTCTCTCTGTCTCTTTGTCTCTCACTCTCTCTCCATTATATAATGATTCAGTTACTCAGCAAATGTGACCCTGTTTCTTGTGCTTTTGCCTGGAAGGAGGAAATTTCTTCTTTCTTTTATGAGTTCATTGCCTGGGCTAATAATTAAATCGACACAAGACAGATTAATAGGAGAAAAGAAAAAAACAAATGTAATTCATAGGTATGGAGGCCTTACAGAAATGGAACCTAAGAAGTGACAAGGAAGGTAGCTTTTACACCTTTTAGACAAAAAAGAAAAAAAAATGTGAGGAATTAATTGAACAAAGAAGCTTAGGCTTTAGTGCTTAATTAGTGAGGAATTCAAACAGTTTGGAGTAGCAAATTACTAAAGAAGTAACAAGGTTTGTTTGTACACATTTCATGGCCCTGAATTCCTTATTTCTGGTGATGAGTATGTCTCTCTCCTGGTACAGGGAGGGAACCTTTTACATGGGTCATTTATTTCCTGCTTTCAGAAGGGACAGAGAGAAGGAGGATCAGAGTGTTCTTTTTACATCGACCAATTCTCAAGTAACTTTAATGCAAAATAGTATGCCACCATGGAATATTTTGGAGTGGCCTGCTCTGAGACACAACACTTGTAAATGGAGGAGACTAACAAGAATACAGTTGTAAGCAGCTGTAAAACTTTTGGGAAATGGGGAAATTTTAGATTGTATGAAAATAGTAAATATAAGTCCATGGACATGTAGTGAATTTTAGTGAATCAAATAATGTTTTATCAAAATTCCAAAGGTTTGATTGACTAATTTGAATAGAAAACTGATTCTTAAAAAGGAAAATCATGGTTACATACTGGAAATAAAGGAAATACTGATATTACAGTGGAAGTTACATTTCATACCTATGCTTTCTAGAAGAAAACACAACAAACAAATTAAAAAACACAGACAGCTGCATTTCAACTTTGAAGAAGTGATGGATGTGGAAAGAAAGGGGAAAGGTGGGATGGAAGATGATGATAGTGTGTGAGAGAGTTGATTTACACTAATTTTGGTAGTTGATAATAAATGAAGCTTGTGGTAGCTTTGGTTGGAACAAGGTCCAAATTGAATGTGAATACTCTTAAGTTTTAAAATGACCCATTAACTGACACCTGGGTCTGTCCTGGATTTTCTGTCCTCACTACCCTGATCTACTTTCTCTCCTTCTTCACCCTTCATTGTGTCCTGAAGGCTGATCTGTATAAACTTGATCAATAAGATCTCTTCTCTTCTGGCTTTGCATTTGTTTTGGCCAATGGAGAGCCCTGGTCAGAAATCAGAAGAGCGTGAGTTTGTTCTAGTTTTCCTTAATTATCTTTCCTATGTTACCACCTGGAGCTGAATGTCTCACTACCCTGTAAGGAGAATCTTTCCACACACTCTCTTCTCAAGTTCATTAACCACTCTTTGTCTTTGAGTCTAATAGATTTGTGCTCTAACTAGCCCTAAGATATTGTACTATCTGTTTCAGTTCCACTACATTCTATCCACATGTCTGTAAATAGTCCCTTTCTTAATATCTTTTCTCAAATTTATTGTTTCCCAACTTTATTGAGTAATAATTGATAAATGTAATTAAATAAAGTTGGAGTATACAACGTGGTGATATGATATACATATATATTATGGAATGATTACCAAGATCAAGATAATGAACACATCCTTCATCACATATAGTTAACCCTTTTTTTATGTGTGTGGTGTGGTGAAAATATTTAAGATCTATTCAATAACTTTCAAGTATACAGCATTGTATTATTAACTAGAGTCACCATGTTGTACATCAGATCCTCTGAACTTCCTCTTAATCATCTGCTTCTTGCTGGACCCTGAGTTGCACAGGGTCTTGAGCCACTTAGTTATAATTTCACAGAAATTTTGGAGTTTTATCTTAAATGCATAATAAAGACATTCAAAAGGCAATAATGTTTTTAAGATTGGACTCTAAAAAAATAAAAGAAAATTTGAGACTTCCATGAAAACATTTTTGTTGTAATTTTAATTCATAATAAATACTATTCCAAATGTAAAGATATCTCTGAAGTGCACATTTTGGTTAGAAAGAGAACATTATCTTCTCTTTCTAAGAATCCTACATTAGTTGGCTGAAAGTCTATTCACAAATATTTATTTTCCTTCCCAATTC
The DNA here is from genome assembly GCF_963455315.2 of Globicephala melas. Classification (NCBI taxonomy): domain Eukaryota; kingdom Metazoa; phylum Chordata; class Mammalia; order Artiodactyla; family Delphinidae; genus Globicephala; species Globicephala melas. Next base: position 21,579,440 of record NC_083317.1, on the reverse strand, counting down.
ACCTTTCTCTTCTTACCATGTACATTTTTTATCCATTGCTTTATGCACTCAGTAGGTACCTCTAAAACCAACCATGAGGGTCCATACATATTTATTCTTTACTTAGCTAGATTTACCTCTACATAAAATAAATAAACAAATAAAACAAATATTATGATTCCCATTCAGGACATCATGATGAGTGCATGATATAAACTACATAATCTGTTCTAAAGTCAGGTACATTTACTTTATATATAAAATAGCAAACAGATGATAGATATATAGATAAACAGATGATAGATAGATAGATGATAAATGATAGATGATAAAGAGGATTGTAAACTGGAAAAAAAAAAGAGACAAAATAAAGATGTCTGAGAACTAGGCATGAAACAGGAACATTAAACATGGGTTCAGTCCTCTTGCCTACAGAGCAATGGATTTAAAAGGGGTCAATGGGGCCAGTGATTTTACCTTAGTGGGGTGATAAGAAGCAACATCATCCCAAATGCGATAGGTGACTAGAGTAAGAATCACTGCAAAGCTCTGTGGTTTATTGTTGCTTAACAAAGGCATATTTTGATATCTAAACTAAAGAAGCAACTGAGAGCTGATAACAGCTGGATCATTTCAGTATTATATAGACACCAAAGGAAATAATAAGGAAATACATTAGAGCAAAAAAATTGATGCAAAATTTTCCTTTACATTAATTTTCCAACATTCTTTGTTTAATGAATTTAAGATATGATTACTTAGATCATATAGTTTTAAAATTTCAGAACTAAAAATGCTATGAGCAATTATTATGCTAAATATATTTTCAGGATCTCATAGGTAATTAATAAAGAAGACATGATTGCAAGTGTTTTGCTTCAGCTTTCCCACCTTTTGCACAGATCATCTTGTGCTTTCCTTAATTAACTCTGTAAACGTAGATACTTATGTGAGGCTTTTCATACTTACGTGAGGCTTTTCTCACTTCCACAACACAGCTGTTTTCATTCACTAACACTTTAATTATGACAGAAAATTTGTCTAAGTCCTAAATTAGTGATAGATTAAAGTACCAGTGGAGTAAATATTTCAAAAGTTTAACCAATCAAGATGTTTTTTGAGAATGTAACAACTAAAAATGGATAAGCAGAAAAAATAACTCATTAAAATATTTTACTTGTCCATTTCTCATTTATTTATTAAAAAATGTGTCAAGTAGTTATTATGAACCTGATACAGATTTAGATGTTATTAACACAAATATTGAAGAGAGAAATTTAAAATAATTTCAGATAGTGATAAGTGAACTAAAGAAATTAAAATGTTGATGAGCCTCAGCAAAATCAAAGTCAAAGAATGCTAGTTCATCAGATAAAGCAACTCTTGTTACATGACAATTGAGCAGAGACATAATTGCTGGGATAGTCAAAGTCAAAAGATTAAAATAATAACAAAGTCTCTATAGTGAGTAAAAAGAGAAGCAAAAACAAGTGCAAGAACAAAAACTTGGTATAACCTGAGAACCACAGTAAAGATAGTGTGGGTGCAGCAAAACTGAGAAAAAAGATCAGCTTATGTAGGAAATTTTAGACTATGTTAAAGTTATATGGGTGTTATTCAAAGGAAAAGGTGGTAAACTTTTGCAGGGTTTTGTTTCATTACTTTAAAAAAAAAATCAGGGTTGAAGAATACATGATTTGGGAGTTTAAAAGTTTACTCTCTTACTCTAGTCTTGAAAAAAAAGTTCAGACAGTAGAAGAGAAAACAATTCTCAAAAACTTAAATATTCTGATGTATACAAATGGTTGGGAAATTTATGAAAAACGGAACTGTTGTATCAGTCATCAAGAAGATGCAAATTGTGGGGAATATGTCATGTATTCAGAAACATGACATTTGTGAGTGTAAATTAGTACAGTCAGTTTGAAAAATTATGAGTATCCATTAAAACTGCACATTTGCCTAATCTATACCTTTGCAAAATAATTCCAGGTTACACTCAACAGGAACAAGCACATACATACACCAGTGGACATATTCAAGAATGTTCAAAAGAACCCTATTTATCATAGCCCTCAACTGGAAACTACTTCAGTGTCCATCAGTAGAAAATAGACCCTATATTATGTTGTAATAACTCAGTAAGAATGCAGAAACTAGGTATATTCACCTTAATAAAATAATGGACAAGAAATAATATTCATAGGATTTCTATGTGGTAAAAGATTGTATATGGAGTAAAAAGAAGATATTGCTGTAATTAGAAATAATGGTTGTGGCTTGCACTAGTTGTGGGAGGGGGCGGGATGGTTGGATATTCACCATATATTTTGGAAGGGCAACATTTATATAACATGTTAGGTTAAATATAATTATTTGTAAAACTGAATTTGGGTCTTACTTCTAGATATGCATAAAAGATGTCTCAGGAATAAGATAAAGACTATAACAATAGAAACTAAAGTTACAATATTTTATTTATGAACTGTTAACAAAATATACTTGAATTTTATGAAAAAATCCCATCTTTTAAATTATTTTAAGGTTTTAGAAAAAAATAACTTATTGCAATTCCTAATTTGTTCCATAATTTCATAAAGAGTGGTTTCTTTTACCTAATAACTAGTTTAAGAAAATTATCATTCTAAATTCTCTCTCCCTTCTTCAATATGGCATTTTAACTGTTCTTAGCATCTCCTCTATGAATTGTCCTCCAAATAGGGCAACTTAATATAGCTCAAAGGTCCAGACTTTCCACTTTTGGAACAAAGGGGTCAGGAATAACACTTTAGGTAATCATCTAATGGCTAGATTAATAGAACAAAAGCACTGGAAAATGTCACGTTGCAGAAATGCCTGAAAGACTGTCATGGGATGTTAACAAAGAGAAACCTAATAGTTTCCTTTTCCTTCACTCCTCTCTGTCCTCATCTACCGCATGACCATCAGCCCTTTAGTGTGTCTGAATCAGTTTCTATTGCTGCAATTAAAAACTACCAGGAGTTTAGTGTCTTCAAAAAACACAAATTCATTATTTCAAGGTTTCTATATGCAAGATGTCTAGACATGACGTAGCTGGTCCTCTAAAAGATGGCAATGAAGGTGTCACTCAGGGCTGGGTTATCAGCTCAAGGCTCTATGAGAGAGAAACATATTCTAAGCTTACCTGTTTTTGGCAGCATTCTGTTTCTTGAAGCTTTAGAAATGAGACCTTTAGTTTCTTGCTGACCATTAGAGGCTATTCTCAGTTCCTCATCGTGTGGACCTTCCAACAGGCTGTTTGCTTCATCAAGGCAAGTAAGAGAGTGAGAGACTCCAGCAAAATAGGTACTACAATCCTATGTAAATTAATCACATAATCCTTTGTGATGTCCTTTCACTTTTGACATAGTCTATTGGTTAGAAGCAAGTCACAGATCCTGCTGGTACTCAGATAGAGGGGATCACACAAGGGCTTGAACACAAGGGAATTTGGATCATGAGGGTCACTCTAGAAGACTGCCCAATCCTGTCCACCCTCTAGCCTCCAATGATTCACATCTGTCCCACATGTAAATTACTTGTACCTTCCTTGTTTCAAATGCTCGCTAAGAGCTTTAGTCCAATATAGTGTCTGCTCAAAGTCCACACCTCATCATAGAGATTGTAGGTAAGTAGTGTTATCAGCCTGCTTATTGGCAATTGAATTTGGGGTGTACTTATAGTTCTTACTATCTCTGTCCCTTCCACCCCTAATTGCTTTTTCTGCTGAAATAATTTTCTCAAAAACTCTGTGTATCTCCCATGGAATTAATTGAAGTTCATTCTCTACACAAAATCCCTAGTAAGAGGTAATTCTGAGTTAAGTCCTTCTGTATCTTGAGCTCTGGCTGTGTTGGCTGAGGGACATTGCTCTTGTTTCCTAGAGATATTATGGTTTGATTGAGAGATTTTATAAGACACATCCTTAATCTCTTAAAAGGAAACTTTGCATGATTAAATATTCTTACATTTTAACATTTCTGACTATTTAGGACAAGGTTACACTATCACACTCTCAGCTATTTCTCTAGGCATTTTTTCCTGACAGTGCTCAGAAGGCATTTCTAAATTTTTGCATACTTTCCCATTGGGAGTGGCTGAAAATGTCCCAAATCATTACATCCTAGTTTTAGTTTTTCTTGTTTAACAGATCTTTCTGAAATTTGTCTCATTTCTCTTGAATTTTGCTATAAGCACGAAAAAGAAACCAGGCAACATCTTCTCCACTCTGCTTGGACATCTCGTTAGATAGGTCACCAAATTCTTTAGGCTCACACTTTACTTTCCATATTGTTATAGACAGTAGAGTTGCTAAGGTTCTGCAACTGTGTAATAAGGATCCTCATTCCTTTCTGTTCCAATAGCATGTTCTTTGTTTCCTTTGTAGCATGATCCAAGTTCAGATTTGTACAGTCAGTGAGCCTTCCCAGTCTGCATTTTTACAGTGCAGATTTCTAACAACCTGTTCAATATGATTTAGATTTTGTCTATCAGAGTCTTCAAAATTCTAGCCTCCATCCACCACCAATTTTCAAAGTCATTCCCACATGCGTAGGTATCTGTTATGGCACTGACCCTCTTCCATGTACCAGAATCTATACTAGATTCATTTTGCTCAATAACAAATTACTACATACTGAGGTACTTAAAACAACACACTCTTATTCATAGTTTCTGAAGGTCATGTGTCCAGATATGACATATCTGAGTTCTCTAAAAAGTTGCAGTCAAAATATTGGCTAGATATAGGTTCTCAGCTGAAAGCTCAAATGTGAAGGATTCTGCTTACAAACCTGAATTTTTGTTAAAAGAATTACTTTCTGGCTGTCTTCTGGATACCCCCCTTAGTTCCTAGAGGCCACCTTCAGTTTCTTGGCATGTGGGTCTCCATCATGCCTGTTTTCTTCTTGAAAGGTTGCAAGGAAATGAGAGATTTCATCAAGATGGATGCTACACTTTTTTAATATAACTATATAATCTAGTATGCATAATCACTTATGTCCTGTCAACTTTGCCATATCCTACTGGTTAAAAGCAAATAATAGGTCCAAAAAACACTCAAAGAGAGAAGATCATGAACATAAGTGAATATCAGGAGGTAGTAACCATGGGGTGCACCCTAAGAATGAATCCACTATGAGGTCCACCCTTACAATCTCTTTTGAACTCTGGTCTTGATATTTTCTGAGGAACAAACATTTTACATGTGTTATTTTCTTAACTTCTTACAACAATATCTAATTAGATGTTACTATTACTCTTATTTCACACGTGAGAAAATGGAGGTGATTAATTTGATAATGTTACTCCAAGAAGTATGTGATCATGTCTAATTTTTCAATTAGCAGAACTTTTTGCAAGAATTTAAATTTGTGATGTCTCTAAATTATAAAAATGAAGAAAGATATAGCTAGGTTTATTTGGAGAGCTCAATATACATTGCTTGCATTGTATAGTTACACTATTCATGGAAAATAAATGTTACACTATCTAATTCAACTGATATTTGATGTCTGGAATGAGATGCCCCTCACCTTTTTGCTCAGGTCTGATGTTTGCATTTGTATCTTTATGTGGAAGCTGTAAGGTCATAACATAGCTGAAAATGTTATACTTTTAAACAGTAAAGTATTCCCCCCAGCACTCCTTTTTGTCATGACTTTACAATTTCCAAATAACCCCCTTATCTTTCCAACTAAGATAAGGTATGGTCTTCAATACTTTCTGATTCTTAATACTGTGGCAAGAATCAGATCTTGAATATAAGAATACAGTGCTCAAATCCTTCCCACTGCTTTTATCTCCCAAATAGCAGTATTTCATTGATAAAATAGCAAAATTCAGAAGCAGCAGGCAAGCATGATTTCTTTCAAGATAAATAGAGCCTACCAGAATGGCTGATCCCAAAGATCATGCCTTTGGCAGGTGTTTTCTCTATTCTTTCACTGATGGCAGTCATTTAAGATTTTAGAAGGGTTCACTACTATAAATAACTACTATAAATAGTAGTCTACTATTATAAAGTCTGCATTGGTAGTGCAGAGTAAAGTTAAGCAAGTAAAGTTGCTTGCCAAAGTATAATAAATTATTTTGAGTTCTTACTGATATCAATGTCTGGGTATATTCTTTAGCTTTTTACCAAAGACAGAAAACTCATCAAAAAACCTTATTCTTCCTCATTTATGTAAGATGGTCCATTATATATACAGAGTGCATATCATATAAAATGTTGAAATATACTTCTAAAACTTGCTAACAGATAAATAATGCCATCTGACATTTAAAGGAATTAAATATATAGCTCCAGTTTTTTTTTTCATTCAATAAATATTACTTGGGTTTCTCCTACATACTATATTATATCCCAGGGGTTCATAAATAGTCATGAAATATGTTATCAGACAGATGCTTTAAAGAAGATCCTTGTATCTCACTCCTTCATTAATTTAAAAGATAAATTTAAAAATTCTATAATTAGAAGTAAAAGTTTTGCGACGTGTTCTACAACTCAAGAAGTTTGATCTTTTATACGATGTGTATTAATTGTGTCTTGCACTTTCCCTCCATGACCTCACAGTGTTAACCACAGACTTCTTATTGAAGGAAAAAACAATTGTTACATAATGAGTCCTACAGAATTATAAAAATACCTCTGAAGGAAAAAAATTGAAGAAAGCATAATTATACCCATATTTTCTGTGAAATGGTTTCTCAGAGCAATGTGCTTGTAGCAATTAAACACATTGCCCCTTAAACATTATTCTTTTTTTTCTGCAGTAATAGAAACTCTAGCTTATTATTTATTTGTTTTAGCATCTTTACTGAGATATAATTCACAAACATAAGATTCACCCACTTAAAGTGTACAATTTGATGCTTTTTTTCTATATTCACAGAGTTTTGCAACCATCACCAGAAACTAAGTTTAGAGCACTTTACCTCAAAAGGAAACTCCTATCTTTTACCAGTCACTTGCTATTCCTATCCTTCTAAATCCTAGGAACCACTAATCTATTTTCTGTCTCTATAGATTTGTCTATTCTGGATATTTCCTAAAAGAGAAGCAATGCAATGTGTGACCTTTTATCATTAGCCTCTTTCAATTAGTATGATGTCCTCAAAACTTATCCATATTTTATCATGTATCAGTAATTCATTCCTTTTTTATTGTTGAATAATATTCTATTATAAGAATAAAACACATTTTGTTTACCCAGGTATCAGCTGATGGACATTTGTGTTATTTCCACTTTTTAACTATCATAGTCAAATAATTCTGCTATGAAGATTTATGTAGAAAATTTTGTGTTAACTTATGTTTTCATTTCTCTGTAGTAGACATACACTACCATAGACTGAATGTTTGTATTCCTCCAAATTCATGTGTTAAATGCCCAATGTGATTATATTAGGGGGCTGGGCTTTTGGGAGGTGATTAAGTTATGAAAGTGGAAACCTAATGAATAGAATTAATGCCCTTATAAAAGAGGCCCCAGAGAACTCCCTTATACTTTCTGCTATGTTAGGACACAGTGAAGAGATGGCCATCTATGAACCAGAAAGTAGAGTAGGCTCTCATTAGACACTGAATCTGCCTGTGCTTTGATATTGGACATTCCCAACTCCAGAACTGTGAATAATAAATGTCTGTTGTTTATAAGATATCCAGTCTAGGATACTTTTTAATAGTAGCCTGAATAAACTAATACAGAAATTGGTACCAGGAGTAGGGTGATAAGCTATCCCTGGTGTCAGGTTGATTACAGTGAACTGCATCCATCATTGGAAGGGGAGAGGTTTTGTCCTGACTGAAATAAACACATGCTCTGGATATGGATTTGCCATCCTTGCACACGATGCTTTTTCCAAAACCATCATTTGTAAATTTATAGAATATCTTATCCACTATCATGGTATTCCATATAGTATTGCTTCAAATCAAGGTACTCATTTTACGGCAACAAAAAAAAGCATGGAAATGAGCTCATGATCATGGAATTTATTGGTCTTACCATGTTCCTTCCAAAACATAATGACCTTCCAGAGACAGGTATGCTTCCAACAGGAGACATAATAATTTTATTGCACTGGAAGTTAAGACTTTCACTTAGCCACCTTGGGCTCCTCATGCCTAAGAATGAACAGACAAATATGGGAGTTACAGTGTTGGCTGGGGTGATTGATCCTGAATACCAAGAGCATATTGGACTACTATGAACAATGAAAGTAAAGAAAAGTATGTCTGGAATATAGGAAATCCCTAAAGGTGTCTGTTAGTATTACCATGCCCTGAGATTAAGGTTAATGGAATACTATAACAACCCGATCCAGGCAGGGTTAGTAATGGCCAGTATGAGTATTTTCTACAGGATTGATAAGTTGTTATTGGTTTTTAGCTATTTAAAAAACAAAAAGCTTTTAACTAGTCAGTGAAGTTGGTTTGATTTTACCACTACATTACAAATGAAGAAATTCAGATAGAGAAAACTTAAGTGAATTTTCTGGGGTCACAAGTCTAGAAAATATTGAAGTCAAGATTCAAAATCAGTGACCAAGTCCAGAGTTATTTTAGTTTTTTAATTTCCTTTGTAAACCCATTACTTTTGTTAATATATAGTTATTACTGTTATAATTTGTTCATATATTGGCATGGCTGCTCCTTAAAATAAAAGAATTGGTACAATATGAGGGAAGGGTTGGTTTAGAGCTACAATTACATTAGAAATAATGTCTTCATTGGGTTTCCAAGTAAAATAACAAAGGAAATTAGGAAATATTGGAAGAAGAAATGGAAAACTTTATGTATCCGAATAGTGCTCAGTTGGTTTTTGAGTGGTGGCACATTTTGAGAATCACACAGAGTATCTAAGGTCCATGATTGTATTTTAATGTGCCCCTCATGAGCTCTTTTTTAATCAATTCATAATGTCTGGCTGGTTTTCAGGGCTAGCAACTATAAAATATGTGTGGAATTGTAAAATATAAGGATTATAATGGTGTCAAATTCTTTGAAGCATAAACTCCTCTACAAATAGACTTCTATGTGGAAATTCAAGTAATAAAAATATGAAAAATAAAACCAAAGAGACTTTAATTGAAGGAGAACAGGAGAGGGAATTGTTTGTCTGGAGGACCTGTCTGGTTGGCTTCTGGATCACCAATGACTTGGTCCTGAAGTTTTGTTCATGGACTCCAAAAGTAACTCAGACATAATTTAAAAAATGATCTGGGTAAAATAATCCTAAACTCAGTAATTTTTTCTCTTAATTTTCATATTTCTATGAATCCCATAATGAGCTAGCTCCATCTAAATACTAGCTGTTGATAAACATTATGTATACATGATAAAGAGACCCTACATATACTGGGTTAAATTTTGAAATGGTTACTTTAGTCAAGATATAAATTAGTTAGGGACATGCTAAAGCTCTGCACTCCCAATGCAGGGGGCCAGGGTTTGATCCCTGGTTAGGGAACTAGATCCCACATGCCACAACTAAGAGTCCTCATGCTGCAACTAAAGTTCCCGCATGCCACAACTAAAGATTCCACACGCAGCAATGAAGACCCAGTGTAGCCAAATAAATAAATATTTTTTTAAATATACAGATTAATCAGATAGTTGTAATATTTACTAAACATGTAATTTTAAAATATCATTATAATAGGTTTCAAAGGAACGTTTGATTTCTATATTTCACATAATTCGTGTTTCAACAGATAGTGTATTAGTAACAATAACATTATTTAAGGCAATTGAAGAACGGCTCATAGCAGATATGGTGAGTATTACCTTTGAAAACTGAATTGCTTTTGAAATGTATCATTTTATTACTATTTTAATCACATATGGTATTTATGCATATCATACTTTACAAAACAATTAAGTGTCTTAAATATTAATGTATATATAATAAATATTTGATTAATCTTATGTTACAAAATAATCAAATATCATTTCAATTTATTTTTATGTGGTGATACAAAACCTTTTAAATCTTGGAAAAATTTGTGTTTTCAATGAATGTATTATGACAGGACTATTTGTAGATAACATGTACATTAGTTTGGGAAAATTATAAGGTAACACTGAATAAAGGGAATTGGGTAATGGTAAATGTACATGGCAGCCATGAAATGATCAGGCAGGAATTAAATGTACATTGTAATGGCTTCAATTATGAATGTGAGTCAGTTTTGGTGATGATAGGGTCTTTAAAGAAGTAATCAAGTTACAATGTGATCATTAGGGTAGGCTCTAACCCAGCATGACTGTTGTCCCTTTAAAAAGAAGAAATTTGAACAAAGAGACATACATAGAAAGAAGATGATGTGAATAAAAGATAGCCATCTACAAGTCAAGAGAGAACATTATACATGCAAAGATAATATTTATCCATATGTAAAAATGTATAGCTTAAATATGTGGAAAATATTATAATTGTATGCAAACCAAAATATTGAGATTAATGAATTAGAAAATTAAGCCACCTTTTTCAGATATTAAATAAATTATAATGACATCTTATAAAATTTCAAATTTGATTTTTTAATTATCTGAATCTTGACTTAACTTTTCATTTCACAAGTTCCAAAAATGCATCTGCAAAGATGTCAGAAGTTTTCTGTATTGAAAATTAACATGTGAAGGAATCTATGAGTAGATTCTGAGATTCACATGTGAATTATATGTTTTCCTCATCTAGGTTGCCATTAGTATGCTTTTTTTAGTTGTTTTGTACTCTCTGAACAAATATCAAGAATAAAATAGATTTTGAAAATCAGAGGGGTGAGAAAATAGAAATATGTTCTATTTATTGTTTAAGAAGATGTTAAGAAATATGATGTTTAGATGTTGGTATATATTATTAAATCTGAAATAGTTGCATTGCTATGTAATCTTTTCTGTTTTTATTGTAGTGGAAATGAATAAAAACAGATTTTGCCTGTACTAAGTCACTATTATTGCCCATTAGTGTTGCCTATGTATACTTTTTCAATGCATGAACTATCTTGAAAAAATCTTGTAAATATCTTAAATAAGATTCAAAAATAAGAGTCACTCTATGCCTTATTTCATTTTATTTATTTATTATTTTTGCGGTACAGGGCCTCTCACTGTTGTGGCCTCTCCCATTGTGGAGCACAGGCTCTGGACGCGCAGGCTCAGCGGCCATGGCTCACGAGCCCAGCTGCTCCGCGGCATGTGGGATCTTCCCGGACAAGGGCACGAACCCGTGTCCCCTGCATCGGCAGGCGGACTCTCAACCACTGCGCCACCAGGGAAGCCCTATGACTTATTTTTTATAATGATTGTAAATGGAACAGATGGCAGCTTATTTGTACTGCATTGTGTTAGAAATAACATTTAGAATCATTTAATTTGTAGTTCATATTTAAGATAGGAAAACTTAAATTATTGATATAAATTGCTTATTTTTGTCTTTAAGACAATAATTATTATAAATCCACTATTTGAAACATAAACATGATATGAGAAAAATTGTGTATAATCAAATAATGTCTAAGATATTTTATATGTAACTTCTACATTCATGACCCATCATTTTAGTTAGGAAAAACTATAAGTACCCTCGGATATTAGATTTTGCCAACTAAACCTATATAAATGTTACATGAAGAATAAGTCCTATGAGCAAATTTGTTTCAGGTTGCAATTCAAATAACCAAATTAAAAGCCAAATATTTTTAATAGTGTGCTCCTTTATGAACATAAATCAACATGAACATGAATCAACCTACAAACTATGGTTCATGTTATTTATCTAGAGTTGACCTTTCCTTAGAGATTGACAAAGGTAAGCTTTAAACAAAGTGGCTGATGACTTATAAATAGTAATTTATCAAAATTTTTGTTAAATTGTGTTACTTAAAGAGGACTCAAATAAGGAATTGTCTAGCTTAAAAATTGGCATAATTAGGATATTCATCCAACAGTGAGCAGAGAAAAAAATTGGGCATCCTTCACTTACCATCTGCCATGGTTCTTTGTGTTATTCCAAGGTATATATGCCTCTAAAATTAGGTGCTGCATCAGATCCCTCTTACTGTGACCAAGGGATGGGATTACTTTAATTATATACCAACATTCAACTACTCTTCACCACATATTTTGCTACTATTGTTGTATCAGTCTCCAAATTATTTCACCTAGTTAACTGTATGTAAAACCTCCTTATACTCTGTTTTCTTCAGTGGAGAAACCAGGGAAGTTTTTTGTTTTGTTTTGTTTTTACAGCTGTTTGATCATGCCATTTCCCCTTCAAAATCCTATAAGGGTTCCTCTTTCCATGATGTCATTCAAAGCTGTATATCAGTCCTCTACCCCAATTATTTCTATGATCACTTCTTCTACTGCCCTTTCCTTATAGACTCTATCATGGGAGCACTTATCTTCTTATGAGTTCTTGCATACACCCAACACGTTTTCACCTTGGATCATTTTTACTGGCTGCTCCCTCTTCTTGGAAAATTATTCTCCAAGATATGAACAAAGCCAGGGGTTTATTTTTTTTTTTTTTTGAATCTTTGCTCAAATGTCATCTCTCAACAAGGGCTACTCTGACATTTTATTAAATAAACATTATTTCCTTTCTTGGCACTCCAAGTTTCCTTAACTTGTTTCTATACTATTTGTTTTCATGCATAACATTTATCACCTCACATAGTATATAACATTTCTTCTGTTTTTGTTAATTGTATCTTTAACTCTGACAAAATATTGTTCCACATGGGTAAAACTCAATTTTACTCATTGGTGTCCTTGGTATATAATAATTACCCAATATGTTGAATTGTTGGATGGATGGATGGGTGGGCAGATGGATGGAATAGAAGAGAGATAAGAATTTGGAAACTATAATTGTCATTTTAAGACGTAGCTTCTCTTCTTGTTTGAGTTGTTGAGTAGATGCTAAGGAATTGCTGACAAGTTTATTACTTATTGCAGCAGTTATATTTTGTACTTGAAAACACAGAATGTTATGCTATTTGATAACTTAGAAACTGTTAACTCAAAATAAAACCATATAATGATGTAATATGACCAAGTTTTAAAAACATGAAATTTAATCTAGAAGTATTATAACATGATAGACTCAGATGAGAAAACTAGAAAATGTAAAGAAATCAAGAACTGTCTATCTCTTTCTTCCCAACAGGGCACGTTTTGTATCACATTTACAAAGCAACATCTATATGTCTATCTCCATATCTATCTCCATATCCATATCTATATCTATACATTTTGCAAAGGCATTTGCACATTCTGTTAATATATTGCAAATTTATGAAACATAAAATAAAGACAAGTAGTGAACCTAAACCACATTTAGTGACCCAAGGATTATTTAAAAGCATAATAAAGCTACGTTTATTAATGTATGTTTGAAATTTTGTATGTATAAATTATAGCTGTTTATTTAGAAATATAGGTGTAAAAAATTCCTATTAATTATCTCATGTCTTAAAGATAACCAAGGACATATAAATTACAATGTGAGTTGACAAAATATGTTCATATAAATTGTAGCATTATAATATTGTACAATAGTAAAAGCCCTTTTAAATTATTTTCACTGAAAAAATTTATGTAATTCAATTCACTTTTTTTGTAATTTTAGATAATGTGTGGAAACAAGGATTGCTTACTTGATATTCAAAAGCAATGTATGTAATTTAAAAGTTTAATCATGAGAAATTAATCCTATATTTTATGTAATAAAATATTGTCACATTACATTTACACAGTGATCATATTAGAAAAGGGACAAAAAGTTGTTTTCTAAGTTTAAAAAGTGTTTAGACTTACTTGTTCAAAATATAATCTATTGGGCTTCCCTGGTGGCACAGTGGTTGAGAGTCTGCCTGCTGATGCAGGGGACACAGGTTCATGCCCCAGTCCGGGAAGATCCCACATGCCGCGGAGTGGCGGGGCCCGTGAGCCATGGCCGCTGAGCCTGTGCGTCCGGAGCCTGTGCTCCGCAACGGGAGAGGCCACAACAGTGAGAGGCCCAAGTACCTCAAAAAAAAAAAAAAGTATAATCTATTAATGAAAACATGACAAGAACGGTTTTCTAGCACAGTATATAATCTTTGTATTAGTCTTAAATGTACAGAGACCCTTTCAGTAATGTGAAATAGCCCTGTATTTTGCAATCTAATAACACAGATAATTTCTTGTTTATTTCCAACCTAGTAAGCAAAGTCACTATAAAATATGTAGCTGAACTTTTCTCTTTTGAGTTACAATCTGGGCAAGAATTTTAAAGACCCAGACTATTTAATTCAAAACATTTTGATTTCATTTTCTGTCTTTGGAAAATTATTGAGTCTATTTGGTTAAATGGTCTGGAATACATAATAGTAGAAAAAACATTGAACTGTTAAATATTTAATTTTATTCAAGAGAAGGGATAAAGTGGCAGTGAGGAAGAAAAAAAAGAAGTGAGAAAGAACTGGCCACCAATAGATATGAAATGATCACTGTCAAATGTTGATCATCTTTCCTATAAGAAGTAGAGTAAGGCTGGATGTAGGAAAACCCATTTTAACAAAGAGAAGTCAAGAGTAACTACAACCTGTATATAAAAAAAAATGTTTTAGGCCCTTGACAATTCTATCAAGGCTGCAGGGTTAAAAATCTTCTATGGTGTCCCAATGATAAACAAATGGTCTCTCCTTCGTATAGACAAGACATAGAATTTCTACATGAGGGTGTTTCCCCCCCCCTTCACTAAGAGATCTGGGAAGTCTCCTATGGAGGCATTTTACAACTCTAACTGTATATGAATACAGCATACAATAAAAAATGCAGGTATTTTGATATTTGAGATTTATTTCCTTTTTGTTCTAAGGTAGATTTCTAGTGAACAATCTTTTTTGTTTGTTCACATGTAAATTTCCCTAACACTGAAATTCCAAAATGTTCTTGTTTAAGAAAATCAGTTACAAAGATAAATATATTCATTAAAATTATACTATGAAGACATGAAGGACGTGTAACTAACTCTGAGGGAATGCAGACTTAGAGAAGGTCCCATGAAAATGGCAATAGTTAGTAAGAATGGGGTATGTGCAATCATGTATCACTGGAACCTGACCAAATACTAACTGCTGCTGACTGTGATTCCTCCAAATCCATATTGTTGAGATGAGGGAACTATAAACTGCAGTTCTTAGAGAAAAAACATTAGGAGAAACAGAGTGCTTATATGAAACTGAAAAGTAGTCTTAAACAAAAAAAAATTAAATTTTGTTCCAAGTATGTTTCTCTGAGGTACCTTAAATTCATTAGCTATTAGGACAAACCCAAAAGATGGTATCGCTGAGCCAATGCTCATTTCTTCCTCATAGACTTCCTTCTGAAGGATGAGAATTAATGACATTGAACACCCAAAAAGCAAATAGACAATGAAAAATCCATGTTAGAAAGCTAGAAGCCATATTTTATCAAGGAATAATATAACCATCAGAATTCAAAATCCTAGGAGCTAAATATAACCTAGAAATGATGGCTCTATGGAATAATCAGAACCCAGATTCAGCAACAATCTACCTTTTTCAGGGCCAGCTACATAATTTATGGAGCTCAAGGCAAAATAAAATGCAGTGACCCTTTTTTGAAAAGGCAGGAAAAGGGTACTCTTTAAGGTACTAAATTATATCAGATTCTTTCTCAGCTTCTTATGGTGCCTATTTACTTGCTACTTAAAGTCACTCAAATTAAATAAAAATTAAAGCTTTAAACTATTAGCATGATTTTACCTTTCATCTTTACATTGAACAAAGCTAATAGAGATGCTAATGTAACAGCATTTTTCTTGCATACAAAATCATCAAAATCACACAGTTCATATTTATAGCTGGTAGATGCATATGTTCTTGACACAATATTAGAGATGTTGCATAAAATTCAATGATATGTTCTTTATTTCACTTCTTCATATTTGCACATTCTACCAACACTCTCTACCTTTGATTTAACAGTGAGTTGGGTAGTATTAAAAGGAAAAGGAACTAAGCATTGCTTTATCTTTCCCTTTTCTTCTATATCATCATTTTTGGCATAAATGGCTGAAAAATAAACAGACGAACATCTTTAAGAAAGCATATCAGAGAGTTCCTTACTCATTAATGTTTCTTAGAATGCCACTGTCTCCTTTCTGTGTTCAAAGAAAATTGTGGTTCAAGAGGAAAATGTGACATTTTGAGTTATCAACACCTGCAGTTAGTCTTAGAGGCAACATGAAAAAGGCAGTTTTTCTAATTTTAGCACTCTGACCTTCCTTTTCCTAAAGGGTTTACTTTAGAAAATTCGTAATTGTAAATTCTTACCGTGGCCCCTTGAGATGTAAAATTTTTAAAAGCCTTTGCCCACTTATTTATTTTTGATTTTGTTGCTTGTGCTTTTTATGTCATATTCAAGAAGTCATTCATGAAATAATTGACAAGACCAATGTCATGAAGACTTTCCCCTATTTTTTTTCTAGAAGTATAACAGTTTTAGGTCTTGTCTTTAATTCATTTTGAGTTTATTTTTGTGTGTGGTGTAAGGTAGAGTATGATTTCAGTCCTTTATATGTGAATAATCAGTTTCCCCAACATCATTTGCTGAAGAGACTCTCCTTCCCCACTGTATGTTTTTGGCACCTTTCAAAGATAAGTTGACCATATATATGTCAGTTTATTTGGGGGCTCTCTATTTTGTTCCATTGGTCTATATGTTGGTTCTTATGCCAGTACCATACTGTTTTAATTTACTGTAGCTTTGTAGTATAATTAGAAATCATGAAGTGTAATACCTGCAGCTTTACTCTTTTCCAAGATTGCTTTGGTTATTTTGGGACTTTCACGTTTCTATATCAATATTGACTGTTTTTTCTATTTCTATTAAAAATATCACTGGGATTTTGGTGGGGATATCACTGAATTGGTAGATTGCTTTTGGTAGTGTGGACATTTTAACAATATTAATTCTTCCAATCCATGAACACTGGATGCCTTTCCATTTATTTGTTTTTGTCTGCTTTAACTTCTTCACGAGTGTTTTGTACTTTTTTAGTGTACACTCCTTCTTTCACCTTCTTGGTGGAGTTTATTACTAAGTATTTTATTTTTTAGATATTATAAATATAATTTTCTTAATTTTATTTTTGAATAGTTTGTTGTTAGTGTATAATGCATCTTATTTTGTATATTGATTTTGTCTCCTGTAAATTTATTGAATTTGTTTATTAGTTCTAACAGTTTTTTTGTAAAGTCCTTAGGATTCTGTACATATAAGATCATGTCACTGTCAGATATAATGTTACTTCTACCTTTATGATTTGGATGCCTTTTACATCTATTGTCTCCCTAATTGCTCAGACTAGGAATTTGAGTACTATGTTGAAAAGAAATGGTGAGAGGAAGCATCCTTGTCTTGTTCCTGGTCATAGAAAAAAAGCTTTCAAACATTCTTCTTTGAGTCCAATATTAGTTGTAGACTTTTCATATATGGAATTTATTAAATTGAGGAAACTCCTAGTTTGTGGAGTTTTTAATCACAAAAGGGTGTGAAATTTTCTCAAATAATTTGTCTGCATCTAATGAGATGATTATGTGGTTTTTATCCTTCATTCTGTTAATGTGGTGTATCATATTAATTGATTTGAATATGTTGAATCATTCATATATCTCAGGGATAGATCCCACTTGGCCTTGGTGTACGATCCTTTCAATGTGTGGTTGAATTCAGTTTGCTATATTTTGTTGAAGATTTTTGCACACATGTTTATCAGGGATATTGGACTAGAGTCCTTGTTTCTTGTAGTGTTTTAATATGGCTTTGAAATCAGGGTAATGCTATCCCCATAAAATGTGTTTGGAAGTGTTTTTTTCATTTTCTTCCTTCCATTCTTTCCCTTCCTTCTTTCTTTTCTTTCTTTCTTTCTCCCTTCCTTCCTTCCTTTCTTTTCTTTCTTTCTTTCTTTCTTTCTTTCTTTCTTTCTTTCTTTCTTTCTTTCTTTCTTTCTTTCTTTCTTTCTTTCTTTCTTCCTTTCTTCCTTTCTTCCTTTCTTCCTTTCTTTCTTTCTTTTCCAGAAGAAAGAAAGAAGTTTTATAGGTATGCATGGGGAAATCTGAGTGCATTACTAGGGGTTGTAGGTCAGAGATTGTATTTGCATGAACTTTAATAGGAATCCTTTGTAAAAGAATTACAACTATGTGATTAAACGTTTCCATAAAATAGAAATTTCAAAATTATTTCCTTAAACAGTTGAATAATATCTTAGATACATGGAGAACATACTATGGGATAATGACTATGGTCAGCTTTTGAATAGATTAGGCATTCAATTTTTTTATTTTTTTATAATAATTTCCCAGTAATACATTATGAGAATTAATTTGGTATGATATTTTTGACATTTGAAATTAACAGCAAAATCATTATAATCAACCAAACTAATTGGTAATATATGTTCTAACATGATTATTAAACTATTTTCAAAATAAAAATTCTGGTGCTTTGTAGACACTACAGGAATGCTTTGATTTTCACTGGGGAAAAATCGCCCACATTCAAAAGTATCCTATTCTCAAAATTCTGTTACACAAAATATATTCTTACTCTATGTACTTATTTTGCATACTTTCTGCCTGAAACATGTATAAGCATAGTTCTGAGACTTTGTTTACTCCAAAAATGTATATCAAGTTCTAGTACAATTTCCATGGTATAAGTAATGCCAATCCTGGAAATTGTAGGTTTAATGTAATGACAAACCACACAACTTGAATTTCAAGATATATCTCAAGAATCTTGTATGCCATCTTAATTATGAACATAATTTAAGTGCAAGAAAAATTATTCTGGTGATCTTGAGATCAGATATGGATCAGCTGAGAAAAGATGGCTTCAGAAAGAAAGGAGACTCTGAGTGTGGTTTTGTGAATGAGGGGACAAATTCAATAATTAATTAAGATATAGAAGCTAAAGCATTTGATGATTGATTGCTATGGATAGAAATGAAGAATTCTATGATGGCTTAAAATTTTCTGACTTGAATAATTGGTTGAAAGGGAATTCCATTTACCAAGACAGACAACACAAAAAGAAAGTAGATCTGACTTTGGGAAAAAGAATAAAAATGAGTTCAAGAAATAGGCATTAAAAATGAGTTATACATTAATCATACAGAAAATATTAATTTAATGGTTACTATGATTCACATGATGTTTTGAGATCTGGGGATATTGTAGGGAACAAAACAGATATAGCTCCTCGTTTTATGGAATTTAGATCTTAGTGGAAGAATGAAACTCAACCCCTCTAAAAAAACAGATATGAAGTGGTGTCTGATGGTAATTGTCCAGGCATGGACAGAGGATTGTAAAACGTCGGGAGGGACTGGTGTATTAAATAGTGCAAATACATCTGACCGATCAGGTAAATATTATTCTTACAAAAATATGAATACATTCAGTAATCACAAGGTCATTAAGGACTTCTGAGAAAAAAATGATTACAGTTAAGGATTAAAGAAAAGATCTAGTGATTCCCATCTGGGTTGCTGTAGAAGAAATTATTTCATGAGGTGGAAAGAAAAGTCAATATAGTGCAGTCTTTAAGAACAGTACAGACCATATCTTGGTGGAGCTTCAGAAAAACTTTGGACATAAACAAAGATGACCCAAATAAGAACAAAGGCAAGCTATTTACTCAGAGGTTGCTAAAACAAGAGAATCGGCCACCATCACTTGTGTTTGCCAGAGACTTCAAGGCAGGCAGGATATGGAGACTCTTAACAGAGAGAAAGAGGGAATGTTTCAGCTATGCTCTGATTGGAAATTTTGGCAGGTGTGGAAATAAGGACCACTCAAATGAGAATAAAGAGAGCCTATAGGTTCAGAACTTGCTGTAAGAACTTTTCGTTGTTAGAGACTCAAGTCAGGCAAGGGTGTGGAAAGGATTTATGGTAAAAAGAAAGAGTAGGCTTCAGGTATGCTCTTGTTGGAGCTTGCTAGCATAAGGAAGCTGGAGGTGGGCTAATTAGAAGTGGGCACTTCATATGGTTTGGGGAACTTATGTGGCTTTCCCTTGTTGGTCCAAAGTTGGCAGTGAGAATAAAAACATAAACAGGAAGTTGACAGTCATTAACAAAGTCCTGACTCTTCTGGCCCAATAGCTGCAGAGGTCTTAGCTTGGCTTCCTGAGTTTGTGGCTGCAGAGATTGTAGATTGGAGTTCTGTGGTCATCTGTGGTCTTGCCATTCTTCCTTTATACATTCAGTCTCTCACTTGTGCTGTGTTACAACACCCAAATCCCCCCTGCAAAGCTGAAGGAACTATTCCCTGAATTTATGTATTTGCCCCCTACCACGCCCCAATCCATGTCTTCTTCCTTAAAAGCATCCTACATCCAATTACTGTTTGACATACAGTTATAAAGGCCCAAACCACTTTCTCCAACTCAGGGCGATGCTGAAGGGATGTTCCAGCTTCAGAGCACCCCACGGATTCCACAAATGTTGTGTTATGACTGAATTGCAAATCCACTTTTCTCTTGACCCAATCATGCTTCTTTCATACTCCCTGTCATTGATCACAAGACCATTCTGGATAAACTTCCCTCAAGCTTAAATATTCCCAGGAAAATTGACCTCCCACATCAAATAATAAGATCTATACCTAGGAAGGATGATAGTTACCACAATTATTAGCCAGAGATAAAAATTGTCTTTTTGGCCACACCTGCATGAAAACTTGAAATTACCATTAACAGGGTTATTTTGAAATATGAGCATTTACAATTTTAATTAAAATTATTAAATAATATGATATATTTATACCTATATTTTTCAATCTAGAGAAAATAAGTATCTTTGTGGCTTGGAAGATTTTTTCATTCTGTTAAGCAAGTATTTCAATTTCTCTCCACTATTAAATTCCAAAATTCCATGACTTTTTTAAACTAATTATTACTTCTGTCTCTTCTCTATCATGCTTTTTATTTTCAAACTCTAATACACGAGCAATTTCTATCTCACTTCATGTCTCTCAGTTATGATGTATTGATACCTGCTCACTTTCTTTTCTTTTCATGAAGTACAAAGTATTTGGTTGTGCTACACTGGGAACTGTACAATATGACGTCTCTTCTATTCTAGTAATTTAATTTTTATTATGACCAGTAGTTCCCATACACTGAAAGAAGTAAATATTTATTGAATTATAAAAGCATCTACATAGGCCTAAAATCTGTTTGCAAATGTTTTCCTAAAATATACATAGTAGTAATGTTGACATCTCTACAACTGTTATTCAACAAGAATGGGATATCAGACCCATGGGAATATAAAAATTTCTTAAAAGTTGTAGAGCTCATTGGAGACAATCGGGATTAAAAGTGATGTTAGAATCTATAAATTATTACTACAGAATGGCTAATCAACTCATTCATTTTTTGACACATGAATTATTTGATTATCTTGGAATAAGCATAATGATAATTGAAAAGAAATAAAACAACTTAAAACAGACTTTCAAAAAAAAAAAAGACTTATTCTTTATTTAATCCAATCATGTTTCCTATCATTTACAGGCATAACATACCATTTGCCAAACATTTTACAAACGATACCTTGTTAATATCAACTACATCTAATGGCAGGCAAATACTAATGTGTAATTTTGCAAATTCAGTAATCAAGGAACGGAGGTTCACCTAGTTATCATGCAGTATACCTGGTGATTAAAACCAGGTTATCTCTATCAACAAGAACTATCCTTTTTATCACTTCCACCGTACTGCTTCTTAATATATTAGTCATTTTCACGTATTAGTTACTTTTTTTTTTTTTTTTTTTTTTTTGTGGTACGCGGGCCTCTCACTGTTGTGGCCTCTCCCGTTGCGGAGCACAGGCTCCGGACGCGCAGGCTCAGCGGCCATGGCTCACAGGCCCAGCTGCTCCGCGGCATGTGGGATCTTCCCGGACCTGGGCGCGAACCCGTGTCCCCTGCATCGGCAGGCGGACTCTCAACCACTGCGCCACCAGGGAAGCCCTACATTTTTGTTCTACTATTCTTGTACTTCTTAAATACAAATCTGGAAATGAATAACATTTGTAAGGATGCATTATTTTTAACTAAAGAGTGAGTCTCAGATTTGCACAATCATTTCTCATGCACTTCACTGATGCCAAGCAATGAATTTCACTTGAGTTCCCTTGAATTGGTTTCAAAATGTAATAGCTTTTAATTAATCTCTTCTTTGCCAGTTTTTCTCTACTTTATAATCCCCATTAACTTTAAATAATGTGTCTCAGGCCATCAACTTTTATGCTTTTGTTTTAAGAGTTTAAATAAATTTAATTACAGAATGCTTTCCCAGGGTTCTACAGCTTTGGTAGATAAATTTTTTCCCTTTTCTTTCTTTTTTTTTTAATTCATAGATCATATTGAAGACTGAAGTTTCTAGGATATTAGCTGTATTTTTATGTTCCCCTCCATGGGATGTGTAAAAACAGATGTCAATCTTCTCAGCTCCTAGAAGCTGTGTATACATGAAAATATTAACATACCAAACATTCACAATAACAGTTTTATTCATTTTGTTTATTGATAAGCTTATTTATATGCATATGTTCTTCCCATCTTACAATTCACCAAAAATGATGAAAGCTTCATTACTTTTTTCTCTTCCTTTTTTTTTTTTTTTTTTTTTTGCAGTACGCGGGCCTCTCACCGTTGTGGCCGCTCCCATTGCAGAGCACAGGCTCTGGATGCGCAGGCTCAGCGGCGATGGCTCACAGGCCCAGCCGCTCCGTGGCAATGTGGGATCTTCCCGGACCAGGGCACGAACTCGTGTCCCCTACATCGGCAGGCGAACTCTCAACCACTGCGCCACCAGGGAAGCCCCTATTTTTTTCTTTAATATTAAATATATAAATATTTTTCAGTATTTTAAAAAATATATTAAAAATAAGAGAAAGGACACAAGAGACCAGTAGATGTGACTACTATTCACCACAGTAATTCTCAATTATTTGCAAAGCCCCGAATCTTAACCAAACTTTACCACATTTCAAAAGAAGTTGCTACAAGAAAATCTTTTATGTATCAGGAATTTAAGATTAACATACACACACTACTATATATAAGATAGATAACCAACAAGGACCTAATGTATAGCACAGGGAATGCTACTCAATATTCTGTGATAACCTATATGAGAAAAGAATCTGAAAAAGAATGAATATATATATATATATATATGTATCACTGAATCACTTTGTTGTATACCTGAAACTAAAACAACATTGCAAATCAACTATACTCCAAAAAACTTTTTTAAAAAAGACAAGCTTTTAATTTGCACACTCTCATGAAAATTTGCCCTCCAGAAAATTCATGCCTTTGAAATAGAAATTAAATATGAGCAAAAGTAAAGTTCACTAGCATTCTGAGCGCCTACAAACATCTCTTGTTGGACCCAGGAAAAGGAAAAAAAAATGACCCTTATGAATGCACACACACTTGTGAGGACAGATAGTGGGCTTCTTTTATTCTGTGTCCTTTCACTGATGCTCTATTTTGCCAGCTTACAAAGGTGCCTTTTGAGAACAGCAGTGCAACAAAACAGAGGGAAACTGAATTTGTCACACAATGGCTCTACCATGCGATTCTAGCACTGCTGAATATTAGATTGCTATGAAATAGAGAAACAAATTTCTAACTTATTTCCTTTCTCATTATGTTTTGATTATTTGGTACTGTAGCCAAGCCTGTCTTCTAAAAAGCACAATGCATCTTTACAGTAAAGCCCTGGGGACATCCAGAAGACACAAACAAAAGTGATTCCCACAGGATAACGGACAAACTAAAAGCAGCGGAAGATAAACTTCCAATAAAAATTACAAACTAACAGGAAATGTACAGTGGTGAAGTCATGTTCCCAGCAGCCTATGGAATTAGTTTGCTCTTTTTCTGAGAGAATATTTCCAAATGTGTTCACAATGGTTATGCTTAGTGAGTATAACATCTTCCTGGAAATCTCAAGGCAAAACAATCACTGTATTTGAAGGTATAAAAAACAGGACCAGCTGAAATTTGATGATAACTAGTTTAACATGTAATGACATGATAAAATTTTGATTTTTAGAGATTAAAATCAGCATTATTATTTTTCAAAAAGATGATCTATATTCATAGAGATGATAAGCACTATTATGCCATATAAAGAGAATGTGTACATAAAAAAGATCTTCTTAAAAACTGCATCAAGTGTAGGTGGAGACTAAGTGTAGGTGAGATAGGTAGAATACTAAAAATTCAATGTATATATTTTGATTACTTTCTGCCCTCTGGGGAATAAAACAACTTCCATCAGAACTATTTGTTTTTGTACACATATTGGTTATACAGTGTAAGGTCAGTTGGCCCGGGTGAAAGGAGGCCCCGGGGGGTAAGAGAAAACATCGACCAGTATGAGGTAGGAGAGGCATTGGGACATAACGACCTCACCTGTTCTGGGAATCAACAAGAGACTCTAACTTCCTGCCCAGAAAACAATGGGGCTGACAGGAAGGGAAAATGGGCTTACGCCCCACAACAGACCAACCAACACATGGTCCTGCTCTATCCTCACCAAATAACGAATTACCCTGTATAGCAAACCACCCCCTCCCCTTGCAAGCCGCCTTCTGCTTTTACGCCAATAAAAATCCCCCTTATCCAGTACTGGACGCGACTTCTCTGGCCCCTTTCTCAGACCAGTAAACCTCGCCCTGGAGCGCTCCCTAATAAAGCTCACTTGAAGCTTTCCTTTGTTTCGCGGTGCCGTTTGTTAAGATCCGACCTTAAAATGAGAATGCCACATTATCTTCCAAGGTCATAACAGAGTTTGCCAGATGCCTTCTCAACACTTCTGAAACAAGCTGAAACTTCACTAATGGTAACTTTATTGTCTAATCTTCTTGTTAATGTGAATCACCAATTCATTACTTGCTAAAAGATGGGCTCTAACGAACAGCAGAAAGATTCTTTAGCGATCAAAAAGACTACCTTTATAAAGGATCAAACAGTAGAGCAGAAAGAAAGAGAAGCAAGAAAAGAAACTTAAGAATGGAAAAAAAATAATCCATCAACCACAGCAGATAATTTACTTAAAATGTTAGTTTAAGGTGCAGTTTAAGGTGCCAACTTTCATTTACAAAGATTTAGCTAGTTTGGGGCTTCCCTGGTGGTGCAGTGGTTAAGAATCCACCTGCCAATGCGGGGGACATGGGTTCGAGCGCTGGACTGGGAGGATTCCCACAAGCTGCGAAGCAACTAAACCTGTGTGCCACAACTACTGAGCTTGCGCTCTAGAGCCGGCGAGCCACAATTACTGAAGCCCGCGTGCCTAGAGACCGTGCTCGGCAACAAGAGAAGCCACCGCAATGAGAAGCCCGCGCACCACAACGAAGAGTAGCCTCCTCTCACTGCAACTAGAGAAAGCCTGCAGCACCGAAGACCCAATGCAGCCAAAAATAAATAAATAAAATAAATAAATTTATTTTTTAAAAAAAGATTTATTTAGTTTGAATCACAGCTTACTGAGTTTTCTAATTACTCTCCTCCACTTTTATTTCCTTGAAAGCCTAGAGAGCTCCTATTACTGCCACAGGTTTAATTAATTATGTATTACTAATTAATTAATGGCACTTTATCCATTTGAAAACTTCAAGTGCTAGCAAAAGCACTTCTTGTGGAAACAGTGAGCTTTTAATATTTTTAATAAATTTGTTGTACTTTCATATGTAATGATAATGTGCACATCCTATAGAGCAGGAGCTGTAAATCACTTAAAACAATATCAGGATGAAGAAAAAAATTTAATAGATGAATGTGTTTCCTAAATTTTCAATGATCGTTTCTGATCTGAAAATTATCTAAGTTTCAAATGAAGAATTGTTTTGCCTCATAAGGAGGCTCAGATGCAGTCTGATTTACTCTGATTTTTTTTTTAAAACCCTGCTAATTAGGCTTAGTGGGGAAGAAAAGGCTCTCTGCAGAGACTGAAAAAGCTACAGGAATGAGGGAGCCTGCCAGGAGCATGGTGATGCAGGAAAATGAATTTCTGAAACTGTGCCCTGGTCGATTTTTTGATACCGTAACAGAATCCAAGGTGGCAGCAAAAGAGAAGGCAGGTGGCAGGAAACTAAGGTGATAAATAAGAGTGCTGGTAAATTTCAGGGTTACCCCTTGTTATGGGCTGAATTGTATCCACCCAAAATTCATGTGAAAGCCCTATCCCTCCGTACCTCAGAATGTGACCTTATTTGGAGATAGGTCTTTAAAAAGGTAATTAATTTAAAATGGAGTCATTAGGGTGGGATTTAATACAATACGTCTCATGGTCTTATAAGAAGCAATTAGAACACACAGAGAGAGGCACCAGACACATGCAGGCAGAGAGATAACCATGTGAACACACAGAGAAGGTAGCCATCTGCAAGCCAGGGAGAGAGACCTCAGAAGATACCAAACCTGCTGTCATTTTGATCTTGAACATCTAGCTTCTAGAACTGTAAAAATACAAATTTCTGTTGTTTAAACCACCCAATTTCTGGTATTTTGTTATAGTCGTCCTACCTAAGTCATAGACCCCCAGATTTCCATAGGGAATATAGTAATTCAGGAATCCACTCACCCTGCCTAAAACAGGTGGACAGCAGAACAGCAGGGGGTAGCTTGGGCGAAGAAAGTAACCTGAGCAATTCTCTCCCAGACGGAAAACAAACAAACAAAAAGATCAACATCTTCCTTCCTTCTCTCTACATTCTGACATCCTGCCCCTGGGGCTGGCCTTGTTTTCACTCTGTTCAAGTGATTTCTAAATTTCTTTTTATACCACCTAGTAATTCTCAACTAATGTTAGCTTTTATTACATATAAAAATAATTAACACTTAAGGAATTTCAGGTATGGTAGCATTGACTATGAGTCTAGGAGCGCTAAGAATCATTTCCACATCAATAAAAACTTAGAAGGCTCTGAGAAAACCTCTAATAGTCAGCTAACAAATATGGGCAAGGATCAGATTTGTCATTCAAAGGTTATCTTGCTCAACCACAGAATTAATGTAAATATGTCTAAAAATTCAGGTTCAGGAGGCTCTATCACCATGACCCCAATGATCACTCAGATATAAAGAGCTTATATAAGCTTTCTAGGTTTGTCCTCTTCTGCTTTCACTTTTCTCACAAGTGATGATTGTTCAATATAGATGAAGGCCACCCATTCTTTGGATAAAATAATCAATAATTGTTAGTAAGTTGATTTAAAATATCTAAAGTATTTAAAATCTTATCTTGAATTTTCAAACTCTGTCTTTTACAAATCTTCATATGATCAAGTCTAAACTACTTAGAACTGCTCACAAAAAAATTATATTAAGAAGAAAACCTATTTCCTGCAAAATATTATGGAGAAACTTGGGAAATAAATACTAAAAAAGCAATAAAAATCAAATACTCTACCTATCTGTGAAGAAAAGTATTAGTTCATATAGCATAATTTGAAAATGTTAGATTGAGGAGATTTTACGAAAAATGAAGACAAATGGACCACTCACAAATAAAATAAGATAATGGGAAGGAGATCTTTTTAAGAGTGAATTTACTTTATAATAGATTAAATTGCTACACAAAGGCTTGTTTTATTTTAGTTGCATAAAAAAACAGAGATATATGTAAACATTGAATATCACAGAACTATAAAACATAGTCATTGTATGAATAATAACAATTTTAACTATTTTGAGGTAATGTTAAAATATATATGAGAAAATATAGCGTCAGAACAAATACATGTAAAATCGATTATTCCCCCAATAACACTATGTCTTGATTATTGTAGTTTTATAGTACGTCTTGAATTCAGGTAGTTGCATTCCTCTAACTTTGTTCCTCTTCAGTGTTTTGTTGGCTATCTTGATTCATTTGCTTTTCCATATAAGCTAGAATCAGTTGGTTGAAATCCACAAAATAACTTGCTGATGTTTTGATAGGGATTGTGTTGAATCTATACATCAAGCTGAGAATACTGACATCTTGACAATACTGAATCTTTCTCTCCATGAAGATAAAATACTCCATTTATTTAGATCTTCTCTGTTTTTTTTCCATCAGACTTATAATTTTCCTTATATAAATCTTGTACATATTTTATTAGATTATACCTAAATATTTCATTTTTTTGCTGCTAATGTAAACAATATTTTGTTTTTAACTCTGAACTCCAATTGTTCATTACTGTTATATGGGAAAACAACTGACTTTTGTATATTACTCTTGTAACCTGCAACTTTAGTATAATCGTTTATTAACACCAGAGTAGTTTTTTAGTTGATTCTTCAGGATTTCCTGTGTAGACAAACATGTCATCTATGAACAAAGATATTTTCTTTCTTCCCAATCTGTATAAATATTATTTCCTTTCTTATTTTATTGTATTATCTAGGACTTTCAGTACAATGTTGAAAAGGAGTGATGAGAAGAGATATCCATGCCTTGTTCCTGATCTTAGTGGAAAAGTACATCATTATGTAAGCTTTAAATTTTCTGTAGATGTTCTTTACCAAGTTGAGGATGTTCTATCCTCAATGAAAATTTAAAATTCTAAATTTTTTAACATAGAGCTATCATGCTAATGAGTGCAGAACTTATGTCTCCTCACAATGGAGACAGCTTCAATGGAATGATTTTTGTTCCTCTTGTTTTGTTGTTATTATTTGTTTTGTTTTGTTTTAGCAGCATCTAGAATCAAATTATCCAAGACAATTCTGTAGAGTAATGCATATTCAGGGAAGATAAAGGAGATATTCATTTTACCCACAACTCTAATGGACATTGTTTGTCCCTAAATTAAGATCTCTTTACTATAATGGGATGTTTTCCCACTTTGTGAATCTTGGTCAGTGAAAGAGACCACTCTCAGTGTAGAAAGTGAAAATATCCAGACACTTCTTTTTTTTTTTTTTTCATTTTGAATTTTATTTTATTTATTTTTTTATACAGCAGGTTCTTATTAGTCATCAATTTTATACACATCAGTGTATACATGTCAATCCCAATTGCCCAATTAATCACACCACCACCCCCACTCCCCCACAGCTTTCCCCCCTTGGTGTCCATACATTTATTCTCTATATCTGTGTCTCAATTTCTGCCCTGCAAACCAGTTCATCTGTACCATTTTTCTAGGTTCCACATATATGTGTTAATATACGATATTTGTTTTTCTCTTTCTGACTTACTTCACTCTGTATGACAGTCTTTAGATCCACCCACGTCTCAACAAATGACCCAATTTCATTCTTTTTTATGGCTGAGTAATATTCCATTATATCTATGTACCACATCTTCTTTATCCATTCATCTGTCGATGGGCATTCAGGTTGCTTCTATGACCTGGCTATTGTAAATAGTGCTGCAGTGAACATTTGTGCACATGTGTCTTTTTGAATTATGTTTTTTTCTGGGTATATGCCCAGTAGTGGCATTGCTGGATCATATGTTAGTTCTATTTTTAGTTTTTTAAGGAAGCTTCATACTGTTCTCCATAGTGGCTGTATCAACTTACATTCCCACCAACAGTGCAAGAGGGTTCCCTTTTCTCCACACCCTCTCCAACATTTGTTGTTTGTAGATTTTCTGATGAAGCCCATTCTAACTGGTGTGAGGTGATACCACATTGTAGTTTCGATTTGCATTTCTCTAATAATTAGTGATGTTGAGCAGATTGTCATGTGCTTCTTGGCCATCTGTATGTCTTCTTTGGAGAAATGTCTATTTAGATCTTCTGCCTATTTTTGGATTGGGTTGTTTGTTTTTTTAATATTGAGACTGCATGAGCTGTTTATATATTTTGGAGATTAATCCTTTGTCTGTTGATTCATTTGCAAATATTTTCTCCCATTCTGAGGGTTGTCTTTTGGTCTTGTTTATGGTTTCCTTTGCTGTGCAAAAGCTTTGAAGTTTCATTAGGCCCCATTTGTTTATTTTGGTTTTATTTCCATTACTCTAGGAGGTGGATCAAAAAATATCTTGCTGTGATTTATGTCAGAGTGTTCTTCCTATGTTTTCCTCTAAGAGCTTTATAGCAGACCCTTATTTTCTTAAGTTGTCTTGGACCTAGGATTTTGGAATTAGATTAAGGCTAAAACAGCCAGGGTAAACACCTTATACTTCTAGTGTTGAGCTGTTATAACAAAGTAGCATGCATAATGGAAAATTTACTCAGATGGTGAATAGTAGCAACAGTAATTTCAGTAGCAGCATCCATTTTATAAGAGTAACAGTGGCTGAGGCTTATGTTGCTGTTCCATACCCAGTGCCAGTAGCATGGCCACTGATAAAATTTTTCAAAACCCTAGAGTGTTCCTTCAGTTTCCTCCAAACTGTAGCTGCATAATACACATTTACTGTTAGCACTCAACATCCACCTATCTAACTGTTAGTGCAGTTTTGTTGTGTGGTGTTCAGACTGGTTTTTGAGATGATTTTTAACTTCAGCTCTTTTTCTTTTTTTTTCCTCTTTCCTGAGCTTCAATCTCAAGATACCCACTGAAGTATTAATGTATCCAATATTCTTTTAGTAAAATTACTTGTATGCTTTAATAAGATAGAATCATATTCTGCTGCTTGAAACTAAGAATCCTGTATAATAGACTAGCTTTGATAATCTTCCATGGGCAAGATAATAAGACATAATTGCTTTTGGATTGTGAGGAGTTATAAAGATATATAATTCTTGTTCTGGATAACTTTGTGATTTAGATGTGGAAATCAAACAAAATATCATGGACATCTAATAAATATCTCTCCAAAATACAACTGTAAAATTCATGTTACATGATTCATTCCTAATACATGGAAAGTATAGATTGTACATATGGTGAACTCAGAAGAGATGTCTTTGACTTGTGATGGGAAATTTAGTTTTAGGTAGGGAGTGAGGAGGCATAGTTCTGTGAGAGGAGTGCTAGTGTCTTATTCACCTTTCTGTGATCAAGATATGGTATATGGTATACTTATATTTAGTAGATATTTGATGGATGGTGAATGAATGGATGGATTAGTGGATGGATGGACCAATTTAACAACAATTAAAATATGAAACCATTAGAATGCAAATCATTTTTTAAATAGACAGCAGACTAGTCTGTTTGGATTTAAAATGTGAGGTAGGTGAATGTTGAATACTAGTACTAAAATGTAAGATGTAGCCACAGTTTGGAGAAAACAGAAAGAATGATCTAGGAGTCTTGGTTTTAACAACTGGACATTGGGGAGTAATTGAAGGTGGTTAGTATACTTCCAGATATTAAAATCCAGACTTGAATGTGCAGGTAATGAAAGAAAATTGAGGTATTTTTATATCACCGATTTATGGCATATTCCAAATGAGCAATTCTCTTGGTTACAAACACATGACTTCAAAGCTTCTGAATAATGTGGTTCTGACATATACAGAGTCCAAATAATTTTCCCAGAGAAATTAATCTTTTCAAAAATTTTTTTAAAGTTTTAAATATAAATCTATATGAAGAATTTCCAAAATTTGGCAGCTAATTAAATTTCAAAAGACATTGATAGATGTTAATAATTTACACTGAATCTCCAAACAGATCTAAAATGACTGATTGACTCCTGTTTCCCACCTCTGCCTGCCTTCAGCCAAATGCATCCACATGAATATAGATATTAGATATATAGTTGTGCTACATAGACATAACACAATAATCACATAGTTAATCAAAAAGAAAACCCACACACATTTTTTTTCTTTCTTCTTGAATTTGTATCATCATAATTTGTTCTTTATCTTTTTTTTAATTTTTGTTAAAACATATTTTATATAACCAAAGCCTATTACTGTGATTTTTCTATATAGATGTTATCTCTTTATATCAGTCATATCTTTGATACTTAATATTCTACACATACAATTATAATGCATTAGAAAATATTGATCATTAATGATTGCACATTTAGTATAATTTACCACATAAATTGTGTTGATTTATATACTCAAAATGTTTTCAAAACGTAGAAATCTTCTGTAGTTGCACATTAAAACCTCTATAAATAGACTTGAGGGCTTGAAACTATGTGGTCCTCAGTTGTGTATAAATTTTGTTCTTATCATCATATTAATTACTCCACTTATTTTGAGATTTATGCTTTCATATTTGGTAGGTCCACTCTCCTCAATACATAGATATGGAATGGGGAGCTAACAAGAAACAGAAATAAATGTGTGAAAATATAACTTTAGTAACACACATGTACTACCCCAGTAGATATGAAAACTCATGAAATATCTAATGACAAGTACACTAACATGAGCTACTTTTCAGTGAGAAGGGGTGCACTTTCCTTTCTGAAGAAGACAGAAAGCACAGAGTTATGATTTTTTTTAACCTGTGGTTTCAAAGTAAACAAACTGAATAAAAGGCTGAAGGTATTAAAATGCACATGTTTAACATTTTCTTTTTTTTCCCATCCATACAAGAGAAGTTTGGCCACAATTTGTGTCTGCAGGACACTAATATAGTTTAAAGGAGATTTTTCACTCCAAACAATACAAGTGATGATAATATTCAAAGGAATATCTATTACTGTTTTCCAGAATAGTATTTGCATCTGGTGTCCATTCAGAATTTGTTGTAATTAAAAGCCATGTATTGGGGAGAATATGATTCCTTAAGGGAACCCTGAGAGATTGCCATTGATTTTAACAGACACCAGCAACAAATGTAGGTATAAAGGGTCACCCTCAAATATTTGACCAGAAGGAAAAGGATAACAAATAAATGTTAGGATTTTGTTTTTTTCTTCTAAATTTAGGTAAAGATCTTTTGTTAGGATGCTGTTTGGAGCATCACAGAATTCCTTCTGCCCTAGTTAGTCCCTTTCCCACCACCAGGACTGATAATTTTTGATACAGTAATATCATTACTAATTCAAAAGTATCCAAAACGTAATAGCAAATATTTTCCAAGGTAACTTGACTGATTTACCCAGAAACTTATGTCACTCAAATCTTTAAATTACAATCAGACTGCCACTGCATATAGCTGAATTCTTTTAAAGTGAAATTCACAAAGAGAGATTACCATGCTTATTTCAGTAAATTTGATATATTACTTAGATAAATATAAGTAGAATATTTGAGCAAAGCAGTTTCTGATATGATAAATATAAAATATCTATAAACTCACTTAATAAATTTGTCCCATAGTAGTACCCATGTGGCATATTAATTAGAAAATATTACATTCATATATTAATGATTTTAAAACGATTAACCCTCTACTGGCAAAAGCTATGAATAAAAATCAGCACTTATATTTTGCACATAGTTTTCTAAATGTTGTTAAACATATTGTTTTTTATTTATTTTTGGCTGTGTTGGTCTTCATTGCTGTGCACGGGCTTTCTCTAGTTGCGGTGAGCAGGGGCTACTCTTTGTTGCAGTGTGTGGGCTTCTCATTGCGGGCTTCTCTTGCTGCGGAGCACAGGCTCTATATGTGTGGGCTTCAGTAGGTGTGGCACGTGGGCTCAGTAGTTGTAGCTCGTGGGCTCTAGAGTGCAGGCTAGTTGTGGTGCAGAAGATTAGTTACTCTGCGGCATGTGGGATCTTCTAGGACCAGCGATCGAACCCGTGTCCACTGCATCAGCAGGCAGATTCTTAACCACTGCACCACCAGAGAAGTCCCGATAAACACATTTTTAAAGAGACGTTAATAAAGGATGCATAACAAGTGCATAATATGTATGTTGAAATAATTTTGTAAGAGATAAATTTTCCATTTAAAGTGTGTATGACTTCTGTGGGTTTCACATCAATATCTTTAAACATTGAGTTTATCTATATTAGTAACACAAACCCATTCTCACACATATATATCTATATAAAATTTTCAGAACTCTTTACTTCAAAATACTTTTGTTGCTTTTGTCATCAAAATGAATGATGAACTGAAATTTTCATTGGAGAGTATGGTAGCAGAAAAGTCACCACATTTGGATATGAAATATTTATTATGATTCACTTTAAAATCACAAAGGTGGACAGATTTAAATATATAAACACTAATTCTAATAATGGGAAGAAGATTTAAAGCAGTGGTCCCCAACCATTCTGGCACCAGGGACCAGTTTCTTGCAAGACAATTTTTCCACGGACGGTGGGAAGAGGGGATGGTTATGGGATGATTCAAGCACATTACATTTATTGTGCACTTCATGTCTATCATTATTACATTGTAAAATATAATGAAATAATTCTACAACTCACCATAATACAGAATCAGTGGGAGCCCTGAGCTTGTTTTCATTTGCCATGCACTGATAGGGTTTTGATGTGAGTCTGTAAGCAATTGATTTATTATGGTCTCTGTGCAGTCAAACTTCTCTGCTAATGATAATCTGTATTTGCAGCCGCTCCCCAGCACTAGCATCACTGCCTGAAATCCACCTCCAATCATCAGGCATTAGATTCTCATAAGGAGTGCACAGCCTAGATCCCTCACACGTGCAGTTCACAGTAGGGTTCCAGCTCCTATGAGAATCTAATGCCGCTGCTGTCTGGAGGCCGAGCTCAGGCAGTATTGCTAGCGATGAGGAGAGGCTCTAAATAAAGATGAAGCTTTGCTCACTCGCCCGCCCACTGCTCACCTCCTGCTGTGCAGCCCAGTTCCAAACAGGCCACGGACCAGTATTGGTCCATGGCCCGGGGGTTGGGGATCCCTGATTAAAAGTATGAAAGGACGAAGCTTATAACTGAAGTTTCTTTGTTTTTTTTTTTTTACATCTTTATTGGAGTATAACTGCTTTACAATGGTGGGTTAGTTTCTGCTGTATAACAAAGTGAATCAGCTATACCTATACATATATCCCCATATCTTCTCCCTCTTGCGTCTCTCTCCCACCCTCCCTATTCAACCCCTCTAGGTGGTCACAAAGCACCAAGGTGAGCTCCCTGTGCTATGCAGCTGCTTCCCACTAGCTATCTGTTTTACATTTGGTAGTGTGTATATGTCCATGCCACTCTCTCACTTCATCCCAGCTTACCCTTCCTCCTCCCCTTGTCCTCAAGTCCATTCTCTACGTCTGCGTCCTTATTCCTGTCCTGCCCCTAGGTTCTTCGGAATCATGTTTGTTTTTTTTTTTCTTTTTTTTTTTTAATCCATATATGTGCGTTAGCATATGGTACTTTTTTTTCTCTTTTGGAGAAAAAAGAATACTTTTTCTTTTGGAGAAAAAAGAATACTTCACTCTGTATGACAGACTCTAGATCCATCCACCTCATACAAATAACTCAATTTCGTTTCTTTTTATGGCTGACTAATATTTCATTGTATGTATGTGTCACATCTTCTTTATCCATTCATCTGTCAGTGGACATTTAGGTTTCTTCCATGTCCTGGCTATTGTAAATAGAGCTGCAGTGAATATTGTGGTACATGACTCTTTCTGAATTCTGGTTTTCTCAGGGTATATGTCCAGGAGTGAGATTGCTGGGTTGTATGGTAGTTCTACTTTTAGCTTTTTAAGGAACCTCCATACTGTTCTCCATAGTGGCCGTACCAATTCACATTCCCACCAGCAGTGCAAGAGGGTTCCCTTTCCTCTACACCCTCTCCAGTATTTATTGTTTCTAGATTTTTTGATGATGGCCATTCTGACTGGTGTGAGGTAATACCTCATTGTAGTTTTGTTTTGCATTTCTCTAATGATTAGTGATGTTGAGCATCCTTTCACGGGTTTGTTGGCAAACTGTATATCTTCTCTTGAGAAATGTCTATTTAGATCTTCTGCCCATTTTTGGATTGGGTTGTTTGTGTTTTGATATTGAGCTGCATGAGCTGCTTGTAAGTTTTGGAGATTAATCCTTTGTCAGTTGCTTCATTTGCAAATATTTTTTTTCCCATTCTGAGTGTTGTCTTTTCATCTTGTTTATGGTTTCCTTTGCTGTGCAAAAGCTTTGAAGTTTCATTAGGTCCCATTTGTTTATTTTTGTTTTTATTTATATTTCTCTAGGAGGTAGGTCAAAAAGGATCTTGCTGTGATTTATGTCATAGAGTGTTCTGCCTAGGTTTTCCTCTAAAAGTTTTATAGTGTCTGGCGTTACATTTAGGTCTTTAAACCATTGTGAGATAATTTTTGTGTATGGTGTTAGAGAGTGTTCTAATTTCGTTCTTTTACACGTAGCTGTCCAGTTTTCTCAGCTCCACTTATTGAAGAGCTCCACTTATTCTTTTCTCCATTGTATATTCTTGCCTCCTTTATCAAAAGCAAGGTGACCATATGTGCATGGGTTTATCTCTGGGCTTCCTATCGTGTTCCATTAATCTATATTTCTGTTTTTGTGCCAGTACCATACTGTCTTGATTACTGTACCTTTGTAGTATAGTCTGAAGTCTGGGAGCCTGATTCCTCCAGCTCCATTCTTCTTTCTAAAGATTGCTTTAGCTATTCGGGGTCACTTGTGTTTCCATACAAATTGTGAAATTTTTCGTTCTAGTTTGGTGAAAAATGCCATTGGTAGTTTGATAGGGATTGCACTGAATCTGTAGATTTCTTTGGGTAGTATAGTCCTTTTCACAATGTTGATTCTTCCAATCCAAGAACATGGTATATCTCTCCATCTGTTTGTATCAACTTTAGTTTCTTTCATCTGTGTCTTATAGTTTTCTGCATACAGGTCTTTTGTCTCCTTAGGTAGGTTTATCCTTAGGTATTTTATTCTTTTTGCTGTGATGGTAAATGGGAGTGTTTCCTTAATTTCTCTTTCAGATTTTTCATCATTAGTGTATAGGAATGCAAGAGATTTCTGTGCATTAACTTTGTATCCTGCTTTTTTACCAAATTCATTGATTAGGTCTAGTAGTTTTCTGGTAGCATCTTTAGGATTCTCTATGTGTAGTATAGTGTCATCTGCAAACAGTGACAGTTTTACATCTTCTCTTCTGATTTGTATTCCTTTTATTTCTTTTTCTTCTCTGATTGCTGTGGCTAAAACTTTCAAACAGTGTTGAATAATAGTGGTGAGAGTGAACAACCTTGTCTTATTCCTCATCTTAGTGGAAATGGTTTCAGATAGATTTTCACCATTGAGAATGACGTTGGCTGTGTGTTTGTCATATATGGCCTATACTATTTTGAAGTAAGTTCCCTCTATGCCTACTTTCTGTAGGTTTTTTTTTTTTTATCATAAATGGGTGTTGAATTTTGTCAAAAGCTTTTTCTGCATCTATTGAGATGACCATATGTTTTTCTCCTTCAATTTGTTAATATGGTGTATCACATTGATTGATTTGCCTATACTGAAGAATCCTTGCATTCCTGGGATAAACCCCACTTGATCATGTTGTATGATCATTTTAAAATGTGGTTGGATTCTGTTTGCTAGTATTTTGTTGAGGATTTTTGCGTCTATATTCATCAGTGATATTGGCCTGTAGTTTTCTTTCTTTGTGATATCTTTATCTGGTTTTGGTATCAGGGTGATGGTGGCCTCATAGAATGAGTTTGGAAGTTTCCTCCCTCTGCTATATTTTGGAAGAGTTTGAGAAGGATAGGTGTTAGTTCCTCTCTAAATGTTTGATAGAACTCGCTTGTGAAGCCATCTCATCCTGGGCTTTTGTTTGTTGGAAGATTTTTTATCACAGTCTCAATTTCAGTGCCTGTGATTGGTCTGTTTATATTTTTTATTTCTTCCTGGTTCAGTGGTGGAAAGTTGTGCTTTTCTAAGAGTTTGTCTATTTCTTCCATGTTGTCCATTTTATTGGCATATAGTTGCTTGTAGTAATCTCTCATGATCCTTGGTATTTCTGTAGTGTCAGTTGTTATTTCTCCTTTTTTATTTCTAATTCTATTGATTTGAGTCTTCTCCCTTTTATTTCTTGATGAGACTGGTTAATGGTTTATCAATTTTTTTTATCTTCTCAAAGAACCAGCTTTTAGCTTTATTGATCTTTGCTATTGTTTACTTCATTTCTTTTTCATTTATATCTGATCTATGTTTATGATTTCTTTCCTTCTGATAAGTTTGGGTTTTTATTGTTCTTCTGTCTCTAATTCCTTTAGGTGTAAGCTTAGGTTGTTTATTTGAGACTTTTCTTATTTCTTGAGGTAGGATTGCATTGCTATAAACTTCCCTCTTAGAACTTCTTTTGCTGCATCCCATAGGTTTTGGGTCATCGTGTTTTCATTGTCATTTGTTCTAGGTATTTTTTTTATTTCCACTTTGAATCTTCAGTGATCTCTTGGTTATTTAGTAGTGTATTGTTTAGCCTCCATGTGTTAGAATTTTTACAGATTTTTTCCTGTAATTGATATGTAGTCTCATAGTGTTGTGGTCAGAAAAGATACTTGATACAATTTCAGTTTTCTTAAATTTACCAAGGCTTGATTTATGTACCAAGGTATGATTTATCCTGGAGAATGTTCCAAGAACACTTGAGAAGAAAGTGCATTCTGGTGTTTTTGGATGGAATGTCCTATAAATATCAATTAAGTCCCTCTTGTTTAATGCATCATTTAAAGCTTGTGTTTCCTTATTTATTTTCATTTTGGATGATCTGTCCATTGGTGAAAGTGGGATGTTAAAGTCCCCTACTATGATTGTATTACTGTTCATTTCACCTTTTATGGCTCTTAGAGTTTGCCTTATATATTGAAGTGTTCCTATATTGGGTTCATAAATATTTACAGTTGTTATATCTTCTTCTTGGATTGATCCCTTTATCAGTATGTAGTGTCCTTCCCTGTCTCTTCTAATAGTCTTTATTTTAAAGTCTATTTTGTCTGATATGAGATTTCTACCCCAGCTTTCTTGTGATTTCCATTCACATTGAATATCTTTTTTCCATCTGCTCATTTTCAGTGTGTATGTGTCCCTAGGTCTGAAGTGGGTCTCTGGTAGACCGCATATATATGGGTCTTGTTTTTGTATCCATTCAGCCAGTCTATGTCTTTTGGTTGGAGTACTTAATCCATTTACATTTAAGGTAATTATCGATATTATATTCCTATTACCATTTTCTTAACTGTTTTAGGTTTGTTACTGTAGGTGTTTTCCTTCTCTTGTGTTTCCTGCCTAGAGAAGTTCCTTTAGCATTTGTTGTAAAGCTGGTTTGGTGGTGCTGAATTCTCTTAGATTTGGCTTGTCTGTAAAGGTTTTAATTTCTCCATTGAATCTGAATGAGATCCTTGCTGGGTAGAGTAATCTTGGTTGTAGTTTTTTCCCTTTTATCGCTTTAAATGTGTCCTGCCTCTTCCTT
The DNA here is from genome assembly GCF_963455315.2 of Globicephala melas. Taxonomy (NCBI): domain Eukaryota; kingdom Metazoa; phylum Chordata; class Mammalia; order Artiodactyla; family Delphinidae; genus Globicephala; species Globicephala melas. The sequence continues at coordinate 21,540,101 of NC_083317.1, read as the reverse complement.
CTGGCTTGCAGAGTTTCTGCTGAAAGATCAGCTGTTAACCTTATGGGGACTCCTTTGTATGTTATCTGTTGTTTTTCCCTTGCTGCTTTTAATATTTTTTCTTTGTTTTTAATTTTTGATAGTTTGATTAATATGTGTCTTGGTGTGTTTCTCCTCAGATTTATCCTGTATTGGACTCTCTGTTCTTCCTGGACTTGATTGACTATTTCCTTTCCCATATTTGGGATGTTTCCAACTATAATCTCTTCAAATATTTTCTCAGTCCCTTTCTTTTTCTCTTCTTCTTCTAGGACCCCTATAACTCCAATGCTGGTGCATTTAATGTTGTTCCAGAGGTCTCTGAGACAGTACTCTATTCTTTTCATTATTTTTTCTTTATTCTGCTCTGCAGTAGTTATTTCCACTATTTTATCTTCCAGGTCACTTATCCATTCTTCTGCCTCAGTTATCTGCTACTGATTCCTTCTAGAGAATTTTTAATTTCATTTATTGTGTTGTTCATCATTGTTTGTTTGCTCTTTAGTCCTTATTTGTCCTTGTTAAACATTTCTTATAATTTCCCCATTCTATTTCCAAGAGTTTGCATTATCTTTACTATCATTAATCTGAATTCTTTTTCAGACTGCCTATTTCCTCTTTATTTGTTTGGTCTGAAAGGTTTTTTACCTTGCTCCTTCATCTGCTGTGTGTTTCTCTGCCTTTTCATTTTGCTTAAGTTACTGTGTTTGGGGTCTGTCTCCCTTTTACAGACTGGAGGTTTGTAGTTCCCCATTGTTTTTGGCGTCTGCTCCCAGTGGCTGAGGTTGGTTCAGTGGGTTGTGTAGTCTTCTTGGTGGAGGGGACTATTGCCTGTGTTCTGGTGGATGAAGCTGGATCTTGTCTTTCTGCTGGGCAGAAGTATGGCTGGGGGTATGTTTTAGTGTGCCTTTGACCTTATTATGATTTTAGGCAGCCTCTCTGCTAATGGTTGTTTTTTGTTTCTGTCTTGCTAGTTGTTTGGCAAAGGGTGTCCAGCAGTGTAGCTTGTTCGTTGTTGAGTGGAGCTGGGTCTTAGCATTGAGATGGAAATCTCTGGGAGAGCTTTCGTTATTTGTTATTACATGGAGCCGAGAGGTCTCTGGTGGACCAATGTCCTGAACTCAGCTCTCCCACCTAAGAGGCACAGGCCTGACACCCGGCCAGAGCACCAAGACCTTGTCAGCCACATGGTCAGACCAAGTTCAACCAAAGTTGTGATACTTATTTTCCTTGTAGGAGTCTACATGGAATTATGAGGCACTTTGGGAAGAGTATATTAATAGCTACCATGTCTTGGGCCCTGTGGATTACCTTTCCCTTCAGCCACAATCCTCCCAGCATGTCCTGAGGAGATAGGGCTTCCATCAGCGTGAACTGGACCCCACAACGTCCCAAAGCCTAAGCTCAAGCAAGTGCTGAGGAGACTTGGCTCCCATTAGCATGGACTTGGCCCCATGTTGTCCTGAAGCCCCCAGGCTGTCAGCATGGACTCAGACCCTTGTGTTCCAGAAACCAAAGCCCCAGTGGGTGTTGAGGAGACCAGATTTGCATCAGGTGCCTGGGGGGGCCAGCATAACTGAAGTTTATGAAGGACATGAGAAGATACATTATGTGAGAGTTTAACATGATAAATTCCTATCTTTGTACTGATTTACTCATTTACCACATAAGTTTGGAAAACTTTACAATGTACTATGCACATGATAAGTACTTAGTATATATGAAATTAATAAAAGGTGAATAAATTAATTAATAAATGAATGCAAGAGAAGGAAAATTAATCGAGATAATAAGATATTGTCATCAGTTCTAAATCCACACACACTGATTATTAAATTTTAAACAAACTACTTGTTAAATTATGAAACAAAAAATTTATTGAATTTGTTAGCATTTACTTTTGTTTTTTTAAATTTACCTTATCCATTCAACATTGTGCTTCCTGAAATAAAGCTAAAAATGTTAAATTCATCACACTGAGTAACTGTGAATTGTCTGGTTTAATTTGTACTGCCAGTTACATGTGTACTTAATGGCTTCATGAAATCATAACTCTCTGAGATAAAGAGATGAAAATATCTCACTTGACATTTAAGCTTACTTGGATTAATATGATTACAAAGTATTATACGTGAGATAAAGTTCTTTTTTGAGAGACTAGTAATTGATATCCAGTGGGAATGAATATAGATGGAATGGGGAAACTGGAATTGAAGAATGTCATTAATCTTTTTCCTAAAAAAGAAATGCTTCCTGGGCACTTATTCTATGCTAAACAGTGTGTTAGTTACTAAGAAGAGACTAAAAAAATAAACTTTCTGTTTTCCTGGAACTTAAAAGAGAGAACTAAATATTTCAAGACACACCTTCATTTTGAAAGGGCCATACTACAGAGCAAAAAATAAATAAGTAAATAAATAAACGATTTTGTTATAGAATTTTGAAAGTCGTGCTAGATTGCTTGAAAATAGTAATCTAATACTTCAGACACAAGTTTGATTAGCAAAGAAAAAGAAAAAAGGAAAAAGAGACAGAGCGTTTACTGTCCAGAATCATATAAAAACATTTTTTTTAAATGTAAGCATATCTTTTAGTTTCCATTCTGTTAAAAGGTAATTTACATAGTATCAATCTATCAGACCAATTTGAAAAAACAATAAATGGAGCATTTTAGTTCTCTATCATACTAAATTAGAAAAATGGGTCTATGGCTTTATTTCTAATATACTTGATTAAAAACTACCCTTATTTAGGCATCAAATATATAAGATAAGAAAATAGTGTGCAATAAAATATTCCCAACATTTACACACAAATGATTAAAATAATTTAAAGGTGTACACACTTCAGAAAGTTTCCGCATAGCTAAAAGAACTGTTCACTATTTTCTCTAGAGAGGTTTTATTGTAAATTACACATTTCTGCTTCTTAAGAAGAGAGAAACATGTATTCATTGAAATAAATGTTTCAAATTCTAATTCTGAATCAGTTGGTGTAGCTTGCAGGAGATCAATAACAACTAGAAAACCCAGATAAACGTATAAAAATAATCTATTAAAAAAAAAAAATAAGATGGATGCCTAGGTAAGCAGGGACCGAGGGGCCAAGCTGCTGAAGTATAGGGATCTTCAGAGTAGTGAGTTGACATTCTGTTGGCTTCCTTTTCCCTTGGATCATTTTCAAACTTGGTGGGCAAAACATTGAAAATTTACAGAAAAGATAGCAAATTGAAGGCAGAAAAACAAGCACAGCTTTAAGCAGTATTGCAGAGCTAGGAAGATAATGTTGAATATCAGGACAGATAAAGCAATCAGGACCGAAGCAGCCAAGATAATGCGAAGAAGCAAGTAACTGAGAGTTTACAAGAGAATGGAATAATCAAGAAGGATGAGAAGGCTAGCTTCTTTAATGCCAATGCAAATTGGAACTGAAGCTGACAAAAGTCAATATCTGGAAGCAATAATTTTAAATAAGAAAGATATCCATTCCAGCGTATAAAATTAAGACAAGTATCAACATTGCTTTGTCAAATTTTGATTAAATATTGCAGCAATTACATATGAATTTTAAAATCCTATATATAAAATCAGCAACTAGAAAACTCTCATGTCTTAGTTTTGAGCTGGACACAACTTTGTGTGTGTGTGTTTTAATAATGTAGTTGCATATTTTTAGACTGACTTTTTCTGCTTGAAATTATTTTGAAAAACAAAAACTATTATAACTTGCTGTTTTAATAAATAATTATGAGTTTTCTCTTGATTATTATTATTTACTATTTTATAAGTAAGTGTAATATGATCCTTCATACATTGCTGAGTATTTGTTTTCCAGTTCCTGACTTAGAACTTGGATCAGGAAAATAAATTTGAAATGTACTACCACATAACGTGAAAAAGTACATGTGAGAGCCCATTTTATATGGGGTGATCATATAATTTATCATCCAAAATGGAGTGAGAGTGAAATGGTGGCTATTTATCATCATGATAGGAAGTCAGGCATATACTGGACTGTCACAGGAAACCCAGATGTATGATAACCCAATGCATAAACCTCTGTGACTAAACAGAGCACAGAGATCATGATTTATTGTCCCATAAATATTGACTAAAGCTGATTCTGAAAGGAATAAACAAACTGAAGGGGAATTAGAGTTTCAGCTTGAAATTGAAGAAAAATCAGAATTTTTATGGATATGTAGGAATATTATCTCCTATACATTACTTCTATGGTGAAATTATAACTAAAATGATTTTAATGGAATAATTATTACTAGATGATTTGAAGAAATAGACCCAATTAATATCTTACAATGAATATTTTAAAAATTTCTCTTTATCATTCACTTTATTTTCCAGATCTTAATATAATCAGTAACACATCTCAAAGTGTTAGTGGGTTTTAAACACAAATTCTTTCTCCTTGTTTATCATAAATGACATGTGGACCAGAATATTTTCCACAGTAAGTACCCAAATTATAATTGATAGCTCAAAGTGTGATCATTATGAATATTAGACAACATCATCAGTACTATGTAAATATTTCAAAGTGACTTTGGAAAATTTGTTAAAAGGAGACAAAATTCTAAAAGTCCCTTTGAGTAAATCATGGTCAATTAAAATATGAATCTACTTTGCACGACTGAGAGGCCTGAACTACAGTGGATTAGGCAAATCTTGTTAGTTTCTCCCTGCCTCAAACTCTGCTCTGCCTAGCTGAAGATATAATAAGTCTGACAACTGTATACTTAGCTGTCAGTCTCTCTGCTGAGTCAGTGGATGTACCACTTGGCAAGATCGGCAGCAACACCAACTGAAAGTAGGCTATCACTCTGAAATTTCACAGGTCGTATCAACCCCTCATGTGTGGACTGGAAATGTTAGAGAACTTTAAAGAAAGTCTAAAAACTCAGTTTAAAATTAAGTTGGATCTAATATCTGACTGGTTATAAATTTCTTAACACTCCATTTTGGCTGAAAAGCACATAACATACCATTACTATACAAAAGACATCAAAAACTGCATCCTGTGTAATGATGATCAATATATATTTATGTTAAAAATCACAATTATTTTAACCTAGTGTGCTATGAAGTAGGATGTTTCCATTCCATGCAAACATCATATCTCATCTTACAGTTTGGGATATGCATACATTTTAATCAAAGAATATTCTAGATTTATTGAAGGGAACCCTAATTACTTCTCAGTCTATCAAATTTGCATAGATCATTTCATAAACTTTGCAATTGCTGAATGAAGATTGAGAATTAAAGAGGAACTGATGAATCCCAGCATCGATTACAGGAAATTCCCTCTTTGGCTTGTACTCAGGAATGTGTTGTTAAATATTTACTAATTAGTTCTCAGGGAGATGAAGGGGAAACCCTGACTTTTAGGATTTGTTGAGTCCCATGATGTAGATTCTCCCATTATAGCTGATTTTAAGCTACATGAAAATTTAACAATTGGGTCCCATGAGCCAACATGAGCTGGCTCTAGCACAGTACTGCTTGTACTTTTCCTTTACAGGAAAAAGATTACATTAATTAATATTTATTAATTTGCCGATTCTTCTAAACCCTATTCATAACTTGAGAAATGTTCACATTTCCTTTTTCTGTTGCTCATTCCCCCAAAATGTTCTGATTGTCAGTGCTAAGTTGTTTCCTATGTACTTATTTTTTATGCAATTATGGGGTGTTCCTTGAAGGAAATGACCATATGCTTGACTTTTTTACCCTTTTCCAGTATTATTACTAGACATACAGAGATTTGTAACATCCTAAATGCTGTTGGTGATGATGACCATATAAGGCTAAAGTTCTGCTTATTCAAGATTGAAAATCTACTGACTGGACTCCCATCAAATGAGTCGCCCTACAAGGTTTCATAGAAATTGACCACAACAATAAATTCCAGTTCACAATTAGGATTAGGCAGCAATACATTGTTTATTCCAGGAGAGGAGCTAATGCTTTCCAAACCACAGATAGCAAACTGGGAAAAGAAAGTTATTGTGTAGCTTCTACCACATCATAGTGATGTTATAACCTAGACACTAGTCACAGCAGGAAAGAGACAACTGTTTGGTTAATAATGCAGCTTAAACATCTCACAGACTTACAGTCATGATCATTCTCCCTGATTCAGAGATCCTGCCTTGCCATATCACTGTATACTGTTCCTTAGTGTGATGGAGCAAAAGGGATCCTGAACATGTGCTGGTGATTCTTTCTAAATGAGTTTCCCCTATATATCTGCTGCAGAAGGCTTGGCAAATTCATTGTTTGGGCATTTGTAAGACCCTATGTTAGAGTGCTGTGGGAGAAGTACTATCTATCACTTTGTATATCAAAGAAATCAGAATGTAGTTTATCTCCAGATTCTAATTTGAAGAGTAATATATTTAAGCTCATAAAATTGTACTACGACACTAAATAGAAATATTTCTAGGGACTTCCCTAGTGGCACAGTGTTTAAGAATCCATCTGCCAATGCAGAGCACACAGGTTCGAGCCCCGGTGTGGGAAGATCCCACATGCTGCGAAGCAACTAAGCCCGTGCACCACAACTACTGAGCCTGCACTCTAGAGCCCGCGAGCCACAACTACTGAACCCACGTGCCACAACTACTGAAGCCCGCGCGCCTAGAGCCTGTACTCTGCAACAAGTCACCTCAATGAGAAGTCCGAGCACCGCAACGAAGAGTAGCCCCCGCTCACAGCAAATAGAGAAAGCCCACATGCAGAAACAAAGACCCAACACAGCCAAAAATAAGAAAATAAAAAAATAAATTAATTAAAAAATATATTTCTAGGGAATCCATATTAGAATATGCATTTGGTTTAAATTACAATTTTTTAAAAAAATCAAATATACTCTAATAATTGACCATAACCTTAGGAATTAGCACAGAACTAAAGGTTTGAAAAGCAAGAGGTTTAATTGTCCATTTAGCCCACCACCTTAACATTAACTTTGTAGAAGTAGCTTACTAATTGCCAGACAGTATAGTGTAGTGCCTCAGAAAATGAGATGCTCTTCCTCACTACATTGTTTCTGAAATTTATTCTCATCAAGGATGCTTGAGGAGTTCATTACTATCTCTCAAAGAAATTAAAGGAAATAGGCAACAATTCCATAAATTATTATTTGTTCATATAATAGCATTCTTAGAATGGAGCGTTGTATGGTTTTTCCACCTTAGATAATCAGCCTACATAACTTGGCTTTAGTTTACACTTGACTTTGAAATATGGTTAAAAAGTTGTTCAAATGAGCATATTATCCTTGATTTTGTCCTGATAGCAGCTAAGTCCTTTGAAATGTGTACTGCCATTTAATCTAAAGGCATATTTTCTTAATTGTACCATGTCCGCTATACCTATTTATGTTTCTTTGGTCCACAGGATATATTTATATATCCTGAATTACTGTAATTACTCAGCCACTACCCAGCTTATCTCTTTGCATGCACACTCTGCACCTGGATAGTTTATTTGCATATTAGGGACATCTTTTCCTCTCTTGTTGCTGTAAATTGGGACAAATAAAACTTATCATAGGAGAGAAGAATCATCCTTTCTTTTTCCCATTAAATCCTGCTCTGTTAAACACTTCAGCAGACCCCTTGTCTCTACAGAAATGGTATTTTTTTCACAATAATTTGAAAAAAATTCTGTGGTTGGCACCATGATTTGCTTGTGGCTTTTGTCCAACTAAACGAGAGAGAAAGAGAGGAAGGAGGAGAAATAATTTTAACCCCAGTTCATAGATATCCATTGCAAATATTTCCCTTAACATGAGGATGAGATCTTAAAAAGATTTATTTTGCTAGATGGAATTCTGATTTTGGGGAGAGAAATGTATTTTAAATGTATTGCTTTGAATAGGTTCACCTGAGACTTTGTCTTCAAAGTAATTTGTAAACATTTCAATTTACCTATGTTCCTGTAGTTGAGAAAGTTGTGGAGATACAATTTAATTCAGCAAAAATTTATGACATTTTTTTATTATCTTAAGTAAATGTTGACTCCTTTTCTTTTGAGCTGAAATTTACTTTAAACATGTCTTTTTATCTTTATTACAGATGAATGAGGTAAACACAATAAGGAGCTGGTTGTTCTTTTCCATTTTTATCATTTTCTTTACATTCTTAACTAAATAAATCATGGTCAGACTTGAAAAATTCTGTCCTAATCATACTTTCTCCATAAAATGGTATGTCATCATCACAGGCTACTTTAACCTTTCCTTCAGTTGGTATTCTATAACACATCAGGCCTCTAGTGGCTTAACACGTCTTACAGTTCTCCTTTTATATACTTGACTATAAAGGAATCGGTATGAAACAATAACTAAGGACTTTGGAAGCAGAAGATTTTGATTTTGAAGTCTGAACTTGAACTGTTTTTGACATTCACTATCTATAATGGCCTTAGTCACAATTACATTATGTCTCTGAATTTGAACTTCCTCATTCAACAATAATAACATTCAACACAAAACAAATTTCTTGAGTACCAAATAACACTGGGGATATAAATATGATAAGACACAGACTTCACCTTCAGAGAGAAAATAGTATGGCATACTGTCTTTAGACCTAGGCAAGATAAGCTTAAACCTATGCAAGATTGCTGGCTTTTCTCCAGCAATACCCACCCCCATGGCTGGGAGCCTGCTGGGCCAACGAGATGTGTCCTGCTAGCATCTCTCCTTCTAAACCTTTCTTTGGGTACTTATGATTCCAGAAAGTTTTGCCCGATAGACTGGAGGCCACATGCAGGGCATGCATAATCCTCTGCTTGTGTCAGTTTTCTTAAGGACAAATGTACTATTAATGTGTACCCACAAGCAGGGGAAATGGCCAAGAGGCTACTATTTATAAAGGGCATAGAGAGAGTTGGACTTGCAGGTTGGCTATTGAATTACATATATGAACTCTTGTCCCATATTAATCTCTAATCCCCAGTTGAACTCTTACAAGTACTAAATAAGGGTCTGATTAGAAAGAATATCTAAATCTAGCCTGAAGTGGTCAGGGAAATCAGCTGCTTTTGGTGGAAAGAATGCTTAATCTTAATTTTGATGGATAAATATAAAGCACATAGTCAAAGTGTAGACACTAGGTCAGTCTAGAAAGATACTATGTTAATATAATGCTCCCCAAGAGTCAGGTTGACAGGGGGAGCAGTTCAACAAAGCCGCATTGTAAGTTTTAAAGAGAAGTTGTCATTTCTATTTGCTGGACCAAAGTTTTTAAAAAAATACTAGGAAACATTATCTGCTTTGATGTTTATTTCCTTTTGTTTGGCTTTACAGCTTTCCTTTTTGCCCTTCAAAGAGGAGAAAGAAGAAATCCAGCAGTGTTGCAAGCATATATTGGTGAATTTTAATCATTGCATAATTCTTTCTGGCAGGATTATCTAAAGCTTACTATCCCTTCAAGTAACACTTTTAAAGCTCTATCAAATCATGAGGCCAAAGGGCTATACAAACAAATACTTTATTAATTCAATTTTTCAATATGCTTGAAATGTGATCTCCCAATTTCTGTGCGAGCAGATTAAAGTCATAGATCTGCATTTATCACACCACCTTGGAATTAAACAAGAGAGCAAGAACTCCCCTTTCAAGATGAGGACAAGAAATGGGAAAGTTAAGTATGTCAGAGTCCAAATAGAGATTTTGAAGAGCAAATTTTCAATCTGTGAATCTATGCAATAGTGTGGGAAGAAGAAATGGAACCTGGCTAAATATTCTCCAACTTAAGACGTCACGTAAAAGATGAATACTTTAGCCAGGCTCCCTGACCACACACTGAAACCCACTGAATTCCACAATCTGAAACAGAGGTCACATAGATAAAGATGTGAAAGAGAAAGTACATTTTTAGTACTACAGATTTAGTGTAAACAACATTTAAGTATGTGTAAAATGCAAGTTTTTAGTTCTATTCTCCTTTTATCTGATTTTCTCAGGTAATCGTCCATTTTCATCTCTAGACTCATGAATATTTCAACTATTTTGAATTGAATATTGTTTAAAATATTAGACTAACTCTACTCTTAGCACTTTGCTTGAAACTTAGCACAAAGTTAGCATTCAAAATCAAGGAAACAAGCAAAACAAATGTTCCCCCTAAACCCTTCACAACAGAGAGTAGAAAGGATAAAACCTGCAGTTTTGACCTTGCTGATGAGGAATTTTCTTTTGAATTCCAATTAGAACTCTGAACTTTAAATCTTCCTGCGATGAGTTTCAGAACTTTGTTGTTTCCTTCAGCACACTCGTTTTCATCTTATCATTTTCAGTTTCATTTATTTAAACTCTTACTTTAAAGTTACCACATGCTTATTCCTGAGTCTACAATATACTCAGATTGGCACAAACATAAAAAGCAGAAGCAAGGAAATGTTCACCACAAAAATTAGGACAATATTTAACTTTAGGGAGTAGGGAATTGTGATTAGGAAGTGGCATATGGCAGCCGTCCTGGATACTGGCAATACTTTTTTTGCCTTAGTTGTGTGACTATTGCATGTTTGCTTTATAATGACTACATAAAGTGTACATTTGTTTTACGCATTTTCATTAATATATACTTCATTTCATTATAAAAAGGATAAAACAATCTATTCTGTCTACTAAATTATGGAGTTTTTGCTATAGGATTATACTGACAGTATAATATAGATTGTATACAGACATGTTAAACTACATCTTAAATTCAAGTAAATTTTGAAGATGATTTATTTTCTCTCTCCATGGAGTTCCTGAGGATGTTTGTTTACTCTATCAAGTCTAAGAGCAAATGAGCTAGAGTTTAAAATAAGAGCTGCTATACAACATCTGAAGGATCTTTCAGAAATCATTTAGTCTCAGAATACAAATGGACCATATCTAAGTACCATTTGAAAATATATTCTGATTATGAAAATGGAACACTGTATTCTTTTTAAAAATACAGAACGCTTCATGAATTTGCGTGTCATCCTTGTGCAGGGGCCATGCTAATCTTCTCTGTATTGTTCCAAAACACTGTATATTAACAAAAACTATCATTAAAATATAAACTTTTTATAAGAATAAAATATAACTATAAATATTTCATTATAATACATAAAATATATTTCATTATATATATTATACACTATATAATATAATATTATATTTTAGTATATATTGATTATAATGTCTATATTGTATGTATTATATAATTATGTTCATTATATTTCATTGTAATTAATCTCATCTCTATAATTAATCTGATTTTATTTTGGTACATATTTAGATGTTCATATTACCAATTTGACCAATACTATACTTAAAAAAAAAAAAAGTTTTAAATGCTGACTCAGCTCTCTTGGAGGATTAATTTTGTAGTGCAAGGTCAATAAACAGTTAACTTATTGTTTGATCAAATTTAAAGAAATTTATTTTGTCTCAAAATAAATTGGTATATTCAAAGGAATAAAATGATTCTCTGTGCAACATCTTCCAGGACAGTGTCAACATCAATTTCTCTAAGTGTATTTGTGGCAGAAAATATGCATGCATTTTTTCAGCAGCCAAAGCAGTAGACTATAGTATTAGTTAGAAATATCCATTCAGAGAAGCTCTAAACACCTTTCCCGTTAGGGGGAAGTCTTCCAACCATATGTGTTAAATGGAAATACATATCTACTCTCCTCCTCTAGTAACTTAACCTATAGGCATGGGACTGAGGCTTGGGAAATGGACACTTTACCTGATAGCTAACTGCTGAGAAAGTAACACAAAGATGCAGAGGCAGTTGGATGTTAATAGTTTTCTTGGTTGACCTGAGAGTTTAGAGGCAGAAGGAGAAGTGCCCAGTGTAGCAAGAAGTGTCCAGTGACAAAAGTGGTGATGACAGCAATAACGTCTTAATCAGAGAGATCTTGCTGTTTGCGAAATGTTGAACTCTAGACCTCAGTTCCTGGACATTTTTCAAGAATTCATCACATTTTTTGGACAATTCTGTTTATGCTTAAGTTACATAGATTGGCTTTCTTTTTGGTTTCAACCAAAGACTAACTTGTAAAGGGAGAAAGCATTCTTTAGCATTGAATTTTACTGTGTTGTGATATATTGTATCACATACATTGTATGTGATCATATAATAGATTTTTTACTGCTATAAGTACTACTTCCTTTGTCTTACACAATGATAACAGTCAATTTTGTTTGCATTGTTACCCCTTTTTGAGAGCTTATGGTTTTTTAAATGTGTTCATCTTTCAAGAAAGACTTGCATTTACTAGGCAAATGGCATGTGACTTTTTGACCTTGCATAATTTTAGTAATCAAAATTGAGGAAAGCTCTTGAGCCAAGAAGACATGAGAAAGCCCTCACAAGAGTCTCTTTTAGACACCTGCAAGTGGAGAAAACTGAAAAGTGCAGTTTTCACTTGGCTTTCATCCACAAGGATGCAAGATATACCATTTGCCTCCTCTGCAGCATATAAAATAATAATCATGCTTTTTGCAGAATAGAGCTAAAGCAGAACAAATTAGAATGGAATTGGATAACTAAATAATAATAACCAAATAATTACCAAGCAACCTGAAAATAATGTAATGGAGTAATTGAAAATGTTTTTTGTAGAAACGTGATTTGCCAGATATTTTTTTGAGGTAGCACTTGCATTTTCAACAGTTTCCTCTCTTAATATCTATGATTATCTGCATAGAAATTAAATTGAAAAACTTATTTACTGTATTCATTTTCTCAGAGAATTATTAAAAGAATACCACAAATCTGAGTGAAGACCCTCTATGAATCCACACTAATTCTGACATTGGACTATCCATGTTCCTGATGTTATTCATGGCTAGTTTCATGTATATTGCAAGATCCTTAACTCAGAGCATAATTACAGATGGAAAGAAAACAGAGAGGAATAAAATACTTCTTCTTCTGAATAAAATGAATATAAAAATTCTATATTATTTTAGGTGTTTTATAGAATTATTAATAGTAGATTGTGCAAACTCCAAGAGCTTTTATACATTCAGTGGGGAAGGTGAACTTTGGCTAATAAATGTATCTTGAACTTTGTCAGTGGGAAATTTAGTGCTGTATGCTATTATCTAGATGAGAAATTTTAAAGTTTATTTTAAAATTGCTGCAAAGTAATAGGTCTAATAAACAAAAGGTAGTTTTGAGCCATTCACATGAAAGAGAATCAGATAAAATCTTCAGCCACTCTAATTAATGTTAGTTGATGTTATAGACATTTAAGCACACCTATTGGAACACAGAGGGAAAATCAAAGATGAGAAAAGCAAGTAATAGTATTTCAGATATTTTATTCTCAGTTTATTTCTAACACAATATGATTTTCTTAAATGAAATTGAATATGATCTCTCCGGCATACTTATGATTGAAATGAATTCTTACAGTTAAAAAATGGACTTCTTTCTGACATTGGTAACCACACATATAATTTCAGTAAGAATGCAATCAGGATGTTGCAGTTGCCTTAACTTATTAAAATTGCCATTATGCAATTATCTTACTAATTGTGATTCATATATATATTCCATAATTCCCTTATTCCATATATGTATACCACAGTATGCAGGTGATCAAATTATTATGCAACATTTTATTTCTGTCATTATTTTGCATTGCTTATTTCTCTGGTTAAAAATGTTTTTTTGTTTGTTTGTTTTTGTATAACAAAAAGTGGATCCAGACTTTCCAACAGTTCTAGAAAAAATCTGGTATGTTTTAAATGTACATACTATAGAATTTTAAACCGCTAATAGTACGGATTTTTACTTCATAAATTCTTATTCATCTGCAGTGAATTTAAATATGTAACTTGCAGTTCCTTGGATATATGCAATATTTTACTTTCTAAGAAAATATGTAGAACTTTAAATTTTATATATGAATTGCCACAAAAGATGCCATATGGTCATGTGGAAGATTTTAAATTGTTCTCTTATGCATTAAACTTTGTTATAATCAGTTTTACAATATAATAATATTAGATTTACAAAAGAGCGTATCCAGTAACTGTCCCAGTCTTCCAATAAGGAGATTCAATGTAATCACTCAAGTTGCTAGGATTCATGCCCTGTCTTTGACTTATGCTATAGTAGTGAGTCTTGTGACTTTTCTAAAAGAAAAATAAGTTTTGAGATGGTATTTTTGTGCTTTTCCTTTATCACAACAATTTCCATTAATTACATGCTAATTAATAATACATAAAAAGCTATATCAGTTACAGAGTATAGCAAATTTAAAATACTATATGACATAAACAATTTATGTCTATTTCTGATATTTCTTGGGAAATATTTTTTTTCTTTTCACATTTGTTGACACCTCCTGTATATTCAACTTTTAAAAAATTTTGGATATTTATAAAATATTAATTAGTACTTATTTATTAATTAATATACTTTAAAATATATACTAACTAAAGTTGTATAAAGATGTACTCAGTTTTCAACTAATATTTTTTCTATTCCAAGATTCTACCCAGAATGCTATATTACAAGTAGTAGTCACATCCACCTAGACTCCTCCTCCACTTGGCTGTGATGGTTTTATAGACTTTCCTTGTTTTTGATGACCTTGATGGTTTTCAAGTCATACTGGTCATCTATTTTGTAAAATGTCTCTCAGAGGAAATTTATTTACAATTTTTTTCATAATTAGACTTTGTTTGGGTGTTTGGGGGAAGAGAATCTCAGACGAAAAGTCTCATTTTCATCATATCATGAGGCTATATACTATCAGCATGACTTATCACTAATGATATTAACATTGATGACTTCAGTAAGGTAGGGTTTGTCAGGTTTCTCACTTTAAACTTACTCCTTTTCATTCTTTTGAATACTGCATTATTTGGTAGGAAGTCACTGTGCATGTTTCCTTTTAGATACATAGAGATACAAATCTATCAATATCTCTATATTCCTAGATTTGTCAATATCTATACACATCCATCTATCTATCTATCCATCTATTAATCATCTATCAATCTATCTACTTCTATATAAATCTACTTATCTATATCTATCTATTTATCTTTCTATCATCTTATTATATATATCAATTTGCAACTATATTAAGCTAAACATGGGATCATACTGATGTCTCCAAATCTATTCCATTATCACATGGGTCATTCTAGGTTTTCCCCCTTGTTTATCTGTAATTTCCTACTTCAACAGTGAGAGTCCTGGATTCCTTCATTTACCTTCCATTTACTTAATATTTAATCCCAGTATATATCTATACTGTCATCAGAATTGTTATCCTGTACCACCATGGGAATTTTATCAATTAGAGTACATTTCTATGTAGAGCTCCTTTTGACATTACTTTTCCAGACTAAACTTATGTCCAAAGTTACTTAGGTTGGTGATTTTTCACTAACCTACTCCAGTCAGTTTCTTTAATATATTAGTGATACAGTCAGATTCTTTTGTCAGAGTGCATTCCTTACTGGGACCTCTTAAAAAATAAACAAATATATAAACTTAATACATTAAGATTCACTCTTTGTACTCTACATCTATAGCTTCAACACATACATAGTATCATATATCCACAACTACAGTATCATAAAGAAAATCTCATCACCTTATAAAATATTCTATGGGTTGACCTATTCAACCTCTTCCCAAATCCCTGGGAACCACATATCTTTTAATGAATGAAGGCTTTTATTGCTCTATATCCGTACCAACAAAGGGTATTGTAAGTTTTTTTTTTTTTTTTTTTAGCTATTTGAGTAGGTATGTAATGACATTTGAATTTGAATTTTCTTGATGATAAATGATGTAGAGCATCATTTTACATGTGTATTTGCCAAGTATAGCCTTTTGGCACAATTTCAGTAAATTTTAAAGAATAAAAATTAAAGAAAAATCACACCTAAATTTAGTTAGCTACAATGCCATAAATGAACTGTGAAGTGTCATAAACAAAGGATCTTAATAGGCGTTAACTGTATTAAAAATGACAACATGTAAATTAGTAGCTTCAACTACATGAAATAACTAAAAATAGTAGACAATAAATTTGTGCCACACTTTGTTGAATCTATTCAAAATACTTTAATGTGAGTAAATCTCACAGCTTTGTAAAACATACTTTATAATACCATAACTACAGTTATTTTTAAGGTCAAATTATCATTAAGTTACTTTCCTAAGAGATGTCACAACTAATATGATAAAGGACTTATTTCAGTTTGAGCATAGCCTTTGCCTGGCTTACTGATCTCTTTTTAACAAGAACTATTAAAAACTACTTGGCCTATATTAAGTTAAATACGTATTTATAGAACGCTGGCGGCAAGGAGAAAGATATTTAAAAAAGTCAAACTCACATAAAACATTTGAAGAAAGATCTCTTTATGGTTTTAAGTTGCTCATTCATTCATATTTTATTCAACGAATCTATTTTAAGTTTATCTTTGGTTTCAGACACATTTAAAATTCATTTTTTGTGACTATGTTACCCAGTTCAGATGTTATTATATTTTTATTTCTTAAATAATAGTGTCATTCAATTTATTATGTATTTAAATACGCATACTTAACAATACATTGAATGATTACTGTGTATCTGGTCCTGTCCTAGGTGTGGAAATTGTCAGCAAAGAGACCAAAATTCTGACCCTTGGAGGTTACATTTTAGTGGAAGAGTCAGAAAATAAATATGATTAATGCATAAAATATATATTATGCTACATTTTAATATATGCTAGACTGTGGGGGTTTTATGTGAGATTTTTGTCATGTAAATATTTAAATTTTACATGATGTTACTGGAAATGTTAATCCAAAAGGTGAATTTTCAGTAAAGACCTAAAGGTAATGAGTGCCATTCCTGCAAATATTTGGAGACAGAGTAAGAGCAAATGCCCTAAGACAACAGTGTTTCTGGTCTGAGGGCTGAGGCCAGTGTAATTGAAGTGGTTCTTCATGAGAGGAAATCAGTAGGTAATGTCAAAGGGACAAGAACCCTATTTTTTCCAAAGTGAGGTGAGAAGACATTAGAGATTTTTAGTAGATACATGTCATGCTCAGATATACGTTTATACAATAATCATGCAGACTGCTTTGCTGAGAACAAACTGAAGGATGTAAGGGAAGACTCTGAGAGAGGAGATTATATGTTACTACTTTAATGACAGGGAAAAAATGGAAATGGCCCGTGATTGTGGGGTGGGGCTAAGGAGAAGTACCCAAATGCTAGATATCTGCTAACAGTCAATTTGATCGAATTTTCAGAAAGACATATTGTGGGATCTGAGAAACAGAGATTTAATAAAATCACCAAGGATTTTGGCCTGAATAATTAAAAGAATAGATATGCCTTTAATGGAGATGAGGAAAACTGCAGAAGAAGGCTTGGGAGAAGATCACATTTGACCATATTAAATTTAAGATGCCTCTGTGTTACACTACTGGAGATGTTAAATCAGACATATACATCTGCAGTTCAGGGAAATTGGGCTTGAAATATAATTTTTGAATAGTCCACATATTTAGTGTATAAATATATAAAACAACAAACATAAAATAATGTTTCAGCTCCTGGAGAGAATAAGAGCTCATTGCAATACCAGGAACTCTTACCTCTCATCCCATAATGTACAGGCGTATACACTTCCACAGTATTTTTAAAAGATCCTGTACATTGCTGTCACCAGTATACATTTAATGCTTTGGTGATAGATGTTTTCTGGGCCGAAGTTACTAGTGAATGAGTGATTCACATGTGAAAAATCCACTCAGCGGTGCTACCAATTTAAGTCGTTGATTCCTTTCTCAATATTATTGCAAGGGGTTTTAGCGATTATATTTCATTGAGTCTAAGCCACCATTATATCTAGGTTTTAATTAACCAACTGCAGTTAAGTTTATCCATATCAATAATTACAATATTGCATACATTTTTAGGGAAAAATACAATCTTTGGGGTGTTAAGTTGGTGAAAGGAGAGGTATTGAAACAGGAAAGAAAGGAGATAATAATGGCTGCAGAGCAAGAAAGCAACAAAAATGCCCTCTCTTAAAAACTGGATACTCCATATGTGATTTGTAGCTCTCAAAGAACATATGATAATTTTATGTAAATGCAACACAGATCCATACAGATATCCTGTAACTGTCATATGTCCTTTGGTTCCCAGAAGGGCAGGCATCCAAATATGGAAACTTACAACCATGATGAAAATACGATGTGTAGAATTTTTACAACTCCTTGAACTTCTTAAAGTTGTTTTCACAATTCTCAAAATAATCACA
The DNA here is from genome assembly GCF_963455315.2 of Globicephala melas. Taxonomy (NCBI): domain Eukaryota; kingdom Metazoa; phylum Chordata; class Mammalia; order Artiodactyla; family Delphinidae; genus Globicephala; species Globicephala melas. Next base: position 21,521,768 of record NC_083317.1, on the reverse strand, counting down.
AAGTCACTTTAATAATTATAAAGTGGTAGATGGGATGAGTTATCTATTTCCTTAACTTTTCTATGGAACACAGTATGTTTTTTTTCCTAGCTATTAAAGACTTGTTAACAGTGGGGGTATGTAGAAGATAAACATGATGAAAGCACAATATGATGTTCCTACTTACATTCCACAAGTTCTGAAGCTGGAATGAGAAATGTCCACAACCGCTGGATATCAGGAATTTGGTGGAATTGAGAGAATAATTTCCTCTTTCTTACCCATTCTCCTTCCCTTCATCCTTACTTTATGAAAAATATTAAGGTGGGGGTGGGAGTGCTACAATATATAAGGTATTCTTGATTCAAAGATTAAAAATATATGATTTCTTGTGACCCATATTTAGTAACAGAAACCAGATTTACTTATCCACTTGAATTTTTAAAAAGGACAAATTGTATGTATAAATAGCTCTCATGACATTGGATATTAAGCAACGAAGGACATTGAACCATGAGAGAAAGGAAACAGACAAGGTATGCCTAATGATTGTCCCAGTTTATTGTCTAGAGAAAGTTTATAGGCCAAGGTACAGAAAAGTGGAACCCAGGATGTCTCTGGAAGTCTACCAGAGGTGAGAAGACCAAATTGGAAGACCAGGGAAGCCAATGCACTGAGAGTTTACAAAGAAAAGAACGGGAAGGAAAAATCTGCAAAGAAAAAAAAACTCCAGAAATCTCTAAATGCTCCATCAAGAGTATTCAGTTGAGTATATAAATCAACATATGTGTGTGAGGAAATTACCTAAGTCCAAGAACGAATGACCTGAAAAGATTATAAGGAACAAAGCCTGAGATTTACACAGGATTTAACTAGGAACAAGCCTGCTCCCAACAGCCAGAGACATTCTCTCAGTTCTTTAACATTTGCGAATTTCTGTCTCTTAATGACAAGTTAACTGAGCATAATATACTTGGAACTCCCTTCAGTTTACGCAGTGTTTCAGTGTCTTTTTTCATTGAATGTAGCTGTGGAGAGTTAGAGGGAATGCCATTATCTATTCTGTGACTAACAGGCATTTCCTACATGACATATTCTAACTTTGTTTATCAATTACTTTCTATAACTTCCCCAGGGTGTATATTTAATTTGAAAGTCCTATTTCAGTTCTTATATGCTATGTGATACATTCTTGAACTGTTTTTCATTTTAGATGGTGTTCATCTATTATATAAAAAGAATTGTATTTCCTATGTCATTTATCATACTGGTTACTGTTAGTCTCACCCCCATATCACTTTCATTTGTCCAATTTCTTAGTTTTTTTCTAATTTTTCCTTCATCCTAACTGTAATAATATACATATCCCCCTCCATGCCTTTAATTAGATTTTATCAGTGACTTCTGTGTTTCTTGTGGTTTCTAATTGCACTGAAATCTCTGTTTTCATCAGATCTTTGAGGTCTTGAGTTCATGTTAGCATGCTTTTCTAATTTTATCATAAGAGGCACTTCAGGGAATTTTTCTGTCATTTGGCCCTTCAAAAATATATTCTGAGTCCTTCTTTTGCAAATTAATATACTTTTTTTCCTATAGTAAGTGTCTATAGTTGCCATATTATTTATTTCCAGCCTATTCATATTTAATCCAGAAATTTTAATAGAATATGCCCAGATATACTATCTACTTCAATACAGCATTGATGCACTAACATTTCCAATGTATAACTATTATATTTACCCACCTTCAGAGCTTCACATTTTAGGGAATAGTGTTGCTTTTTAATTTTTCTGTTTCTTAGGTGTGGGAATGAGATTGGGAAGAACTCATTGGGAAGTACCTGCCAGTGTTATTTACAAATATGGCTCTATTTTCTCTTTAAAAAAATCTTATTAAGTCTCCTATAACAGAGTGATCAGTAGGCAAATCTATCTTATTTCCCTGACCTTTCACTTGCTTTCACAACTCAACACAGTGCTCTATAGGGTAAAGGAGTCACTTTATAACATTATAAAGTATAAAAGTCTTCTACTTTTGTTGATATTAGATATAGCTTTACTTTATGTAACAAAAGAAAAAGTCTCAACACTTAAATTTACATATAAATACATATTATCTTCTAACATATTTGGCAATATGGAGAAAGATAAAATTTTTGAAGGCAAGTAATATAGTACAGATTAGAAACATCTGACTCAAGGAAAATCTTAGTAAAAGCAAACAACTACGTATGATGGTTTGGACATGAAAATGTAAAGGAATGAATGGTATATTTTTCATTATAAGAAACCCATGAAATATAATCAAGCACTTCAGACCTGAGTGTCAATGCATTTGTATGTTCCCTTTGGGTTTTAATAGGGAGCTGATGCTGTAAACAATATGTACATATTTATAAATAGCAAACATTAACTTACTTGCTTTACAGAAAGTATCACCATGATGATAGGTATAATTTTTATTAATTTAGGCTCATTATCTTAACAATTTCTCAGAGAATAATATTCTCCATGAAATGCTATGAGCCTACATCCTATTAAAATCAGAACCTTAAAGATTTTAACATATTGTCTGAGCAACACCACTCCAGATATTTATGTTATTCTTTCCCGTTGATAATCATACCCTCAGAAATTCCATATATAACGGAACAGTGTCCGAGAGCTTAGCTAAGCTCCGTGTTATTGCTGCCTTGGCAAACATTTTGTTTGACGAAGGCGACTTCAGGGAACATAAACTGACAAGTTTGTGCAAGCACAAGCCCTAGATAATAGCCTTCAGAGGCACAAGCAAATGTAAATTCCTGATGTGACTTTCCCAACAGCCCTTGTAATCAACAATCTCCTCTCCTTCCCAGTGCCTTCCCCTGTGCTCTCCTTAGATAAGAGCCCTGTGGCACTTACCAAAACCCCATTCTTTTGGTTTGAACTGACAATCAGGCCTTACTCAGGAACCCCAAAGCCACCCAATGACCCCAGTAAAGGCATGTGCCTCACGTTCTGCCCCTTTCTCTGTCTGCACTTTGCCTTGACCTCCCCATGTGGCCCCTCAAGATATGGCAGGTACTTTCTCCAGAACCTGTGAATGATAAACTTCTCTATTTCAGCTTTACTTCTGGCCTGTTGTTGAACATTTGCTCACCATTCTGTACTCTATGTTCCACTTGACAACTGCTAACTTGATAGATTCATAACGAACATATAGTAGTCAAATAAAGAATATTCTTTTATTCTCCAAATTTACTAATAAATTTAGTTTATGCAAAATGTGAACATGTACCTTTCTGGTTACCAAGATAAATTTTGTCAAAATATGTATATTGCTAAAGGGCAGTGTCCCTTCTTTTCGAAGCTATTTGGAATCTGTTTGAGATCAGCATTCCTTAAAAAAACATTCATTAAGATTAACATATACTGCATGCATATAAAACACACACATATACTGCTTGTGAAACATTGCATTTTGGAAGATTGAAATAAAAACATGATTATTTACTAATTTGTATGAATTTTCAAACTACGAAGAATTGAAGTTAATAAGATAAATAAATTAAAGTAAAACAAAATAAATTTGGGGTATAAGTAGTTATGTTAGTAAGAGGGGAAATATAATGTCTGAGAAAAAGAATAATAAATTGTAAATGTCTCAATAGAGTTGGCAAAACTTGAGTTGAATACAAATAATATGAACAGGATGTGGTTAAACAAGTAAGTAGTGAGAAAGAAAAAAAAAAGCGGCTCCTGATATCTGGGAAGTGATCTGACCATAACTGCTAGGCCTTGGTGTTGTTAGAAAGTACTTGGCACTCACAGCTAGGATTTGGTGTTTTCTTGTTGCGTGTGGACAATCTCACAGAACCATGTCAACAAATTCACAATGTGTAACGTGATGAAAGGAGACCAAAGCTAAGGCCTCAGATGAAAACAAAGTCACTGCTCAAACACCCGAAGATACCAAACATTCCCTTCTCCTTATCCCTTCCCCCTCTTTCCTGACAGCATGCACCCAGAGCAAATCCTGCTTTGTGAACCAGTCATAAGGTCACCTAACACAAGCCCAAATTCTATAAGTGTTTCTAATAACATATTCATTAGATTCCCCATAATTCCCTGTGGAGCATGTTCTCTCTTGCAGTGAGCTACACACCCAACTTTGAATACAGGTATTGTTCCAATGTTCTTTTGTCCAGAAGAAATTGGGAGCATATGGGTAATATTACCATAGGAGTTAGGATACTTTTGGTTTCATGAAGAATATGGTATCACCAACTGTGTCACTAAGGATTCTAAAAGCAAAGGATGAAACAGTCAAGGATTAGAAAAAGTTAAGGAAAGGATCATTTACTTGTGGATGGGAAGAGTAAAGAGAACAGACAAGGAATTTCAAGGCGCTCAGGAATAGCAACATCACAAAGCATTTACCACCTCTAGACTTGAAAGGGCTAAGGAAGCTATTTCTGGCCTCTAGTACCAAGGATAAAGGAACTGCCTATCTGAAGCTGTAGTCTTCAGTAGAGAAACATACTCATTGCTAAAACATTGTTAGGTGATAAAGGAGAAGGGTAAAAATACCCTAAACTCTCTTCTCTCATACACTGTAATCACTAGCAGTACTTTTCTTTGGCCAAACACAAGGGAAGAAAAAGGCAAAAAATTATTGCCAGTTCCTTATGTAAATCATTAATTATCTGGGGCACACAAGAGTTTGGACAAGGTAGAGATTGTAGAGATAGGGTCTGGAAGGGTAAACAGAGAATACCCAGCAGTCTACCTATGAGGCTTATACAAAAGATGTTGATCTTTTCACCTATGTATAACTTCATGATAAAGTTCAGTGGCAGACCTGTTTTCACGAGTTTGTGACCAGTGCAGTCACATAAGGCACCACACTCAAAAGGGGACTAGGCTTGGTTTAGTGCTTTGCTGTCACCATCTTACAGTTCTTAATCATTTTTTTCTTAGAATTTGTGCTTTGAAGGTGAAGTTCCATGGGGCACGGAGCATGCAAGTGACTGGCAAAGCCACACTTAATATGTCTGTCTGCCATTCCTTGCCACCACATTCTGCTCTTTCTTGTCACCCATTGCCACAGACATTTCTGATGTACCCCAAAGTATGGAATTCCAGTGGATCCACAATGTGTGGGAGTCGGCAAGACAAAGCAAGCGTAACACAGGCATGTCATGTCTACAATTAAGTACAACTATTGATAGCCTCAAGAGGCTTCACTTTCTGTTCAAGCAAGAACTTTCTTCAAAAGCAAAAAGAAAGCAATGGCGCTCTAAGAAACATATATGCCTAAGGAAACCTATCATATCTTTTCTCACTCATGTCACTTCCATGACTAGCCAACTATGTACACTGAAAATGATGACATAGAAGGGAAGGGAAAGACAGAGTGAACCATAGATTTTTTTCTTTCAGTACTTTCTTACTCATTAGTAAGATGATGGGAGAGAGTGTGGGTAGAATGAGCACATATCAAGAAGTGAAATCAAAATGATTGAGTTAGTTTTGTGCAAAGTTTTCACTGTTTTGGTAAGAGCAAAATACAGATGCATGTACCAGCTATGAGACATGAATTGTGTTATTTTAGTGATTCCAAATACATGTTAAATGATGTTATATTTGCAATTAAAACTGGGATTGTATAAGAATAAATGGGAAAGGTCATGCTAAAAATTAAAAAAAAAAATCATTACATTAAATTACAAATAGAAAACACCAAGACAACATAGAGACCATGGGAAAAAGGGAAAAGCTTTATATTTTGTTACTTTTAACAACACTTTTTTCCTATTTTATGAGGAAGGGGGTCTCAAATTTTTTTTAATTTTTTTTAAATTATGCACTAGTCTTCCAAATTTTTGTAGTAGCTACAAAAATATACAATATCTTGATCAGCTTTCCTGTGAACCTTGTGACCTCCTTCTCTCCCATGTTTGTAATATGACCATGGAAGCTCCAAGACTATGTTCTTATTCAGAATTGACAAAACATATGAAGAGAAAGCTACCTTCTTCACATATGACTTTCTCTTTTATCAAGAAGAAAACTCAATTTCAGAAGTCTCCCACCCGCTGCTCGCAGAAGGTGATTCAAGTTCTAGTGAAAAGGAGGACAATAGTTTGAGGGCCTGGCACTGTTAATTTCTAAATAGAGAGACTCTGAGAGCAAAAAAATAGCAAGGACAAATTATTTTGAGAAACTAGCAACAGTGTGTGCCATACCAATACCTATTAACTTACACAGACTAAAATAGCAAGTTAGCTGTTGATGTCTGCACTTTCTTTCAGTTTACTTTCCTTCTTTGCCAATTAATAACCACTACCCCTAGATTTAATTATTTATATATTAAAAAAAATCATTGTTAAATGGCTTCCATAGCAGTAGACAAATTAGAATGTTATCCATCATATTTATAAATACATACAAGGCATAAACAGCACAACTTTTCCTGAAAGTGCAGGCTTTTATAAGTCTATCTTTCAGTTTTTATTACTTTCTAAATATTTTATTCATTATCTAACTTTATAAAAATATGTCTTTTTTGGTTCACAATGTCTCATATCTGTGAACAAAAGCAAGAGCTCATTGTTTTCCTTTCTTACACCTTCATCAAATTAAATATATGGTTTACTCTAAATTGCAAAATAATAGAGGACATTGTGGATGTGTTTATGATACATTTTGAGACTTCAAGTGCTAGATAATTTTATTACTTCATATTTGAAATAATGGTCAGATACTGCCATCTCCTGTTTACTAAATAAAGTTAAATACAAACACACACACACACACACACACACACACACACACACACACATATACACAAACCTTTGTGCATGCACACACAGGCTCAGAGGAAGAAAGTCATAAATTAGGGACTTTGAGAACAACTCCAGGTTTTTTATTATGTTGACCTCTTTTGAGTTTTTGATTTTTCAGAAGCAGAAATGTGAAATTAATTCAAATCAGTAAGTTTTTCCAAAGAATCAGAGTTCACTTAAAACAATACAAAAGCATCGATTGTTTGGCCATGATATTTAACACGAGTATTAAAGATGCAGACATTTTTCTTTCTGACAGAAAATTTAAAGATATGAATGTGTACCTCAAAAATATGTAGTCTGTTTACTTATGTGTCTTACACATTTATGGAAGCACTTAATAATTTCAATGACATTTAACATCCCTTGAATGTGTTCACCCTTAACTTTCTGTCACAATTGTTTGAAATTATTTCTAGCCTTCCTCTAGTTGACCAGATTGCACTGCTTGTGTTTTGCAGAATACTACACACCTTAGATTCAGCAGAGCTTTCTTGTTAAATGCCAACAATTTTGTGCATCTTCTCTTCAGAACTCCATCATATTCCCCAGTCTCACAGCGATTAGTGTACTTACTCCTTCTCATTCCAAGTCTTTGATATCAACATATATATTTAATTGAAAAAAATCAAGGTCATTGTTCTATTTTATTGGCTGCCCCAAATTTCTCCTCTGACTATTCTACATTTTCTATCACTTATGTTTATTGAAAAATAGGAAAAATATTCATTCCAGATGATAAACGTAATAACCTTGAGATTACAAGAGTGTTCTAAACAGAATTATTTTTTAATTATTATTTTTTTTTTGGCAGGGCTGCATGCGGCATGCAGGCTCTTAGTTCCCTGACAACCCATGCTCCCTGCAGTGGGAGCACAGTGTTCTAACCCTTGGACTGCCAGGGAAGTTCCTAGACAGAATTATTTTTAAAACTGAGTTATTGGAAGAAAGTAGTAATTTTAAAAGCCAAAATTGACTAAAGAAAATGAAACAACTTTTTAAATTGAACTTAATTGTTTTAGTTACAAGACTAAGAATTTCTAAGAATGTCACGGATACAGTATATCAGAACATGTTAGATGGCAAAAGACTATAACACAAGTCCATTTTTCCTAAAACCCAAACAGGAAAAAGCAGCTGAGGCCGGCAGGCTTTGGTTGTATCTGTACTACAGGGGAGAAGCAATTAGTCCTTGGAAGCCCTAAATATAGAAAAAGGTCTTATCACATTGCTATTAATCTCAAACGCCATTTTATTAAAGTTGAGTGCATCCTCGTTAAACTGAAAATCTATGAGATAGGTAAATTCCCCATCTGAAGCACACTTCGTACGTCTTAGGAAATTCCTGCACAGCTGTGAGAAGCACCCATCCCCTGAACACACTGTTTGCTGTCCAGAAGATTTAAAAGGAATTGTCTCTAAAGAACCATCAGGCCTTGACTTTAAAACACTGTAACATTGCTTCCTATGCAATTATAGAACTAATAATTCATGAGCTTTTTCACGAATTCACAGTACAAGAATAAAAATTGATTAATAATTTTGATCATTTGCCATAGAAAGCTTCATATTTTCCGTATTGTCCCTTCTGCTAGTCTGTCAACTATTATAGATTAGGGCCTTTGAACATACTGCATGATTTGTTCATCAGTCTTCAGAAGCATTCTTCAAACGATTTACATCAATCCATCATCACTTGCTTCTTATTTTCTTGAAAGTATATGTTCACCTACCACTGTACTTTCATTTATTGGGTTGCCTAAAACATTCGTTTGGGTTTTCCTGTAACATCTTATGGAAAAACCCGAACGAACATTTTGGCCAGCCCAATACACTGGCCAACCTAATACATTGTTTTCCTTTCAAATTATCATGAATCATGAAATACAATACTTTGTTTTACTGGTTTTAACCTACCTACTTACTCTTTTTGTTTATTTAAACTGAAGTTTCTTATTGCCTAGCTCTTTGCTCAGTTAATTCCAGTGGGAAAGATTAACAAAGATTTCCTCCAATCAATGTTCCTAATTTTCCTTCCTGGTACATAATCACTGTTTTATTTTTCTTGCTCTACTGTCTTTCTTTCTTTTTTTACTGATATATTTTGTTCCTCATGGTAATTGTATTTACTTATCAAAATTTATTTTGTTATTTTGACTTTTCTGCCAGTATTTCTCCTTTAACGAATATTTACACTCTTCAATCTTTGACAAAAGCACCAATGTATGGTGCTGCAGAATCTACATATCATGACATATCATGACATTTCTTTCTATACTTATAAGTACTGACCACCACACCAACACCAACAAAAAAACAACTAATCAACAAACAAACAAACAGCATCAACATGACCAGAAGAAAATAAAGATGAATTCTGGTCCAAGTTATGATCCCAATGCAACTCACCACTATTATCTATTACTGGACCTTGTGTTTCTGTCAGTCTGAATTAACTGTTTTTTGTTTGTTTGTTTTTGTTTTTTTGGGTTTTTTTGCAGTATGCGGGCCTCTCACTGCTGTGGCCTCTCCCGTTGTGGAGCACAGGCTCCGGACACGCAGGCTCAGTGGCCATGGCTCACAGGCCTAGCTGCTCCACGGCATGTGGGATCCTCCCAGACTGGGGCACAAACCCATGTCCCCTGCATCGGCAGGTGGACTCTCAACCACCGTGCCACCAGGGAAGCCCCTTAACTGGTATTTTTTATATTCCATATTTTAATGTCTTTTTTTCTCTATGCTTAGATGTCATTTCTTTTTTCTTTTTTCTTTTTTTGGCCATGCTGTGCAGCTTGTGAGATATTAGTTCCCCGACCAGGGATTGAACCCAGACCCTCAACAGTGAAAGTGTTGAGCCTAACCACTGGACCACCAGGGAATTCCCAGATGTCATCTCAAATAAATATTTCTTCTTGAATCCCAAACCTAATATTCTTGCTTTTTCTTGTTTTATCTTTGCTTCTTTTTATTTTGTTCTCAGCTATTTCCTGCATTTCTTCCTTTCACTTATTCATTAAATATTAAGTGACCATTTTTACTACCTATTCTAAGTGTATAAGATACAGCAATGATGAAAATGTAGAATGTTTCTGCCAGCACGAGTGTGGGGAAGACAGATAATTTAAAATATGCTAATAAGTGTCATAATTTGATAAATTCTATGAGGGAAATAAATCTGGGTAAGATTTATAAACATTGGGAGCAAGGAGATTTTTGCTCTTTGTAAAGGGTGATTAAGGGAAAGCTAAAAGAAAAACTAAAATGTAAACACAAGCTTAAAACAAGTGAGCACCCAAATGAGTTAGATATCTGAGCAAGAGAATTTTAGACAGAGGAAATCTTAGGATGAAGATTCATTGGGGTTAAGATGACCTCTATTCTGTCTCCCACATTAGGGGTAGAAAACAATGGTACTGTGAGCTACTATTATTCATATGAAATAAGTAGAGTACCCAGGTGTGGCATGGATAAAAAGTAAAGATGCAACAGTTAGGATGGTTTAAACAACTTATTTCTCTCTCAGGTATGTGTCCGGGAAGCTTGTCCAACAATGGAAAAATAAGTTCCCAGGCTCATGGACCCAATATTTTTTTCTCTCCTATTGCTCTACACAACCCTATGGGTAGTTCCAAATGGCTGTTCTTGCTCTCACAATTGAAGGTCACTGTAGCGACGTTCAATGAATGGTACATTTTGTCCATTTTAGGCCATAATTTGGGCTGTACCCATTGTTTCTATTCTAATCCACATGAGGTCAGAATCTACATCTATGGCAATACCTGCAGAGAAAGCTGAGAAGAGTAGGTTTAGGTAGGTGCCCAGGGGCCCATGGAAAACTTACAGAGATATGGAAAATGAGGATAACATATTCTGTGAGATAGTTACCAGTTCCTGTCACACTATAGAACCAGTATGATTTTCTAATAAGAATAATTTTCTAACTAATTGTAATTATATTCTAAACATAAGACAGTATATTTGCTTACCATTTTGATTTTACGTATTCATAATCAGAGAATGCGAGCTGTAATAGTTGTTATTGATGATGATGTTTGTTTAATTTTTGCATATAAAAATTTACTCAGGTTTTATTTATTTACGCCCTAATAAAAAATAAATGTATATGAAAGCTCTGTGTACTGTGGAAGGTATATTGTCTCTTTATAAAAAATATGATTCATCTGAACTTATTAAATACAACATTCAATACACATGACTGAATAAATCAAAGATGGATATTTACATTTGGAACATATTGGATACTGTATTTGTTGAAATTATACACATTTTAAGAATTATTTTATCATTTGCTATTAATATAAAAACTTAATTCTTATCCCTATCATCATAAACAAGGAACAAATTAGGTAATAATCATATTTTACTTTATAAAATACTAATTTGTAAAGAAAATTCATAATTATAATTTCCAATGAGTAAGGTTAATATTTTAGCAGTTAAATCAAGTTCTGCAGCCAAGATTCTGTTGTCTAAAACTTAATGTTTTGTTCATACACATATTTCAATGTCATAAAATGAGAGAAAAAATCTTCAATTATTCTATCTCTTTATTTTGCAAGATTAAAGAGAGTTCAAATACTGTGTATATCATACATTTTTCTGAAAACAGTGAAGGATAAATAAGATATGGTGTAAAGTGTTTGCAAAATAGTCCAAATTATTTATTCAAACACACTAGTGTGCCTTTAAAGAGAAAACCTTCTACATATGAATTAAAGTATCTAAATTAATAATTTGAGTTACTCAGCTTATTTGTTTCCTGAGTTCTTAATTCCCAGTGAAATTCTTAGGAGGTATGTCATATGATTCAGTGATCTTTAAAATAAAATTGAAATATTTGATTTTACAACTTTTTTTTACTTCTCTCCTTCACTGCATGTAATCTATAAACCCCAGCAGAATTAATTGCCTAATTACAGAGAATAAAAAAATAATGCCTTTTGAAAGATTTAAATGTGTATTTCCTGCCATGGAGATTTTACCTGACCAGCTAACCTACACAGTTTGCGCCCATTAAAGAAAAAAATTAAGCATCTACTTGGGAACACAGTTTTAACCTGATAATAAGTGTAACACAAAAATCACAATAATTTTAAGTCATTTTGTATTCTAATAATTAAGTCTGGAGCTGTTGTAGTAGTTAATCCTTATCCATAACCATTTATCCTCTCAGAAATAAATCCCACCTTTATTGTTTTAATTGTTTTCTTGGTACAATTTAAATATGTAGCAGAAAATTAGGCAATAAGAAAAATATTAATAGTAGATGTATCTATAGTACCGTGGCGGGAATTTTCCAGCCACACGATTTGATGAATTTTACAAACAAGACTTACAAATAAAGTCCATGTAAATATACCTGGGAGACAATCCAAAAATGGGCAGAAGACCTAAATAGACATTTCTCCAAAGAAGATATACAGATTGCCAACAAACACATGAAAGGATTCTTAACATCACTAGTCATTAGAGAAATGTAAATCAAAACTAGAATGAGATATCACCTCACACGGGTCAGAATGGCCATCATCAAAAAATCTACAAACAATAAATGCTGGAGAGGGTAAGGAGAAAAGGGAACCACATTGCACTGTTGGTGGGAATGTAAATTGATACAGCCACTATGGAGAACAGTATAGAAGTTCCTTAAAAAACTAAAAACAGAACTACCATACGACTCATCAATCCCACTACTGGGCATATACCCTAAGAAAACCATAATTCAAAAAGAGTCATGTACCACAATGTTCATTGCAGCTCTATTTACAATAGCCAGGATATGGAATCAACCTAAGTGTCCATCGACAGATGAATGGATAAAGAAGATGTGGCACATATATACAATGGAATATTACTCAGCCATAAAAAGAAATGAAATTGAGTTATTTGTAGTGAGGTGGATGGACCTAGAGTCTGTTATACAGAGTGAAGTAAGTCAGGAAGAGAAAAACAAATACCATATGCTAACATATGTATATGGAATCAAAAAAAAAGTGTTAATGAAGAAACTAGGGGCAGGATGGGAATAAAGATGCAGACCTACTTGAGAATGGACTTGAGTATATGGAGAGGGGGAAGAGTAAGCTGGGACAAAGTGAGAGAGTGGGATGGACATATATATACACTATCAAATGTAAAACCAATAGCTAGTGGGAAGCAGCCGCATAGCACAGGGAGATCAGCTCAGTGCTTTGTGACCACCTAGAGGGGTGGGATAGGGAGGGTGGGAGGGAGGGAGATGCAAGAGGGAAGAGATATGGGGATATATGTATATGTATAGCTGATTCACTTTGTTATAAAGCAGAAACTAACACACCATTGTAAAGCAATTACACTGCAATAAAGATGTTAAAATAATAATAATAATTTCTTTTAAAAAAACAAAACTAAAAATAGAACTACCATACAACCCAGCAATCCCACTACTGGGCATATACCCTGAGAAAACCATAATCCAAAAAAACTCAGTACCACAGTGTTCATTGCAGCACTATTTACAATAACTAGGACATGGAAGCAACCTAAGTGTCCATCAACAGATGGATGGATAAAGAATATGTGGCACATATATACAATGGAATATTAGCCATAAAAAGAAATGAAATTGAGTTATTTGCAGTGAGGTTGATGGACCTAGAGGCTGTCACACAGAGTGAAGTAAGTCAGAAAGAGAAAAACAAATACCATATGCTAACACATATATATGGAATAATAAAAAAAAAAAAGAATGGTTAATTTGAAGAATCTAGGAGCAGGACAGGAATAAAAATGCAGACATAGAGAATGGACTTGAGGTCACGGGGAGGGAGAAAATAAGCTGGGATGAAGTGAGAGAGTAGCATTGACATATATACACTACTGAATGTAAAACTGATAGCTAGTGGGAAGCAGCCGCATAGCACAGGGAGATCAGCTGGTGATTTTTGACCACCTAGAGGGGTGGGATAGGGAGGGTGGGAGGGAGATGCAAGAAGGAGGGGATATGGGGATATACGTATACATGTAGCTGATTCAGTTTGTTATAAAGCAGAAACTAACAGAGCATTGTAAAGCAATTATACTCCAATAAAGATGTCAAGAAATACATATATATATATACCTGGGAGATACACATATGCCCTCCGATGAAGACATGTATTTTAATACAGGCTTCATATCTGCCTTTATCTGTGGGTTGATCCTGTTGTCTTCTGGTGCCCATGGGTTCAGGATGTATGCTATATAGTCGTGTTAGTTGTACATAGGCACATCTACAAGCAGTATTAGAAAGCCAAAGATGTAAAAGCAAATAGATGAGATTATTTAAGCTGTCTTGTGATATAGGAAACTTGAAAAAAGGTGGCCACTTTTATCTGGAGTATTCTAGAAAACTTTAAGAAAAAACAAAATTTGAAGGTGATTTTAAAAATGAAAAGAATATTTGTGAGTGCAAGTGAGGAATCAGTTAGGTTCAAAGTAGTCACTGTGCCCAGTAAAGTTTCCTGACATGGCAAGGAAAAAAAAAACTCTGTAAAATAAATCAGTATAAATAAAATAAGTTGGAACTATATTTTAAATGATTTGCTATTTTCTCAGATAAACGTAACTTTCTTTGACCTTCTCCTTTCCTTATTCATGGAAGAAGCCTATTCTGTGCTCATCGTCACAAAGGAGGATTCATGAGAGGAAAGCAGAAATAAAAGGAAATCTCTTCCTACATCTTTGTGTTCCAAAAACAGTTGGTATTCAATTAAATAAAGAAAATCAATCAAAATCCTTGTTGTCAGTGGATTTAATTGTTAGAAGTTCTCCCTCATCTATTAAGAAAAAAATAAATAAAGATTTTTCTGTCCTCAGGTGGGAGGAAATGAGGAAAGCAAGGCATAAGATTCTAGATACCATTAAGTCTAAAATGGAAGAAATTTATGTTTTTGTCTTGACCTTGACTTCAGGAGAGCAGCAATATCCAGATGAGTTTTGTGTACTTGAGAAATGAGGTAGATCCTAGAGTGTGTACAGGAAGAAGGCAGTGGGAAAAGACTGCACAGTGAGCCTAGGCAGACTGGACTTTTAAACCAGGCTCGGAGACCCTCATGTCCTACCATGGCTCTCAATCAATGATTTGGCGACATCAAAATGTGGGACATAGGATGACAATCAGACAGAATGGATGATGTTCATGGAAACCAGGGTGATTTTAGCAGCAATCAAAATGGGTTAAAACCTGAGAATCAGGCAAGAATGTAGAAACTTCTGTACTGACAGCTATGAATCACTACACCCACCCCCATTCCTGCAATCTTTCATTGGCAATGTATTATCTTCTTAGAATTAAACCCAAATCTGGGGAAGGCGTTAGATTTGGGAGATTCTCAAACCAACTCAGATTGTTTCCACTCTCTGATGGAATATAAATTAAATGTTGAAATATTAAAATATAAATTATATTGAGTTACTGAAAACAGTGAGAATGAAATGTATTCCTTATAAAACAAAATATTTATTTTGCATTTAACATATTAATGAATATTTATACATAGGATATTTAGGAGAGACAGCTTTGAAAAGTAAGGGGGAAACCATATTGCAGAAGTCCACAGATGTCAGACTACCGAGATTAGGCTTTAGTTCTTAGAGAGGATTTTGAGTTTTCAATATTGCATTGAAAGCAATGTTTAAAAAAAAATTTGGTGGGAGACATTGGCAGTAATTGGTGGTAGAAATGGTAGAAATCTGGCAGGTAGAAATGAGAAGGGGAAGTAGAATTTGAGAGATAAAATTTTTACACTGACACAATTTTGAGATGTGAAGGGTCTAATGTAAGGTGATAGCAATATGTAATACAAGGGAATAACTACATACTAAGTAATTTTTTTAATGAAATTTAGGATTTGGTGATTGATTAGCTCCAAGGGCCATGGGGAGGAATGGAATTAAGTGTGCTTAAAGTTTTCAGCTATGGGGATTGAAGAATGATAAAGCCACTGAATTACCGAGTCAAATTAGAATTTTGTCATAAGGAAAAAATGCCAGTGTAAGTCACGTCACTGTATGCCATTTGTAAGACAATCCCAGTAATAATAGAAAATGTGACAGTGATACAAAGGGGATAGCTGATCGTTTAGACTAGAGATGTGTTGGGAAATATCTATATGTGCATTTCAAATGGCTCAAAATGCTTTAAAAAAGAAAATGTGTCAGAAGACTATAACATATGTATTGGGGGGGATATAATTCAATCCATAACAGAAGTGAATTTCATCATTTTGGTAAAAAGTACCAATAAAATTGCCATTTATATTATAGTTGATATTTGAAATATTAAACACCCTGTTCTTATGAATGGAAAAAAAGCAAAAATATCCATCATCACCATTTCTATTCAATATTGTACTGTAAATCCAAACCAGTAAAGCCAAGAAAAAAATGTCATAACACTGGAAAATAAGAAGTTATAGAAGACTATAACAGGCAGAAGATTGAGACTGGGTGGGGAAAAAAAAGAAATAAATTAGAAAAGAAGCACAAGAGAGGCTCCTTGGTTCAGAAAAGGTGCTAACCATTCTAAAGGGAAGCTTTGAAAACGAGGGTAGAAATTCAGGCATAAGGAAGCTATATATCAGAGATTATTAGCAGTAGTACTATGTAACTGGCGTAAATTATTTTTCCAGGGTAAGAAATGGTAGATTTTATTTTGAAATAAGCAGAGGTATGCCAAAGTTGTGAGATATTAAAAAGACACTTACTTCTGTAACAAAATATAGTAAAACTGTTGTTTAAGAGAAGAACATAGTAAGCAGAAATTCAGCAAGAAATTAATTTGTGCCCTGGCACCTTTTTTTCTGGTGCCCTTTTCCATTCAGGATTTTTAGCTACAAAGAATCTCTCAATTACTGTTTTCCTATTTTGTAAGTTTGTGGCCATTAAGGCAATCAATCTGTTACACGTATTTGCTGCCTTTTCATCTGCTTTCTACCCTGTCTTAATTGAATAATTTCTTCAAATTATGTGAAAGTGTAGGAATTTAAATGGTGTAAGGTTTTAAAAATGGTTAATGCTTGAACTTTCAAGAAATGTTTTCAAATCAAACTAAATTAGAAACACAAAATATTGAATTAACATCTTTATTTTTTTGTTTCTGTAATTTATTTAAGTAATCTCCCAGTTTCTGTGGGAGGGTAGGGGTCTAACTTAGGTAGGCACTTCACTCCAATTTGCAAAACTACTTCATATAAAGACATGAGGTTTCTTTTCCCTTTGAATAAATAAAATCTAACACAGAAAAAAAATCCAAGTACCTAGTGAATTTTGGATAAACTGCATGTGACTAATCATGCTGTCAAGTCCTCCTACTTGAGGACTAGTTATTATACTGAGACCATGTACTGGACAGGTTGTATCTGCTTGGCTATGTAAGAGGGTGAGATTTCTCTCTGGCTTTGCAATCTGTTAGCAGTTTACCTAGGATGAACATCACATTCTGGTTTAATGCTTACATATGTTTAAGTCCTAAATCCCAGCACCTCAGAATGTGACCTTACTTGGGATAAGATCATTGAAGATACAATCAGTTGTTAAGATGAGGTGATACTGGAATACGGTGACCCCTAATCCAATATAACTCATGTCTTTACAAAAAGGGAAATTTGGAGATAGATAGGGAAAACACATTATGAAGACTGGAGTTATGCTATCATAAGCCAAAGAACCACCAGAAGCTAAATGAGAGACCTAGAACAGATCTTCCCCTGGCACCTTCAGGGGGAACATAGCTCAGTTGATATTTTGATACCAGATTTCTGGCCAAAAGAACTGAGAGACAATAAATTTCTGTTGTTCTAAGTATCTTAGTTTGTGGTAATTTTGTTATAGCAGCCCTGGAAAACTATTAGTATGATTTATATTCCTAGTTTTCTGAGACTTCTTTTAAAATATCATGAATACCTAATTATTTTTATCTTCTGCCTCTATTGAGATAATATATGAGTGTTCTTCTTTGTGCTTGTAATGTGGTGAATACTATTGTTTGATTTTCTAATTTTAAACCAAGGTTGCATTCCTTAAATAAGCTTCACTTAGTCATGAAGTATTATAATTTGTTATACATTTTTGAATGAATGTCCCAATATTTATTTGAAGATTTTTACACTTATGTTCAAGTACAGTAGTGTTCAGTTTTTGTTTGTTTGGTAATGTCTTTATAAGGTTTTACTATTGGAGTTTTTCTGGCTTCATAAAATGAGTTGGGAATTATCCTCATTATCGGTTTCCTGAGATTGTGTATTATTCTATTATTTCTTCCTATTATGTTTGACAGAATTTAGCAGTGAAGCAAGCTGGGCCTGAATATTTCTTTGAAAGAAGGTTGTTTCGAATTACAAATTCATTTTGTAATAGAGAACTATTCAAATTTTCTAATTTTTCTTCTGCTAGATTAAGTAGGATATTACAAAGATTTTTTGATCCTATTATGTTAAAATTATTGCCATTAACTAGCTTCTAATATTATTTTATTATTATTTCTGTGCCTTTTCACATACTGATATTGGTATTTAGAATTTTCTGTGTTTTTTTAAATATCTGTATTCTAAAGAGATAATTTTTAATTTTTATTAATTTTTTTCTATTTGCTTTTTCTCTTATTATTTTCTACTTTTAGTTTCACTATTTTCTATCTTTTCACTCTGTGATTACTTTTTTTAGTTTCTTAATGTGAAAGATTATTGATAAATATTTTTCTTTTGTGTTATAGTTATTTAAAGTTCTAAATATCCACATAAACATTGCTTTGGCAGCATCTTTAAATTTTGATATATTGTCTTTTTATCTTTAACTACATTGTAATATGTTCCAATTTTCTTTGAGTTTTCTTCTTTACTTCCATGAAAATGTATTAGCAGTGTGTTGCTTAATTTCTAAGTATTGAGAATTTTTAGATAACTTAGTGTAATTGATATGTTAATTCTATTAGAGTAGGAGAACAAACTACACAATTTCAATCCTGTGAAATTTACTGAGCAATTTTATTACTCATAATATGGACTACATTGCCAATATTGGTGAATATCCCATGTAAATGTGAAACATTTAGGACAGGCTGGGTTGTAGTGTTATTTAGATACTCTAAATTTTGTACTGATTTCTTCTTGCCCTATCAATTACTGATAGTCTCATGTTAACATATCCAAATATGATTGGATTTATCTATTTCTCCCTTTAGTTCTATCAGTATTTCTTAAGACTTTTGCATCTATGTTTAAGTGGAAGATTATCCAGTTTTCTATTTTTATTAAATGTAAACACACAAAAATAACTCTGGTAATACTCCTACTCTTGAGGCTTACTTTGTCTGATCTTAATACAGCTTAATATTTTAATATATTAATATATATTTCTTAAGCTGTTTTCCTTTTATCTCATTCAACTTTTATTTTCACCCTTTCTTTCTCAAACTTTATTTAAATTGTGCTTTTGTAAACAATGTATATTTGCATATAACATTGATATTTAATTAAAAATTAAGCAAACATTTTAATTTCTTTACATTAATATAATTATTGGCATGGTACAATTTAAGTCAACCATTTTTTATTGGTTTTCTATTTATTATATCTATTCTTTTTTCCACTTTTTCTCCTTTTATGTCTTCTTTGAGTTAGGATAGTAAGTAGGATATTACAAAGTCTTTTCCACTTTTTATTATTCTATTTTATCTAGGTGTTTGTGTTTATCATTATTATTTACCCAAAGCTTTGTGTTTTGCTGAGCTTCTTGGATATGTATTATTGTCTTTCACTAAATTTGATAATTTTTAGTAATTATTCCCTCAGATAACACTTCTGCTATGTTCTCTATCTTCACTCCTTATGGGGCTCTAATTTTACTTATGTTACACTGTCTGAATTATCACAATTATCTTGAGGAAATCTTTAACTGTAGGTCAGTGTCTGTTAATGGCTTTATCTCTTGAATTTTGCCCACATTTCCTGCTTTTTTATGAAATGCCTAAACAGTTACTTCTGTTTTTAGTCTGTATGTACTACAGGGGTAGAAAGCTGTGCTGTTTATTTTTGAGCTAGAGCTGGACTACACTGCAGTTTTATTTAAAGTCAATTTACCACTGGCTTCAAATATTTTCAAGTCAGGTTAAGGCTTTCTTTTTAGTAAGGCTTGGCATCTAAACTTACCAATTGACTTTGTCGATGTCTGTATGTTTTACAATCAAAATACCGGTTTTTTAATCTGTAGGAGATGTTTGGTTTACAGCAAACCTATGAGATTTTGTTTTCACTGTGGTGTTCACTCTTCTTTCCTTCTTCACCTTCCATTTTCCCAAGTCCAAATTATCTCTTTATCCTACTGCCTTATGCCCAGTCTTCAGTGAGGTATCATAGTATACTAACAAAAAAACATGCACCAAATTGTGATATTTCTGAGCTCTTTTTCTCTGCAGCAGCCTTTCATTGCTGAAGGCTACCTATATCTCAGGTAATTTCTCTCAACTTCTTCACCTGCCTAGAGCCTTCAATATGCTGTTTATATGTACCTAGTAAAGGTCCCATGGGATAGGAATGGCGCCATGATTGGGGGACATTGGAATTACAGTTGGACCTCTGTAACAGCAGGTTCCACATCCTAGGATAAAACCAACCACAAACCAAAAGTGTTTTCCCCAAGAAAAAATTTTTTTCCAGAATGTTCCAAAAAGCAAAACTTGAATTACCTGCATGCCACCAAATATTTATATAACAATTATATTATATTAGATATTATAGGTAAGATGACTTAAAGTATATGAGAGGATATACATAGGTTACATGCAAATATTATGTCATTTTATATAAGGGACCTGAGCATCCACAGGTTTTGATACCCACAGGGGATTCTGAAACTAATACCCATAGGGGATTCTGAAACTAATCACCCATGGATATGGAACAACAACTGTATTCTCTTCCACACCAATCCAAAGTTAAAGATTAAAATTCATTAACAATCCAACTGTTTTCTTCTTATTCTCTTTAATGGCAGTTTTTTCCTTCATCATGATCTTAGAGCTGAGCACAACTTTGAGTCCCCTCTTTCTTAGAAAGGAACTTATCTGCTATTTCCCTTTTGTTATGAATAAACAATTATCTCTTAAGCCTTTCTATATCCTAATATGTAGAAGTGCCTTAATTTAACTTTGTATGCAAGAAATGTTTTTGTGCCAGAAATCTATATATAAAAAAAATCTAGCTATAAGATAATATGTTCAACATATTATTAAACATTTTTCTAAATGGTATCAATGTTTCCTTCACATATATGTTATTCTCTGCACATGCTGCTCTAACAAAAGACTGGAGTGAGTTTTACAGTAGCAAGACAAATCTAAATATTCTTAGATCATCAGTATCTCTAATCTTTCAGTAAGGTAAAATGACATATGAGATTCTTCTTTGTCCCTCTACTTATAAAATTATCTTTATATTTGGGTTATATAGGTACCCTGATATCTTTATGGAACTAGAATAACTTCTTGTGAACATATGGGAACATGGACCACCTTGAAAATCTTTGCAATAGTCTCTATTGCAAAGTGGTAAAGAAAAGAACCTGGGAATGTTTAATCCACATATGCATATGTCTCATACTCTATATTTTTTTTTTTTTTTTTTTTTATTTCTGCAGGGCACCTTTCACCACTTCCTTCATTTACGATGGCTATTCTTCTCTTCAAACTTTTGCAAAAAAGCAGTAAACACACTTTTACTTTTGCTACTCTCCTGGGATACATATTTGATTAGAGCAGATATTTTATCTAATATTTTGTGATCAGTTTCAAGAAAAATATATTGTATGCATATATTTTATGAGCAACAAGATTAGTCATAAAATATAGGCTACTACATCATACCCTTGGAAATTACAGCAAGCAGATATAATAAGATCTTTATCTAAATAGTCAAAACCATTCCTTTGTCATTTTCATGTTGCATTGCAAATTTGGGGGTATGGAGGGATTTAAAAGAATGAACTGAAATAAATGGCTCATGAAACAGTAAATCAGGTTGTTTCTGTGCTGATTGAACAACTAGAGCAACCTGACCTACTGCTGAGTTATTAGAAGTTATTTTGAGAAAGAAAGAGGGAGATAGAGAGAAATAATGAGCTATTTTATTTAAATTTGCACAACTGTCATGAAAAATAGATAAATTATGGCCATAGAATAATCTGTTCTTCAGTAGAATTTTATTATAAATAATCCCACTTTATGATAGAAAGCCCAAGGCTGTTAAAAAATTACTTATTTGGTGAACTCATATAAAATGAGCTAAGGGTAGTTAAATGAATATTTAAGTATCAATATAATTCTTACTCCATTGTTAAATTATATGATACTTCAGGTTTTTCATTTAGATTTTAGTAAGATATAACATAGAATGAATTTATACAACAAGAACAAGCATCATCAAATGACTTTTGCCATACAATACTCCTCTTGTTTCCTTATATATTTGACTATGAATCACTACAACCTCAACACTTCTAGCAATAAGACAAGACGTGACAGAAAAAGAATGAAGTCTTAAAGGGGGTGATCAGATGCCTTTGAAAAACAGACTCTTAAAGAGCTTGAGGAAGCTTTAAATGAATGAAAGCTGTAAGAAAACTGTCAGTGATAGAAAGCAGACTATTAGATATCAAAAGTTTAGGTTGTTCAGGAAAAAGAACTGGTGAGGCTGCAGGTGACATTCATTCCTGAAAATCAGTGATGTCCTTGAAGACACATTGTGACTGTTTTATCCATGGAGATGAGGATGCCTGGCCATGACCATTCTGGTAATTCATCACTATAACAAGGGCACCAATCTCAGAGTAACATCAGTGTGGATAATTCAAGCACAAATAAAAAATTGTGGCATGTTCTAGTGTTAGATACTTAGAAAATATTAGGATTTTTCTCATTCAATAAATAAATGAATTATATATTTTTGATATGTACTATATGCAAAACTTCTGTGAGAGGCAGGATGGTCATATTTAAAGGTTTTTTGTCCCTCCACAATTTAGCATTTGACAGTGATACAGGAGTGGGTGGAGCTGTGATTTTTATTTGGCAAGGACATAATTGATTATTTGAGTTTTAAACTAACTACCAGAACGTAAACATCTTAATAAGGTAGAAATATACAAATTATCTTACCTTCCAAACAGTCGGGGTTTAAACAGTACTTATAATTCTTTGTGGTTTTACATAAAACATTTTTTACTGGGGGATATCATATCATAAATTCTTCTTTAAAATATTTGTGAGTGTTAAAATATTACAGAATGAAACTCTCATTTATATAAGAAAAGACTTCTAATTAACCAGGGCCCTTAAACATACAAGAGAGTCTGTATTAAAAAAAAAATCAACATTGGGCAGAAACCTCATAAGAAACAGCTTTTAGCAATTTCATTAATCACAGACATGCTAAGATCCTATGTCACCTCTAGAGCACTTATTTTGGGAAATATTTCTTAAATTGTTACTATATGTACAAGGCATAGCTACTTGTTATATTCAAAATATCTTTGTTGGGAGTGGGATGGAGAAAATAAAAACAAACACAAAAGGACAAAGGGGAACTTTTGGAGGTGACAAATATGTTTATTATCTAGATTGTGGTGATGATAACATGTGGATACATATTTCCAAAATCACCAAATTGTGTAAATTAATTATGTGCAGTTGATTTTATACCAATTATACCTGAATAAAGCTAGAGGGGAAATATCCTTCCTGGGGCAGCAAAGCCTATTTCAAAAATAATACATCATTTTTGTAAAAAAATTAAACATTCTTTCACATATGTCACAAAGAGATAGTAATTCAAGAAATTATAAAGTTTATTCAAATATATAAATTTAAAAATTCTATTTCATTTGCTAATGACTGTGTACTGTTCATATATGTTCCATGATCACAGAATTTATTTAATAATTAATATTGGACTGTAAAGGTTTTTGAAAAATCACATGACTCTTAAAGTAAGAAGCAATTATACTCCAATAAAGATCTATTAAAAAATAAAATAAATTAGTAATTGCTATAACATAAAGATAGATGAATTCTAAATTGTAGCAATGACCACCTTGAAATATATTATGAAATCTTAGGTATTGTATCTGATCTTCAACCGTGCAATTTCTCCTTTAAATATGGCCAACTGTATTTCCTTAACGATGCTCTCTTAACTATATTACCTTTATCAAAACTATAGTTTGAAGATGAGGGCATCTTTTTTTTTTTTTTTTTTTTTTTTTTTTTTTTTTGCTGTACGTGGGCCTCTCACTGTTGTGGCCTCTCCTGTTGCGGAGCACAGGTTCCGGACACGCAGGCTCAGTGGCCATGGCTCACGGGCCCAGCTGCTCTGCGGCATGTGGGATCTTCCCGGACCGGGGCATGAACCCGTGTCCCCTGCATCGGCAAGCGGACTCTCAACCATTGCGCCACCAGGGAAGCCCGAGGGCATCATTTAATAAAACATTATTGTGACATTTGCTTGACGTGTTAAATATTTTATTTGCATCAGATCTTACTGACAGTTCCACATGCTCCAGTTTCCTCCCTGGAGAATACACTATGAGTCAAATATCACTGGTACATGCAAAATGTGGGTTTGCCTCATGGTAGAGAAACTCTGTAATCACGAATCCCAAAGCTTACCTAGGGCAGGCTTGCACAACTTCCCTCTTCCCCTCAGGAGGAGAGACCGTATCATCCTAAGATAAAAATCCTTTCAGTGGACAAGAGGTGAAAATCTCTAAATTCATTACTGTTTGGAATGTAAACCTGTGGCTCCAGGGGAGATAAAACTGTAAACCACTAGAGAGAAGGACATAATCTCTAACTTCCAAGTTACTCACTCATCTCTTTGTTGTCAGAGATTTTTGCTTAGAAAGTTCAGACCATGAAGAAACATAAACCTAGTCATGGAACATTGCTTCCTGGCACTGCTTTTATGCATGAGAGAGTAACACTGTCCTAATGTTACCCACACAAAATAAACAAGTAGAAAAATATAGAAAACATGTTTTTGATCTGGAAAAAAAGGCAGCAGAAAGAGAAAGAGAACAAATCAGGTGACTTCTACTATCACTCAGGCCTGTGGCTATATGTAATAGATGGACTCCAATTCAGGAAGGGAGACAGCTGAACAGGGCCCAGCAATTTCACTGAATTGATGAAACAAATATCAGAGTTGAAAAGGCTAATGGAACTATAATTTATGGAGTAGAGTGACTTGGTTGAAGCAATTCCCAGGAAGGAATTCTGGAAATATGAATGAATCCTCTTGGAGTTTTTAGTTGACTACCTATCTGAGTATGCACTGTGAGGCCTGGAAAGAACATCTTCCAGTGAAAGAAAAATTACTAGGGAGCTTCAAGTCAAAAAATTCCAAGAGGTCACAAAAAGATAGTCAGTAAGGAAAGAGCCCTTTTAAATACATAGAGCATTTATCAGAGATTCCCAAACAGCCATGCCTAAGAAGTGTGGTTAATTAATTTGAGAGCAAAAGCTGTTCTACACTTACTCTAAGAGAGCTTACAAATAAACATTTAAAGGTTTAATTTAATCAGGAGAAAAAAAAGTCAATAGAAACATAAACAGAAATGGTAAAGAAAGCAAACAAGTATGTTAAAACAGCTATTGAATATATATATATATATACTACATATACTCATACATATTTACCCAATATGTAAAATAATACATAAATGTAATGAAAAGAGAAAAGAAGGGTATAAAAAAGCTCCAAATATAAATTCTGGAAGTAAATAGTACACCTGAAATTTAAGAGCACTTCAGGAACTATTGAAGAAAACATAAAATATGTAGAATTTTTATATATTTTATTATATATTTATAGAAAACATAAAATATATAAAATGAAGCACAAGAGAAAGAGAGGAAAAAAGGCTGAAAACTTAACCACACCCACTTTAACAAGTGGGACAATATCAAACAATCAAATATATACATTACTTGAATATAAGAGAAGGGGGCACACAAAATAGTGAAGTAAAAATCACTGAACATTTTTCAAATTTGATGAAAAGTCTAAATTCAGAGAGCCAAGAATCTCAACAAACCCAGACTAAGATAAACATATAGAACACCACACCAAAGCATACAAAATCAAATTACTGAAAGCCAATACTAAAAAGAAAATCTTAAAACAGCCAGAGGTGAAAAATGCATTAGGTACAGAGAAATAAATATAAGAATGAAAGCATGCTTCTTATCTGAAATGATGTGGGCATAAAGAGAATGCAACGAGATCCTTTTATAATGCCAGAGAAAACCACTGTCTACATCTAACTCTTTACCCAGACAAATATCTTTCAAAAATATAAGCAGTAAAAACTTTTCAAACAGATAAAATGGAGAACATACATTGCCAGCAGACCTATATGAGCACAAATTATCATTAATCACAGATGTGACAGATCACTTTTCCCTACCACTGGGAAGATGACCAGAATGTCTGTTCTGTTCAGCATTGTACTGGATGCCCCAGCCAGTAGCATGAAGCAAGAAAAAGAAGTAAAAGAGAAAGACATTGAAAAGAAAGAAACAAAACTGCCTTCATTTGCAGAGAGCGGGATTATTTACATTTTAAAAAATTCAGTAAAGCTACAGAAACACTACCAGAAGTAATAAATTTAGTATTTTACAAAATACAAGGTCAATAATTCATATCACTTATATTTCTATATTTCAGTAGAAAAGGATTGAACATTGAAAAATGTAAAAATATATATTATTTATGATTGCAACAAAAAACATGAACTACATAGAGGTAAAATTAGTAAGATATTTCAACTAAAATATAAACATTTAATAAAGCCCTGATGAGATGAACGAAAAAAACAAAATAGAATGGTGATTGTCAGGGGCTGGAGGAGTGAGAAACGTGGACTTGCTGTTCAATAGGTAAAAAGTTTCAGTTATAAAAGAAGAATAGCGTCTTGGTTGGCTCTGGCTGCTGTAACAAAATACTATAGACAAAGGGGCTTAAACAACAGAAATTTTTTTCTCGTAGCTCTGAAGCCTGGTAAGTCAAAGATCATGGTGTTGGCTGATCAGTGTCTGATGAGAGGTCTCATCCTGGCTTGCAGAACGCTGCCTTTTTGCTATGTCCTCACGTGGTGGAGAGAGATAATCTCTCTCACTTCTGTTATGGTAAGGGCACTTATCCCGTACATGACGGCTTCACCCTCATGACCTAATTAGCTGCAAAAAGCCCTATCTCTGAATATCATCACATGGAGGGGATTAAGACTTCAATTTATGAATTTTGGGTGGATACAAACGTTCAGTCTACAGCAAATAATTTCCAGAGATCTGCTGTATAATATTATAGCCTCTGGTTAATAAGGCTTCACTATGTACTTAAAAATTAGGAGCATAGATCTCATGTTAAGTCTTCTTACAGGAAAGAAGGGAGAAAATTAGGAAGGGGAAAAGGAGGGAAGGAATGAAAGAAGGAAGGAAGGAAGGAACACAGGAAGGAAAAAGAAAGAAGAGAGATGGAGAGAAGGAGGGTTTAATCTCATTAAATATAATTTGTGTTACTAAGGAAATAAGTGAATATACATATATAATGTATGTTAGCTAATACAAAATCAGATTTAATAAATAAAACTTTTCTGATGTAAGTATGAATAGGAACTATTATTTTCTCTGTTTCTTTCTGTTTTCATCTACTCTTGCAGACACAAAAATTCAAATTTTGTGTACCAGCTTGAGCTATGGCCTTCTTCCCAAGACTTCTAGGAGAGCTATAGAAAACTGTAAAATCTGAGAACCTTGTATGTCAAATAGAATAAATGGATAATTATTAGAATTTTGTTCCATGATTTATAATGAAAAGGAGTGCAATAAGAACTCCTTAATGATATGATTAAATGGAAGCCAATTGAAACACAAAAATATACATTTCTAAACAATCAATTGCTTCTATATGCAATGGATTTAGTGGATTCAGATGAATTGGATACATTTTGGAGTTCTGATTTATTCTATAATATATTTATTAAAAATCTAATATTTATTTTTATTGAATAACTTAAAATTCATATTGGTATTGATAATGATCTGAAGAAACACATTGCTTCATATGTAGTATAAATTTAATTAATATGCATATACACTTGATCTACTAAAAGAGAATTTTCATTATTACTATTTTTATTCAAATAAGGCTTATGTTCAATACTTTATTATGTTAATTAATATGGAGACAAAATCCTCTGTATATAATTTCCAGGGTAGCTAATCCCTACTCACAATCTCAGGTCTTGAGTGGCCTGAAATGTTACCACAATTATCATATATGTTATGCTTCACACATTTATATGATTAAATTGACATGAAAAGACTTTATAAACCTTTCTAAAACTAGTATTCAATGGAAATTTATTATTTATATAGTTAAATATGTTCTACAGAAAATAAATGGCAATAAACTCTTAAACTTATATTTTTCACTTCACCTATTTTCATAATGAATTACATCTATTTGTAGACAATTTTATCAAAGTAAAATTTTGATATATTATTAATCTTTTATACAAGGTTACATGTTTAATGTAAATAAGTTAGTAAACATAGAATCATAAGTGTAGATCCATTCCAACTCTGCAGAAATATGCATTATTTTGCTTTTGTACAATGTTTTTATTTTTTAAGATAAAAATATAATTAAATGGGGGCTTCCCTGGTGGCGCAGTGATTGAGAGTCCGTCTGCCGATACAGGGGACATGGGTTCATGTCCTGGTCCAGGAAGATCACACATGCCGTGGAGTGGCTGGGCCCGTGAGCCATGGCCGCTGAGCCCGCACATCCGGAGCCTATGCTCCACAACAGGGGAGGCCACAACAGTGAGAGGCCCGCATAATGCAAAAAAATAAAAATAAAAATAAATAAATATAACTAAAATGGGTTATAGAGTATAAATAAAAATATATATAGAGAGAAAGAAAACAAAAAATACCCAAAGTTAGCAGAAGGAAAGAAATCATAAAGATCAGATTGGAAATAAATGAAAAAGAAAGGAAGGAAACAATAACAAAGATCAGTAAAACTAAAACCTGGTTCTTTGAGAAGATAAAGAAAATTGATAAACAATTAGCTAGACTCATTAAGAAAAAAAGGGAGAAGACTCAAATCAATAGAATTAGGAATGAAAAAGGAAATGAAAAACTGACACTGCAGAAATACAAAGGATCATGAGAGATTACTACAAGCAATTATATGCCAATAAAATGGACAACCTGGAAGAAATAGACAAACTCTTAGAAAAGCAAAACCTTCTGAGACTGAATCAGGAAGAAACAGAAAATATAAACAATCACAAGCACTGAAATTGAGACTGTGATTAAAAACCTTCCAACAAACAAAGGACCAGGACCAGATGGCTTCACAGGCAAATTCTATAAAACATTTAGAGAAAAGTTAACACCAATCCTTCTCAAACTCTTCCAAAATATAGCAGAGGGAGGAACACTCCCAAACTCATTTTATGAGGCTACAATCAGCCTGATACCAAAAGGAGACGAAGATGTCACAAAGAAAGAAAACTACAGGCCAATCTCACCGATGAACATAGATACAAAAATCCTCAACAAAACACTAGCAAACAGAATCCAACAGCACATTAAAAGTAGCACACACCATGACCAAGTGAGGTCTATCCCAGGAATGAAAGGATTCTTCAATATATACAAATCAATCAATGTGATACACCATATTAACAAATTGAAGGTGAAAAACCATATGACCATCTTAATAGATGCAGAAAAAGCTTTTGACAAATTTCAACACCTGTTTATGATAAAACCCTCCAGAAAGTAGGCATAAAGGGAACCTACCTCAACATAATAAAGGCCATATATGACAAACCCACAGCCAACATCGTTCTAAATGGTGAAAAACTGAAACCATTTCCTCTAAGATCAAGAACAAGACACCCTTGTCCAGTCTCACCACTATCATTCAACATAATTTTGGAAGTTTTAGCCACAGGAATCAGAGAAGAAAAAGAAATAAAAGGAATCCAAATCAGAAAAGAAGTAAAGCTGTCATTGTTTGCAGCTGACATGATACTACACATAGAGAATCCTAAAGATGCTACCAGAAAACTACTAGAGCTAATCAACTATTTTGGTAAAGTATCAGGATACAAAATCAATGCACATAAATCTCTTGCATTCCTATACATTAATGATGAAAAATCTGAAGGAGAAATTAAGGAAACACCCCCATTTACCATCACAACAAAAAGAATAAAATACCTAGGAATAAACCTACCTAAGGAGAAAAAAAAAGATCTGTATGCAAAAATCTATAAGACACTGATGAAAGAAATTAAAGATGATATGAACAGATGGAGGGATATACCATGTTCTTGGATTGGAAGAATCAACATTGTGAAAAGGACTATACTACCCAAAGATGTCTACAGATTCAATGAAATCCCTATCAAACTACCAATGGCATTTATCACAAACTAGAAGAAAAAAGTTTCACGATTTGTATGGAAACACAAAAGACTCCAAATAGCCAAAGCAATCTTGAGAAAGAAAAACGGAGCTGGAGGAATCAGGCTCCCTGACTTCAGACTCTACTACAAAGCTACAGTAATCAAGACAGTATGGTACTGGCACAAAAACAGAAATATAGATCAATGGAACAGGATAGAAAGCCCAGATATAAACCCACACACATATGGTCACCTTTTCTTTAATAAAGAAGGCAAGAATATACAATGGAGAAAAGACAGCCTCTTCAATAAGTGGTGCTGGGAAGACTGGAGAGCTACATGTAAAAAAATGAAATTAGAACACTCCCTAACATCATACACAAAATAAACTCAAAATGGATTAAAGACCTAAATGTAAGGCCAGATACTATAAAACTCTTAGAGGAAAACATAGGCAGAACACGCCATGACATAAATCACAGCAAGATCCTTTTTGACTGACATCCTAGAGAAATGGAAATAAAAACAAAAATAAAGAAATGGGACCTAATGAAACTTCAAAGCTTTTCCACAGCAAAGGAAACCATAAATAAGATGAAAAGACAACCCTCAGAATGGCAGAAAATATTTGCAAATGAAGCAACTGACAAAGGATTAATCTCCAAAACTTACAAGCAGCTCATGCAGCTCAATATCAAAAAACAAACAACCCAATCCAAAAATGGGCAGAAAACCCAAAAAGACATTTCTCCAAAGAAGATATACATATTGCCAACAAACACATGAAAGGTTGCTCAACATCACTAATCATTAGAGAAATGCAAATCAAAAGTACAATGAGCTATCACCTCACACCATTCAGAATGGCCATCATCAAAAAATCTACAAGCAATAAATGCTGGAGAGGGTGTGGAGAAAAGGGACCGCTCTTTCACTGTTGTTGGGAATGTAAATTGATACAGCCACTATGGAGTACAGAATGGAGGTTCCTTAAGAAACTAAAAATAGAACTACCATACGACCCATCAATCCCACTACTGGGCATATACCCTGAGAAAGCCATAATTCAAAAAGAGTCATGTACCACAATATTCATTGCAGCTCTATTTACAATAGCCAGGACATGGAAGGAACCTAAGTGTCCAATGACAGATGAATGAATAAAGAAGATGTGGCACATATATACAATGGAATATTAGTCAGCCATAAAAAGAAACAAAACTGAGTTATTTGTAGTGAGGTGGATGGACCTAGAGTCTGTCATACAGAGTGAAGTAAGTCAGAAAGAGAAAAACAAATACCATATGTTAACACATATATATGGAATCCAAAAAAAAAAAAAAAAAAGATGGTTCCGAAGAACCTAGGGGCAGGACAGGAATAAATACACAGACGTAGAGAATGGACTTGAAGATATGGGGAGGGGGAAGAGTAAGCTGGAACAATGTAAGAGAGTGGCATGGACTTATATGTACTACCAAATGTAAAATAGATAGCTAGTGGAAAGCAGCCGCATAGCACAGGGAGATCATCTCGGTGTTTTGTGACCACCTAGAGGAGTGGGATAGGGAGGGTGCGAGGGAGGGAGATGCAAGAGGGAAGAGATATGGGAACATATGTATATATATAACTGATTCACTTTGTTATAAAGCAGAAACTAACACACCATTTTAAAGCAATTATACTCCAATAAAGATGCTAAAATATTTATATATTGAGAGAAATATATATAGAATAACAGTGATTATGATGTGTTCTTATATAATGTGCCTATAATCTAATAATATTTGGGGTTTTGACTAAAGAATATATCATTGCTTTATTCCATGTGAATTAATATTCTATATATTTTTATGTGAATTAGTATAGAAGCATGCTTAATGGTTAATTTCAATTTCATGGACATTCCATTAATGGAAATCATTGATGACTTTTAAAATTCCAAACTGTTGTATATCCTGGCAGCATCAAATTATTCACTACTATGGATAATGTTGTAATGAATATCTTTATAGTTAAATTATTGCACACTTTCATAATTATACATTGAATACATTTCTAGAAATTTGACTCCATGTCAATGATTATCTTTATTACAATGTGTTTTAAAATAGCCTACCAGCAATGTATTTGACTTCAACTGGCAGCAATACCATTTGAAAGTTTCCAATACCTTATTTCTTTGTAACACTTCATAATAAAGTCATCTTATTTGAAAGATACATCTAGCAATTGTAAGAAATAACATTTTCAAGCAGATGTCTATATATGCTTAAATATGTATTAGTTTCCATTGGTTTCATGTCCATAAATATTGAAAACATCAAAAGCAACATGCAATTAATCTTGCCATTTTTAGCAGAGTTACAACAAAGTATTTTGGGAAAAGAGCCAGGGAAAAGTAATTAAATACGAAATGACATCACCTTTGAAACAATGAACTATTTCAACTGAGTTTTATACTCTCCTCAGAATACTGAAGTATTGAATCCCTTCTTATTAACAATAGTCTCTCCAATAAAACAATTCTATTTGTATTTTTAGATGAAGAGATATTTTTTCCTATAAAACTTAAATATCTAAAATATAGACTGAAACAAAGTAGATATTTTAATATATAATGTTTAAAATGCCTAAATTTCTGTTTATAAATTAGGAAACACTTTATATGTCTATATATCTCTATATAGCTATATTACCTGAACAATAAAATCCTGAACGATAAAATTGTTGTGTTATCAATAGTTTCTCTCATAACCAGGAAACATAAAATAGAAAATTTGAAAAATCTTATAGAAAAACTCAAAATAAAAAAAAGTGATAATACAAATATATAACAGTACTCAACTTGTTTTGCAAGTAAAGAATTTTATTCTTTCCAACTCAAAATTTAAAATAAACTGAAATCCTAACTATTGTTATAAAATAAGAAAGGATATACTACCATCTAGTGGTTAATGGGGTTACTCGGGGGTAATATTTCACCTGCATGTATCCTTAGAAACTGTAGCTCAAGGGAAGCTGGTGGCCGAACATCTTGCAGTTAAACAACTTTACTAAATATTTATCAAAAATTAGTTGATTATTAAACATATTATTAACCATTTTATATTTTCTTGCTTTCACCTTAGAAGTTTGAGTACTTTTGTTGTAAGAATATGAATGGTGAAGCGGGAAGATATGGCAGTACAAAATAATAAAATAATATCTCAATATCTTAATAACTTAAGAAGCCAGTGAAAAGGAAAGTGAATACTGCTGTAGAGATTGTAGTTACTAACTTTTAGAGACCATTAAATTTACAAATGCTACATCTAGACTATCTATTGAATAAGGAAATAAATTTAGACATTTTATTACATATTGGTGGAAATTGAAAATAGCTATATTATAATAATAATAAAATTTAACATTAAAGATACAATTAATCCTTCAAAGGAAAATATTTTAAAGACCATTAAGGACAAAATATTTGGGGAAAAAAGAAACAAATTGGGAAATGCTTTCAAGGAATCAATTGACATCTATATTGAGTTCTCTAATAAATTGTGGATCTTTTCCACCTTTTCTCTTTTGCCCTTGTTACTGCTTGTCTGTGAGTGTGTGCATATGTGTGTGAAAGTGTTCATTTTGTTTACTATAATAATGAATAATTATTTTATTATAGGATGTCTTCAATTCAAAATTTTTAAGCCATATATGTAAGTACTATATGTGGAATGATTATCCTTTTTAAAATCAAATTAATATCAAGTCATTTAACTAAAATTATTAATTTAACTAAATATTCAAATTGCATTTTTACCATTTAGTCATGGGCTCGATTCAGTTATCCATGATTATTCAATTTGAATCATATAATCCTGCAGGTGAGAGATGATGAGGTTTTTTGATAAAGAATCCTTTATACAATAACTATTTTATCAAGAATCAATATTGTGCTACAAAACCCTGGAATACAAAAGTCTTGTTCATTAGTAAACTCTAGCATTTAACCAGTTACTAGTGCATTAGTATAAGAAAACAGTAAGTCAAAGACACATTTCCCTCATTTTTTTCATTCATTCACCAAATACATGATGACTACATTTTAAGGGCTACCTAATGTGCTAAAATATGGGGACACTGCAGTGAAAAACTGAATTTAACTGGCACAGTCTCTGTTCTTAAGGAATTACTTCTTTTTGGAAAACATAGTCACACATAAGAAAAATGTAAATTAAAAATGGAAAGACTTGAACTTGGGAAAAGAGACAATCATGAAATAGCCAGGCAACATGGATCCTAGACATCAAGAAAGCATTCAGGTTAAAAAAAAAAGGGGGGGGGGTTTGCTATGCTTCAGGTACTGTCAAGTGAGAAGGGTAGCATAGGTGAGTGAGCAATGTTAAGAGAAAAGAACTTAATGAGAAGAAAGAAGCAGGGGCCAGAATTAGCAGGAATGGGCAACCCAGATATAAAGTTTACATTTTCCTTGAAGGACTGTTTTTAAGATTTCTGCTTTTATAAATGATGAAAAATAAAATTTAAAAAAAGAAATAGAGAAAGAGGAGCATATTTGTGTGGAAGGAGGGAAGAAAGCAAATTCAGTGCAGATAGGTTGAGACTGAAGTTGTCTATGTACCTTATATCAAGCAAAGGGAGAATGAGTGGAATGGACAGCAGGTGATTTCACTACAGCAGATGTAGGCACCAAATAAAAAGACCATTTGTCTGTTACAATTTCACCTTAAAGAGGGTTAGGAAGTTATATACAAAATAGAATCATCATTGGGGTTAATTTCCAAGCATCACTCTGTAGTCTAATTAGTATGAAAAAGTATAGATATTCCTTTACAATGGACAGATCTGATGGGGACCACCTTAATCAAGTGATGAACTTGTCATCATAGGTACAGGAACATCCTGCTTTACTGCACTTCACTTTACTGTGCTTTGCAGATAATTGCATTTTTTTACAAATCAAAGGTTTGTGGCAACCCTGCAAGACTATCGTTATCATTTTCCCACCAGCTTTTGCTCATGTCTTGTCTCTGTGTCACATTTCAGTAATTTTCAAAATACTTCAATCTTTTTCATTATTGTGATATTCATTATGGTGATCTGTGATCAGTGGCATTTGATTTACTACTACAACTTGCTGAAGTCTCAGACGATGGTTAGCATTTTTTGCAATGTTTTAAAATTAAGGTATACACATCTTTTAGACACAATGTTATTGTACACTTAATAGTCTACAGTGTAGTGTAAACATAACTTCTATATGCACTAGGAAACCAAAAAGACCATGTGATTCACGTTATTGCAGTGGTCTGGAACCAACCCTTCAATGTCTCCAAGGTATGCCTGTAGTGAGACAATCTCATATTAAGTGTCTTCTAATATGATACAAATATAAACAGACAATATCAGTCACTTAAGTGACATTTTTACACCCCACTCCCCACACACTCACCTCTCAAAAATGTTTATCCTGTATGATTTAGAAAAATCCATAGTTTGATCAGAAAAATCCATAATGTAGACTGATCTACAATGAAACTGACCCTGGGCATATGGAAAGAGTCTATGTCACATAGAAGAAAAAACTAAGTGATGGGGGTGGGGAAAGGGGTTTATCATGATTTAAAAGAAATCAATGACAAATATATACCAATTGCAATACATGAACCTTGATGGATGCTAAATTAAAAACAAAGACAATATAGGCAGCATTGAGACAATTTGGAAACATAAATATGGACTGAATATTTGATATGTGTAATTAATAAAAATTTCCTCAAGGTGAAAATGGTATAGGAGACTATTCTCATTGTAGGAGAATTTATGATGAATGATTTGGAGAGGATGTGCCATGAAGACTTCCATTTACATACAATGAGTTCCAAAAGCAGCAAAGAAGTGTATACAATTTGATGAGTTTGGACATATGTAAATACCCATTTAACCATCACTGCAATCAATCCTTGTGTCTCTATTTTTGGGTTTGTTCGTTTGTTTTGTAAGAACACTTAACATGAGATCTACCCATCAACAAAATGAAAAGGCAACTTACTGAATGGGAGAACATATTTGCAAATCATATATCTGATAAGAGGTTAATATCTAAAATATAAAAAGAACTCATAATTCCATAGCAAAATACAAACAATCTAATTAAAAAGTGGGTAGAGAATCTGAACAGACATTTTTTTCCAGAGAAGACATACGTATGGCCAACAGATACATGAAAAGATGCTCAACATTGTTAATTATCAGGAAAATGCAAATCAAAACCACAATAAGCTATCACCTCACACCTGTTGGAATACCTATTATCAAAAAGAAAACAAATAATTTTGGCAAGGATGTGGAAAAAAGGAACACTTGTGCACTGTTGGTGGGAATGTAAATTGATGCAGCCACTATATAAAACAGTGTAGAGCTTCTTCAGAAATTAGAAATAGAAGTACCATATGATCCAGAAATTCCACTTTTGGGTATTTATCCAAAAAATAAAAACACTAATTTAAAAAGTTATGTGCACTCCCATGTTCATTGCAGCATTATGTACAATAGCCAAGATATGGAAAAAACTTAAGTGTCCATCCACAGATCAATGGATGAAGTAATGTAGCATATATTGATATATTTTTATATACTTTTGTCATAAAAATAATGAAATTGTCATTTGTGTCAACATGTATAGACCTTGAGGGCATTATGCTAAGTGAAATAAGTCAGACAGAGAAAGACAAACACCACATAATCTCACTTATATGTGAAATCTAAACAACAAACAAGCAAGCTAAGCTCAAACAAATTGGTGATTGCCAAAGGCAAGGGTTTGGTGGGGAGGGAGTGGGGCTGGGGGGTGAAATGAGTGAAGGGGGTCAAAATTTACAAACTTTCAGCTATAACATAAGTCATGGTGATATAATATACCACATGACAAAATAGTTAAAAATACTGTACATATTGCATATTTGAAAGTTGCTAAGAGACTAGATTTAAAAGTTCTCATCACAAGAAAAAAAATTCTGTAACTATGTATTATGAAAAAAAAAGAAATCTACTCTCAACAAACATTTAGGGGTATAATCCAGTACTGCTGACTACAAGCACTGTGGTGTACAGTATAGCTCTGCAACTAGTTCATCTTACATAACTGAAACTATATCAATTGAACAACTCCCCATTTCTGTCTCCCCCTGACCTCTGGTATCTACTATTCTATCAATATTTGCTTCTTATATGAGTTTCGCTATTTTCGGTTCCTCACAGAAGTGGAATCATGTAGTATTTATCCTTCTGTCCCTGTTTTATTTCCCTCAGCATATACCTTCCAATATATGTGTAGTGGTACCTTATTGTGGCCTTAATTTGCATACTCTGATGTATAATATAGTTGAACATCTTTTGATATTTTTATTGATTATTTGATTACACACTTTTGTGAGGTGATCATTAAAAGCTTTTGCCATTTGTCTATTGGATTGCATGCCTCTTTGATTTTTAATATATATATATAATCTTGCTATAAGCTCTTTGTTTTATATGTATTAAGAATATCTTATCTAAGTTTTAAATTTTCTTTTTTACCTTCTTGTTGGAAATTTTTGACAATAATTTTATTGTTTTACTTTCAGGTTAATTTCTTTAATTTATCCAGAATTGATTTTTCTCCATGTTGTACAGTGGGGTTGTGATTAATTTTTTCCATATAGATATCCACTTGAACCAATATTATATGTATTAAATAACTGTAATTTTCAACCTTCCCTGCAGTATCACCTCTGTCATAAACTGGTTGAACATATATTTTTGGATTTCTGTTTGTACCTCTATTTCATTCTCTTATGTATTTTTTTCTCTTCATCTATCCCTGTCAGATAGTGCATTAGACTGTGCTAGACAGGGTTAGTGTGATAACACTGCTGTAATTTTTCTAGATTTTTAACAAGGAATGATATTTGGTACTCTATATTCTTCAACTTTGTTTCCCTTCTTATTTAAGGTTTCCTTTCTATTATTAACTTTTTCATTTCCATATGAGATGTATAATCTCTGTTAAATTTTATAATCAGAACCTGCTGAGGTATTGATTGAGACTGTACTGGATATAGACAAACAGCTGGGTAGAAAGTACTTTTATTGTCTTTCTTGTACTAACTGGAATTTCCAATTTTTATATGACCATATATACAAAAATATAGAAATAGTTATGGAAGGCAAGATGAATATAGACAAGTATATATATGAATATAGACAAGAATATAGACAAGTATATCTATATATGAATATAGATATCTTATAAGCATAAATGAAGGAATGTATGACTGGCAGAGGATTAAATCAGAAATATATATTGATTTAAGGACTTAATTCTCAGAAATGGGAGGTTTGAATGTATTGAAAAAAATCAACTTTTCATTGTTTTCCTTTGAATATCCTACAGTAGTGATATATGTCAACATTCTGATTTTTGCTATTTTTATTATTATGGACATTTGGATCAGGTAACTTTTGTGACAAATGCTCTGTCACTCTCTATATAGGGTATCTCCAGGACAACCATCAGATGCAATGATTTGCTTTAAAGACTCACAGGATTCAGGAGTGTAGTACTCATGGTTACAGCTTATTACAGGAAAAAGATAACAGTTAAAATCAGCAAAGAGAAAAGGTGAGGTGCATGAAGGAAGTCTGGAAGAAATTAAGTGCAAGATGCTGGTACCCCCTCTCTGTGGATTGTCATAGGATATGGTTATTTCTTCCAAGAAGGATATGTAACAACATGTGCAAAGTGTTGTCAACCATGGACACACCTGAGCTTTGTCTGGGATTTTTATTGGGTGAGCCATGTAAGCACTTAATGTCTGCATGACTGACCTCAGATATTCAGACTCCCAGACCACCAGAGCAAAAGCAGTTAGTCACCATTAATTACATTGTTAGCATAAACCACCTGGTCATACTGGTAAGGTGTGGCTCAAGGCCTCAGGAGTACAGAAACACTTATCAGACTGATTATTTCAAGAGCTTTATTCCCAAGAGCTGACCAAAGGCCAGTCCTGGAAATAGGCCCTTTTTGGGAAAGTACAGTTTTAGAGAAACCCAACCCTGCTGAGTTAACCTTCTCCTGTATACTACCCTGTGAGTTTTTATATGGTGTATATATACTCCTGATGTTTGGGAAATATTCTGCTAAAGTCCTAAGTTTACTCCAAGGTGAAAAGAAAATGCAGGTGATTTTTTAAAATAGCTCTTAACTTGGCTTTATTATTAATGTATTATTTTATTATAATATTTTTCATTATATTTATTTGTAATATGCTGTGTCTATACATGTGTGTACATATATACTCAATGTTCTGAATTCATTATCATATCCAAGAATATGATTCTACTTCTATATTTGTGTGAAAAGATTTCATATTTAAAAGAATAATATATATACTTTTCTTGGCATTCAATTATCTCTAAAAATAAGTTATTCTCCCACATTTATATTCACTATTATGTCTAGTGAGTGCATTTTTGTCTATTTCCTTATCGTTCTTGGACCTTTAAATTTATGATGTCTAAGTTTATACATTTAATATAATGTTTATTGATATTGTCTCAGCTCATTAATATTCTTAAACTTACTGCTGTAAATATATTCAACTTAAATTTTAATAAACATTTCTGGTGTTTTGACTGATCTGGTTCTTGATCTTGCTGAGTCATATCTACATAACCATTACTTTTTTGAGCTTATTGTGGTCATACTGTTAGATTATAAAGTTAATAATTTGTATTAGGTAAAAGAGGTATATATGGAGATGATAGATGAATTGGGGATGGCATCAAATGATTATTATTAGGTATCATCAGAGATATGCAAGTCAACCAGTAGAACATAAAAATGAGTTCAGGAATAGATCCACACATGCATGGTCACCTGATTTACAACAACTATGGACAGCTTTCCCGTGCAATAGAGAAAGGACAGTCTTCAATAATAATGCTTAATTAATTACATATGGACCAGAAATGATTCTTACAAAAAAGGATTCTTACTATTACATAATAGTATAATAAAAAAATCAGTTTAGGAAAATTAGTAGTTATCAATGTATGGTTTAAAATATTAAGCCTTTTACTTGAAAATTTTAAAATAATATATTTATGATATTATAGTAGGTGAAGATTTCTTATTTAGCAGGGGCAAAGTGTTTGCCATAGGGAAAAACATGATAAATCATACTGCATTAAATTTAAGAAAGTATGTTCATGAAAAGATACCATTAAGGAAGTAAAAATCTAAGAACACAGTGAAAGAATATATTTTTGAAATATACATCTGAAAAAGTCTGTGTATGTAATATACATAAAGGAATATTATATAAAGAAATAGAAACATATGACCTAATTTAAAATAATAGGCAAAAGACTTCATGAACACTTTGCAAAAATGGATATCTCAAAGACCAAAAGGCATATTTAAAAAGTTGCTTTACTTCATAAATCCTTATGAACGCAATTCCCTGGAATGCTTATCAAAAAGCTTAAAATGAAAAAGACTGACAATACTTAGTATTAGCTAAATATAGAGAGCAACCAGTATTCACATCTGTTGCTGGTTGATGTATAAATTGCTACAAGTATTTTAGAAAATTATTTGGCAGTATCTAATATTAGCATAACCTATGACTCAGCAATTTCACTTCTAGGTATATTCTCAACACAGATGAGAATATATTCACCAAAACAAATATATCATGTGAGCTGAAGTGGCACTATTCATAAGGGTATGAACAAAAATCTGTACAAGTATCCTTCGTATCCTTCAAATTGAATGGTCAAATAAACACTCATATATTTATACCATGAAATACTAAACAGCAATAACTGAAAGACATACATGCAGGCATACAAGAACATGAATCTTAATAATATTATGGCTGAGAGAAAGAAGCTACAAAAGAATATATACACTTGTATATTTATATGAATTTCAAAAAGAGCAATAATGACCTATGTTCTTAGAAATGGTCATAGAATGAGCTATGCTTCAGATCATGGTATAGTAGTGAATAGGATCAGACATGAGAGCTTCTGAGGTTCCGGTAATGTTAATGTTGTGTCTCTCGGTCTGAGTGTTCATTACATGATGTGTTTACTTTGTGATAATGCATCCAGCTATATAATTTATTACATGTACAATTTTCTTTATGTACATTTAACTTCAATGTACATTTAATTTTATTTTAAATCAATATAAATTTTTAAAAATTAAAAAAAAACATTGTGATGTGACATGTCTCAGTTATAAAATAATTTTATATAAAATAAATGCTTTATTGATACTATAATTATTATGGATTAATTCCATAGCATTTCCTTCATTTTTCTAACTCACTCTTCTTCTATATTTATTTGATCATGCCGTGACATGATAGGTTTTTAAAAAAATAATTTTATTGCTAATACATTCCAGCTCCATTTTGCAATATAAAATTCGAAGAAATAGAATTTCAACCCAAGGTTTCATGGATCAAATGGA
The DNA here is from genome assembly GCF_963455315.2 of Globicephala melas. Taxonomy (NCBI): domain Eukaryota; kingdom Metazoa; phylum Chordata; class Mammalia; order Artiodactyla; family Delphinidae; genus Globicephala; species Globicephala melas. Next base: position 21,479,910 of record NC_083317.1, on the reverse strand, counting down.
ATTTCTCAGAAATCAGATTCCAAATGGAAAAAACTTTACATTTGCAAATAAAATTGATAATTTTTGAAGTACTGAAAAAAACTTAAAATTGTAGAATCAGACTCAAATACATTTCTGTACAATTATTAGGAACAGAGGTGGAATAGATGAGCACTGCCAGTAATTAACACCCCTCAGTATGGCACTCAACCAAGGATGCATTTGAGTTGGTGGATAAATACTTCTGCCTTCTGGAATCTGGGTAAGACAACTCTGTGCTATCTCCCGGAGATTTTCACTCAGATAAAGGTCCAGTTAACCACAGCAATAACTTGCTCATCAATGCCTTCTTTATTGGTCTTTTTCCTTTTTCTGTCTCACTTCCCCCTTCCCCTATCATCTCCCTGTATCATTCCTGAATTCACCTCCCAATTAAACTTCATGCATGACAATTCTTGTATCAAGTACTGTTTCTGAACAAAATCTAATACAATGCTAAGCTGAAAACAGAATTAAACTCATATAACAAATCTCACTAGTATATCTATAAGACTATTGAATTTGGAGAACAGTTTTAGAGGAATTCTCTGAGAAACATTCTGGTCCTACCCACAGTTAATGCTTCAGCCTATCTCCTTGCAAATATGAAAGACCATAAATTAGGGTAAGAGAAAAAGGCAGGCTCTACAATTTTTATACTGTTCAAGTTAAAATTCTTTTTTTATTATGAGATATATAGAGCAATATGTTTTCTTTTAATTATAGTGGACAATAATTAATTTGTTTTATTAAACTGTCACTTTTCTCTTTTTTTATGATATATAGTTATTTCTCTCCCTCCTTTTTTTGTTCTTGATTATTTGTGTTTTTAACTATCAGAAAATTTGCAGTTTTATAAAAACTGTCCTATTTCATATGAGGCACCTCAAATGATATTAGGATGAATTGGAACATAAATAAAGAAATAATAATACTAGAAAAAGAAACATAAAGAGTATTATGCCACATGATTTTCCTAGCAATTGTTTCCTGTCAGGGATCTAGGATATCATTTAGTCTGTAACTCTGTCAGTGTATAAAATGCAGTGAGTGTTCCATAACCAATTTCTTCAAACAATATTTATGACTCTTTTCTTGGAAAAAATGTGAAGATGTTAGGCATCAGCAACTCAGAAGCACTTAGAAAATGACCAGAGCAGAGATGAGAACAACATGTCAAATAAGGCATCTTTGCTGCCAAAATAACTTGTTTTTTAGCTCAAAGACTTCTAACTTACATTGAATAATTTACAGGTAGCTTACTTCAGTTCTTCTTAAATCACCTACATTGTCAACAAGAGCAAGAATTCCTAACAACAGGCAATGAAAAGTAAAAGAACACATAAATACCTATATATTTTACTGTCTGGAGAAAATTTAGAAACACTGCCAATACTTATTTTTCTTCCCCTCCACCTTCATTCCCTGAATTCATTAAAATAAACAAACGAACAAACAAACATAAGCAAGAAACTTTGAAGACTATTCACTACAAAGTGAATCAGCTATACATATACATATGTCCCCATATCTCTTCCCTCTTGTGTCTCCCTCCCTCCCACCCTCCGTATCCCACCACTCTAGGTGGTCACAAAGCACTGAGCTGATCTCCCTGTGCTATGCAGAGAGAATCAGTTTTGAACTGGGAGAGAACTCATAGTCATAGAGAAAAAACACTAGGAGTGTAAGAGACACATTCATAGAAATTTGTACATTCTCAATACTTATTATGTCTGAATTACACCCTATTTAGAAGAGAATGCTGGAGGAAGTGAAGAATGTGATGAGAAAGATTAAATAGCATCAGCCTCCTTATGAAGACCATGCATACCAAAGTCACCAAAAGCCTTATAGCCAGATGTTGTCTCAACTGGAGCCCTATGGCATTAAAAGTAACTTTTTCTCCAGTGATTATCTGAGGTTATCTTGGCTTTGCTCCAAAAATCTCCTATTTGTAATTGCTTAGCCTCCCTAAGAGACATAGACATGCCACAGACGCTTCAGTTACTCAATTGAGTCACAGGGGATAAGTGGCAGAGAACGATGTACAGCAAGAGAGCACCTTCCACTCAGAGCTCAACTCAATGCCCATGTTTCAAATGAACTGCTTCATGGTTACCCACAGTCCTTTGTTCTTCAGGTCTTTTCAGCATGATGTGAATGTAATGAAAACGATATTCTCTGTTGTATTCAGAAAGTTGACGTCCTTGTGGACTAAATTATTTCACAAATGTAGAAAATTGCCATATACCTGAGGCAATATGTTTTTGTCCCTGTCATGCGAAATCAAACTTCTGATATTCTCTGTTTATCAGAGTAGGGGAAAAGAGATATTCAAGATTAATTGCTGTATATCTGATACCAGTACCATTGAATTGATTTGATCCAGTTAGAAGAAGACACCAAGAAGAAAACTATAATTGAGCCACAGAGGTATCACCATCCCTGCATCTTTCTAATCTTTGGCGATAGTACTGACACCACCACATAAAGGTGTGCGCATGCGCACACACATGAGGATCTGGTATTGCTTATAATTTACTATTGTCAGGAGGGAGGAATTCCAATGATTTCTACTGAAACATATAATAAAAATAGCTAGATCTTACTTCATGGTTCATGGTCTGGGATGATAAACTCAGGGCCTAATATGAAGGGTCATTTTAGTCAAAAATGGGTTATCACCATACACTTATATGCTTCTTTCTGTGATATCTTAGGTAAGCATCTTGGGTCCCTAAAATTGGTATTATTGTAGAGTTAAATTTCAAGATTTTTTTCAAGAGCACCAATGATTATGCTTTTTGTAAAGCATAGTTACACAGGTAAATACCCAAAATTTAGAGACTGGAAGAAATGGAAAAATGATAAGATTATGTACTTAGAATGATATAGTATAGTTATTCTCCAATACTGCATTTTTAAGGGACACTGAAGATTAGAACTGACTCATATTTGGGAAACTGGTAAAAGGTCATTACACTCTAAATCAGATATTTACGAACTTTAGCCAGTGGGCCAAATTCAGTTTGATTCCTGTTTCAAATAAAGTTTAGATGGAAACACTCAGTTGGTTGCAAATGGTCTTTGTTTGCTTTCACACTACAGTGGCAGAGTGGAGTAATTGTAACAGAGGTAATATGGCCCACATTGTCTAAAATATTCATCATTAGGCCCTGTACAGAATAATTTTAGTAACCTCTGCTCTGATTTCCTTTATATAAGCTAAATAGTATTTTACTGTTTCTATCAGTTTAATATCTAGATGCATAATGACGCAAAGCAAGGTATCTCGACGAAATATACCAATATTTTCCAAATTTGCCTAATCAAAGAAGCTTCTGGGAAAATATATATATACAGACCCAGGTTCACTATGTAATATTCTGATTTAACATCTCTATGGTAAAATTAAGATATATGAATTTTGTCAAAAGAGTCATACATGATGATTATGAGAACTTTGAAAAGAACAGAGAAGACCACTTACAGATAACTACTTATTTTAAGCTTGCTTTACTACTAAGAATATTAAGTATAATTAAGCCAATTCAGGTTCAGGTGGTTAAATGCTCCCAGTTGGGAATACTATTTTAGGATGCTCCTATCCCCACTGAATTTAGAGAGTTTGTTTCAATTGTGTTTTTCCAAACCATACTCCCTGAGATTCTCATGTCACCAAAACCTGATGTGACCTGATAGACATACTGGACAGGAAAACACATGATTCTTCCATATGTATAGTAGATTTTTTTGTTTTGGTTTATGCTTTTTGTGTGCTTATGTATATGTGAGTGTGTGTGTGTGTATGTGTGTGTGTTTTGTGTGTGTACTTGAACACACTAAGATGGCCAGAGAATGCTGTTCCCAAATTCAATGAATTTTCCTGTCCATGACTGACTTGGCTTTTCAGCAGTACTTTATACATTTATGTAGAACAAAATATACCACACAATTTCTCACTCTTTTAATCCCTAAAATCTAAAATCCCAGTCCTATTTGGCATATCTCTAAATATCTATGTAATCTGGCTACTTCTATCAAATCAATCTACCAACATTCTAATCTAAAGTCATTATCATCTCTTCCTTTTAAATTGATTCACTTGTTTCACTCTTGTCTGTCTGTGAGATACACTGGTATAGTCAGAATCTTTCTTTCCAAATCAGTAAAAATAATATTATATGTTTATATATAATTCTCCCATGGATTCCTATTGCCCATAGGATACTTCCAAACTCCTCAGTATAATTTGAGTTAGACTTCAATTCAGCTCCTGTCCATCCTTCAGTCTCATCATTCTTCACTCTCCCTCTTGCCCAGTCATCATGTGTACTGTGCTATCTCTCAGACAAGGGCTACGGACATGCTGTCCCATCTGCCTAGAAGACACCTCTTCTGTTTTCCTCTCACCATATTCATTTCAACTATTTTCTGCTTGAGATCTTCTAAAATACATGTGTAAATAAGAGGAGACTGCTTTAATACCAATCACACTTGAAATGATTTATTCAGTGTTATAAACTCCATAAGAGATGGGACCTTGCTTGCTCACTAGCTCCTGGGTAATTATCTGCACAAAGTGGCAATATGTTTGTGTTGAATAAGATGCCTTTTCCCCCAATATCTTTTTTGCATTATTTTCATTCACTTAGATTTATTATAAATGAAACATATGAAATTCAAGTACTCCCCATTGACCAACTACTTTAAGAATTTTAAGAACTGAACTCAGATTTCTTTATAATGAGTTAATCAGAATTTTTTTCTTTTTACTCTCTATTTACTATGTTTGAAAAATGTTGATGCATTTCCTATACTGATTTAATAAATTTGTTTGTACTAAATAATTATTTAAATTAGAAATACAATCACAAGTTCAGGCAATTTATAGCTATTTGGATACACAAATTTCACAGGTACAACTGGGAGCTGTGAAAATTCTCAAACATTCAGAAGACCAGCCTATGAACACACATAAGAGACTGCTCAAAATAAGACTAATACCATAAGCCCACTGAGTCTCATTTCTTTTCTTCTAACTAGGATCATGAGGTTCAGATACAAAACACACTCCCATATGCAAACTAAGATTTTGTCAGAAAAACATACTGTAGAATTTCATAGCACACAAAACTATTTACAGTATTTTCTAACAGTCACCCTGTACAGCTATAATAGCAAAAAGGTAGATGTTGGTTGATATCAAATTCCCAGTGAACACCACTTTTTCAGTTTAATAAAACACATCAGAAAACAACTAAAGTAACATTATTTGGAAAATTTTAATAGGTTGTTTCATTAATAATCTTTGTATAAACTGCATTACTCTGCTTGTCCTTAAAAATAAATTACTTGCTATAATCTCACAGGTGATGGTTACAAAATAATGTGCCAAAAAACCTTTGCTTCTTAGCCACGTTGCCATAGATTAATTGGTAATTAACGGGGAATATTATGCTTACACATTTCTTTCCCTGAACACTTTCCAAATAGGTCATTTTTTCAGAGTAAAATGAGGTATGTAGCCAAAAATGCTAATCCCTACATAATTATACATAATGCTTAAAGAAAATGTTGATGGGCAATTGGTCACAAAAAAGGAAAGGAAATAAAAAAGAGAAGTACATTTATGCTATAGTTAAACTTAAGGAATGATAAGTCCCAGTAAGTTAAGTCAATGAAATTTACCATGTTAGTCCCTGTGTGGAATGAGAACTAATATATGCATTCGTGGGTAGTGGGGTAGATCCAGTTTCTTCCATCTTCTATAACCAGGGTAATATTTGTTGAATGTACCCAGATCTGGGAAGCAAAAGTCAATGACAAAAAGTATTAACAGGAGAAAGGAACAGAACTCCATTTCGATGGAGTTTAGATACAGGAAAACAATATCTATTTCTCTCTCTCTGTGACATATATATCTTTGTGGCATAATTGTTATATATGGCAAAACAAACTAAGTCTCACAAGCACTATGTAAAACAACTGTTAAAGAGCCTAGTGTGAAAGGGAATGGTGACTGGAAATTTAACAAAACAGTTGCCATCTTTTAGTATTTTGTGTATGTTAAATGACATTAACATTAATTTTCTTTCACATCATAGTGAGATCGCAATAAAGGAGGTTTACTAAAAGCGAGTATATATTACTTAATTGGTTTGTTTTAAGGATTACAAATTTCTTTATAAGAAAGGATCTCAGTTCTTTCCAAATTCTCCTTCCCAGGTGTCTACAGAACTCAAGACAGAGGGGTGTATGAGGTATAGTCCAATGACACTCTTGATTAATCCCAGCCACTTTTCCTACTCTACATGCAGCCTTTATACTTCCTTTTTATAAAGATAACTCTGGTAGAGAAGTAGACAATGGACCAGAGAGGAAATCCATGGCAGAAATCCAAATGATAAATTAGAAAGGTTAAATGAAGTTTGGGGTAAGTCGCAATAGAAATGGAAAAGAAGGAAGGAATTCAGGACAGATACCAGCAGTAGACAAAAGGACAGTATATCATAACAGTTAAATTGGGCATCAAACAAGTAGCTTGATAGCTGTGTGACCTTGGGCCAGTTATTTATCTAATATTTGGTTTCTTTTTTCAAAAATGGGGATAATATTTGTACCTTTCTACTTAGTTTTATTATGAAAATTAAATGAGTGAATGTATGAAAATACAGAATTGACCAAATTTGGTGACTGCTGAGCTCCAGGAGGAAAGAGACTGTCTCCACATGCAGCCGTTATAACAAACTTTAAAAATACTTATAGATAAGGCAGCAAATACAGGTTCTAATCAGGTGGTATATATATGAGCTAAATGACATTTTTATTGAACTTCCATATCTCTTTCTATCATTTAAAGCTGCCTTGATAGATGTTTTTTTAATAAAAACAATCTTGTGATAGATTCAACCTTAAGAATTCAAACTTTGTGGAAAGATATGTGTGTTCAAGCCAGAGAGATTCCTCTCAGATATATTTTTTTCCCATTAAAATAAGAAAACATGGTGAAGTATGTGAAATTTCTCCTTTAGAAATTTAGAAAAAGGGTTTCTGCTTTAAGCCCTAGGTTCTTTTAGATACTGGGAAGGTATATATGCTAATTTCCACAGTTGCTTCACAATTTTACACTCCTTTTTCAGAAATAATAGTAAAAAGAAACCTTATTGAAAATGAATACATTACTTTAAAATAGACTGCATTTTTGCCATAAATATTTCTATAAAAAGTAATTGAAGTTTATTATCATGGCTGTGATAAAAGTATTAATATCAGAGGTTGAGGTCTATGCAATACTTTCTAAATAATTATTCATAAGGAATATGTATGTTAAGATTGAGTTTGTGTGATAATGATTTTTACATTTACTAAATTGGTTTTGTGATAGATGTTTTTCTCTAAACCTCTATTTGACAATCACTCCATATATATTACAAATATTATTTTCCTAATTATACAGCAAAGACTATTACCACTGTCTGTCACATAAGATTTTCACAGCTGATGTCTTATTTTTACTGTAATGCTTAACCTTTAATTTAAAATCATTGCATTTTCCTCAAAGTACCATGTTTCTTTAATGAACTTTGAATATCATAAGCAAAAACTTTTCTTTGGAGAAATTTGGATGAATAATTATGGTCTCATTAAAATTCAAAGTCTTCAGAGATCCTCCTAATCATCCTCCTGATGATTTTCTAGTAAAGTGAGTACAATGTCTTTCATCATTCTCGAATTGAAGAGTAATATTCTTTTCAATCTATGTAAAATACACAACATTTTGAGATAGTTCACATTCTCTGCCACTTCATGGTCACAAAAATAATTGCTTGGCAGTGTCCTCTGAGGATTCTTCTCTATAAAAATGTATAGATTTATAGTGATTCAACCTAAAGAATTCGAGTATAAAGGTTTTTGACTTACTGCCTTCTGAACAGATTCATATCTGTAAATGGTAAAATCTAGTTATATAGATCATTAATTTGTCTATGCTTGAGAAGTAGTTAATACCAGTAAGCCTAAATCATTTCACTGAGGCCTTGATCTAGCACAGACTTTTCACTGAAAGTGTTTTCTGTGATGTATTTTTAATGATAAATAACTTCAGTTCACCTGAATATGCTCACAAAATAACTAATGCACTTCTTTTGGAACAAAATTCCAAAGTATGATTCCATCTTTTTCTGTTTAAACACGCATCTGCAAATAACAGCTTGAACTGTGTAGCACATTACAATAAACAGTTGCCACGGACATCTCTGACATCAGCATGGCAACACAAAGTACTTCCAATCCTGGCCCTGTAGCACTGAAAAAATCAAACCTTACTCATTTGCCAATTTTATTTTATTTTTTTTTTACACTATAATCGGAGACGAATGAGTGTAGAGATGGGGCAAGTCAGTCAGATTCAAACCTTTTCTTCTGGACTAGTACTAACAACACAATGTTCTGGAAACCAAACTCTTCTGAACTGTGTCATTTTATCAAATAAGGCATTCTTTAGCTTCAAAATGTATTAACTTAGAGAAAACAACGATTGCTTTAGTTATTCATTGATTTCTTCCTCCAACATATATATTTTTGGGGGCCACAAACGTTCTGTGTCCAACAAATTACAAACTCTGAAAAACTCGATTACCATGGAACCACAAGGCATTGTATTACTGTGCAATGTCACGTGTCAAAATAACATCAAATCAAATCAAATTTTCTTGATATACTTTGTTGTTTTATCATTAATATGGCATACATTACTTATTTCATTTGTTATGTTATTTTGTTACTGTCATAAAATTTAATGGATCATTTTTTTATCAACTTTTACAAGTTTGTGAGACTCCTTTACACTACCTACGTTAATTCAACTGTGCATTATATCATATGTGCTTCTGTTGCTATTCTGTCATAATATGGGGGAATACAACTGAATTATTATAAAATAATTTAAACATTAAAATAGGTGGAAAAGCAGAAATACCTATGTGCCTTAAAGAAACAAGCCAAATTTAATGAATTAGAGGACATTAACATTGAACTTAATTTTCTAAACTACAATTTAAAAATACTCCCTTAATATCTTATGTGTAAAAAGGCTATATTTGGGCTTCCCTTGTGGTGCAGTGGTTGAGAGTCCGCCTGCCCATGCAGGGGACGTGGGTTCATGCCCTGGTCTGGGAAGATCCCACATGCCGCAGGGCGGCATGGGCCCTTGAGCCATGGCCGCTGAGCCTGCGTGTCTGGAGCCTGTGCTCCGCAGCGGGAGAGGCCACAACAGTGAGAGGCCCGAGTACCGCAAAAAAAAAAAAAAAAAAAAAAAAAGGCTATATTTGTCAAAGTACATATACATTATGGAGACATGTGCTTTATTTTCATCACTGGGGTTGACTGGATAAGCTGACAATGATTTGGATGATAATGAGCAGGCAATTTTAGATGAAGTGCAATCAGTCAACAATTCATATAACATTTCAGACCTTCCCTTCTCAGAATATTAAGCCAAACAATATGGTGGAGTTACTGAACATGCTCATATACGAAGTAAATTACTCTAATGACATAATTATGTAACATGAGGAGAACCTGAAATGAAAGTAATCACTTTGTGGTTACTTCAAAGGCACTTGTATGAGAAAACAATACATTGAGAACTAAGGCAGAGAACCCAGTAACTTTATTACTTTAAAATTATCTGACATGATTTATAGCTCCAGTAAATTTCTTAAATGATAATATATAAAAACACAGACATGTATCAAATATTATATTGATGTCCTGAAGGGAAACATATCTGAAAAGCCAGTAAGTTTTTGATGTACTCTTAAGTCTAAAATCCTTTTATGGATATTACTTTGCCATTAGAAGAGATGATTTTTGAAGTTATAAATACATATATGAGAGCAAACCGTTTTTTATTTTCAATCTGTGTACACAAAGATATCACTGTTGTTTTTGTTTTCTTAAATCATCATTTATCATTCCTGCTTAAAGCAGTTAATTATCTCCTAGGTATGACTAAATTTCTATTCTCCTGAAAATAAGTTGGTCTTGCTTGAGAAGTGATATTAAGAATGTTAAAATATAATGAAGGTCAGAAGCTGATAGAATCTGAAATTTAATACTGTTTTATAATCAAGAATTTCTATTAAAGTGGCCGTACACTATTTTGCAAGTTCATAGAGACTGAAAAGTGTATTAAATAGAATTGACCCTTGAACAATGTGGGGTTAGGGGCACTGAGGCCCCCACATTAATTCATGTTTAACTTTACAATTGGCTTACTGCATCCTCAGTTCCGCAACCCCAGATTCAATCAACCTCGGATCGGGTAGTACATATTTATTGAAAAAAATCCATGCGTAAGTGGAGCCACACAGTTCAAACCTGTGTTTTCAAGGGTCAACTGTTATATTAAATAATCTTTCATTTTGACAGATTAACTTGAAATAAGTAAGCCAGTTCCACATATATTAAGTCGTTCCTTCTTTCCACAAGTAAGACCACATATATTGTTCCAGACACTGTGCTTAGAGCTGTAGACTCCAACAGGAATTCAATGCAGTACCTATTCTCAAGGAGTTTATTGTTTAATGGCAGAGACAGTTTTATACACAAATTATTATTAAACAAGTCAGTACTTCAGAAGTAGATAAAATTTAGGAATCTTCTGCATTGTCTGCACCAGAAGACAATGCAATATTGTAAAATACAACGAAACCGTGAAGTAGGGAGAAGTTAAGTTGGCTGTTTGTTAACTGGATTATTTCCTGCTTGTCAATCATATTCAGGTTGAAGAAATTCTGAATATTTCACAAATTATATTCAGTCAGTAGTTGGAAACATGAGTGTAACTTCCAGAGACATGTCTGAACTGAGATATGGTTTTGGGAGAAAAAATGTACATGAATGACAAACCCAGTTCACAACTTGTTAGTTTTGCGAATTTATGAAAGATGTTTACTTAGCTAAGACTCAATACCTTAAACTAAAGATAATGATAATAAAAGTAGGCTGCAAATACATTAAGAGTCCCCTCATTGACCAGAGGGGATTTTTCCGTCACCTTGTATCTGGGCTGACTTTGACCAAAACAGTGCACCTGAAATGAATTGATACCATGTTAGTTCCAATCCCAGAGAACTGGCAGCAGCAACTTGCTCCTTAGAAGCCCTGAGTGACTGTGTATAAACAGTGACTACCCTGCTGAGTCATGAGCAGTAGGAAGTTCAACTGTCCAGTCAGAGAGGCTCTGTAAATACATGAAGAGGGGTGGGGGTCAAGATGGGTCTGGACTTCCCTCTACCCAATGACAGATCAGTCATGTGAATAAAGCCATTGGGACTCTCCACATAAGACTGGCCACCAGCTGAATATTACCTAGTTTTGTCAGGTAGAACAAAAGAATTGCTCAGCACAAATGTCTAACTCACAAAATCATAAGATATAAAAAGTAAAATTTGTTCACTGTGTTTTAATTTTAAAAAAAAAAGAGCACCTTGGCTTATTTTCAGGGATATATAAGCTAATATATTTGAAAGTTTGACATCATGATGGAATCCTTAGCAAATTTACTTCTTAATGAATTCATTGGTCAGTACTGTTGTGAATTCAGTAGAGCCGAAAGAACACAGAGTTCTGAATGAAATCCTAATCAGCACCAATATTACTAGGTTGTCAGCAAAATAAGAGACAGAAAGAGAAAGAGAGAGAGACAGAGAGAGAATAGGGATCATCAGAGGAATGAGCAGATTTACAGAAGTCTGATGTCTCTAAAGTAAAGAAGGGGCACAATTAGGTAGGCAGGGATAGAGGTAATTCCTAATACTATTGAAGAGCTTTGGCTATGAATAAAAAATAAATGGGAGGGGAGGAGGTAGAGATATTAGATATAGAGAGTGCAGTCCTCTCTTTTTAAGAGTGGATGAGAAAGAAAATAAAGGTTAAATGGGGATAAATATATGTTTTTAAAGATAATACCAAATCTGTCTCCCAACAAAGTGAGAATGAGGATCTGAAATGAAGTAGTTCTACAGTAATCAAGTCAGTGTGGTATTGGCAAAAGAATAGAAAAACAGATCAATTGACTAGAACAAAAAGTCCAGAAGTAGACCCACATAAATATAATCAACTGATCTTTGACAAAGGAGAAAGGTGATGCAAGCAGCAAAGATAGTCTTTAAAAACTTCTGTTGTATTTAACACACCATTGTAAAGCAATTATACTCCAATAAAGATGTTAAAAAAAAACAACACAGTGGGATTAAAACAAAAAACAAAAAAAAACTGCTGTTGAACAAATGGACACCCACATGTAAAAAAGTGAATCTAGGTAGAGACCTTACACTCTTCACAAAAGTTAACTCAACATGGATTACAAACTAAATGTGAAACACAAAACTATAAATCTCCTGGAAGATAACATAGGGAAAAATCTAGATGTTCTTGTGCTAAGTAATGACTTACTAAATATAACACCAAAGGCATAATTCATGAAAAAAGAATTGATAAGCCTAACTTCATTATAAACCTAAAAATTTCTGCTCTACGTAAGAAACTGTCAAGAGAGTGAAAGGATAAGCCACAGATAGGGAGAAAATATTTGCAAAAGATCCTTGTGATAAAGGAATGTTGTCTAAAATATACAAAGAACTCTTAAAATGCAACAATAAGCAAACAAACAGCACAATTAAAAATTGGCCAAAGATCTTAACAGATACCTCACCAAAGAAAATATACAGATGGCAAATAAGTATATCAAAAATCATATGTCATAAGGGAAATGCAAGTTAAAACAACAGATAACACTATACATCTATGAAAATGGCCAAATATGCAACACTGATGACACCAAGCGTTGACAAGAATGTGAAGCAATAGGAACTCTCATTTTTTGCTGGTAAGAATACAGACCAGTAGAGCCACATTGGAAAATAATTTGTGTTTTTCTTACTAACAAAAGATATCTTTAGATATGTTTCAGCAGTCATGGCCCTTGTTATTTACTCAATGAAGTTAAAAACTTATGTGGAGAGAAAAACCTACACTTCGATGTTTATAGCAGCTTATTTTGATTGCCAAAACTTGGAAGCAACTAAGATGTCTTTCAGTAGGTGAATGGATAAATAAACTGTGCTACATTCAGACAACAGAATATGTTTCAGTACTAAAAAATGAGCTATCAGGCCAAGAAAAGAGACATGGAAGAAACTTAAAAACTTATCACTATGTGAAAGAAATCAATCTGAAAAGGCTACCTGCTGTGTGATTCCAATATATGACATTCTGGAAAAGGCAAAACTATGGAAATGTTATAAATATCAGTGGTTACCAGGTATTAGGGGGAGGGAGGGATGAATAGGTGGAGCACTGAGAATTTTTAGGAGAGTGAAATTACCATGTACGATACTACAATGATGAATAGATGTTATTATACGTATGTCCAAACAGAATACAGAACACCAAGAGTGAACTCTAATGTAAGCAAACTATGGACTCTGGGTATAGTGATGTCAACATAAGTTCATCAGTTGCAGCAAATGTACTGTTCTGGGGGGAGATGTTGATAATGGGGGAGGTTATGCACGTGTGGAGGCAGGATGTATATGAGAAATCTACCTTCCTTTCAATTTTGTTGTGAACTTAAAACTGCTACTTTATAAAAACTATTTTTTTTTTAAAAGTAGTAGTTCTACGTATAGTGTATCTGACCCATCTTGTGTCCTGCCTCATATTCACTTGGCTCATTTTTAAATTGTAATTGTTGCTGGAACAAGCAGTGGCATGCCTGAGTAAAGTGACAATACCTATGGCCTCTGCACTGAGTATCTCCTGCTTTCTTCCCCAGGGTCTCTACAGTATGGGTGATGATAAAACTGCTCTGGCATTCTGTGTCATGAGTAAACTTGAGAAGGAAATTAAAACTCCTTGAGTTAAAGTTTGAGCATTAGGGTAAGACAGCCAATGGATAAATACTTCCCCTTTTTTTGTTTTACTGGGAAGATATTTCTGAAGTCTATCTTACTTGGTTCTTCAAGAAAAATCTGATTGGGAGGTGTCCAGTAAAAATGTACAGCAGTAGGCTGATGGAGAAGATTAACTGTGGGTGAAGGTCTGCCTTCAGTTTTCAGACAAGTTTGCAGTTGATAGCCTTAAAAACCATTAAAGAAGAAAACATTTTAATGCCAGCATTGGATAAAGATCTGAAGCAGAATGTGACCAGTCTCAGGCTGAGAGAGTTGGGGCAGAGTTAGTTAGTAGAGAATGCAGACACTCTTGTATTCAGAGTTGCAATAAAAGCCTTGTGTAAGCTGACAGGTTTTAGGACATTTGTAGACAGGTAGATGAGCTCTGCTCTAGCTGAGGTTAGCAAAGAGTGTTGTGGGGTGAGATCTTGGGGATTTTAGTAAGGGAGAAAACATGTTATCAGTAGACAAAATAATTTTCATCTAAAGATACATTTTACCTAATGATATATTCTCTGGTATAGCCTAACAAATAAAAAAAAGACATTTACTTTTCATAACACTCAATATTATATGATTGTAATGCATCATGTAGCTAAAATATTTGTAATCATGTTATTTTATAGTGATACCATGCATTTCATCCACAACTTGCAACAATGCATCCTTGGAGAAATACACTTGGGGCTCCAAGTCAAGACGGTGTCTCTCACAATTCAAATTTTAAAAGGGTCTTCTACTCCAATCATCCTTAAAGTGGTGTGTTGTAATCTTCTCATACAACTCAAGTTTTACTTTTAAACTTAATTAGCCCAAATATATATATTGATGGAATGTGTTTAAGAACTCAAGCTATCTAGTAATGAAGGCTTATTTCAAAAAAAATTATATATATAATATATATATATATCAACCAACCAACAACCCAAAACTCATATAGCTGTTAATGAAACAAAGGTTAAATAACAAAGAAGAAGAAAGTGATGAAAAGTGGCCTTGCCTGTATAAATAGCTAAAGAAAAGGCTTGTGTTCTATCCATCAGACTAGAGTCTAGTCAATTTAAGTGCATTTTTTTCTCTTTCTTCTCTTGCTATTTGTCTTCAAAAGTAGACTTTTCTACTCTTTTAAAAAATATATTGTAATATATATTATCGAATTTTTTCTCGTGTATTGAATAGAAGTTGTTTTGGGATAATTCAACTATTTCTCTAATAACTTGTAAAATGACAATAAATATATTTGTATGAGATCAAAATTCATTTAGAGAATAGATAACACCTGAAATTTGTGAATTCTGAGACTAATATAGTTTGAAATAATGCTGAATACTAGTAGGGGCTGTGTAATTTGGATTTGGAATTGTGTGGTTCAGGAGATATGGTACACCTAGCAGCTTCCGCGTAGCTGTCTAAGGGTTTCTCCCCTATTATTTGCAGACAAATACAAACCTATATAAAGCCTCTCTCACAGTTGCCCATATACTGCCAATGCTTCTCCAAAATTAGTAAGTAACTGAAACAATGTCAGCCAACATCAGGTCAGTCACTAACTCTGTGGTGGCTTTCAGTGAGGACACTGCTCCAATAGGAATAATAGTTAATGAGTAGGTCATTGAAATTCTCCCATGGGACTGGAATTATAGACACTGTCATTAACTGTGATAAATTAATTTATATACTGGAATCCACAAAATAGAGGTCACCCTAGTAACTTTGTCTACATCACAAATCTAAACCTTAAACCTAAGTCTTTACATCACAAATCTAAACCTAAGTCAGCCAACACATACAGGAAACACCTGTCAATGAATCTTTTTTTTTTAGATTTTTTTTTTGATGTGGACCATTTTTTAATATAGATTTTATTATTTATTTATTTATTTATTTATTTTTGTCTGCTTTGGGTCTTTGTTGCTGTGCACAAGATTTCTCTAGTTGCGGCGAGTGGGGGCTACTCCTCGTTGTGGTGCACAGGCTTTTCACTGTAGTGCCTTCTCTTGTTGCAGAGCATGAGTTCCAGGCATGCAGGCTTCAGTAGTCATGACTCGCAGGCTCAGTAGTTGTGGCTCGTGGGCTCCAGAGGGTAGGCTCAGTAGTTGTGGTGCATGGGCTTAGTTGCTCCACAGCATGTGGGATCTTCCCAGACCAGGGCTCGAACCTGTGTCCCCTGCATTGGCAGGCAGATTCTTAACCACTGTGTCACCAGGGAAGCCCTGTCAAGGAATCTTAACATAAACCAATCACTAACCTCCAACTCAGCTTTAGCTAGCTTACCTTACACTAGAATATAGTACCTGCTGGCCTCATAAGGAAATCCTGACCTCCTAGCCAATCATGTCCTGTTTCCCAGTTGCCTCTTCTAACACTCTAGAAAATTTACTCTTGTTCCAAATCCCTCAGGAATAGTGCTTCACTGCTTGTGAGGCACTGTACTCACCAATGCATGAATTGTTTTCCCTTAAATGAAAGATATCAAACTTGTTACTAAATTGTATTATTCTTGTCACTTGACTTCTGGTAGATAGAATAGAGACAAAAAGCAGCTGAGCCTCACTAATAGTAGATCTCCTGTTTACAGAGCTGGTTCCTTATTTAATTAGACTTCTGGTTCCAAATTCATGTCTTTCTATTCTTTGAGTCACCATTTCTCTCTTTTCCCCATTCTATCTTTCCTATCCTTTGACATTAGTAAGGTTCTGGGATCAGTTTCTAAGATGTGTGGGTCCTTCCCCATACCACCAAGTAGTTCTCAGACACCAGTTCAGTGTACTACAATTCAACTCAATTCTGACACTATCTACCAGGGGATCATGCCAGATCTCACAGGTTAAAGGCTCAGTCCTAGAAGAGTATCTTCCCACAACCACCACTTTAGACTCCAATCCCAAGTCCAGGTCGTTAACTGTACTTCTGACTGACTAGTTATAAATCAGAGGTTCCAAAGCTAGAATGGCACACAGAACTCATGGAAACACTTCACTTACTAGATCAACAGTTTATCATAAAATAATAACTCAGGAAAGACCATATGGAAGAGATGCATAGGATGAGGCATGGTGAAAGGGAGTGGAGCTTCCATGGCCTCTCTAGGCTCGACATTCTTCCCAGTATCCACATGTTCACCAACCCTATTCTTTATGGGATTTTATGGAGGCTTCATTACACAGGCATGATTGATTAAATAATTAGCCATTGGTGATGGAACTCAAGTTAGAGCTCCCTTCTTTCCCTGGAGGTTAGGGGGAGAGACTGAAAGTTCCAACTCTGTAATTACATGGTTGGCTCCACTGGAAAGCGGCCTCCATCTTCAAATGCCTTATTAAAGTCACCTCATTATCATAGCAAAAGGCACCTTATGGTTCTCATCACTTAAGGAAATTCCAAGAGTTTTAGGAGCAGTGTGCCAGAAACTGGAGCAAAAACCAAATATACATTTCTTATTATATGTCACACTAGGTATATTTTTCTCTCATTTCCTATCATCTGCAAAAACAGAAACATATTTTCTGTTGGCAATTAAAGAGCGTTGCTTGCCATCCAGTTCTACAAGGATGAAGTCACTAGCCACTGCAGGTGCTGACCTTCAGCACACCCTGAAAGGAGTTCAGGGTGGAGATCAGGAATGAGGCACTCTTTGCACTGGGGAAACTGGCAGAACAGACCTCCCTCCAGTTAGATCTTTTCAGGAGAAAATTTACTGAACCCCAATTCTTGCATCTTCCCATACTTAGAAAAGTACTAAAATCATTAACTAAGATATCTGTTCCTCTTGATTAACAAAACCTTTTACCAAGATACATGCTTGGTTGTATATAACCCCTCCACCACAATCACATATATACTGGCCTTCCCACCTTACCTCTTCAGAACAATTTCTCAGAGATCTCCCAGGCTATACAGTCCCAGTAAGGCACTGAATAAACTGGACTAACAACTTTTACATTGTGTGTTTTTTAAGTCAGTACTGTGTTTCCAAAGACAACAAAGAAATATAGCACTTATTGTTTGAGGCAACCAAAATATCTAGTCTTATTTCAAATATGTTTATCAAACAGAGTTGAATGGATTTCACTTGTGGACTGAAAGTAAAACGTATAATGTATGTGTTGTGAGTTTTAGTTTTCTTCTGAGAGCTTACTGAAGACTATAGCCTGGGAAATAGCTCCTCACCTCTGAGGAACTGTGCTGAAGAGGTAGGGAAACAAGCAGTCTCTCTCTCTCTCTCTCTCTCTCTCTCTCTCTCTCTCTCTATATATATATATATATATATATATATATATATATGATTTTAGCTAAGGAATATGTGAGTCACAAGGAACAGATATCTCGGTTAATGATTTATGCTTTTCCTATATATGGGAAGATGTAAGAATCTGGGTTCATTAAAATTCTTCCTGAGATGTATTTAACTATCTAAGGGACCTGTTTTTCCAAAACACAGAGTACCTCAACATGTTTTTCATCTTGAATTCCTTTCAGGGTGTACTGTCAGTCAGGGATTGCAGTGGCTAAGGACTTGATTCTTATATGACTGGAAGGTGGGCAACATTCTTTATTTTACACACTATAAAATTTACCATACTAAATATCTTAAGAATTTGCCAATTGTTTTTTTCACATGTATATTTGACCTACACATTAATGGAATGTGACCTTTGCATTCATGGAAATTTTTTTTGTAGGCTGTGTTTTTAAAATGGAGATAAGTATATTTTTAAAATTAGCTGTCCAAATATCTACAAGAAAATAATACTAAATTAAAAATATAACTGAGTCTCACAGGGAAAATTGATTTAGTTTTATTTCTTGTTGGCTAATATAAAATATGTCATAATTCACTCAAAACACGATGTCATGGAAAATAAAATTAATAAAATGCAACAGTGCAAATTATTTTTCAGTTTTGTATTGCAGTCTGTAAGCAAGAAAAATAGAGAAACAAAAGCAAAACATTTCATCTCACCAAAAATCACTCTTACGTAAGAGATAAAAAGTCACAACTCATTACAAAATTATACTCATGTAATTGCCAGAAATAACCCCATTTATTCAGAAACATAGACATAGTTTAAGAATATTTTTATTTAATATATTTTAAATCCTGTTTATTTTGTGAAAATTTGACAGTTTACTTGTATTTTTAATGTGGGACATCTTTCTAATTTTGGGTGAAGAGTTGGAACAATTAGTTTAAAGTAACTTTAATCTAAATTAGTAATTCCTCCTAGGTTATAAATTGTATAACTCCTAAGGCTTTTCAAAATATTCTGTAAACTAATAAAAACCTAGAAGTTAGAATATTTCCATATATATATGATGAAATAAAAATTCATATTCTAAAGCAAGTCAAGGAAAATTAAACATAAAATTTTTTCTCTGCCTTTTGGCCTCCTCTCTCCCTTCTGCTATGCATGTGTATCTGCATTATGCATTGCCCAAATCTCCCCAATGGTAGAAATACCCATCACCCATGAATAACAACATTCTCGTAGCACCAACAAGGCAACTCCTAAGGAGATAACCTTCCTTCTTAATCTTGTAAGGGGCCAAAATGACCCAGGACCAACTTCTCACTTTGCACACATAGATCTGGATTATGTAAACTGTCAATATGTCATTTAATGTACAGCCCTCTGTCTCAAAAACTTATATAACTGTGCTTTGACCTCTAATGGGTGGAACAGTTCTCAGAGCTTTCTGAGAGGCTACTTCCGGGTTATAATTCTCTATTCGGGCTGAATAAAATTTTCCCTTTCTTTCTTAGATCAACAGATTTTTTCATCAACATATAGTAGGTGCTCAATAAATATTTGCTGAGCACAATTTCCAGCACATATGGTTACATCTTCTTATTAAATGAAAGTTTATTGCAATCCTAGATCTAGAAATTCTTCGCCACCTCTGGTTTATGAAATGCATGGTATTTAAAACTGCATTATTTGCCAGAATGTTTCTGTTACATTTTGACATAATTCTTGTACCCTTATCAATGGAATGACGGAAACAGTATTGTTTATAACAAACAATACTTTAAAAATGGATAGAGATTTATACTTTTTATTTGAATGAGAAGGACATTTAAACATCTACTTTGATCAAATGAAAAAGCTTTAAAATCAGTTACAAGTCACTAAGTGAGTACTAGCAGAAGACAAAAACAAAAGGTAATAATGCTCTTTTAGAACAGCGTAAACATTTATAAAATACAGTAGAGAAAACTGTACTCACTGTAAAAACTAAAAAAAACATTAAGAAATTCAGAATCAGTGATAAAAAATATATGACTTGTATATGAAGGAAAATACAACATTTGTTAAAAGAAAATCTATATTTTTAACATGTTTGGGAAAACTACAGCCTACATGTCAACATGGCTTGCTGGCAGTTCTACCTTAGATGGGCAATCATCCAGTCAAGCAGCTTGATCAGCACAGGCACATACCCTTGGATTGATCAACTCAAAGTAATTAACATGCCAATGGTCTTTCTTATCTTCTGTTCTCCTTTTTTTTCCCCAAAAAGATAAATAACCAAGGGCTTAAACCTTATGTTCACAAAAGAGGAAATACATATAACTGCATTTTTTAAGGAATATTTTTTTAAAGAATTACTACCTCTGTATCTCAAGTTAGTAAATATATATAAACATAAACATATATATATATGCATATATATGTGTATATATATGCATATATCTATATGCTAAAATGGAATTCCCAATTTAATAAACACTTTGCAAAGCACTGTGTGAATGAAACTGTATGGTTCTATCACATTCTTCAACACAGTTAGGCCACAGATAGAACTGTGTTATTGGGGAAAGTTGAATATAGACATTTTATCACAGAGTATTTGATAATAGAGAAAAAATGGGAAAAATGTTAGTTTGAGATGGTGTGTTAAATAATCAATAAAATGAAGTTCATTAATATAATTTAATAACATGGATAATTGCTAATGGTACATATTATATTATAGACCTGAAACAAATAGACTGATAGTTATTTCTAGCAAAAAGAAGGGCATTCAGCATCAGCAAAGAATTGCAGTTCTGGGTCTGTGGTGAGCCACCTGCAGGTCCCTACACAGCAAAAGGAGAATCCTTTTATAGAGGGGAAAGGAAGTTGGGAAGGCTGTGGTAAACAACAAAGAGTCCATGGCTTTTTATTAGCTGAGTTTTTTATTAGCTTTCTGCTTCCTGTTGGGCTCTACTACCTTTCCAGGTCTCGAGAGCTCTTCATTCTGGAGGTGGAACTTCAAATCATCTATATGCTTTTTTAAAGAATCCCCCCATCACTGTCAGAGGCTTGTTCAAATGTTTTAAAGATAAATAAAAGGAGCTGTAAGTAAGATGTAACAACACTTGTTAAATACTTCTATAACCTTAATCCACACCCTAAAACTTGTGGAAGTTTTTCCTCTAGGGTATCTCTGGAGGAAGACTTTCTGCTGGAAGGGCCAGCAGAAAAATACACTTTTTTTAACATGGTAATAAAAAACTGAGGAAATAGGAAGTTGGTTATGTTCCCTAGAGCTCCTTCTTAAAATGACTGGTAGCAAAACTTTTGTTTGTTTGTTTTACATGTTTGTGTGTGTGTGTATGCACACATGTGCACATATGTGCTTTAATCTGTTTTATTATTTAAGATTGAAAGAAATCCTGAATTTCTTTATCTCAATTCTGGGAGAATAACAAACTCAAACAGAAACTGGTGGAATAATTTTTGATTGAACATTTTCAAATGATGTTTGGGAAATAAACAGGATTTGCACAGTCAATGTAATTTCTCCCACCATCAAGGAAATATACAGAGTGGGAAAGAAAGATTCCCAAGGGTAAATTTTCTGCCATCATGAATGATCTCCCTTTGAGAATCTGAAAGGAGAATTAGGTTCAGTTAAGTTGTGTATAGGTTATACAAAGAGGATAATTATCTTGTTCTTTACCATTGCAGTTTGGAATTGTAGCAGATTCTTATTCTACCACAGTTGAAGATCAACTGGAAAGATGCCTTAATCATTTCCACATTTGAAAGCCCTGATTTTCCCTCCATGCTGGCAGCTCTACCTTAGATGGGTAGTGCTTGTTCCTGTCCAGAGGCACAATATGATTAACACAGGCACTTGCGTTTGGTAGATCAACATAGAGTAATTGTCATGCCTGTGATCTTCCCTTCTTTCTGGCCCTCAGCTGTGTTATTCACTAGCATTCTGCTTATATTTTTAGTAATTAATAGAATGCCAGAAACTGGTCATTTTTTTCTTTAGTAAATAGGATAATGGTATGTAAAATGGTATGTAAAAGCTGAAACTAATATTTAAATAATTCTAATCCCCAGATAATACTCATTTTGTCCTGGATTGACAGCTGTTAGGCTTTTAATGGGGTTATTTAAAAAAAAATCTATTTTCAGGGTATAAAATATGGCCAAGTTGACTCCTTGAAGAGTGCCCATTAGCAATATGGAAGGAACCTCATACAGATGTGGTCAGTCAAGTCTGTGTTCCAAACACAAATGGCCAGAAGTGGGAATACGTGGCTGGCATTTCCTATGAAGTGCGATGTCTCCAGGCCTGCTCTATGGCAGCACCAAGAGAGGTAGCAAGACTGGAAGCTACATGACAGTTCTCTTAGCCTCAGACTTTGAAATTAAACTTTAGGCTTTGGTTGCATTGCTGAAAGAATCTTGTCAACAGGGGTAACATGATTCACTGCAGCAAGTAATAGAATCTGATGACTGGAGGGGTTCTGCGAATGAGACTTGGAAGTAGATTTCATCTGATTTAAAGAAGAAAAATGTGCCATTTCCTAAGACATGATCTATGTCCAATAAATACTTATTTGCTATAAAAACAATTGTAATGCATTACCCTTCCTAAGGGCACATATTTGATTCACAGAACAGCCTTCTTAGATGCCAGTATATATGCACATATGTATGTATGTATCTGTTGCACCAGAAACTGTATGACTGATTTACTTCTACTATTTCATTATATTATTTTAAAACATTAAAAAATATTTGCGTGGGCATATTTCTGAGTTTTCTATTCTGTTCTATTGATATATGTATCTATCCCTCTGCCAGTACTATGGTGTCTCATAGGTATATAATAAGACAATATCAAATAGAGTGATACCTGTTATTTTATGCTTCTTTGTCAAGATTTTTTGGGTGTTTCTTTCTATTCTAGAGCCCACATCTTTGCATATAAACAATAGATAATGTTTATTTATGTCAACAAAAATCCTTACTGGAATTTTGGTAAGAATTGCATTAAAACTGGAATCAATTTAGGGAGAGATGTCATATTTGCTATGTTAAGTTCCTTTCTTTTTAATATCCAATTAGGTCAAACTGCAGATATACATTTCATCAAACACCTTTGGAAACATTGTTGTAAGCCTCCCATTTTCTAACAACTGCTTCCTGTTCTTCAATCTTAATTTATTCCCCATCCTAAAATTATTTAGACTTTGTAAAACTACCTACCCATTGTACTGATTAATTATTAACTATGCATCAACCTCTTTTTTTGCTGATTTACCTGGTTTATTTCCATGTAGTAAGTTATATCAAATTAAATCAGCTAATAAAGACCCTATGAATTCTTGACTTCTATTATCAATTATGTGGCTTTTAACTGAATATTAATTAATTTTGGCATGAACATATTTGTTTATTTTGTTATAATTATTTTTTTGTATTATTGTATTTATTTGTAAATTGTATTTATTTGTATTGTATTTATTTGTAAATTATTTTTTGTATTATTTTATTTATTTGTATTATTTTTTCCTTCAGTTAATGCCTAATAGTTTTAATTTTATTCTTTTTTTGGAAAAATGTTCAAGAGCATACATTTTCTTTGATTACATTTTTGGCTGGTTTTGATAATGCTGTGTTTAATGCAAATTTTAACAAAATTTGTAATATTTATTCTAAACTCATATTTGAGTAGATAACTTTTAGAATTTTAAAATTTAATTTGAAATATCTGTTATTGTTTTGCTTTTGGGGGTGGGCAGGGAGTTTGCACAATATTTGTGGCTTCTACTCCATGGAATATGTTGAGGTTTGCTTCATTACATAACATAAATTAATTAATCTTGTTTTTGAGATGATTGCATATTCCCTCTTTTTTTGTTTTAAAATGATTTTAATATACTTCAAAATGTAGTATTCAACGTTATATATGTTATCTAAATATTCTCTAGCTTCAACATCTACTCTTTACTTGCAAAAATCCCTGAATGTATTAAGCACATTAACATTCTAGAGTAAGCCTGTATATATTATATATATAATATATATTAATTACATTAATATTGTATACAATATTAATATACATATATTAATATTACAAATATATTCAGTAATATAGACAATCCCTGCATATCTCTCTTCTTTATTAGTTACAATAGGTACCTGTAAACATTTTTTGTAAAAGGCCAGACAGTAAATCATTTCAATGTCGTGGTCTATAAGGTTTCTTTTGCAACTGCTCAACTCTAACATGGTAGTATGAAATAGCCATAAACAGGATGTAAAGGAATGAGCATGACCATTTTCCAATAATATTTTACTTAAAAAAGAAGCAGTGAGATGAATTTGGGTGAGGGGCCTTGTTTGCAGACCCCTGACCTACCTAATCATTCTGCATGACATACGAGATTGCATGTGAAATTACACACCCACACACTTTCTTTTTTATCTTTTTATGGAAATTTTTTATAGTGAGCTTGATAATATACTCTTATTGAATGGGATTACATAAATATATGAAAAGGTTTTAATACACATCCAAATCAGAATTCTGGTATTTTAAATATATTTCAGAAATATGAGACTAGTGATTTAAAGCCTAAAGTGTTTTGTTTGTTTGTTTACTTGTTTTAGAGCCCTGTCTTGTAGAGATATGCACATTTATTTTCAAACCATTTATTCCTGTTTGATTCTTTGTTTGTTTAAATCTTAATATTTCCAAAAGCAAATGATTTTATAGTGATTACTGCTGACCAGTCACTATTCTAGGTGCTATACACATAGAAATTGATTTATTCTTCATAAAGCCCTTTGGCTATTTATAATTAGAAAAACCATTTATAGATGAAGAAATTAAGGCTGAGGTTCAATCTCATTCTGCTTGGCTGTGTCCTTAATGGTCAAAGTGTATAATAATTTTGCTTATTCATCTACTAAACAAACATTTTTATTGATCACATACAATTTAATTTATGTGACATCTTATGCACATGATCAGAATGGTCATGGTCAGATTCTGGTCATTTTACCATTTTCTGATCCAGAACAACTTTGTAATGGATTCAAGGAAAGCCAGAAGGATTATTAAAGTATTAATCAAATCAAAAGATTTTTAAGATGATTAAAATTTTTTAGGGGGATAAAAGTGAATTCTGCAATTTGATTTGAATATACAGCAACATAATGACAAAGAGTATTACCAGTTCATCTTCATTTTCCTGAAATAAGGAAAGAAGTTAAACTGGCGAATAACAAATTTTATTGAAACCTACTGAAAAGAAATTCTATTGAAATTGGATAACACAGAAGATTTGGCATTTTTTCTTCTGTAGATCAATTTAACAAAAATATCTTTACTTAAAAGAACATAATTAGATGGCCTCAAAAGATCTCCTTCTAGTCCTTTGTCACTTTGTAGTGTAACTGATAAAAACAATAATAAAAACTTTTGTATCATCTTTTTATTAATAATAATCTTAAAATTATTTTTGAAATGTTGGAAAGTTGTTAAGAGCTCCTTAACTATTTTAGGCCCTGAGAGCATCATTTAACTAAGGCTTCAGAGTACTAAATGGTCCACAAGTGGCCTCAACACTGTAAACTAGGTTCCAGAATTGCCTAAGGAGTCTCTAGTGAATATCTGAGCTCTTTAGAGGACATGGCTCATTAGTGTTTTGATTTAAAAGTTTCCATAATCCTAAGCATGTAAATTTTCACACATAAATCACTTATAGAATTTTTGTATATATGTGTTTACATCTCTTTATTAAGGAAGCCAAAGGGTGTCTAATTCTGGTTTCTAATAAAGAGATGAATAATAATTGCATTACAAATCTTAAAATAGCATTAGTAATAAAAAAAGTAGTTAGGTTTAGATTTAAAAATTGTAATGTTATCATCTACTTCTCTGATCATTTTTTCTCTACTGCAAAATATATATTCAAAATATTTCACATGTAATAAAATTATTAATAGCAATCTTTAATAAGAGAGTGTATAATCTCATCACTGGTAAAATTAAAGTGTATAAATATGTATTACAGAATGCTTTTTTAAATGTTTTATAGATAGAAAAAAAATTAATTAATAAGCTTAGCAAAAGTGATTTGGCAAAGGTCCTGGGAGAAATATGCTATTGGATATTTTCCCCAAATATATGAATTATTAATAGAATAAGATTAATTGTTCAACATTAACAAACATTATAATTTATTAAACTCACAAGAAAATAGTTAAATAATTTCTAATTTTTTAATAAGTAACTTTTATATAAGTTTAAGAAAAAGACAGTCCTCTACTATATTATCCAAGAAAAAGAGTTCAACACCACTAAAGTGGCTATACAAGAAATGTTAAAGGGACTTCTCAAATCAGACAACACCACATCCAGAAATATGAAAGTTACAAAATAAAAAAAATCTCATTGGTAAAGTCAAACATGCAGTAAAGGGAGAGGGTCAACCACTTATGATGCTATTAGGAAACTTAAAAGACAAAGTAGTGAAATCAACCATATCCTCCATAAATAGTTATGGGATATACAAAACAAAAATATGTAAAATATGGCAAGAAAAACATTAAAAGTGGGAAGGGGGAGTAAAAATGTAGGATGGTTAGAATTGGTTTGAATTTAAGATATCATCAACTTAAGATAATCATATATACATTGTTGCATATGAACCTCATGGTAATCACAAACCTAAAGCCTATAACAGATATACATAACATACATAAAGAGGAATCCAAACATAACACTGAAGATAGCCATTAAATCACAAGGGAAGAGATCAAAAGAAGGAGAAAGGAACACCAACACCACCACACCACCAAAACTACAAAAGCAACTGGAAAATAATAAACAAAATGGCAGTTAAGTATATGCCTATGAATAATTATTTTAAATGTAAATGGACAAAATGCTGCAATCAAAAGACATAGAGTAGCTGAATAAATAAAAGAAAACAAGACCCATGTATATGATGCCTACAAGAGACTCACTTCAGATCTAAAGACACACTAAGAATGAAGGTGAGCAGATGGAAAAAGATATTCCATTCAAATAGAAAGAAAAAGAAAGCTGGAGTACTTACTTACATCAGACAGAATAGACTTTAAAACAAATACTGTAACAAGAGACAAAGGAAAACATTACATAAAATAAAGGGATCAATCCAACAAGATATATAACAATTGGAAATATATATGCAATCAACAAATGAGCACTTAAATACATAAAGCAAATATTAATAAACATAGAGGGAGAAATTTACAGTAACACAATAATAGTAGGGGACTTTAACACCACACTTACATCAATGAATAAATCATCCAGACAGAAAATCAATAAGGAAACATTGACCTTAACACTTTAGATTACATGGACTTAATAGATATACACACTGGACCC
Organism: Globicephala melas; assembly: GCF_963455315.2. Lineage (NCBI taxonomy): Eukaryota > Metazoa > Chordata > Mammalia > Artiodactyla > Delphinidae > Globicephala > Globicephala melas. The sequence goes on along the minus strand of NC_083317.1, from coordinate 21,452,257 downwards.
TTGAACAACACAGGTTTGAAATGTGCAGATCCATTTTTATTTATTTATTTCAGTAAATATACTAGAAATTGTTTTGGAGATTTGTGACAATTTAAAAAAAAACTCAAATATTAATATTTCTAAGAAATTTTGAAAAATTTAAGAAAAAGTAGATATGTCATGGGTACATAAAATATATGTAGATTCTAATCTATCTACATATAAACCTATCCTATATAAGCATGAGTAATATTTAATATAAATTTAATGATGTGTTAGTTTACTAATGTTTTAAAACTGGGCTTTCAAAGATTACATTACCATAATCTCAAAGTCAGAGAAACTGCATATTAGCCTATTATCACAGGTAACTTTTTTAAAGTAATAATGCTTCCAATATTGTATTATGAATATTAATGTAAAACCATATGCCATAAAAATTTAACTATTCATCCATTTTGTATAGGCTAAGATACCATGAAGAAATTGTATTGATTACACTGGGCTATAATAAAGCAATCACATTGTTGCTTCTTCCTGATCAATGCATGAATCATTATACCTGTAAATAAATGTGAATTTCTTTCTCACATTATCTTTTCATTTTTGATGTTTAGTGTTAGCAATGCTTATAACAACTATAGTGTCATATCTTATAAGACAATGATGTAGGTAATGAAGACAATTTATAATATCTTATAAACAGGAAATGTAAACTTATGGCATTCATAAATATAGTACAGTACTGTAAATGTATTTTCTCTTTCTTATGATTTTCTTAATAACACTTTCTTTTCTCTAGCTTACTTTATTATAAGAATATAGTATATGATACATATAACATACAAAATATATGTTTATTGATTGTTGTCAGTAAGGCTTCAAGTCAACAGTAAGTTATAAGTAGTTACATTTTGGGAAGCCAAAATTTATACATGATTTTTAACTGCATGGTAGGTTGACACCCCTAACTCCCAAGTTGTTCAAGGATCAACTCTACAGAACAATCTACCCAAAGGCAGCAGAATACACATTATTTTCAAGTGCACCTGGAAATTCTCTACAATAAATCATATTCTAGGCCAAAAACACAAGTCTCAATAAATTTAAGAAGATTGAAATCATATCAAACATCTTTTCTGACCACAAGAATATGAGACTAGAAATAAACTACATGGAAAAAACCTGAAAAAGACAAACAAAATATGCTACTAATTAACCAATGAATCTCTGAAAAAATCAAAGAGGAAATCAAAAATTCCTGGACACAAATGAAAATGGAAACACCATGATCCAGAATCTATTGGACAGAGCAAAAGCAGTTATAAGAGCAAAGTTTATAGTGATACAAGCCAACCTCAGGAACCAAAAACAAAAACAAAACAAAACTCAAATAAATAATCTAAACTTACACCAAAAGGAATTAGATAAAGAACAAACAAAACCCAAAGTTAGTAGAGGGAAAACAATCATAAATATCAGAGCAGAAATAAATGAAAGAGACTAAAAACAATTGAAAAGATAAATGAAAGTAAGAGCTACATCTTTGAAAAGATAAACAAAATTGATAAAACTTTAGCCACACTCATTAAGAAAGAAAGAGTGCCCAAAAAAATAAAATTAGAAATGAAAGAGATGTTACAACCAATGCCACAGAAATGCAAACAATTGTAAGAGATTAATACAAACAATTATATGCCAATAAAATAAACAACCTAGAAGAAATTGGATTAATTCCCAGAAACTGGATTAATTCATTCCCAAGACTGAATCAGGAAAAATGAAAAATATGAACAGAACAATTACCAGTAATGAAATTGAATCAATAATATAAACTCCCAATAAACAAAAGTCCAGGATTAAATGGATTCACAGGTAAATACTACCAAACATTTAAAGACAAATTAACACATATCCTTCTCAAGCTATACCAAAAAATTGAATAGAAAGGAATGTTTCTGAATTCATTTTGTAAGGCCATCACAATGCTGATACCAAAATAAGACAAAAACATGACACACACACAAATTGCAGGTCAATATCTCTGATAAATATAGATGCAAAAATCCTCAACAAAATATTAGCAAACAGAATTCAACAATACATTAAAAGGCTCATACACCATGATCAATTAGGATCTATCCCAGGGATGCAAAGATGATTCAACATCCACAAATCAGCCAATGTGATATACTACATTAACAAATTGAAGAATAAAAATTATATGATTAGCTCAATAGATGCAGAAAAAGCTTTTGACGAAATTCAACATCATTTATGATAAAAATTCTCAACAAAGTGGGTATAGAAGGAACATACCTCAACATAATAAAGGCCATATGTGACAAATCTACAGCCAACATCAGACTCAGTGGTGAAAACATAAAAGCAATTTTTCTAAGATCAGGAACAAGACAAGGGTGCCAACTCTCACTACTGCTATGCAACATAGTATTGGCAGTTTTAGCCACAGTTATCAGACACTAGAAACAAATAATAGCAATCCAAAATTTGAAAGAGGTAAAACTGTCACTTTTTGCCAATGACATAATACTATATAGAGAAAATCCTAAAGATACTACCACAAAACCATTAGAACTAATAAATGAATTCTGTAAAGTTGCAGGATACAAAATTACTATACAGAAATCTGTTGTATTTTATTCATAAACAATGAAATATCAGAAAGAGAAATTAAAACAATCCCACTTACAATTGCATCAAAAGGAATAAAGTTCCTAGAAATAAATCTAAACAAGGAAGGAAAAATCTTGTACTCAAAAAACTATAACACACTATTGAAAGTTTCAACAAAACAAGCAAGTAGAAAGATACACCATGCTCATGGATTGGAAGAATTAATATTTTTTAAATGAGCCTACTCTCCAAGACAACCTACAATTTAATGTAATCACTATCAAATCACCCTAGTATTTTTCACAGAACTAGAACAAATACTTCTAAAATTTGTATGGAAACACAAAAGACCCCAGATAGCCAAAACATTCTTGAGAAAGAAGAGCAAAGCTGGAGGTATTATACTTCCTGACTTCAAACTATACTATAAAGCTATAGTGATCAAAACATTATGGTACTGGAACAAAAACAGATGCATACATCAATGGAACAGAATATCAAGTCCAGAAATAACCCTACACTTATATGATCAAATATCTATGACAAAGGAGACAAAAAATATATTACATAATAGGGAAAAGACTGCCTCTTCAATAAATGGTGTTTAAAACTGGACAGCTACATGCAAAATAATCAAATTGGACTTTGTCACACCATATACAAGAATAAAGTCGAGATGGATCAAAGTCCTAAATGTAAGACCTGAAAACAGAAAACTTCTAAAAGAAAACATAGGCAGTATGCTCTTTGACATAAGTCAAATGACATAGGTGATTTGGGGGAATATTTCTCCTCAGACAAGGCAAACAAATGCAAAAATAAACAAATGTGACTACATCAAACTAAAAACTTTTGACAGGGAAGACAACTTTCAACAAAACAAAAAGACAGCCTATTGAATGGGAGAAGATATTTGCAAATTATATGTCTAATAAGGGGTTAATATCAAAAATGTACGAAGAACTCATACAACTCAACATTGCACATACAAACAACCTGACTAAAAAATGCAACAGGATCTGAACAGACATTTTCCAAAGAAAACATACAGATGGCAAATGGCACATGAAAAAATGCTCAATATCACTAATTATCAGGGAAATGCAAATCAAAATCACAATGAGATATCACCTCACACCTGTCAGAATTTTTTTTTTATTATCAAAAAGACAGATAACAAGTGTTGGTGAGAATGTGGAGAAAAAGGAATACTTGTGCACTGTTGGTAGGAATATAAATTGGTGCAACCACTATGGAAAACCATGTGGAATCCCCCCAAAATTTAAAAATACAACTGTTATATGATCCAGCTTCTCCACTTCTGTATATTTATCTAAAGAAAGCAAAATTTGAAATGATATATGTACTTCAATGTTCATTGCAGTATTATTTCCAATAATCAAGATACTGAAGCAACCTAAGTGTCAATCCATAGAGGAATGGGTAAAGAAGATGTGGTATATGTATACAATGGAATACTATCCAGCCATAAAAAGTGAAATCTTGCCATTTGCAACAACATAGATGGATCTAGAGTGTATTATGCTAAGTGAAATAAGTCAGATAGAGAAAGAAAAATACTGCATGGTCTCACTTATATGTAGAATCTTAAAAACAAAACAGACAAACAAAACAGGATGAAAACAGACTCATAGATGCAGAGACAAAATGGGTGGTTGCCCAAAGGGAGGGGTTGGGAGAGTACGCAAAATAGGGAATGGGAATTAAGAGGTACAAAGTAGTTACATAGGTAATAAATAAGTCGCAGAAGTATAATACATACATAAGGAATATAGTCAATAATAGTATAATAACTTTCTATGGAGACGGATGTTATTAGATTTATCATGGTGATCATTTCATAGTGTATGCAAATTAGACTATGTACTACACCTGAAACTGACATAATATCGTACACCAGCTAATTTCTATTAGAGAAATAAAAAATAAAGTATTGTTTAAGGAAAAAGAATGCTCTCCCTTGATTTATATTTCTCTCCTAGCTGAGAGTCAATGACATTGGGTAGAGTTTCTCTTGACCACTCCAATACCACATTTCCACAGGAGAAAACAACAGCAATTAATGAAACTTTTAATAGAACAAATATCTTATTCCCTGAAAAAGACATGATCATATATTTTAACAGATGGGAAGAGTGCTACTAAATATACATGAAAAAACAATTCTAGTTGATATATATTTTAAAAAAAAGAAGTGGTGAGTTGCATATATCGAAGGAGCCAGGTAAAACTGATTTTAACTAGCATTTTTTTATACATGCTATATTTCAAGCACTGATTTTTGCATGTCACATGTACAAATTTATTTAGCTCTCACAAGAAACTGGTGATGCAAGTACTCTTCTTGTATGTAAATGTGTTCAAGGTACAGAGTTAGTAGGTTCTAGAGCAAAATTCCAACCTACATACTTCTGTTCAAGAACAACTGATTTTCACTAAACTCTATTTGTTCCAAACAACAAAATCTCCAAAGAAATTTAGATACTGCTTTATTTTTCCCTTGCCTCTTAATTAGGTTGTATGAGATATAATGTTCACGGGTTATTTTGATTCTGATATCCTTTATGCTGAATGGCTTTGAAAAAATAGAAGTAGGAACTTAAAAGGGATAACAAGATCATGTGAGGCCAGAGATAATTCAGAAAACAGAATATTTCTCCTCCAACAATTCATAACTTTGGAGGAAATGTCTAATAGCATATTTCTCCCAGGACATTTGCTAAAATTACTTTTGCTAAGCTTCTTAATTTTTTAAAGTGTCTTTCTGACTATAAAACATAAAAAATTGTTCTGTGATTTGTATTTATACTCTTTAATTTTGTCAGTGATAAGACTGTACACTGCTATATTAAGGAGCACTATTCAGATAGGGAAAACAAATTTATACATGAAATTCTGCAGGTGATATTTGGTGAGACCATATTTCATGCATGAATATACAATTAATGTTCCATCACTGAAGTTGGAATATGCTACTTCTCTCTGAAATATGAATATGTTTTAAAATAAATAACACAGATTAAGAAGAACAATGTTGAGATGGCAATATCAGTAGGTTTTTATCTAAAGGATATAAATCATGTTTCACCTAAACGTATTTAACATATTCCAGTGCTCCCATTATGTTTGAATAATGGAGCAAAATCACATATATCCACTGATTCATCACTCTTTTGGAAGGTGACAAATTTGAAAGATTACTCTGATGTGTAATACATACAATTTTATGCAAATATGTAACTTAGTCTTATAGGATATACTGTCAGCTGAAGCAAAAATAGCTCAATAGAAAACATAACTGGTGATGCTACAATGGAGAGATAGTCAAAGATGAGTGATGAGTGAACTATTTCATACTTTAATTCATCATGCTTATGAATTTAGACATGCTTAAATTTGCTTTTCACACACATTTAACCAAAACTATTACCTTTCAGATCACAAGTCAATCAAATTAAGTCACATTCTAAGCAATCTAATATTAATTATATTAAGAAATTTCCCCCTCAAATACCTAGTTTACTTTTTCTATGACCATGCAAAGTGGTGAAAAACCTAGAAAATGCAAGTGAAAATACCTATATCTAAAATATAAAAGAAAAAAAAGGCTGACAAAGATTATCAGTTTCAAATATATTGAATTTTTACAACTATATATGTCTCCTTGCTAATAAATTTGTAGCATTATTCATAATAAATATCTTTAGCATAAGACAACTTACAAAATTATCCCAATTTATTCTATTTTTCTGAATATAATTTCAAAAATTTTGAATGGATTTCTATTTACTGGAATATTAAATATATTTTTACATATTATTATATGCGTATACAATCCAGAAGATTTTCACATACAGATACATTTAGGAGAGAGAATGTGGGAGGGAGAAAAATGCATGGATAAATTTAGATACCAAGATATATAGGAAAACAGAACTTTCCATAGATTTATAGATTCAAGATTAAGAAAGAGCTCTTGAACTGAATCCTTAATGTAACAGTCTGATATTGGAGCAGGATAGGAATCATTTGAGGCTCTTACTGAAAGATAAATGTGAGTTGTATTGGATCAGAATTTATGGGGCTGATCTTAACACGAGGATGCAACTAATGTGATTGAATCACAGTGAAGTGGGGTCTGAAAAAGAGGTCAAAGATTTATAAATATCTACTTAACATTAGCCAGAGCATCTGTTTTATGCATTGATCTTCCATAAGATTTAGGCTTAAAATAAATTTCTTGTGCTTTAAAAATCAAGTTCAATGGAATTTCAGATTTTTTGAAGTATTACACCAGTGTTTGGGAAATGAAACAATGAATTAGAAGTTTCTTAATTTTGAAAAACTGTCTCAATACCAAACAGGTAGAGAATAGTAAGTGCTGTAGTAAAATTACATTCAAAGTTCTCTAGGGGAGAAGATGGTAGAGCTATGAACAGAATTCTGGGAGGATTTGGCATTTGACCAATGCTTTGGTTATGTGTATTAATAAGTGACCATTAAAAATAATTAAACTTGGGCTTCCCTGGTGGCGCAGTGGTTGAGAGTCCGCCTGCCGATGCAGGGGACACAGTTCGTGCCCCGGTCCAGGAGGATTCCACATGCTGCAGAGCGGCTGGGCCCGTGAGCCATGGCCGCTGAGCCTGTGCGTCCTGAGCCTGTGCTCCGCAACGTGAGAGGCCACAACAGTGAGAGGCCCGTGTGCCGCAAAAAAATAAATAAATATAAATTAAAAAAAATAAAATAGGGCTTCCCTGGTGTCGCAGTGGTTGAGAATCTGCCTGCCAGTGCAGGGGACATGGGTTTGAGCCCTGGTCTGGGAAGATCCCACATGCCACGGAGCAACTAGGTCTATGAGCCACAACTACTGAGCCTGCGCATCTGGAGCCTGTGTTCCGCAACAAGAGAGGCCGCGATAGTGAGAGGCCCGTGCACCACGATGAAGAGTGGCCCCCACTTGCCACAACTAGAGAAAGCCCTCGCACAGAAACGAAGACCCAACACAGCCATAAATAAATAAATACATAAAATTAAAAAAAAAAAAAAAAAAGAATGATCCATGCTTTAAACAAATAAATAAATAAATAAATAAAATTACGGGCTATTTAAAAAAAAATAAACGTCAAAAAAAAGTACAAATAAACAAATGGAAAGCATATTGAATGCTAGAAAATATTTGCAAATTACGTCTGATAAAGTGTTAACATCAAAAATATACGAAGAATTCATACAACTCAAAATTGTACAAACCTGATGAAAACATGAGCCAAAGGACTTGAATAGACATTTTTCCAAAGAAGACACACAGATGGCCAAAGGGCACATGAAAAGACGCTCAGTGTCATTAATTATCAGGGAAATGTAAATCAAAACCGCAATGAGATATTAACTCACACCTGTCAGAATTTTTTTTTTTTTATCATTAAAAAGATAAGACATAACAAGTGTTGGTAAGGATGTGGGGAAAAGGGAACCCTTGTGCACTGTTGGTGGGAATGTAAATTGGTGCAGCCAATATGGAAAATGCTATGGAGGTTACTCAAAAAATTAAAAGTTGGTCTTCCCTGGTGGCACAGTGGTTGAGAGTCCGCCTGCCGATGCAAGGGACATGGGTTTGTGCCTCGGTCCGGGAAGATACCACATGCCGTGGAGTGGCTGGGTCCCTGAGCCATGGCCTCTGAGCCTGTGCGTACGGAGCCTGTGCTCCGCAACGGGAGAGGCCACAACAGTGAGAGGCCCGCGTATCACACACACAAAAAATAATAAAAAAAAAATAAAATTAGAACTAACATATGATCCAGCAATTCCACTTCTAGGTATTTATCCGAATAAAATGAAAACACTTCTTGAAAAGACATATGCACTTCTATATTCATTGCAGCATTATTTACAATAGCCAAGATATAGAAGCAAACTAAGTGCCCATCTATAAATGAAAGAATAAAGAAGATGTGCTATATCAATACAATTGAATATTACTTAGCCATAAAAATAATAAAATTTGTGACAACATAGATGGACCAAGAGGGTATTAAGTTTAATAAGTCAGAGAAAGAAAAATACTGTATGATTTCACTTATACATGAAGTCCAAAAAAGCAAAAAATGAACAAACATAACAAAACAGCAACAGAGTCATAGATACAGAGAATAAACAGGTGGTTGCCAGAGGAAATGAGGGTAGAGGGAGGAGAGGAATAGGTAAGGGAGATTAAGAGGTACAAATTTAGAGTTAGAAAATACATGAGTCACAGGTATGAAATGTACAGTGTGGGAAATATACTTAATATTTATGTAACATCTTTGTATGGTGGCAGATGGCAACTAGATATCATGGTGATGATTTTGAAATGTACAGAAATATTGAATCACTGTTGTGATAGTCCAGGAAGGGAGATACAGTGATGTCAGTAACCACCATGATGTTAATGCATGATTTAGTCCTTATCTTACTTCACCTCTTTGACACAATTAATCACTCATTCCTCCATGGAACTTAAAAAATTTTTACTTAGCCTCTGGGCCATCACATTTGCCTGTTTTCTTCCTAAACACCTAGTGTATTGGTTCTCAACTTGGGGCTATTTTGCTGCCACATCCTTTACCGGCTAGGGACATTGGCAATGTCTGGAGAAACCTTTGGTTGTCACACCTGGGGAAAGGGTGTGTTACTAGCATTTAGTGGGTAAAGGCCAATGATACTGGTAAATGTTCTATAGTGTACAGGACCATATTTCCATAAGAAAGAATTATCTGGCCTGAAATGTCAGTAGTGCTGAGACTGAGAAATTCTGGTCTGCCTTCTTTAGCTGATTTCTATCCACTTCTGGGACATCTAAATTTTGCTATGCCCCTGGGCTCAGTCATCAATTCTCTTCTCTCTCCATATCGTCCCACTTCCCAGGTAATCTCATTCAATGTCATAGCTTTAAATATAATATATAGGCAAAAGACTCCCAAATTTATATCTCAATCCTGGACTTCTACTGTGGAGTCAATCTATCTACCCATTCAACCGATCTGATATATAGATATTTCTCAGGTCTTTGCAAATGAACATGTCACAAATGAACTCCTGATTTTTTTTTTCAGAAACCCTTCCACCGTGTTCTTTCCTATTTTGATGAATAACAATTTCATCTTTTAATTTATTAAAGCCAAAATTACTGGAGGCACCCTTGATTCTTTTCCTCACTCTCTACCTTGGGTCCTTCAGTAAATCCTGTCTGCTTTACTTTTGAAATATATCAACAATTCAAACACTTCTCACCATGCCTGCTAGTCTCACACTGGTTCAGCCTCAATCATTTTGCACTTGTAATATTGCCGTGGTTTCCTCATCTGAGATCTTCAGTGAGATATTTTCAAACTCCTCCAACATCTCCCCTTCTTACTAGTGATAAAATCTACTCTCAAAAGAAAAACAAAAAAACAAAAAACAGATATTGACTTTTGTTTCAAGTCAATTGATTCCAAGACCTGAGATGCAGGATATGGTCTCTAGAAATGATCAGCCCTGACAGTGATCCCTAGTCCCCAACAGTTTTAAGGAGTTACTGATAAAAGAGTGTGAGGAGAACCCTGCCCCCCAAAAATGTATAAATCTCTAGGTCCATAACATCTTGCTGTTAAAAAGAGAGAAAGATGACATAGGCAGGAATTTTAGCACACTCTGTCGTTTCTTTTCTCTACTTTCAAGGAAAAAATATAAATTGCCAAATAAACTCAGTATCTGTAATATTTCTAATGGAATATCCCTCAAAGTTTTCTCCATATCTCTGTCTCTCAAAAAGTATCCTCTAACAACCTGTACTCTCAACTGTTCACATAAATTACTTTTTATTTAGAACACAATCACATTCTCCCAAATGACAAGAGCAATAGTCAAACTATCATATTAATAAACTTTTTTAATATAAATTTATTTATTTATTTTTGGCTGTGCGGGTTCTTCGTTGCTGCACACAGGCTTTCTCTAGTTGCGGCAAGCAGGGGCCACTCTTCGTTGAGGTGCATGGGCCTCTCACTGTGGTAGCCTCTCCTGTTGCAGAGCACGGGCTCCAGGTGCATGGCCCTCAGCAGTTGCGGCATGCAGGCTCAGTAGTTGTGGCTTGCAGGCTTTAGAGCGCAGGCTCAGTAGTTGTGGTCCACGGGCTTAGTTGCTCCGTGGCATGTGGTATCATCCTGGACCAGGGCTCGAACACACATCCCCTGCACTGCAGGCGGATTACTAACCACTGCACCACCAGGGCAGTCCCGTGCATAGGCTCCAGACGCACAGGCTCAGCGGCCATGGCTCACAGGCCTAGCTGCTCCACGGCATGTGGGATCTTCCCGGACCGGGGCACGAACCCGTGTCCCCTGCATGGGCAGGCGGACTCTCAACCACTGCCCCACCAAGGAAGCCCCCCCATTAGTAAACTTTTGACAAATTATTGAAAGATAAAAACATGCTTTCACCCTGCCACAATAAAAGGCCACTTTCTTTATGAGGGTTGGGTTGAAAACTTTCAAGTGTGCTGAAGAGCTGAAATTGGTTAGCATTTCTTTGCATAATTTGGAGTGCAGCAAAAACTTATGTTAACAAGATGACATTTCATATGAGAAAAATATTACAATATGCAAATATTTTAAGACAAGGAACACTCATTTTTATTATTAGCAAATGTATTGTTAGAAAATATCTGATTTCTTTCATGTGATGACATTATACTGCAAGTATGTATTTTATAAGGTAATCATCTTAATCCCAGGTGAAATAAATTTATGATCAACTGCATGATTACATTATATTTGCGAACAGTGAGAAGTCATGTGTCACAATGCAAATATAGCCTAAATAAGCACATCTAACAAACTTTCCTTAGCAATATCCTTCTTTTATATGTTGTACATAAATATACACATTTACTATGTATCCAAGAATCTCAGTACACAAACCTGTATTCCACAAGATTAATGTGTAAAACTAATTGTGGTTTCTAATAGCTTTGTATGGGAACTAATTCACAATAAAATAAGTCAAGGTAAGCACACTGTATGTCTCTTTCCTAGCACAGTGGATTAATTACCTTTGCACTGCACCCTATTTATAACAGCATTAGGAGGAATGAAATATTTTGAGAGAAATAAAAATTGTCCCAAAGAAGGCAGTCATGTCAGTATTTAATTTCTCTAGGGTGTAAAAGTAGAACCCAAATAAAAAATAATCCATCTCCTTAAATATCTTTAATATATTGTGCCCTTGATTATTAAGCCTTGAAACTTGTTCATATTTACTTAAGGCTGACTGGGCAGAAGCATTTTCTTTTCAACATCATGTTTTTTTTTTTTTTTTAACTACTCTGCTCCACATTATTTTAAATAAGAGCTGGTATAATTAACACCATTGTGTTTTGGAGACCTCAAGTATTTTAGCATAATAAAACATTTCATCAGCACTAAAGGCAAGACCATGTCCTCACCAACTGACAGGTTAACTTCTTTCAGAAATAATCCAAAAAGAAATTTCTTTATGAAATTAAATTAAGAAATATGTTGGTGTACAATTTAAAACACTCTGAAAGATGACTTTTTTCAAATTAAAAATAAAAATTATATATATATTTCAGTTAAACCAGGTGAGGATTTCATATTTTATTTCATATTTCATCTAGTAATTTATAATTTCCAGATTAATTTTAATTTTAATTGAGTACCCTATATTCCTTTGTCATAATAGATACTATGCATTCGTTTATACAAATATTGTTACCAGAATAGCATTCTTACAAACATTCTTGCATTATTTTGGGTCAACTATGGCATAGCCAATTAGTTCTTCTCTAATATACAGAATAATGACATGTTATTTAATACCAATTTAAAATATAATTAAAATATTCAAAGTAGCTCTAAACTTAGATATTATCACCATACTAAATAATTACTGAAATGTGTAATAATGTAGTTAAAACTTACTGTTAGCTTAGTTTGTATTTTAATATTGCCTCTTTAATCATGAATGCTACAAATTGTTCATGACAATTCGTATCTTACGTATTTCTAATTTATATCATTCATTTACAGTGGCTCATACCAAAGGAAACAACATTGGTTTTTCAGATTTTTTAAAATATCAGCATGATTTTTGCTGAAAATATGAGTATCTAGTAAGAGTAACTTACTTAATGAAGGTATTATCATCTCTCTTATTTGGGCCAGCACATTCCCTACCACAAGCACGTGCTACACCCCACTCAGTACTGGGAATGCATTTTCATTGTGATTGACAATAGTCACATATAGACTTTACTACGAATGTATTCACTAGGTTTTCACAGTGTCAAGATGCACAATCAAACACAGAAACTTTAATTAGTATTCTGGAACTAAGCAGATGTAAATTTCAACTGCTCAAAAACAACAGGGCAAACTCAACCCCTTCTCATCTTTCTGGTCTAATACCATCCTCACTCTGTATCCTCTGTGGGTAGCTGAAGCAGATCTAATTATCTCACCACTCACTCCACCATAGCTGAAAGCAGAAAAAAAGGGCATGATACAGCTTATTTGTCCTCATGTGCTTCACTCTTTAAATCAGAGAACAAAATCTTCCGCCAAAGCACAGCTACAAAGTTCCACTTTTGTCTCATTGACCAGAAGTATTCATAACCTTTTCTAGCCCAATGATTAACAAAAGGGAACACAATTGTAATGACATGCCTGGAGTAGGCACTTGGCTGCAGAAACAAAATCATAGTTCTGAAAACTAAATGAGAATGGAGAAAGGACTGCTTGGTGGGGTTCTAAAAGGATCTGCCACATGCATCTCCATTAGTGATCAAATGGTGCCAGCCCAAATGTTGTACTGATTTAATTTGAAAACTGTTATGAAATGTTGGACTCATTACTGAGAAATATTATTTTAAAGAAAGCTAAAAAAAAAATAGCTCCACATTTAGTAGCACTTATTTTAGACACTTATTAAATTTAAGTTTCTGGAAGAAAGTAAATATAGCCACTATGTGCAAATCAAATGGTTATTTGGAAAATCTAAAGGCAAAAATATATGGTGAACACCATAAGCACTGATGGAAAAGAAAACCACAGATATTTCTTTATGTCTTTGGTTGTACAAACTACAAATTTTCTCTGAATAATGAAGATAAAAAGGGAAATTATTTGAAGCTTAGGGGGTCATAGCTTAGCACCACAGAAGGAAATGGCATTAATAGAGCAGGTCAAAAGTTGTGGCTGATGAAAGCAAATAAACTTTCTCTTATCCAGACTGTGCCACAGTGGGATATTGACCTAAACAAATAGACTGCTAGTTTTCTCTCCACACACACACACACAAAATCCAAGTAAAACCCTGTGGGGTTATTCAAGATCAGCAAAGAATTGCAATTCAGGGTCTGCAATGATGGTGCAACACTAGCAAATCCCCCAGCAACAATGAGAGAAGAATTCTTTGAAAGAAAGGGAAAGGAAGTTGGGAGTGCTGGAGTGAACTATTGGAGGAACTGAGAGTTTGAAGTGCAGTGGCTTTTCATTGGTGGAATTGAGTCAGTCTCTCATTGGCTGAGCTCTTGCCAGGCAATAAGAGGAAGTCATTCTTCTTCAGGATCTGCTGTCCTCATAGGGTGTGGGACCTTCCCCTTCTGGTCTCCCAACATTATTTATTTATTTGGATTTTTGAATTTTATTTTATTTTTTTTAATACAGAATGTTCTTATTACTTATCCATTTTATACATATTAGTGTATATATATCAATCCCAATCTCCCAATTCATCACACAACCACCCGACTTTATTTTAATTGAAGTTTGTTTATTGATTTTTTACCAGGACAGGGCTAACCATTTTCAATTCTTGCACAGCATCCCGCAGAGGCAGCAAGAGGGCATTTATTAACCTTGGAGTGGATCATGTGTCAGTGAGGAAAAGAAGATTTTAATGACATTCCCACCAACATTATCTATTGTACAAAGAGGTCATTCTCACAGAAAAATTAGGCTTCTCTTAGAAAAAAGAAAGGGAAGAGATGAAGCACAGAAAAAAATATCATGTTCACTAAGGGAAATGTAATATTGCCTGCCATATCAGTAAGCAAATGATGCCATGGTCATCAGAGATTGCAGCCACTGCCGCCATGGTGAGCTGGTGAGACCTGAGGGAACTCAGGAAGTAAACAAAGAATACCTGCCATCCAGCAACCATCAGACTGCAGCCACTCTCTACGGTGAGCCCTGAGGAAACTCAGGATGTGAAAACACAGGATACTTGGCCTCAGATAGCTGAGGTGCATATCAAAGGAATGATTTCAGTGAGCCCAGACTCTTACATCTTCCCATACATAGAAAAGTGCTAAATTCCTTAACTGGAGATATCTACTTTTGTTTTATTAACAGTAATCTTTTATTCCACCTACCTGCCCTTTGTTGCAAAAACGCCTATATATCCTGGCACCTCCCTCACCTCCTCAGAGCAGTTCTCTCGGGGTTACTTAAGATTCTGCCCCCTGGGCTTGAAGTCCTAAAAATTTCCACTGAATAAAACATAACTCTCAAACTTAGGTTGTGAATATTTTTTTAGTCAACAATGATATTCCAGTTTTTGTTGTCCTGAACCAAGGTTTGTGTGTGTGTGTGTGTGTGTGTGTGTGTGGTACGCGGGCCTCTCACTGTTGTGGCCTCTCCCGTTGCGGAGCACAGGCTCTGGACGCGCAGGTTCAGTGGCCATGGCTCACGGGCCTAGCCGCTCCACGGCATGTGGGATCTTCCTGGACCGGGGCACGAACCCGTGTCCCCTGCATCGGCAGGCGGACTCTCAACCACTGTGCCACCAAGGAAGCCCTGAACCAAGGTTTTAATTGTAGTTTTAGGATTTAGATTTAAGTCATCATACAGGCATTTGTTTTCTTAGTATTTTATAGGGATAAGATTATTTTTAATTATGGATAGCAAAAAAAAAAAAAAGCAGAGGATATATTCAAAGTAGAGATGTTTAATTATATTTACTTGGGAAGACTCTGACACATTGCTCAAATTAAATACAGACTACAGTGAAAACTGTTATTTCTGGCCCTTGAGAATTTCATAGCATTATAATGCCAAACTCCTAAGGTAAAGAATAAGAATCTAAATTCTGTTGAAAAAAAGAAAAAGATAGTCCAAAGCAAGGGATAATGCAGGCAAACATACCTCTACATAAGCAATTAAAGCACTGTGTGGATTTCCTAGTCATACGTCATTCCTCTGTGTGCTTGTAATGCCTAGACACGTAGAAGTTCCATTTATGAAACATTATATTTTTGTGTGTTTGCATTTGTTTACAAAAACTGGTATTTGCATAAAAGTTTTTTTTTTCTTAGCAAGACCCACTATAAACTTTTATTTCAAGTATCCCTCTAACATTTATCATTTTGAAATTGGTTAATTGTTGCTTTTTATTCTAGGATGGCTTCCACTAATCTGGCACAGGACTTTTAAGAATTCCAGTAGTAAATGAATCACACTTCTTCATGTGGAAAAGTCTTTGTTAAGGACAAGTCTACATGGGCTGAAAGAGCAACTTAAATCTGGGTTGGAAACATTAAATATTGCCCATTCACACCTGGAACAGTGAACAACCAACTAATGTAAGTGGGAAAGGTTAATGGTATCTCTAGCTCAGAGCTGTAACTTCTGGAGCCAGATTTCCTGATTTAGAATCCTTCCTGGCATCACAACTTGCAAGATCACTTGTGTGATCTTAGGTTGACCACTTAATCTCATTAATCCACAACTGTCTTAACTCCAAAAGGGGGATAAAAATAACACCTGTGTTATGAGTTATGAAGGTTGTTATTTAATTCATGTAATGTTACTCAACGCAATGCAAGTAAGACAGTTCTAGCACTGTAAATTCTTAATAAATATTAGCTACTTTTATTATCTCTTGAAGAGGGCTCATACTAAATATACTTAATTCTAAGGATTTTCTTTCCTTATTAAGTTATTAAGGAGTGCAACAATAAAAATGACAGTTATAAATTAGGTGCTCTGGAGCTATACTTCCTGGGATCTGCCACTAACCAGGTATGTGAACTCACATTGGTTACTCAGCCTCTCTAAGCCTCAGTCTTCTTTTATGTAAAACAGGGTAAATAAAAGTGAGTGCTTAACTTGCAGAGTTGTGTGAGGTATACAGAATCAACATATTTAAAGCACTTGGTAAGCAGTTTACAGTATACATATTATCATCGTGGTACTATATTTTTAATGAAAAAATATATCTATTTTGTAATTTTAAATAATTCATTGTCATTGTCAGAAAGTACTGTGCATGTGTGTGTGTGTATATATATATATATATATGCTTTTCATGAATTTTGAATTATTTTTTCTCCTGAGAGAAAAATAGTCATCTGAAAATATTTGTTGTATTCTTTCAAGAAAAAGAAAACAACATAGGTCTTTGTACAACTTTGACCTAACCTTGATTTTGGACTATGTTGTACAGGAGAGTGGCGAGATTAAAATGAGTCAATTAACTTAAAAAAGATGACAACTTCTGGGGAAAATATCTTATCTCTCAACACAAAGTTCTGTAGAAACAAATTATACAAAAGAATAATACTTATTAAAAATTAAAAGCTTCCAGCATAAACTACGATAATATATAAAAGCATGTAAGTTCATAGCACAGAAATAAAAATGAAGAATAGGGTTAAAATAAAAGTTGTTAAAATTCCTTTCTCCAGAGAGATGCAACAAAATAACAGGCAGAAGCAAGTAAGAAGGGAAATAGCTGAAACAACAAATAATAGGCAGCCAGCAATTTACATGAGAAAGCTAGATGGAAAAGAGCCACAGTAGAGAAAATAAAAGAAATATTATAAAGGTGTGTATTTTAAATACAGAACATATTTAAACAACATCTTGAGAAATAATTCAAAATGATATTTAATGCTGTAACAAATTTTGGAAAGGCAATCATAGTACATTGCATGCCAGCTTATTAATATTTAATAAATACATTAGTTTGAATTAAATGTTTTACTTAAAATTTGGCAATATTTTGGATCTTTGACAAATATTGTAATGTTGGTGAACATTACATATGAAGGCTATAAGGCAATTATGTATGATTGCTACAGAAAGTTACAATTAGAAATGGAATTTTCCAACATTAGCCGAAGCTGCATTTCAGTTCCTATTCCTTATGAGATTCTTGATAGATGTGGGGAAGAGAGGGAAAGCATTTAGTTTTGTTGTATGTGGAGGTACACCAGCTCCCTTCATTATAATGAAATGTCAATCCTAGAGCTATTTCCACCAGGGAAATGGCTTCATACTCATTTATAATAGCAGCAGGGAACTCAAGTGCGGCCATTGAGACACATGCCACTGTTTCAGTGAGAAACAGAATACAACAATAAGATGTGCCATCCTGACAAAACAACTGCTCCCTACTGAATTTTTAAAGAAGGTATAGATTTAATTTCCTTGGGGAAGGACATTATCTCCCTAAGAGGGACATTCTAACCTGCAACAATGCAGAAATTTATGGAAAGCCAAAATTTAAAATTCAAGACATGCTATTTCAATGGGTTAAACCAGAAAATACACAATAGGCAGCTTGTTTTAAGCTGCTTCTACTTAGAGCTTGAATGATCAAGGAAATTTCACCTAACTTTTAAAATTTCATAGCACATTTTTTTTCACAGTGTTGAAGATCTAAGTTCACATTCAATTGAGCAAAAATTTTTGAATAAAAATCACCTTTGAATTTTCCTAATTCATGCTTTTTTACGATAACTTTTAGCTTTGCAAATTGTATAGTGTTTTTTAATGTCATATGGATTTTCTCGTGGGTCTCTTTGCTGCATGAGTATATTTTATTTCTTATTTCCAATGGTACATTTTTTTCTCCTGACAAATACATCCTATGCAACATAACAAAGTTAAATTTCAATAGACACCCCCAACATTTAAGAAATACACAGTTAAAAGTGGTTGAGGATGTTTTAAATAACTATTGATTGAAACAGCAGAAAAACAAGTTCTGATTTGAACTGTACTTTTTGATATTCATTGTCTATCTACCTATCCATCAAAATTAAAGACAATAACTTATATAACTATGTTAATTAGCAAGCAAAGGCAAATTTTCAGGCACTGGTAGTATGTTAAATGACAGTTTCAAACACTGAGAATAAAACACCCATTGAAGAGCCTGTGGAAATTTTCTTTAGACAAAGTTTAGACTTTAGAGAAAGTTCTACATTCTACATATTCCAAGAAAGAAGAGGAGAAACAGATAGAGAGGAACAAAGAATGACAGACAAGGGAGAGACAGAAAAACAATCTATTTTTCAGGTTATTAGAGATTTCCCTTAAGAAATACAGTGTACTTGTAATTATACAGATTTCCTCTGACACATGATAACACACAGTGAAATAAAAGAGGCAACCAACTGATAGATTAAAGAGATGTTTATGTAAGAAGCCTTCTATATATTTTATATACTAGATCTTAATAGAAGATATTAGATTATAGCTATTGATACCAATGACAGGAAAACGAGGAGAGAGGGGTGCAAGGCCTGCTGGTAAGTGGATGTGCTGGGCTGTCCTATGCAGTTAGGGATTAAAGTGGACTATCAGCTGCAGGGGACCTGGCACCGCACCAAGAGCAGAGTAGGCCTGGCTGCAAGGGGAGGAACCAAACTTCAAGGTCAACAGGAACTAAGAGAACTGGCTTCCCTGAGATGCCGCCCAACTGTGTACTGTGGTGAGGACTGTGAAGATCTGCGTCCCTACAGCGGGTCTGGGACAGGATCTTCCTGCCTGGAGAAAAGACGGTCTGCAGGACTGGAATAGTACTCTCTTCTGGAGGGCCTCTGATTGTTTTGTCTCTGTGCAATATAGACTAGATTGATTATTTGGGGGACGACAACTGCCAGAGAGAGATGTCCTAGCCGCACTTGGAGTGGAAGGCATCTGAATCTTCACCCGCTCAGTTACATTTTATCATAGAAACCACGAAAGATAGCTAGGAATGGCCATGGAGGAAATTCAATCCGTAATAAAGAGATGTCAAATCCCACAAGAGCAAGACATTAAGGGAGATTTTGGCCTTATTTCAGTTAGGAGGTCAATGATGCATAGATGAAGGCACATACACTGACTATTAGAAATCATTCAAAATGAAATGAAACTAATGACACTGTGTACCATTGAGGCATTAAGGATAAAAGGTTTAGCTATTCTTCAGCCATATATTAACAAGTTGGATTCACAAGGCAAATATACATTATTTAGGTGCTTATTGAATAAAAGTAATGATTCAGGTGTGGAAGCCTTTATTATTCAAAATATCAAAATCTAATTGATGTTTTATTAAAGAGAACATATAATAACAATGGTTTACAGGACCACAGTTGATTTCCTTTCTAGATTTGGTTCTCTTTCTTCCAGAGGGTATGGAAACAGATCTACTGCAAAACTCAGAGAAGACTATGGCTTCATTAAATGTATTGAGGTATTTGATTACCAAAAATGATGAAAATGAAAATCAAACTGGATTATAGACAGAACTCAGGAAAATTTGAGAATATTTTCTTAAAGTCACTCCAAACAGGACTTAATATGTTAAAAGCACATTATGAAGCAGAAATTAAAAACAGCCAAGAAAATAACTAAGAAGTCCAGAAGTGTAATGATCTTTTTCTATAACCTTAGGTGGAGAGAAGATCTCTGCTATGACTCCTGAAATACAGTTTAAGGTCTTATGTTCAACTCTTTCACACTTGATTGAATTGAAAGTGTTCTGGCTTGAGTAGAAGACCAGATTGATATGAAAAACAAAATTTATCTCTGAAGAAAATATTGGGACAAAGTAGTTTCCACAGCCCAAATAAAAACTAGTAGAACACTATAAATTCCATTATGACTTATTTAACACCTTTATATATTTTTCTGTTACTGCTAGAAAAATAAATTTTTCTAGCTGCAGAAAATACTAGAAAGTTACTAGAAAAATACTAGAAAAGTTACTAGAAAAATAAATTTTTCTAGTAACTGCAGTTACTGCAGTTACTGCTAGAAAAATAAATATGTTTTTAAATGTATATTTTAAATGAGAAAAAATAATACAGCTGAGTCTTGAATATTGAACTATGTTACACATACCAAAAACTTTCACTCTAGAGAAATAGGCTCGTGATTGGAAACTGCCAACTATAATACATGGATTAGTCTTTCAATCAATAATTGTACATTATGTTCAAGTAAATGATTTTGGTTATTTGCATGGGAATAAATCAATAAGTTCACATAACTATTCAAACTGATAATAAGTAGTTAATAATCATATATGAACCTATTTTTAAAATAACAATTCTCACTTTAACAGATTCTTCTCAATCATGCCCATTACTTTTCAAGCAATAGGACATTAGCCAAATATACATAACTGTTAGTACTATGAAGGGTAGCAGGATGTCCGACCCTGAAATATACCTCTTTGGTTTAAGGATTATTTTGAACTGATTGTTTTGAGAAACATCAGACACAAGATGGAGATGTGTACAGAGTCGCAGTTATCCTTTTGTAAAGGAAATTTACGTTTATAGAAGATGTGTCCATTTCTAAGGGTGTGGCCCTCTCTGTACCAGGAAGAGAAAGAAAATCCTAAATCACAAGAGAATCTGATTAACAGAGAAGGAACAGACTTAAATCTCCATTACAAATCCTACCCTTGTTTAGCTTACTTTTCCTGGTAACACCCCCGCCTCAGTAACTGGCCTCCCGCACGCCCTTCCCTCTTGTGTCTTTAGCTGAAGATGGTATTTAAGCTGGTGACTTATGTCACATGAAATAGTTACTCATTTTGGGATATGACCATCCTCTTGAGCACCAGTTTTCCTACAACAATTTGTGTATGTTGTTTTCTCCATAAGTGCAAGCTGACTTAGGTTTAGATTTGTGAACATGGGCCAGGCCACTGGGGTGCCCTCCTTTTTGGGGTCCTTATATACAAATTATATATATATAAACCTTACTATGTTATCTATATCTATATCTAAGTCTATATCTATCTATCTATCTATCTATCTATCTATCTATCTATCTATCTATATATATATATCTTACTATATAATGGTTACTTAGGTTTTAAGAAAAACTGAATGTTAATATGGCAGATAATTCTTTAGAGGTAATAATAGGACTTATTCATATAATTTATTTTTTTTCTTTTAAAAAGCAAATATAGTTTATATCACACCAAACAAGTAATTGTATTCATAGTTTAACTATATCTACTTTGTGAGGGACCCCTCATGAATTGCATCAAAATGAAATTCAAACATCTAACCACTCTTTTTTTCTCATGTTGGATATATATCAAGTAAAATTTTAAGTATGATGTTTCCTTTCCCTCTATGAATTTTTACACTATGTGCATGTGTATGTTTAAATCTTCTTCATTCAAGGGGGTTCTGCTTTTAGTGTAAAGGTCTTGTGAAGTGCAATTATAATGTATGGTAATGTTGATGTGTATTATTTATAATGTTGGTTTTGTATCACACAATTGTGTCGGCTTTACTTGAATACTAAAGAGACATGCATTGAAAATAATTGAAATGATAATATTTCCATTTAAAATGCTTTTCCATTGACTCTGCCACTCTATGTATTTACAAATTTTATAAGAAATAATATAAACTATTTAAAAATATCCAATAGCATTTTAAAATATGAAAATCTGTCTACAGTTACCTAACATACTTCTTTTGCTTAATAGTGCTACACTAAAATTTTATGATATAATTCTCTATAATTATGTGTAAAGTTAAAAGCACTGTGTGGGTTGTTCAAGAATATATTACAAGCATATAATAAAATGCTGACACTGAATACAACCTATGCATTGTGTATTTTGAATTTTTAGTGCAACAGCATTTGCATATGAGCAATGAAAATAATCAACTTAATTTGCCCTCCTAGAGAGCATGGAAGTGGCTTTGATTAGCCTATTGAAAATTTGTGTTGTTCCCCTTGAGTTTAGATTCAGGGGGTAGAATTGCCAACATGATGCAACTCAGTAGGGATGCAGGGTGTCAAGGCAATGCTAAAGTTGACTATATTAAAAACAAAGGGGAAGGTCATTGACTAGGAATAAACAAGTTGTTTATGCCACAGCTGTCTCTGTCTTCTTTAAATAATGTGTCCATGCTACTATGTTACAATCATAAATGCATGCATACATCTCACCCCTCGTTGTTTATTTAGTTTTTTGCAAATGAGCTTTCAAAGAATTAAAATAAACAATGTCCAGTGCTCAAATAGGGCTGCATCTGTTCTCACCAGCCAGGATGGAAAATCTCATAATTCATGGAACATTGGGTAGAATACTTAAGAAGTTCTTATCTAAGTAGTAGAGAATAATGAGCTTTAGAATGAGGACTGCACTGAATTGGTCTAAAAACAGAAAAAATAATAATACCAACAAAAATCAACGTATTCCAAGTAAATTAATTGAATCTACTACCCCCACAAAAGCTCAGAAGTTCTTAAGATATTAAAAAATAGCCATCACACATCAAGATAAAATTCACAATGTCTTGCACCTAGTCAAAGATTACAGGGTAGGCAAAGAATCATGAAAACATAAACCTTAATGAGAATATTCAATTAATGAAAATACAACCATAGACACATACGTTGTAATTTGCAAAGACAGTAAAATGGTTATTATAACTATGAGGGACAGAGTAAAGGGACAAATTAGGTAATTAAATAGCTAATCCCATTAGGGTATTGTAAGTAAAGAAAAAAAGTATGGGAGACCCCTGTAAATTAATGATCACTCAAGAAAGCAGGTTTACTTAACCACAAAACCAAGCAGGCTTGCCTAGCGACAAAACCATGTGACAGAAACACGAGACATGCCCCAAGACAATAAAACAATGGTGGCATGAGACCCACATCCTGCCCAGTGAGCTCAGTAAGTTAATGATTCCCTAGGATATGCTCTCTGCACACATAAAAAAACAATAATTTATGGAAAGAGGCTCATTGTACAGAGACCTGAAATAATTTTTGCAGTCCTGGCTTGACCATGTAGGGACAAAAAAACTCCCCTGACCAGCCTGGAGGAGGAGCTGATGATGAAAGCATGACATCTATTGAAGAATGAAGAAGAAAGTGATCTTTTCCCCCTCCCCACTTTTCCTTTGATTATAAAACTGTAGCTCACTAATTTCTTGGGTGCAGTACTCTCTTGCCCACCTGCTTGTAAGCCTCACAAGCATCCTATTCTAATAAATCACATCTCATCTACCACTTTGCCTCTCACTGAATTCTTTCTGCACTGAGACACAAAGGACCAGGCTCCTTGGAGCCCCCCATGAAATGACACCTATCAGTTTCATAACTATTGTCCATGGGTTCAAAATTGTGTATAAATATATATATACACAAATACATTATGTTTTAATACACATACACACAGATAAATAAAAACTAATTACATATATGTTAGTATACATGTTTATTGCATAAACATGAACTTCCTGTCTTTGTCCACTGAATGGGTCTGGAAACAGTGATGACACAGTAACAATGAACACACCCAAAACTTATAACTTAGTTTTTAAATACCATTCTATAATAAAAGCAATCAGGGCTCTGATTTTAGGGATTGGACAGGGACTATACAAGATCAGTCTTGATCATCTGATAGTTCTAGAAAGAAAGGAAGTGCTCTCAAAATAAAATGAAAGGGACACATCAAAGGGATATGGTGTAAAACTGAAAGAGTTCTCAGTGGACAAAGTTAGAACAATTTGTGCAATTATATTAATAGCAGTATTGGATTATAATTCAAAGAATGCAAAAAATATACATGAATCCATATTGGTATAAATAAATAACTGAATAAAAATTTGGAAAAAGAAACAAATCATTACAGAAGATATCTGTATTAGTTTGCTAGAGCTGTCCTTATAAAGTACCACATACGGGGTAGATTAAACAATAGAACTTTATTTTCTTACAATTTTGGAGGCTAAAAGACTGAGATCAAGGTGTGTTTGTTGTTGCCCAAATCATATAATCCTAGTGTAATCATAAGAAAACAGCTCATAAACACAAGTTTAGAGACATTCTATAAAATACATGATGAGTCTTCAATTCTCTTAAAGTCATGAAAAATAAGAAAAGAGTGAATCCACAACAGATGAAAGAGACTGAGGAAACATGCATACCAGATACAGTATGGTATCATGAATTAGATCCTGAAACAAAAAAAACTACATTAATGAAAAAAACTGGTGAAATATGAATAGATTCAGTACTTTAGATAATGCTATTAGCTATCTCAGTGTCAACACATAGATCATAGTTAATGTTAGTTTAGGGAAAGTTGAGTAACAGGAATATGGGAACACTGTGCATTGTCTTTGCAACTTTCAATAAATCTAAAATTATTCAAACAAATTCGTTTAAACATATTGTAATGAGATGCCTCACATAAACAGCAGAAAGGCTTAAAATGAAAGAATGATATTACTAAAGGTTGGCAAGCACGTAGAGCAACTGGAACTCCCCTTCACTATGGGTAGTAGTACATGCTGGTACAACCAGTTATTAAAACAATTTCTGCTCAAGCTCAATCTATGCACACACTCTACATTAGCAATTTCAACATGAGATTAGAATCCAATAAAAATGCACAATTATTTACATTAAGACATAAAAATGTTCATAGCATTTAGAAATGGCAGCACAAATTGGACACAAAATTGTTCATGAGAAAATGGAAGTAAACATGAAAATACCATAAATATAAGAAAATGGAAGTTAACATCAGCTTATATTAAAGGGACAGAAAGGAAAAGAGTAATGATTTGATGGTGATATTCATGAGTCTTTTGGGGTACAGGAAATTTTCTATTTTTTGACTTGAATATCTTTATGTGAGTGTGTACATTTTGTCAAATATGTGTATGATTTTTGCATATTCTGTATTGTGCATGAATATAAAACCTTTATTTCCAAAGAAATGTATGAATAGAACTAATAGTGTCTCATCTGCCTTCCTGATATGTTTTTTTTAAATTGAGGTATGATTGACGTATAACATTATTTTAGTTTCAGGTTTACAACTTAATGATTCCATATCTGTATACACTGTGAAATGATCACTGCAATAAGTCTAGTTCCCCCATCACCATATAAAATTACAAAATATGCAACATATCATTATTGACTATAGTCACCATGCTATACATTACATTCTTATAACTTATTACTTTTTGACTAGAACTTTATACCACTGACCCTCTTCACTCATTTTGCTTATCCCCCAACCCCCTCTTCTCTGATAAATGCAATCTGTTCTCTGTATCTGTGAGTTCTGTTCTGTTTGTTTGCTTTGATATTTTTAGATTCCACATATAGTGAGATCATGCAGTATTTGTCTTTTGCTTTCTGACTTATCTCACTTAGCATAATACCCTCCAGGTCCATCCACATTGTCACAAATGGCAAGATTTCATTCCCTTTTATGGATGAGTAGTATTCCTGTGTGTGTGTGTGTAAATATTCCTTGTTCTCTTGGTTGGAAGTTTTTGCTTTTGGCACTTAGGAGACATCATGCCTTTCTGTTCTGTCCTTCAAAGTTTCTAAGCAGTACTGAAAAGTATACTTTTTGCCTCTTTAATGTTTCTTTTGTGTGTGTGTGTGTGTGTGTGTGTGTGTGTGTGTGACTTAACTTCTTTCCTATTCAATATGTTTATGTGAATATTTTAATGAAGCAAACTGATTATATTGCTTTATTTCTGTCAGCATAAGTTTGAACAGAATATTCATTTTCATAAACTAAGGTATAATTTTTAAAAGTGATTTAACTAAATGATGATAACTTTAAGACTTCTGGATGTCAACATAAAGAAACGTTAGCATGACATTGGTAGCCATGGTTTTCAGAGTTAGACCCTGTCATTTTATGCCACAGTATTTGTTAAATATTTTAACAATTTTAATACTAAAATCTAAATTTTAAACTTCATTATATCAATGCAAATGTAGTTCTGCAAAAAGAAAAAAGACTTTTTGGAAAGTGATCTGAAATTGGAGATTAGTTTATTCTCTCAAAAATGATTGTTTCCCTCAGTGGAATATTTTAGCTAATTCCCTTTTTATAGCAATTTCAGACCACTAAGATTTGCGGGAACCTAAATCTACTACAAGCAAAGGTTGCTATATGTTTAATATAGTGAAAATGCATCAAAGAAAAACATATTCTTCAACTTTTGTGGCAATGCGTATGTGTATAAAAATGTTTATGGTTTATGTACATATACATACACACATATATACATTCATATGCCAGATATATATTAGATATATCTGATATATATCTGATATGATAATTATATATATGTATGTGTCCATATATATATATATATATAAATGTATTTCAAGGAGATGTGAATATATATGAACAATTCATACCTCCTTGAAATACATTTATAAAGATAAGTAGATGGATTTCAAGTTATGTGTTAAATCTTTTTTTATGTTTTAAATCTTAATCAGTTCAGTGATGAGAACTCTCTGGAAAAATGTTAATAATCCTTAGTAAGTATGAGCAAAATAAAATATTTAAGTAAAAGAAAATTTAATTATGTTTTTAAATATGACACAATCAGTCATGCCAGAGAATAAATAAACCTCCCCCAAACTTCTTTAATCAAATTTTCTTAGACCACAAATACCACACAACATTGAAGACAGAATACTGAAATTAAAAAGTATAAATACTAATTTATGTGGGGTGAATTAATAAAGACAGCTATGCATAAATAAAATTTAAAACTTTAATAAAGAGCTAAAACTTTCATTTTTAATCAATTTTTTTATATTTAACATTTTTTAAGCAAAGAGGCTATATTAAATTTGCAGTTTTTAAGACTGAAGAAGGGGGATTTCCTAAATACATAGTTTAAATTTTGGAACTAATCATAGGCAGAAAACATTATGACTAATACTGACTCACAGAAAGGAAAGTCTTTGAAAAGATTGTAAATGTAGTGGTTATCACATTCTACATAATTTTCTAGAATAAACTTTTTAATTGCCTTATTTATAGGCCTAGCCATCTGGAGTGATGGTAAGAGAAGAGGGGGTACCCCAAGTTTCAGGTCACCTAGCTTATGGGTGATTAAACAGAATACTAGGTGAATTCATCTCTTCCTAGTACAGGGCTCCTGACTACTGGGGTTTCATTGCAAGCAGAAATTTATACAGGTTGATTTGAAAAGAAAAAAATGTGAATAAAAAGTGATATGATTTATTACAGGTATTAATTTGAATGGTCAGTAAGAGAAGCAACAAGTCAACTCTAACTAGTAGCAGTCCAGTTACACAGGCTCAATGTTAGTATGTCAGTAATTTAGAATTCTTCAGCATAATGGGGCATTATGTGTTAATTTGATACACAGCCCAGACAAAATATTTGCTGTATTCAGAAATTTATACTCCAAGGATGGTCAGCTAGCATTCAATTAAAAAGTCACTCTCTTGGAGGTGGCTACCGAAGTGCTTCATCTATCTTATATATGACCAGCTCCATTAACTTACTAATTCATGAAATAAGATATTTATAAAACAAAAATGGGTTTCCATTAGTAACAAATGGCTTTAGTGGTTAGCCTTAAAGAGTAATACCTTCAGGTTGGTCCCTAAATTGTCTGATCTCTAAAAGATGTTAAACCAAACTTGGTGCCTACAATCAATATGGTGACAGTCACCTGCAGTAAAATGACTTGAGGTATTTTGGTTTTATAATTTTTCTTTTTCCGGGATATCCTAAAGGACAGAGAAAGAGAGATTCTCCAAGTACATAGAAAAAATTGGAGCATGCATGTCTAAAACCATGGCAGATCTGGGGTTATTTTAGCCTAGTAGCAAGATGTAACAGAATAGCTAATCTTCAGTATTTTCTAAATATTGGTGACTGCCAAGATCTAGCAAAGAAATATACTTGTGGAGAAATAAAAATAGTGACTTACTTATATTCAGAAAAGTCAACTCAATCCTTCTATACATATTAACCATTATTTTCCCTTTTATATATATATATATATATTTAACATATTTATTGGAGTATAATTGCTTTACAATGGTGTGTTAGTTTCTGCTGTATAACAAAGTGAATCAGCTATGCATATACATATATCCACATATCTCCTTCCTCTTGCATATCCCTCCCACCCTCCCTATCCCACCTCTCTAGGTGGTCACAAAGCACTGAACTGATCTCCCTGTGCTATGCAGCTGCTTCCCACTAGCTATTTTACATTTAGTAGTATGTATAAGTCCATGCCACTCTCTCACTTCATCCCAACTTACCCTTCCCCCTCCCCGTGTCCTCAAGTCCATTCTCTACGTCTACATCTTTATTCCTGTCCTGCCCCTCAGTTCTTCATAACCATTATTATTATTATTATTTTTAGATTCCATATACATGTGTTAGCATACGGTATTTATTTTTCTCTTTCTGACTTACTTCACTGTGTGTGTGTATGTGTATGTACTTTTCTAACATTTCTTAGAACATTTCCCTGCTTTCATTATTGTTTACATCAATGGATATTAGACATCTTTTATTTCATTAAATTGACATTGCCATAAAGTGAGAATCATTATTTTGATTGAAATAATGAAACCATTCCACAGTGACTCTATTTCTTCTTCTGATGACATTCTTTTTACCCAAGATTAGATCTCTCTACAATGCCCTATGGATGGCTATTGATTCTCCTGTGCTACAAACTAAACCCATGGAAAAATTTCTCTCCTCCTACACAATTGCTCTTCTTTAAAGCAACACTTCCTACTCAATGTCCTCTTACCTCTCACCTGTCTTTCTAAATGCTTAGGTCTCGACAAAAAAAAACAAAAAATAAAGTCCATTTGTCATTCTCTCCATAATGCTACAAAAGGAAATGATCCCTGTTATTTAATTCTTCATTAATAAACTACATAAAAAAAATGACCAACTCTTTCTTCTACTGGATCACTGCAATTATTAAGT
The DNA here is from genome assembly GCF_963455315.2 of Globicephala melas. Lineage (NCBI taxonomy): Eukaryota > Metazoa > Chordata > Mammalia > Artiodactyla > Delphinidae > Globicephala > Globicephala melas. Next base: position 21,422,548 of record NC_083317.1, on the reverse strand, counting down.
CAGTGCTTGGGTGTTGGACACACCCAAAGCAAAATAACTAATCTGTATTTTCCTCAAGATGCAGAGACTCTCTTGTTGCATTTTGAATGACCGTCTATCATGTTCCATTTAAATTGTCCTAAAATCTCTCATTAAAGATCACAATTTCAACTTCTCTAAAAATGATGGAACAGGATCTTAATCATACATTCTTCAAACCTGTAATCAGAATACTGTTGCATCTTTCCTTACATCCTCTTTGGGCTCTGTAATCCACTGGAGTTCCTTTTGCTCAGATATTCATATCCATATCCACACATTTAAAATATGTGATATTTCACAGCACTGTCAACCTCTGTTCAACTGGTGCTCCCAAATCTGATGCAGTTGTTCTCCAGGCAAAACCAAGCTAAGTCATACCAAGTCAGTTGAAAAAGCATTACAAAGCCAAATACAATGATCAGAAAATGTGTTATTCAACCTTACATATATAACTATATAAGATATAAGTATAAGTTATATATATACATATATATGTATATGTATATATATATATATGTATTTAGTTTGGAGCATTTAAAAATTTACTGTTGAGATAGGCATGCTGACACCTCTAATTTAATTTTTATTTTTTTTTCAATTTGTCGCTGTAGTTTTTGATCAAACTATTGTGATGGTATTTTGTTTTATGCATGCAAATACTTGATTGCTTTTTGTGGATGATGACATTTATTATTGTCCCATTTTAAGGCATTGGGCATTAAAATCTTATGTTGCTTCTGTTTTGAATATGTTCATATTTTATTTTTAAAAGTTTTCTCTATTTCATTGTTTAATTTCGGGTCACTTTTTTTGTTTTATCCCTTATAATAACTACAGAGCTTATTTTTAAATACTAATCTGAGATTTAGTTTCCTTTATTATCTAAATATTACTATTGATATTTATTGGAATAGCATATATCTGGTCTTTTTTACCAACCTCTAACTTTGTGTTTTTGTAGTTAGGCTCACCTGTTAAATTTCTGTTTTTGTTTGTATCACCTCTTTGTCACTAAATAAGATTAAATGGGTAAATCAAGTTGGTCAGATCATGGTATCTTACTCTCCTTAGCTAAAGTGATTTTTTGCTCCTAAGGTTAAGATATATGAATCAAGTCATTCCAATTGCGGTTCTTAAAGGGACAATTTCACACTTGTTTTCTTATTTAAAAATATGTGCAAATGAACAGAAGGACTAGTAGATTTATAGTTTCATCCTTATGGAAACAGCTAATCTTAGGAAATTGAAGTGTCCATTCAAAGAGAAGCTGAGATGAGTATGAAGAAAGGGGAAACTTACAGTGATTGTAGTCTTTATTCAGACTCAATCACTATCTCTCCTTCTCCTCCTCTTTCTTCTTTTTCTCCTTTCAGTAGATTTCAACCTTGGCTGCACATGGAAATCACCAGGATCCCACTCTCAGAGATTCTGATTAAAATATCTGCTGTAGCTTGGATATGGGAATCTTTTACAGCTTCACAGGTAATTCCACGTACAACCAAGGTTGACAGACACTATTTATGTGCACACTGAGACAACATACTTGCTCCCTTTCCCCCATGTCATAAAAAACAAACAAAAACAACAACAACAAAAAAGATTATCAGGCTTTTTTTTTCTCTTTCCTTGTTTTACCTACTGTGTTGGTTGAAATCATCTGAAGTGTCAGTTTCAAAATTTTTGTTATTATGTTTTTACTTTCTTAGTTCTAATTTTTCAACAAATAAATATAACCAGAAACTGTTTCTTCCATTATGTATTTATTATATTTTTAAATTAATTTGATTCATTTGTGTCTTATCATTCTAAATTGCGAGTTTTTATTTCAGAAGATTTCCCTTGAATTATAGAGTGGTCATTTTCTGTTTTTGGCTGCCCAATATCTCTATATTTTCCTGGCTAGGAAGACAGCAGTAATTTTCTTCTGGGGACTATTCTTCTTACATCACATACCTTCTTCCTTATCTTTCAATCCTCCCTAACCTAAAGGATAGGCATATAAACTAGACTATTTCAATGAAACTACAACTAAAATTTGTATTTCAAGCAGAGTGAAGCTTTAAAAAAAATTAGAAGAATTTCTTAGATAAACCTTCAGAAATACTTGGAACATTTAGGAAGATTTTAGTTTTGAAATTGCCTGAAATGCAAGAAAACCCATATTCGTGTTACAGATTAAAAAAAAAACTTGCAGTCTCTTATAATCAAGAAACATCTAATTATGTGTCTACACAATGACCTACATATAAAAGTTCCTACATAGCAGCTTAATCTGTAATACCCAGAAAATAGAAATGCCCCCAAATACCTATCAACTGGAAATAGATAAATAAATGGGTATGTAATAGGATATTACTCAGCAAGAGAAAGGAATGAACTATTAATACATGTAACAACATAGTTGAATTACAAAAGCATTAAGTTAAGGAAGCCATACACAAAAAAGTACATATTGTATGGCCCTCTTTAATTGAAATACTAGAAAAGGCAAAAATAAAGTCATAAAGATACAGATCAGAGTTGCCAGAGTCCAAGGGTTGGGGAAGAGGGTACTGACTGCAGCAAGAGGGATTGAGAAATCTTTGAGGTGTGCAGTAGGAAAACACACAGGTTATAATACTTAAAATATCATGGTAGGGCTTCCCTGGTGGCACAGTGGTTGAGAGTCTGCCTGCCGATGCAGGGGACACGTGTTCGTGCCCCGGTCCGGGAAGATCCCACATGCCGCGGAGCGGCTGCGCCCGTAAGCCATGGCCGCTGAGCCTGCGCGTTCGGAGCCTGTGCTCTGCAACGGGAGAGGCCACAACAGTGAGAGGCCCACGTACCGCAAACAAAACAAAAAGATCATGGTGAATAAATGCTTCTGAAGATACTGGAAAAGTTGAAAGAAAAGAGTATCAACTCAAATAATTAATATGCTTGCTTCAAGGCATTGAATATAATGAAGTATCTTTCTATGCCTGAGCCGAATTATTGTCTCACTGCTTTTTAATGAATGGTAAGATGGAGATGATGATGATGATGACAATCAGAAATTAACTATGTTTGTTGATAAACTTCATCAACTGAATTTAGAACCTAATAAATTCTTGTAAGTGAAAAGTATCCCCTTAAATGTGAAAGAGTAACATCTGAACCATTGATTTGGCCATATCTCAGAGGTTGTGAAATACACGGATGGATCACCTACTGTCCATGGCCAGATTAGGCCTACAGCCTGTTTTTGTGTGGTCAGTGAGCTAATAATTTTACATTTTTAAAAAGTCATAAAAAGAAACATTGAAGAATATGAGACAGGAACTATATGTAGCCCACAACATATAAAATAGTTACCACTTGACAATTTACAAAAACTTTGCCTATCCAAGTACTAACAGCAGCCCTGGAAACAATTTCTATTGAGTCTTCCTTGCCAAGATGAGATAGATTCTCCTCATTCTCCTCATTCTAACACACTTAAGTGCCAAGCCTGTAACCACAGTCTGAACTCAACATTACTCATGGGGTAGAAGGCAGACAGAGTTGAAATAACAAAATATGTATCCAGAAAGAATTGGTAGAATTTGTTGATTTATATCATCACAATTATTAGGAATTTTTTTTGATTTCTTGTCAAGGAAGAAAATGCTAACTGTCGATACAGATATTAAATACATAGCCACATAAATGTATTGGGGCTGGCCAAAAAAGTTCGTTTGGGTTTGGCCATACTATTGTATGGCCAAACCCGAACGAACTTTTTGGCCAACCCTACACACACACACACACACACACACACACACACACACACACACACACACACACACACACACACACACACATGAAACATAGTATGTACCTGTGTTTGGTGTACTAGCTGGTGCAAGGAGTGAAAATACTAAATCTGGAGTTTGCCAAGGTCCATAAACATTCATTTAAGCCAGGAAAATATGTTGAAGTTATGGTAAATGAAATGGAGTCTCTGATCTTAAACAAGAGTGGGAGGGAGTTTGCGGAACCAAAGTGATAGCATTATTTAACTCACAGCTTCTGCAAGAAAAAGTCTTAAATTCCACAATGATCTATGTTGACTTGACTTCCCTTTTTAGGCTCTAGAAAGGGGTTAGCAAGGGAAATGGCTCTACATACTATCATCATCAGTTGAAGTAAAGGACTCAAGGATTTACTATTAATTCCAACAAATCACAAAAGTCACAGCACCAGTATGTTGATGTAATAGTTATTACTATTAGGTAAATTAGTTGAGTCAATGTGTGTCAAAACATTGGATTCACTTATACTTCACTGCAACAACATCTTCAAAGGCATATGCTTTTCTTCTTTTATTTTTGAATTTTATTTTATTTTTTTATACAGCAGGTTCTTATTAGATATTTATTTTATACACATTAGAGTATAGATGTCAATTCCAATCTCCCAATTCATCCCACCACCACCCCCACCCTCGCTTTCCCCCCTTGGTGCCCATACATTTGTTCTCTACATCTGTGTCTCTATTTCTGTCTTGCAAACTGGTTCATCTGTATCATTTTTTTGATTCCACATATATGCATTAATATATGATATTTGTTTTCTCCTGACTTACTTCACTCTGTATGACAGTCTCTAGGTCCATCCACATCTCTACAAATGACCCAATTTTGTTCCTTTTTATGGCTGGGTAATATTCCATTGTATATATGTATCACATCTTCTTTATCCATTCGTCTGTTGAAGGACATTTAGGTTGATTCCATGCCCTGGCTATTGTAAATAGTGCTGCAATGAACATTGGGGTGCCTGTGTCTTTTTGAATTTTGCTTTTCTCTGGGTATATGCCCAGTAGTGGGATTGTTGGGTCATACGGTAATTCTATTTTCAGTTTTTTAAGGAACCTCCATACTGTTCTCTATATTGGCTGTATCAATTTACATTCCCACCAACAGTGCAAGAGGGTTCCCTTTTCTCCATACCCTCTCCAGGATTTGTTGTTTGTAGATTTTCTGATGATGGCCATTTGGAAGGGTGTGAGTTAATACCTTATTGTAGGTTTGATTTGCATTTCTCTAATAATTAGTGATGTTGAGCAGCTTTCCATGTGCCTCTTGGCCAACTGTATGTCGTCTTTGGAGAAATGTCTACTTAGATCATCAGCTCATTTTTCGATTGGGTTGTTTGTTTTTTTAATACTGTGCTGCATGAGCTGTATATATTTTGGAGATTAATCCTTTGTCCATTGATTTGTTTGCAAATATATTCTCCCATTCTGAGGGTTGTTTTTTCATCTTGTTTATAGTCTCCTTTGCTGTGCAAAATCTTGTAAGTTTCATTAGGTCCCATTGGCTTATTTTTGTTTCTATTTCCATTACTCTATGAGGTAGGTCAAAAAAGATCTTACTGGGCTTCCCTGGTGGTGCAGTGGTTGAGAGTCCGCCTGCCGATGCAGGGGACATTGGTTCATGCCCCAGTCGGGTAAGATCCCACATGCCGTGGAGCAGCTAGGCCCGTAAGCCATGGCCACTGAGACTGCACGTCTGGAGCCTGTGCTCTGCAATGGGAGAGGCCACAACAGTGAGAGGCCCATGTACTGAAAAAAAAAAAAAAAACAGATCTTGCTATGATTTATGTCAAACGGTATTCTTCCTACGTTTTCCTTTAAGAGTTTTTAGTGTCCAGTCTTACATTTAAGTCTTTCATCCATTTAGAGTTTATTTTTGTGTACGGTGTTAAAGAGTGTTCTAGTTTCATTTTTTACATGTAGCTATCCAGTTTTTCCAGCACCACTGATTGAAGAGACTGTCTTTTCTCCACTGAATAGCCTTGCCTCCATTGTCATAGATTAGTTGACCATAGGTGTGTGAGTTTATCTCTGGCCTTTCTGTTTTGTTCCATTGATCTATACTATATTTCTGTTTTTGTACCTGTACCATATTGTCTTGATTACTGTAGCTTTGTAGTATAGACTGAAGCCAGGGAATCTGATTCCTCCAGCTCCATTTTTTTCCCTCAAGATCGCTTTGGCTATTTGGGGTCTTTTCTGTCTCCATACAAATTTTAAGATTGCTTTATCTACTTCTGTAAAAAGTTCCATTGGTAATTTGATCAGCACTGCATTGAAGCTGTAGACTGCATTGGGTAGAATAGTCATTTTCACAATATTTATTCTTCCAATCCAAGAACATGGTATATCTCTCCATCTGTTTGTGCCACATTTGATTTCTTTCATCAGTGTCTTAGTGTTGTCTGAGTACAGGTCTTTTACCTCTTTAGGTAGGTTTATTCCTAGGTATTTTATTCCAGTTGTTGCAATGGTGAATGGGATTGTTTCCTTAATTTCTCTTGCTGGTCTGTCATTATTAGTGTATAGGAATGTAAGAGATTTCTGTGCATTCGGTTTTTATACTGCAACTTTACTAAATTCATTGATTAGCTCTAGTAGTTTTCTGGTGGCATCTTTAGGATTCTCTATGTATAGTATCATGTCACCTGCAAACAGTGACAGTTTTACTTCTTCTTTTCAAATTTGTATTCCTTTTATTTCTTTCTCTTCTCTGATTGCTGTGGCTAGGACTTCCCAAACTATGTTAAATAAGAGTGATGAGAGTGGACAACCTTGTCTTGTTCTTGAGCTTAGAGGAAATGCTTTCAGTTTTTCACCATACAAAATGATGTTTGCTGTGGGTTTGTCATATATGGCCTTTATTATGTTGAGGTAGACACCCTCTATGCCCACTTTCTGAAGAGTTTTTATCATAAAGCGGTGTTGAATTTTGTCAAAAGTTTTTTCTGCTTCTACTGAGATGATCATATGGTTTTTATCCTTCAATTTTTAATATGGTTCATCACATTGATTGATTTGCATATATTGAAGAATCCTTGCATTCCTGGGATAAACCCTGCTTGATCATGGTATATGATCCTTTTAATATGTTGTTGGATTCTGTTTGCTATTGTTTTGTTCAGGATTTTTGTATCTATGTTCATCAGTGATATTGGCCTGTAGTTTTCTTTCTTTGTGACATCTTTGTCTGGTTTTGGTATCAGGGTGATGGTGGCCTCATAGAATGAGTTTGGGAGTGCTCCTCCCTCTGCTATATTCTGGAAGAGTTTGAGAAGGATAGGTGTTAGCTCTTCTCTAAATGTTTGATAGAATTTGCCTGTGAAGCCACCTGGTCCTGGGCTTTTGCTTGTTGGAAGATTTTTAATCACAGTCTCAATTTCAGTGCTTGTGATTGGTCTGTTTATATTTTCTATTTCTTCCTGGTTCAGTCTCAGAAGGTTGTGCTTTTCTAAGAATTTGTCCATTTCTTCCAGGTTGTTCATCTTATTGGCATAGAGTTGCTTGTAGTAGTCTCATGATGCTTTGTATTTCTGTGGTGCCTGCTGTAATTTCTCATTTGTCAATTCTAATTTTATTGATTTGAGTTTTCTCCCTCTTTTTCTTGATGAGTCTGTCTAAAGGTTTATAAATTTTGTTTGTCTTCTCAAAGAACCAGCTTTTAATTTTATTGATCTTTGGTATTGTTTTCTTTGTTTCTGGTTCATTTATTTCTGCTGTGATCTTTATGATTTCTTTCCTTCTACTAACTTTGGGTTTTGTTTGTTCTTCTTTCTGGTTCCTTTAGGTGAAGGTTAGATTGTTTACTTGAGATTTTTCTTGTTTCTTGAGGTAGGATTGTAGTGCTGTAAACTTCCCTCTTAGAACTGCTTTTGCTGCATCCCATAGATTTTGGATCATGTTTTCATTGTCATTTGTTTCTAAGTAATTTTTAATTTCCTCTTTATTTCTTCAGTGATCTCTTGGTTATTTCCTAATGTATTCTTTAGCCCTCAGGTGTTTGTGTTTTTTACGTTTTTTTCCCTGTAATTGATTTCTAATCTCATAGTGTTGTGGTCAGAAAAGATGCTTGATATGATTTCAGTTTTCTTAAATTTACTGAGGCTCAATTTGTGACCCAAGATGTGATCTATCCTGGAGAATGTTCCCTGCACACTTGAGAGGAAAGTGTAATCTGCTGTTTTCAGATGGAATGTCCTATAAATATCAATTAAATCTATCTGGTATATTGTGTCATTTAAAGCTTGTGTTTCCTTATTAATTTTCAGTCTGGATGACCTGTCCATTGGTGTAAGTGACATATTAAAGTCCCCCACTATTATAATGTTACTGTTGATTTCCTCTTTTATAGCTGTTAGCATTTGCCTTATGTATTGAGGTGCTCCTATGTTGGGTGCATATATATGTATAATTGTTATATCTTCTTCTTGGATTGATCTCTTGATCATTATGTAGTGTCCTTCCTTGTCTCTTGTAACATTCTTTATTTGAAAGTCTATTTTATCTGATATGAGTATTGTTACTCCAGCTTCCTTTTGATTTTCTTTTGTATGGAATATCATTTTCCATCACCTCACTTTCAGTCTGAATGTGTCCCTAGTTCTGAAGTGGGTCTCTTGTAGACAGCATACATATGGGTCTTGTTTTTGTATCCATTCAGTGAGCCTGTGTCTTTTGGTTGGAGCATTTAATCCATTCACGTTTAAGGTGATTATCAATATGTATGTTCCTATGACCATTTTCTTAATTGTTCTGTGTTTGTTTTTGTAGGTCCTTTTCTTCTCTTCTGTTTCCCACTTAAAGAATTTCCTTTATCTTTTCTTGTAGAGCTGGCTTGGTGGGTGGTGCTGAATTCTCTTAGCTTCTGCTTGTCTGTAAAGCTTTTGATTTCTCCATCAAATCTGAATGAGATCACTGCTGGGTAGAGTAATCTTGGTTGTAGGTTCTTCCCTTTCATCACTTTAAATATATCGTGTCACTCCCTTCTGGCTTATAGAGTTTCTGCTGAGAAATCAGCTGTTAACCTTATGGGAGTTCACTTGTTTTTTTTTGTTTTGTTTTGTTTTTTTTGTGGTACATGGGCCTGCCACTGTTGTGGCCTCTCCCGTTGTGGAGCACAGGCTCCGGATGCGCAGGCTCAGCAGCCATGGCTCACGGGTACAGCCACTCCATGGCATGTGGGATCTTCCTGGACTGGGGCACAAACCCGTGTCCCCTGCATCGGCAGGTGGACTCTCAACCACTGCACCACCAAGGAAGCCCTCCCTTGTTGCTTTTAATAAGTCTTGTCTTTAATTTTTGTCAGTTTGATTCCTATATTTCTTGGTGTGCTTCTCCTTGGGTTTATCCTGCCTGGGACTCTCTGTGTTTCCTGGACTTGGGTGGCTCTTTCCTTTGCCATATCAGGGAAGTTTTTGACTATAATCTCTTCAAATATCTTCTCTAGTCCTTTCTCTCTCTCTTCTTCTGGGACCCCTATAATGTGAATGTTGGTGCATTTAATGTTGTCTGAGAGGTCTCTTAGGTTGTCTTTATTTATTTTCATTCTTTTTTTCTTTATTTTGTTCCAAGGTAGTGAATTCCACCATTCTATCTTCCAGGTCACTTATCCGTTCTTCTGTCTCAGTTTTTCTGCTGTTGATTCCTTCTAGTGTAGTTTTCATTTCAGTTATTGCATTTTTCATCTCTGTTTGTTTGTTCTTTAATTCTTCTAGGTCTTTGTAAACATTTCTTGCATCTTCTCGATCTTTGCCTCCATTCTTTTTCCGAGGTCTTGGATCATCTTCACTATCATTATTCTGAATCCTTTTTCTGGCAGGTTGCCTATCTCCACTTCATTTAGTTGTTTTTCTGGGTTTTTATCTTGTTCCTTCATCTGGTACACAGTCCTCTGCCTTTTCATGTTGTCTATCTTTCTGTGAATGTGTTTTTTGTTCCACAGCCTGCAGGACTTAGTTCTTCTTGCTTTTGCTGTCTGCCCTCTCATGGATGAGGTTATCTAAGAGAATGTGCAAGCTTCCTGAAGGGAGGGAGTGGTGGTGGGTTGAGCTGGGTATTTCTATGGTGGGCAGAATTCAGTAAAACTTTAATTCTCTTGTCTACTGATGGGTAGGGTTGAGTTCCCTCCCTGTTGGTTGTTTGGCCTGAGGCAACCCGGTGCTGGAGGCTACAGGCTCTTTGGTGGAGTTAATGGTAGACTCCAGAAGGGCTTATGCCAAGGAGTACTTCCCAGAACTTCTGCTGCCAGTATCCTTGTCCCCGCAGTGAGCCACAGCAACCCCCTGCCTCTGCAGGAGACCCTCCAACACTAGCAGGTAGGTCTGATTCAGTCTCCCTGGGGTCACTGTTCCTTCCCCTGGGTCCCTATGCGCACACTACTTTGTGTGTGCCCTCCAAGATTGGAGTCTCTGTTTCCCCCAGTCCTGTGGAAGTCCTGCAATCAAATCCCACTAGCCTTCAAAGTCTGATTCTCTGGGAATTCCTCCTCCTCTTGCTGGACCCCCAGGTTGGGAAGCCTGACATGGGCTCAGAACCTTTACTCCAGTGGATGGACTTCTGTGGTATAATTGTTCTCCAGTTTGTGAGTCACCCACCCAGCAATTATGGTATTTGATTTTATTGTGATTGTGCCCCTCCTACCATCTAATTGTGGCTTCTCCCTTGTCTTTGTATGTGAGGTATCTTTTTTTGGTGAGTTCCAGTGTCTTCTTGTGACTGATTGTTCAGCAGTTAGTTGTGATTCCAGTGCTCTCACAAGAGGGAGTCTGTATTTATTCTAATATATGTTTCTGAACACTAAGGTTCAGTATATTTGCCTTAATTTTTGACCCAAGGCTATGTGCTCATGAGATATTTTTATCCATTATTCAAACTTCCTAAATTATTTCAGAACATTTACTCAGTGGTAATTAAATATATAATGATGTTCACTTGACCCTTTATTATATTTGATTTCATTTGCATGTGGCTTTTAAAAAACATATTGTCCCTAACACAGAAGTGGAATAAAACAGTAGCCTCACTCCTAATATTTGAATGTCCTAGAGCAAGATTAAAAATGGAGGTCTACATATATGTCTATTATTTAAGCAGAGGTAAATAATTTAAACAAAGCTAATACTCTATTAAATAATACAGTTTATATCCTCTACCCAAGTTGACCTTCAAAATTACATAAATGGTCAGATGCAAACTTAGAATTGTTGGCTCCTTTAGAGTTCTAGGCCAGAACCAGGCCTCATGGATGGCTTTGAAGTGTTCAAGACTTCAGTGGAAGAAGTAACAGTAGATGTGGTAGAAATAGCAAGAGAACTAGAATGAGAAGTTAAGCCTTAAGATGTGATTTAATTGCTGCAATCTCATGATAAAACTTTAACAGACGAGGAGTTGCTTCTTATGGATGAGCAAAGAAAGTGGTTTATTGAGAAAGAACGTACACCTGGTGAAGATGCTTTGAAGATTGTTGAAATGATAATAAATGATTTAGAATATTACATACATTTTGTGATAAAACAGCAGCAGTGTTTGAGAGCATTGAATCCAATTTTGAAAGAAGTCTTACTGTGGATAAAATGCTGTCAAAGAATTGTATACTACAGGGAAATGCTATGCTAGTCTTTCTTTGTTCATGAGTTAATCAATATGGCAAACTTCACTGTTGTCTTATTTTAAGAAGTTGCCATAGCCATTCCAACCTTCTACAAACACCACCCTGATCACTCAGCAGCCATCAACTTTTAAACAAGAACCCCACAAGCAAAAGGATTATGACTTCCTAAAGGCTGAGATGATGATTAGCATTTTTGGGGGGAATAAAGTATTTTTTTAATTAAGATATATCCATTGTTTTATTAGACATAATGGTATTGCACACTTAGTAGACTACAATATAGTGTAAACATAACTTTTGTATGCACTGGGAAACCAAAACTTTTCTATGATTCACTTTATTGCAGTATTTGCTTTATTGTGGTGGTCTGGAAACAAACTCACAATGTCTCTGAGGTATGCCTGTAGTTTCTTAGTGTTGATAGCAAAATACCACATGTCAGGTGGCTGAAAGCAGCAGGAATTTATTATCTCATAATTCTAGAGGTTAAAAATCAGAAATCAAGGGGTTGACAGGACTATGCTCTCTCTGAAAGCTCTTGGGAAGAACACTACATGGTCTCTTTTTAGCTTTTGGCTTCTCCTAGTAATCCTTGGCATCCTGAGACTTGTAGTTACATCACTCCCATCTCTGTCTCTACTGTTCTACAACCTTCTTCCCAGTGTGTCTCTTCTCTGTGTCTCTTTTCCTCTTATGTGGACACCAGGTATTGACTTTAGGGCTCACCTTAATCTAGTATGACCCCATCTTAATATAACTAATTACATCTGTGAAGTCTCTATTTCCAAATAAGGTCACTTTGAGTTTCTGGGTAGATGTAAATTTTGAGGTGATACTATTCAACCCAATATATCTGTCTAAGATGCTTCATTTACTTTCTCACACATTTCCTCTAAGAATATGTCCTTAACAAATTCTTAGGGACCACTTCTAAGAAATCTGAAATCTATACTTATACACTATTATACCACTAGTATATAATATACAGTAGCAAAGTATTTGGCACATAACGAAATATGTATATTTAATGCTAAAAAGTACACTTTATCAGGAACATGGGTAACATGTATGTATGGGAAATTGATAAATAAGTGTGAATAGGAATTGGTAAGTATAAGAAGAAAGTACACACTACATTAGGAAGAGTTTTGGAAATTGCTCTCCTATTCTGTTTGGGGAATTATTTTGCAAAAAAAAATAATAATTTCTGGAGGGAAATTTGGCTTCATTAACTATTTCAAGCTATTTATTAAGCACCTGCTATCTTCTAAGTGGTCAAGACACATTAGTGGAACAAAACTGACAGAAATCTCTACCCTTAGGAACTTACAGTTTGGTGGAAAAGTATATGAATTTATTATATATATATATATTAAACTATATATGTTCTATTGGTTCTATAAATAACACTTTATAGCTGTTCAAAGACTTATATTTCAAATATGGCAGTACACCAGAATTTGGTTGCCCTTATAATTGCTTCCGGGTATATATGTGGCCTGGAAGAGAAATTTTGAAGTATGTATTACTTGCAATAGAGGTGAAGATGGAAAGAGCAGAAAGCAAGTGTAAAGCTAATAAGTGGAGGGCTGAGATTTGATTAATTATAATCAGGTTACATTGTTCAATTCAAGTAGAACTCCTATAGGCTTAAGCAATTTCCAAGACAGTAAGGAACTCAAAAATAAAATAATATCATATTAAAAACCAGGACAAATTTTCAGTAGATCTATCTTAATTCTTGAAAATTATTTTGTTTATGATTTTGTTTACATTGTTTATAATTGTGTTCCATTATGCTCACTAAAACATTTTCTGTTATGTTTACAAACAATAACGCTAAGTGAAGTTGAGTAAAATGCTGAAATTTTGCCCAAGATAAAACAACCAAAGTCTCTCCAACTCATAAAAAAACGGAATTAAGGAAACAAATCTTAACTGATCATTTGTAAGAATAAAGCTGTAGCTAGCAGAATATGTAGGACAAAAAAAAGGACTCTCCACTCTGGTGACTATAGATATACAATGTAGGTATAAAAAGACAAATCAAATCTTCTCTTACACTAGTTACTGCCATAATGGTAAACAGCAATTTTGAAATGTTGAGTTTAGGCTTTTCTCTACAAATCTTTCTGTAACATATATCCTATTCCTAAGTCTGCTCCTCAAATTCTTTATGTTTTTTATTCTACAACTCATTTTTCCAACAGTTCATTCCTTTAAAGAATATCAATGGTATTTCTAAATGAAGAAAGAAACTATTATCTGTTATTTTATGTTCAACTCCACCTCATCTGTGTCATGTCAATACAATAATGGACAAAGAGAAAGATAGTATCACTCTTGCAAGTTATTTTTAGCATTTTCAAATTATGACTAAGATAAATTATTCACAGACCCACAAAGACTCCTGTTAAACAATTGTGGCAATCTTAGATAACACACCATCTTGTCATTGTGATACTCTGTCAAATAAATGCTTGAAGTTAAACCTTTGACCCTGAGAAGAAGATTTAGGGCAAAGATTATGGAGGAAGGGGCAGTGACTTCAAATTCACTCACTGCTGTGATGTTGGTTTTTATTTTATTTTTTTCTTTATCTTTTTTCCTACTTTATGTCAAAGAAGCAGTACAATGTTAAAACTGTTCTCAATTTCCAAATGGAAAATACTACTCCTTTATGGTAAGAAAACAAACAAAAATGCATTGGTTTCTTATGTTATTGATGTCAAAGATTTTTTTATAAACATCACTGGAATGTTTCAAAAACTTTTGGTCTTACAAAAAATTTGGAAGGTCTGTAACACAAAGAAAACTCAAACAGACCTTCATTTTAATAATATTTTAGTTTCACATTTTAAACAAGTTGCATTATCACAGAAGTCCTCAGGCTAGTAGCTGTTCCTTCATGTCAAAATGTGTATGATTAAAATCAGAAATGGAAAGCAATAAACTCTTTTCTATTTACCTTATTTTATCTGCTCAGTCCTATGCCATTTCAATTCTAGAAGACTGTAGAGGTGTGGAGACAGCACTTTCAGGTACATATATGACTACAAGTTTTATTCTAGTACATCAGCTATATTCCTTTACAAGACCAGATAAATCAGAACCCGTGGATCTATGATAATCATACTATAACACAGAAACCCTCTGAATGCTTAGTCCCTTATTGTCTATCACCTTCTGAGCCTGTCCCTGAATCTTCCACTAGGAGAGAAGAAACATAGGTTGTAGTAAATTGTGAAGTACGTATAATCAACACATTACCTGACCGGAGCATGAAAAGTCATAGACTATCACTGCCTATTCAGCCAGGAGAGTTTTTTGAGATCTTAGGAAGAAGTGGAAAGAGGCTGTTTTTGCTAACCAAACATGAGGGTACACTGATCATGCACTCATGGTTCTTAAGGAAAGCAGACAAGAAAAATAGAAAGCAAAAGCAAAAAAAAAAAAAAAAATTAAGAATGAATTAAAAATCTTTAATTCCAAATGACAGAAAAACAAGTAAATTCTATACTATTAACTACTATCATTTTGGCTAAACGGTAGGCATTTAGGCTTGAGAAAGTAGTCAGCTTAATTGAGGGCAGGTAAAACAAATGGTCCTTGGTAATTCTGTAAAAATGTCATCAGACTGAACAAGTGGTCAATTTTCAGAGGTGACCAATGGCACACCTTTCACTGTGGATTAATGGTTATTGATGACAATAGTAAGAAAAGCAAACATCAAAGAGAAGGCTTGGCTTTGCTTTAAATTACTTTGATTTAAAATTAGGGTGGCATGATTCCATTTCTGCTTTTATTTAAATCCATGTTTGAATAGCTTAATAGCAATACAGAGTGCTTTTTAGAAACATAAAACAATATAATGTAGTTGATATATAATCTACTTTTATATTGATATAAATAGATCTAAATACTTGTTTGTGTGTGAACATTTACATAATATGGACATTAAAGGCAAATGCTCATCACCAAATTGTTGAAGGATTATATAAAAGTATATGAATTGCACTGTACAATATGAAACATAATAGCTGACTTTTATTCATTTGTTACATTATCTTTCTTTTGGTAAGATATGGAATATTATGATTCCCTGGAGATAAATGCACATGAATAAATGCACATGAATAAATAAATAAATAAATAAATATGAAGAAACTGTAAAGATCAAAGTTAAAAGTAGCACTGCATGTAGACATTTTGAGTATTTAAGAAAATAAAACATTACTTGATTATTTCAGGCACATGAAACTGAGTAGAATATGCAAATTAATATGTTGATTTTTTAAAGACTAGTAATGATTTTCATAATATATTTTCTTCTGAAAGCAAATAAATACTAAATTTAAAATTTTTACCATTAAGAGAAAATATTGTAATGACATCTGTGTTGGTGGCACATGGGAGCATTTGCACAATCAGATTAAAGGATGATGGAGTGGTATAATTTTTGCCACACTGAAGCATGAATGCAGCCTAATTAACAGAATTGAAACTGTTACACTCGTATTGTATTGCATTTATCTTTTTTCACATTTCCTTATGCTGTTGTGGTCACTAAAGGGTTGTTTCTCCCTGGCATGCTGTAGTATTTCCTGTCCACCTGCTGCATCTTGACTGCTACCTCAGGATGTTGTGCATGCAATTCTCTTTTTTCTCAGAAGCATTCTAATTAAAGTCTATTGTCTAACTGAGATTCTGCTACAAAGAGCAATTGAAAATGCTCTAACCTTCTTGCTCTGAAGAATAGGTGAAAACAATTATAAAAATGCATTTGTCAATTGCCTTTGAGTTATGCATCTTACAATGTTACATACATGGGATTTTAATTTGCTTCATTTATTTTCTGGCTTAATTATTTGCTACCATTTTTCAATATCCATAGAAAATAAACTTACAAGAGGGAGAAATAAATGGAGATTAAGATAAATGTACTTTCCTGCCTTGGTCGTGGCCAATGCTTTATCTCTTTAAATATATCAATTTTTTTTTCAGGATATCAGCTCAAGTTTGCTTATGCCTTTTATCCCCTTTTTAAAGGATAAAGCAACTGTTTTGTTGTGTGGAAATAATATTTTAAGATATTATAACAAAATTGTTTGGGGTTATGAAGCAGCACCAGAGGTACTAAGTTGTAACTCTGGATGTCGTTAAAGTTTGACTAGGACAGGCCACATAATTCTAGACCTTCATTTTTTACATGAATTAGGAGATAGAATGAATACATGACTTTTAAAAACGCATTAATTCTGACATTTCTGTGGTTCCATTCATGTTTTACTCCTTGGCCAGCTGCAATTGCACATGTAGGTTCCTATCGGAACCAAACATATTTCTTTATATCAGTAATTAAAGATATGATAAAGATACTCTAACAAATACAAACAGGGTTTTTTCACTATGCCACTAATTTTATACTAATAAATGTTCTTGAGCCCTAATGAGTGTAAACAATAGTGCTAGCACTTTAGATACTGTGTTTTAATGTGACAATAAAAAGAAAGTCCTTCTTACTCCACAGTATTTTCTTCAAATCCTAAAATGATGAGAAAAATTCAACCTTATATATTTATCTTTTCTGTCTGTAATTTTTCTGGGATAATTTGTTTTATATATAATAAAAATATAAACATTTTTTGTGGAAGGTCACCTTCGAATAAGGGTGGACATAGTTCATTTGCATTATCCTCCATCTACTTGTAAAGCCAAATAAGTTTATTTCAACACCTCTCCAGCATGTATACTCTATACCAACATTCTCCAATTGCCTCTTGGTCATCTCATTACTTCATATTCTTGCCACTCACCATAGAGGAAAGACATACAAATATTTGAAGTTATTTTGAACTGTGTCATTGAATCAAAAAGACATGGACTCTGGCACAACTAAACTGGTTTGAATCTCTAATCTAAGACACAATCTTGATCAATTTAATTATTAAACTTTTCATTTGCTTATCTAGCAAATGGGTAATACTGCCTGCTTCAAAATGTTGTTATGATAATAAAATATTATTTGAAGTAGATGCAGTAAAAGACACCTAAAATTCACTTGAATTTCATAAAATAATTTTGTATACTAGCAATAATATTGTGTGTTATCCTTCTGAATATATTTGTTTCTATTAACTATTGGTACAATGATCTAATGGAATAAAGCACCAGTGGTCACCATTTTCAGTCCAAAGTCACTCATAAATATTTCTTGATTCTTCCTCTTTTCTCAATACCTACTGCCACTGACTTTTATCAGGTTGTTACTATCCTGTACCACAACTACTTTAATAGACTCCTAAAAGGTATCTCTTCATTCTTTTCTGGTATATGCTCTCTTTTAATTTTATAATACTCCATTAGATTTTGATTCTAGTCAGACCTTTCTCAATTTCTGCTCTTTGTAATATAGCTGCTACTGACTGAAGGATAAAGAGTGAATCTCTTTGAAAACATCCTAATCCCATTTTCTGTCACTGTCATGATTCATGTTTCCTATGATTTATTTGTATTAAACTTCTTCTATTTTATCAAACTTAAGATTCATGAAATAAAAGTGCTAGAGGAGAAATATATGAACAGTAAATAAAAAATGATTAAAATAGAGATCTGAGTGGAATACAAAATCAAACTTTGATTTGTATCTTAACAACACGACTTTGAAGTTATATATATATATAATATATATATATATAATATATATATTAGAGTTGGTTTCCAGTTCTGCTTATATGGAGCTTGGAAGTCACCATTTCATCCTAACAATAAGTAAATGTCTGAACAGAATGAAAAATCAACCATTCTTCTTGGATCCACAAGATAAGGGAGCACAGAGGACAAATCACTGACCCCTGGATTGAAAAGACAGGCAATACCGAGAGTCACAACTTACCAGAGCAGAGACTCAGGACTGGAACTTCTGGGGGAACCAGTGCTGTGGCAGGAAAATCGGGACTGGAATTGACAAATCGCTGGAGGCTCAGGGCAGACAGCTTTGAAAGTTAAAAATTACAGGGAGACTCAGTCATGGGGGGCGGAGGAGGCCCACATTACTGTGACATTTACCACTAGGAGTTCAACCAGGTTCCCACAGTAAACATAAGAGAGAAATCTCCTGTTTCCCCAGGAGAAAAGGAAAAGGAGCCATTTTGAAATATCCCGGAGCAGCGTGTTCTTAATAAGACCTGCCCTCAGGGGAAACTAGTTAACCAGAGTCTAACAGGCTGGGGTTTAATCAGAGCAGGGGTTTCATTAGGGAAAGGGTAATACCCAACACCAGCATACTCTAGCCATCCTGTCCCACTTAAGGAAGAGGAAAAATACCTGAGAAACACCTGTGAAGTTCAGGGTCCAAAGGAACAGGCTCGCTAAAATACCTAGACCTAATTGTAAGACTATACAACACCCCCTCCCTCCACTTCTCACTGCCAATTCACTAAAGGTCTATTTGCAGCAGCTCCTGTTACCCAATACATCATGTCCAGCTATCAAGAAAAAATAATAAGGCATACATACCAAAGGCAAAAAAAAAAAACGCAATTTGAGAAGACAGAGCAAGCATCAGAACCAAACATAGCAGAGAAGTTAGAATTATCAGAAAGTTATCAAGGATGAAAAGGGCATTACATAATGATAAAGGGGTCAATTCTCCAAGAAGACATAATTCTTAATGTGTATCTACTTAACAATAGAGTGTCAAACTCCATGAGTCAAAAACTGATGGATCTGCAAGGAAAAACAGGTGAATTCACTATCATATTCGGAGGCTTCAATATCCCTCTCTCAGAAATGGACAGATACAACAGGAAGAAAATTAGTAAGGATATAGGTGAATTCAACAACACTATCAGTCAAATAGATATAAGAATGTTACAAACCTATGTGTGCTATTAAGAGAGTAGAATAATGAAATGACTATTGAGAGAAACAGAAATAGAGAAAACTCTTCGAATCATCAAGGAGAAATTAAAATAAATATACATTTCATAAAGTTATCAAAAAGCTGGTCAATTTAGGGAAAACATAATCTCAACTTAGTAGTAAGCATATAATAATACCATACAAAAGAATGAAAATTGGATATAGCATTTATTGCATTTAATAAAGGTCTAGAAGGCAGAAGTTATAAAATCAGGTTAAATTGCAAAACCAGGTTATATTTTTACAATGAATAAGTTTGAAACAAAGTGTCTAAGAAAGCCTGGAAAGTAAGGAATGGCACAAATAATCAGAAACTATGAAACAAAGAGAGAGCAGAAACATTAAGAGCAGACTAAATTGGATAAAAGATTAAAGAAATTAAATGTAAAGAAGAACTTCATATAATGTTAAAAGGTACAATTAATGGAAGAAGTATAATTTCAGTATGCAACAAAAACATCACATTAAATAAATAAATTGAAAATTTGACAAAAAGTAATTATAGTTGGAAATATTAACCTATCTTCCCCAGAATGAGACAGATATATATATATATATCAAAATAAAAATATGCATTGTAAATCAGCTATACTTCAATAACATAGTTTTTTAATTTTAAAAAATAAAAATGAAGAAAGCAATGAACAATTTAATATATAGTAATATTATACACTTTACATTCCATAAGGAGAAAGCTTATATTTTGTCATTTGTCAACAGTACATTTACAAAATCTAACACAGACTTGATCATAAATAAAATCTTAATAATTTCCACAAATAGGAGAACTTAAAAAACATACTGTCTCATTATAGTAATCAAGTTAGAAATAAGTAATATCTATGTGGTCAAAAATTCAAAGATACTTGGAAGAATACAATTCTTAAAAAAAAAAAAAACCTTGATTGTATTAAATTGGAAATTACTAACTATTAAAAAAAAGGAAATTTCATACCAGTGTTTATAAGGAACTACAAAAGTTGTACTTCCATGAAAATTAAATATTCATGATATACATATCTTACAGCATTCCTAAGTTATTAAAAACAATAAGGAATTCTTAAAAAGTATTTAAGCATTTGAAAGGATCTCAATAAGAAGTGAGTGGACAATTATTATAATGTTAGAAATAAGGAGACAAAAAAGAAAAATTGTATTAAGTGACCATATATCCCAAAGCTAATGCTTTCAAAAGACTATGCAATAGATTTTCCTGTTCAAGGAAAATAAAAAGTGAAAACAGAAAAATTGTCCAAGGAACCAGAATCACAGATACAGAAAATATAAATAGAATAATAAAATATTAATATTTTCAAGTTTTGGCAGAAATATTTAAATACTTTGAAAGAAATAATTATATATGACTAATTTAAAACTACCACAATTGAACCTGGAGAAACAATATACAAAATTTGAATTGATTAATTACCACAGAAGTGATTGGAAATATGTTTAGAGAGGTATCACTGAAAGTGAATTACACAGCTGAGTTTTATCTTACTAGAACATATAATCAATAATCCTTACACTTCTAGGCACTGAAAAACATGGAAGTAATTTAATACAGTTTTATCATTCCATGAAAATTAAAAAAAATTAAATATAAAAACCAAATAAAAATAGTCCATAAAAGGAAAATATAGATCAATTTTACATATATACAATTTTCATATAGTATACAGAAAAATATCTAAAGAATAACTCTTAATGAACAAGCTAATAAAATTAATATGGTATTAGGAAGAGAAATGGAAAGGTAAAAAAGAATGGAAAATCTAGGACTAGATTAATTGCATATCAGAGCAAATATATACAGCTGGTAATTCCATTCAGCTGTAAAAGGATAGATTATATAATTAACTAGATATTTATCTGGAGAAATAAACAAATGGATAACATGGACATCTGCATTAAAATCCTTTTCAAAGGTACAGTTATATATAAAATACAGAATAAAAATACTACAAATATCTAAGATATTTCATCTCACTATAGTGGTATAGGGGTTGGGGGAAGTTCTTAAATAGAAATCTACAAAGTTAAAAATAAAAAGAATAAAGAAATAAAACTTCTTTGTAGGAAAAATACACCAAAATTAATAGATAAGTATTAATTCTGGGGAAAAAACATGTGTAACAATCTTTAGTTCTTCTAATATATACCTATTTTTAATTGAAAAGTAAAAGATAATCACTTCAAAACAAAAGCGGTCCAAGGAAATGAATAGAAAATGGCCAAAAGCATGTGAAAAAAGTGTTCAAATATTTGCTTATCAGAAAAATGGATATTAAAGTGACTAAGAGATGTTTATGACTAATGGAAAGGCAAAACATTATGTTTCATTGCTGGCAGGAATATGGGGAACTTGTGCTTCCTTATATTACTGGTGCAGAAAAGGTGATGATTTCTTCCTCCAATAATGTTACAGTGTAAAGAACAAATGCTTTAGGGCCAATACTTGTGATTTTAGAAAATAACTTTACCTCTCTAAATCTCTCTTTTTGCATGTATATAGGGATGATATAAATAGATAGTTCACTCTATTTCTTTAAGGACTTAAAGACTTATTTCATTTATGCAAATTGTTGTCATAGAGCAGACCAAGCATGTTAAATCAATAAAAGCATAACTGCAACTAAAATTCTGTTTTAAATCAAAGCACTCTGGAAAGGGTTAAAGTCTTCCTTATGAGAATCAGACTCAAAAAGACTTAAACATGTTCCCCTGATAGTTTTATAGGGCTATAAAATCTATAATTGGCTGTATCTAGCCCACCAGTCTATAGCAGATTGGACAGGCAATGCAGTTAGAGGCAAGGAGACTAAGATTAAGGTGGTTACCAAGAGCAAAGGGTACAGATAGAGGAAAGTCAGTCCATTCATACTGCTATAATAAAATACTTCAGACTGGGTGGCTTGTGAACCACAGAAATTTCTCATAGTTCTGGATGTAAGGAAGCCCATTTCCTAGACAGCTGTCTTTTCATTGTAACCTCACATGGCAGAAATGGCAATGGAGCTCTCTTGATCTTCTTTTGTAAGAGCACTAATCCCATTTATGAGGGACCCACCCTCATGACCTAATCACCTCCAAGGCCCAGACTCCTAATACCATCACCTTGGGGGTTAGGTTTCAACATATGAAATTTGGGGTGACACAAACAGGGAAGGAAAAGATTTCTAAGTTTGCCAGAAATCCACTTGGAAAAACAGAACAAAACAAAACTACTTTATGGCCAAAGTATATTTAAATAATCACTAGTCAAATACATTTTAAAATTCATTCATATTTATTGAATTCCTACCTTATAGTATATATTTTTATCTCATACTCTGCATTTACTTTCTAAATTAATGTCATTTCAATTTCTAATAATGACAATGCATATCATCAATAATTGAGAAGGAATCTAAAAAGAAAAGATATTAAACCTGACTTTTACAACATCTCATTGTTTTTTGTCTATATTTATTGTCATTGGTTCACATGCATTGTTGGAATAAGGTACTCAATCTATTTTCCATTGAACTTCAAGTGCCATCTAAACTTTTTACCATGAAAAAGGCATAATGCTTGAAGATACCGAGCATTTTGATATCATGATCTCAAGAGCATTCAATATGACACTGTCATTAAGACATAATTAAAAACAGCTACTAAATCTCTGGCAAAGAAAGAAAAGTATTCACTTCATCTTTCTAGCATGCCTCAGTAATTCTAGAGAAACAGGACAGATAAACTCATCATTACTACATAGAAAGTTGAATTTTCATATATATATATATAAATGACTATATTTGATTTTATATATAAAATTTACTTTCAATAACCGATATTGGAAAACTATAGTCACATGTTTTCACTCAAAGTATGGCATTTTAAATATAATGTTTTAAATGTGAAAGATATGCCATGTACTAGTAAAGACACACAGACTAAAAATCTAACAATATAGAGAAAATTAGAATATCTCTTGTGATATTATTTGTATCACTCTAGTACAGATTTTTACAAACTAGTAAGCTTTAATAAAATTTTGAGTCAACCCTATTTTACCATAAGTTTGCATATTTGCAATTCACATATCAAGTTTAAGTATAAAGTAGTTTAAATAACTGACTGAATGTTGTACATTAATTTAACTATTTATTTTCCAAAAAATAAAGCTTTGTTCATAAATACATTCACATCATATTTATTTTCTAAATTTATGTATTTCCATTTAGTAGCATCAAATTATTACTTTTAAAATAATGAATAAAAATAAGCATTATTCAGTTACATCTTTAAGGTAAATATATAATTTGACTGAATTTCTCCCTAATTTTTTCTATCCTTATTGGGCAAAATTTGCATTAGCAAATAGTGATATGAATAGAATTATTAACATTTATTGGTCTCTCAGTTCTGCCATTTTCTACTGGATTATGCTGCGTAAGGATTTAAGTTAGCATTTTTCTCAGAATACTTCTGCTATAGTTCCTGAAAATATCTGTGTAGCTGCTCTCTTGCTCATTTATAGCATTAGGACATTGACTTTTGTCTAAGGAAACTTCTTATAATTATAAAATTTGGATTCATGAATTATTTAGTTTTAATTAAATCGTTACATTTTTCTCAATGGTCAGCTACAGAATTAGAATCTGCAAAATATTGACTATAGCTCAGAAGTACTTCCAATAAGGTTTCCATGATGGAACACACTGTTGATTCTATGGAGGAAAATGAACTATTAATTGTTGGCAGCCTAGGTGTAAATTTTCTTTTTTTTTTAAAGAATTTTGAAGATGAAAGACATAAATTAATTCAAATCACCTGGACTAAATTTTGTGATTTTTGTATGACTGCTAAGGAACCACAACTTTATAGCACTACAAATTATATCTGCATATATATTCTCCTTAAGTTCTCTCACACCTTTGGTTTCTCCAGATTAAAAAGTATGTAATGATTTAGTGAATATAACAATAATAATAATAATTGCTGCCAGTTAATTAGAACCTATTCTGGAGCTTTAACTCTGATAACTATTTTATAACTATATTTTTACTATTAATACAACAATGCTATAAAGTAGATTTAGTGCTAATTGTACAGATGAGTTGGTGACTCTGCAAATCATTAATCTTGAGAAACCAGGTTTTGAATCCAGAATTTAATTTAATATAGTTTTTAGGAAAAGAGTATGGTCTTTCAAAAAAAATAATTTCTATATAACACGTGGTAGGTTTTCTAGCACATAGAAAGGGCTAAGAATGCTCATTACAATTCCATTTATTAATAATACCTTAAGAAAAAGACAGAAAATAAATTGTTGAAATTGTTACTGTGTCCATAGGGGAGAGAACATGACAAAGGTAGTGTTCATGAAAATGTACAAAATAGTACTATTGGAAAAGCGTACCCTCCTGAGAGAAAGTGGGCAGGTCTATTCCTGTGAAATTAGGGCAACACTTAAAGGATATGTTGAGGAGAATGGCCCTTATTAAATATTAAAGTTTTGGAATATGTTTGAAGGAATAAGACCTGATCAGTTTGTCTTTTTAACAAAACCTCCTCAGGTGCTGTATGGGTTGGTCAGAGTTGGTGAAGCAGTGTTTCAAAAACCAGGCAGAAGAGAACAAAAATTTTCTGCATCGTAATCTTGCATTAGTCCTACACATCAAACAATATTAAAATATACAACAATATATAGAGAAACACATTTCTCTTCATGGCCTTAATTGATAACATATTAGTTATAACTGGTTTTAAAGACAAAAGAAGGAACTGGTATTTGTCACCTTTTATATACTAGGACCTGCAACAGATCCATAAATGGTGGCCTTTAATTCTAATTTTGAGGGTGCTATTGTTATTCTCATTTTAAGACGAGAGAACTAAAAATCAGAGAGGGGTAGGAAATTTTACCGAGTCCAACATTGAAGGATCAAAAAAACAAACCCAGATAGTACCAGAGTAATTCTCTTTCTAATATGATTCAAACACTGAAGAATAGAGTCCCAGTTAACAGATAAAACTGATTTTTTGAATATATATTCATGGACATGACAAGAAATGCACTGAAATTGTTCTCAAATGGCACTCAAACAGGTACTCTACGTAAATGGCATGTATGAATTGGTGTGCATGTACAAGAGGGTGGGTGCATGAGCAGTGGGACATCATATGCATATGAATATTATACTTTTTTCTAGCACATATGAATAGTTTTAATCCAATTCAGAAATGTTATATATGCTATAAGTACACCAGATTTGTATAATTCAAATATCATAATATGTCATTATGCAGTATTATAACATACTGCATAATATCATTAACACTACATTTATATGTGCAAAATACTCTACGTCATGAATGCACACAGAATTTTCTCAAAGGTTTCTCACTGTTTCAAAGAATGTCTGTTATCACTAAAGTGCAAAAAACAAAACAAAACAAAAAAAGCAACAGTAATTCAGTATCCTCATGCTAAACACTCCAGGTACTTAAAAATTTAACAGCTTAGAATTAATGCCTCTAACATAACATGGTCAGCACATAAATATTTAATTCCATTTCTGTAAACTTTCAGAATTAGCATATATTGTGGTGAGAGTTCAATAGCACTGACACATACAGAAGTAAAACCCACTTAGTTCGTTTTAGCCAGTGCTTTGAGCCTCCAAAACTCTTACCAGAACTACTTTATGGGGGGATACCTACCTAGTCATCCTCTTCCTTTAAAATTTTCCTACTCAACTGCTAATGGAGGCAACAAGACATTTTTGTTTGTTTATTTGTTTTTTTAAGTCAAGAAAGTGAACAAAGAAAAATGAGAAGGGGCAGGAATAATTCCTAAAATGCTTACTCACTCCTTGAACAATCTATCAACTGCATGTACGCTTGGACTCCATGCATGTGCTATAGAGATGGATAGGAAGTCATAATAAGAAATGAGGTTGTCTTCCACTGAATGTTGCTTAGCTAAGTCAGAAGTTCAAATGTCAGTAGACACTGTGTCATGACAATAACCTTACAGATGTCACTGTCTCTTCAGCTCTCTGCAGGCTTTTGGCAGTTCAAAATCAGAGGACTCATTTTTCATCTTTGGTTGAGTTTGATTTCACATGAATCTTCAAGAAGTCATTTTAAAGTCCTTTAAATTCCCAGAGTAGAATTAAACATTAGAATTTGGATGATGCCCCAAATATCTTTTACACAGACAGGTGTCAAATATCTAAAACAACACAAGATGCTCATTTGAACGTGAGTAATTTAACAACAAAGGAGAAGTGGAACTAGGATATTATTTTGTGTTCTTTCCTCTGGCTCTTTTGAAATAGAGCATTAAATGCTTGTGCTGATGATATGGGTTTTTTGTTGTGACACTTATCAGTCATCTATACTTTGCATTTGAATAAAAGCCAAAGCAAACACTGTTAGGGAAAGCTATTTCTTTAAATCATCTAAGAGTAATTTATGCCCCTGAGAAGATAGTGTGTCAGCAAAATTGTTACATTTTTGATTAAAAGATGTGTGCAATTGAATAAAGTTTGTAGGTCAGTGAATTGGCTTCAGGATTTCAGGCAGGAAAGAAAACAGATTTGAAACAGCTGAGCATAAAAACTGCAATAACGAAGAGGACAACCATAAGAAAAAAAAATTAGAAGACTAAAACCAAATTGTTTCCTCAAAAATGAAACCTAATGTCAGATGATGATCACACACGTTATATTTCCGATAAAATATGAAATAGCAACTGAGGATTTACATTATAATTGCCACACAGCACTTATTAAGTTGTACCTGGTTCTAGTTCCTAGAAGATCAGAAAAAATATGGGTCTATAATTCTGATTTATTAGCCTGCTTTTAATGAGATGTTCCGAAGTTTATGCAACTATCAGTCCACAGGAAAAGCAGAAGTAATCAAATTCATGATTTTTTTTGTTTTTTAGTGAATAATTTTTAAACTGTTCATAAAAACAATATAAAAATAATTTAGCAATAATAGTTGCAATTTATTGTGTGCTAGACACATTGTTCAATTGTCCCAGCGTAAATGCTGACATAAGAGAGAGAAACTTAACATCAACCAATGTATAGAGAAATTTTAGGTGAATAAATAGGCATTCACTCTGTAGATAAAATAAGTGTAATCAAAATGAGCATTCAAATCTAATATTTTTCTGAGTTTTTTTTAATTTGATGAACCTAAATTTAACTCTAAATTTCTACTTTCCCATCCTGGAATTATGATTATGTCTCAAGGTTTTCCAGTGTGAAAACAAAACAAAACAAAAAAGTCCACTTGTACTCTGTCATCTAAACCCTCTGCTTATCTCTATTTGTATAAATGGCCTTCAGGTTTGAAGTTTGATGATTCTGCTCATTTCAATGCCACTCTCAGAATAGAGAAAGCGTGCTAGCCCACGGTACTCACATATTAAATCTTGACCCACCCTAAGGACCTTTTTTTGTGTTTTTCTTATGACAACTCTTTTCTTCGTGGAAAATAATGTTGCTTTCTAATTTGAAGGATTCTTCAGAATTCCCCTCAATGCCTCATGAAAAAATTTCTCCTCACTTATAACAATACTCTGCTATTTGCTTTCCCTTATTATGTGTTAGAATAAAATCTCTAAAGAGTTTAAGATGTTATAAGAGATATTAGTGCTTTTGACTTTAAAGAGCATTTTCTATGGCAAATAATAAAAATAATAATGCAAAGAACAATACTAACCTCCTAAACTATCTTGGAGATATTGGAGGTATAGCCACTTTAATTCAATGTCATATGTCAAGAATTATTTTGCCATATATGTTGTATGAAAATCATAGGATTGAGTAAAAATCTTTATGAGAAAGGGATTGAGGGATTGAGGGAAAAAATTGAGCTGATTTGCTTTCATATCAGCAGTGCAAAATTGAAGACACTCTGGCCCTTAAATAAGACATTGTCATGATTCTAATAAATAAATATTTGCCAAGTTTCAGCACTGCCTGAAGTTGCATATTTATTAGACAACTCTTAATTAGGCAGTTTTTTAATTTGTACCTTTATGTACTATTCTTACAAATACATTTCACTTACACAATTTATATGCTGGTATTCTTGTTATGTTAGGGCCTGTTATGTGTTTATTTCCACAGAGCTTCTAAAATCACTTACAAAATTTAACTCAGAATAAAATAGAAGGAATTATACATTAAAACATCCTCCCACCCAAACAACAAATTGTTCATAAGAAGCAAATAAATTGTCATTCTCAGTTACCTTAAATGAGCTTTCTGCCATTTTATAATCTTCCTAATAGAAAACCATGTACGCTTTCAAAAATTGTGGCAAATTATAGATGTAAGTGGGCCCTGGACATTGTTTTCCCTCTTATGAGATGACAAAAATTTCATTAACAATGATATTGGCTATTTTAAGTAATTATTGCCTTTCCAATTCGGTTTACACCTATGAGCCCAAGAAATCAAAATTCATGTTACTAGAATCTTCTTTTTCTCCATTACCATAGCAACAGACTACTGAACATGTAAATATGATATACACATTTAATTTGTTCTTGGTCTACAGGTAGTTAACAAAGCAAGATGTACCTACTGAGATTAGCCCACTTTGTCGTTCAATTCATCTCACCAAATAAAATGACAGATTATGGTATTGCTGGGTGAGTAATAATAATTTCATTCCTTTACCTATTCTCATATCGTGTTTAATGAATTCTAAGGTGTATTTTCATGTTAGAAGTATTTAAGGGACAAGAAGTTCACTATGAGGTGACTTTACTTGGAAACTTCATTTACTTGTTTGAATCATTTTACATTAAATAATTTTCTGTATTTTATTTGCTCTCAGATTATGTCATATACATTTATCTCATCAATTCAACTGATCATAAGTATGTTAAGCACATAATAATTCTTCCAATCATAGAAGGACCATTAAAGAGAAAGAATATGAAACAAGGAGCCTTGGTTTCAATACTGGCCCCAACACTTATTAGCTGGATGATTTTTGCAAGTCGCATAACCGCTCTGAGCTGCATCAAGTGTATCACATATAAAAGAGGGACAATAAAACGACTCACCTTAGTGGATTGTTGTGAGAATTAAATAAGATTTTTAAAGAGGTTTAAAAAAAAAACTGCCTAATGCAGAGATATCTGTATGTGTATTTATTACCAAAATCAGTAGCTATGAAAAATATTCTCCTAGAGTGTCTAGATTGGAATTTGGTTGTACTTTTTTAGATTTTGCAGGACACAAACATCTCTATCACATTTTTGTTTGTTTGTTTTTATACTCCGTTACAATGTTTAAAACATTCATAGCTCACAGGCATAAAAATGCAGGCCAGATCTGGCCCATGGGCTGTAGTTTGCCAACCCGTGGTCTGGATGATAGGAATCCTTGTGGACTACAATATAAAGTAACAGATAGAAGGAAAATTCACATAGACCTAGAGGATAAAGTGCCCTGTTGTTTTCATGTGTTTTTGATTCTTTTTACTGATGAGGACTGAACAGAAAACATTTTCCAGACCAGTTGCTGCATACTGAGTGCCAGATGTTGTGTTAGTGCTAGTAAAAACCCCATAACTGGAAGTAAACTAAGATCAAAGCTTAACTAAGTGATTATATTTGGGGTAGTCCATATCATTCAGCTTCATCTGCATAGTTTTGATTGAGGATATGATGGCGACCACCATCCTTCCATCCTCTCAGTCACCGAGGGTGGACCCAGTATATGAAATGGATTATGATTTCTTTTCCTGATGATACTTCCTCACATCAGGGAACAAATATGAGGGTTCTGTTTTTTACTTAATACATCTATCCTAATTAAGCATTTGAGAACAGAAAACGAACAACATTGGGAACTCAAATATTGGACCAACTGTAAGAGAGTCCTGGGCTAGGACTCCATTCATATCTTCAGCCATAAGACCACACTCTAACTGGGGGTCCATAATAGAATTCATGTTCCTTAGTATCGAGACCCTATACCAATAATCATCAAATGCCCTAGGTATTCAGTCTTCCCCCGTATACAGTTGCTAAGGTGAATGGTTGCCAATTTCTTTGGGAAAGAACTGGGGGAATACTTATATAGTGGTGGTTTGTGGTATTTCTGGGTCTTTTTAAAGGGTATTCTATCTTGCTTTCAATATATGGGCTATGGATCTTAAAATTTGATCAGACGTAGAAACAGGTAAGGACTTGTAATTTTCCATTGTCACAACTGACCTGTTTCTCACTAACTCCTTTTACTTTCCTGTTTGTAAAGTCATTGCCTAGTTTCCTACCCATTTTTCATGGTTAAGACATTATAATTTATTAACCAATGCCATAGACTTGTGTATTGAGTTTCATCATATTAAGGTCACATGGTTCCCACGGTTGTTTTGCTGTCCATGCTGCTGTTTGTGCCCACCTCACATCTAATGGTTAAGGGTCAACACTGCATTTCTGCTTTTTAAAAATCACTCATAACATCACTCAACCTTAATGAGCCTAGTTCTATGGAGATATCTCCCATCATAATCCCTGAGGTAGAGAGGAAATTCACCATGTAGCTGCCCAGTGATGGAGGTTCCATTTCTTACTGTCTTAATGAAGTGTCTGTTGTCTGGGATTTTCTGGTAAATATAACATGTCCAATTCTCTGAGCTTTCAAATCTTTCTACAAAGGAGTTCTGTTATCTCTATCTCTGAGCTTTCAAATCTTTCTACAAAGGAGTTCTGTTATCTCTATCTCATAACATTAGGGCATCATTGAGTGCAACTTTCAAGGAACTATTCAAGAAGTGCATCAAAGAACTGGCTGTATATCAATGTATCATTGATAGACTATTAAATCTTGAATTATAGGAGTTTCCACAACCCCATGTCAGTTAACTTTCCCTTATATAGCCTTATAATCTACTCCCTCTGGGTCAGCATACTTAATATACATTCTCACATGTTTTTCATTGCTCTTATCAGGACATATTATCCTTGGTCTAACAACTCATTTAGGGAGTAAATTATATTCTCCTGGAGCAGGAGAACAGACTTCTCATCAGTTTATACTGAGACCTGACCACAGTTATTTGTCTAGATACAATGAAGACAAGCTGGGGTAGACCCTGAGTAGTACAACCATCATCTAGGGGTATCTACTTCAGTGCGGTCTGCACTGTATGCAGGTAGGTTTAGTAGATGCTGCAAAATAGTTTTTCAAAGTGACTGTAGCAATTTAAACCCCAACCAACAAGCTATGAAGGTATAAAAATTTCATTTATTCTACAACATCACTAACACTTTAATATTTCAAGCATATTGTCAAACATTTCACCCATTATGTTTTGGGACTTGTTGGTTGTATCATGTGTTTGTTTAATTTCAATTTTTCTGATGACTAATGATGTTCTACAAAGTTTAAATACTAATTGGTCACTAAAGTACCTTCTTGTTAAGTAACCATTCAAGATTTGTGTCCATTAATGTGTCATTTTCTAATTGATTGGTAGGCATTCTTTACACAGGATGAGTCTGTTGCCTGATATGATACATACAAGGTCACACTTTTTATCTATCTATCTTCTGCAATATATCTTCTCCAATCATATTCTCTCAGTGGTGTCTTTTAATGCACGTAAGTTATTAATTTTAATACAGTTAATTAATTATGCTGTTCCTTTTATGACTAATTATTTTTACTTCTTGTTTAAGAGATGTTTGCCTACTCTGAGGTCAAGAAGTTCTAGATTTTTTACTAAAAGCTTTACTGTTTTACTTTAAACATTTAGATCTGCAATTTATCTGGAATTATGAGCTTGTGTGTCTGTGTGTGTACACAAATGTGTGCATGCTTGTGTGCAGTTGAAAAGGACAGGCTTTTTTCCATGGTACTGCTTTTGCCATTTTCACAAATCATGTAACCATATATGTTTACATTTTTTTGAACTCTTCATTGTGTTGAACCCTCCAGTTAGTTTATCCTTGTGCCAATATTACGTGTTTTCCAGGAGGAACAGGGCCACACCCTCAGCTTTGGAAAGAATAAGAAAATAAAAGATTGCAGATATACTGAATGATTGACTACATGCTATTTGTATCAAGAGAAAGATTGTACCCACATTATTCTGTTAATTCTCTGTTCTTTGGAAAGAGAGTATGTTTGATGTTGGAGTAGTTAATACGTGAGAATACCACAGATAAAGCAAAACCAAACAAACAAAATTAGAGAGGAATCTGGAACAACAAGGAACTCTGAGACAAGAAAGTACCAATCTTTCAAGGGCATCTGAAAAGGAATTTTTTTTTCTATGTCTAAACTTTTGGCACCTAAACTTCAGTACCTATAGCAATTGAAGTTTGATACTCCCTCTATGAAAAGTACCTCAGTTATATACAACACAATATAAGACTGTATCACTCTGGATTAGGCATTTTGCTATCAAACATGCATATGATATCTTTGTGTGTATGTGTGTGTGTGTGTGTGTGTGTAGAGAAAGAGAATGAGAAAGCGGAAGAGAGAAAAACAGAAAGAGAGAGAGGGAGAATGTATTCCAATTTTTAAGGAAACATTTAGCTTTTCATTAAATAAATATTTCACCTTCAAAAGGCAAGTTATTCATTAGCTGTTTTGACTAAACAATATACAGAACCTACCATAGGTTCAAAACTTTTATGAAGATCTTACAAACATAAAAGTCTCTTAAGGTATGGTCCTTATTTTAAGAGACTAAAATAGTTTTGGGAATAAGACTAAGGCATATTTTAATATTAGGAAGCAAATCATTTTGGTGTAAAATAGAATGCTAAGCATAATCTTGCATAGTGTAAGTACAGCAGGACTTGGGGAGAGAGAGGTCACAGGAGGTTAGAATAAATTAATTTTTCTGATAATTTGACATGTGTATTTGAATGTAAGTACTTTATCTGTTAATAGTTTGCCTGCCCTCTCTTTTTTTGTTTTCTTAAGAACTACATTTTGGAAAATGTACTGTATTTAATATAGACTTACTTTAATTTCCTTTTCTTTATAATGTGAGTGGGAGAGACAATAAAAAATGATCTTAAGTATTTGAAAATTTTAAATGGCCTAAAAATTTGGAAATCTCCCACTTTACTTGTTATATTCCTCCAAAACCACTCAAAGGATTGTCTTTTATCTTTTATTTCAGGATTTTAATTCCTGGATGAAGGAAGTAGGAAAATGAATACAATTGAAGTTTAATTATGTCTTTGTATGTGTAATGGTAACTATGATTAGAAAAATTATTACCTCTTAGATCAGAGTTGGAAAGAAACGAAAGCATCTCTCTCCTTAATTCAAGTGTAGACTAACGACTAACTGGACCCCAAAGCATACTTATCAGATGTTGTATGGCTATATAAGGGCAAATAAAATTCCTGGCTGAGTTATGATACAGAACAACCATTTTCATATAATTTGTAACTAAGAAGTTGCTAACTCACTCTTAATTGATCTATTTACACAGTTAATGTAGAAGATTTGTGTTAGTATTTATTTTTAAATTATACTGATTGTTCATATTATACTCTTAAAATGTTATCCTTCTTTCTTCAAATATTAAATATTTTGCTATTTAAAACAATAAAAAGGAAAGAAGTCTAGTCTTTTGTCCTGTAGCCCTACATATCTTTTTCGTACACAGTGACAATCCTGGTAGGCCAACAATCAAAATCTCCTACAGAAGAAGTGTGTTTTATTCATTACAACCACCCATCACATGTATCACTATGTTTCCTCCTTTTGTCGTTGGCTTGAATCAAAATATATATCCTTTCAGAGAAGAAATAACCTATCTTTAAATATAATGTCTGCCCATGCAATTCTTTCTCCTCTCACCTTAATAAACTGAGTAAGAACAACATCTTGTTAAATACCATTGGCTGTAACCTCAAAGCCACGTCCTGTTACCCTTTGGTATGTAATAAAATTTTTAAGATGAAATCTACTGTTTAAGTGATCATACCTCCAAAAACAGTCTTACATGAATACATATTCACCTGGAGTTCTCAAAATTACAGAGGAGGTGTAAAACAAATGGTCATTTAACCTCATTATGTCTTTTTCTCTCTTTATACCGTGAAGGATATTTGTGAAATTTACAAATAAGTTTAAGCTGGTTTTACCTCATTTAAACTACTTTCAGTCAGTGTTGCTTAGTGTTTCTTTAGAAACATCACATTCTAATACAGTTTTCATTGATCTGAATACACTTTAATGTTTTGAAATATAGAGTAAACATATTAGGAAACATTGGTCTGAGGCTCCATTTATTTCATTAATTCTAAAATCAGTGTTTCTTTAAGGAATTAGAGATACACTGAAAGTACTGAGAATGTACCGCAATGTTGAAACAAATTAAGAACGAGGCCAAATAATTTAGAAAAACACAGACAAGCGTAGCTGCCTTTTCCTAAGATGGATGCTGAGTCAGTTCCACTGGCTTTCAGTCTCTAGTCATAGATGGCTATTGAGCAAAATTTTAAAATAGGAGCATTTCTACCTATTATCATTTGTATGGAAGTTAGAATATGCCTAGTTTTGTTTTTTTCTCATATATGATCCATAAAGATAATTCATTGTGCTTTAGGTAACTAAAACTTCAGGTAATTAAACTATATGTTTTTTCTTAACAATGGCATTTATATACACCTTAATTAAGCATTTAGAAACAAAGATAAAGCAAAATTTCTGTTAAAAATGAGTGTATTCTACATTATAAAATACTAATTATCATATCTAAACTATGATTACTTTTCCAGTTGGAAATGTGTAGTGATTCTAGTGCTCTTGGTCTTCAGGGGTAAGGAGAGAAGGTGGCTGTTTCAGAAATGACATTGGTGCAATTGAAACATATTCTTTCCAATATGAGAACAATGATGACTTTAAAATTATATCTCAACCTCAATAACTCATGTCAGTAAGCACAAATGTGAAAATAAGTACCATAAACTCATATATCACTCTATTTCTTCTTACTACTCCCATAACAGAGATACCTTCAGTTTGAACCCTGTTTCATATGCTTTGGAGGAGGCTAGTTTTTCTCAGTCCACGTTTTGAACAAATGACTCCTTTATAGGAATTGTTAGTAAATCATAACCATCGCAAGTTCCCCACTGAACCTACTGAAAAAGACAATTCCGTTTCCTCTGATAGTGCTAGATAAAAATATGATATGCATAAAATCCAGTGCTAGCCTTGTCCAGATATATCAAGACAGCACTGGACAGTAGGTGATTCCAAGGCAAAGAGAAACAGATTTAACATGAGAGACCAATGATGGCAAAGAGGCTTAGTTACAATCCTGGATCTA
Organism: Globicephala melas; assembly: GCF_963455315.2. Classification (NCBI taxonomy): domain Eukaryota; kingdom Metazoa; phylum Chordata; class Mammalia; order Artiodactyla; family Delphinidae; genus Globicephala; species Globicephala melas. The sequence goes on along the minus strand of NC_083317.1, from coordinate 21,386,843 downwards.
CCTACACTTGAAAGTAAGAAGGCCCATGGATTATTTTTTCTCTCATTTGCAAACTTATTTAAGATTTATTTATGTAATTTGCATTTTAATTTGAGTTAGGATTACATGGCTTGTAACCCAAAGAGAGCCATTTACTACAGATAGTGCTAAATGACAAAGGATAGTGCAAGTAACAAACCTTAAAGTACAGAATAAGCTGCGTTAAAGTGGGATCAAGGACAGGGACTGCACACTGTCACCCTTCATTCCCAGAGAAGATATTTAGATTCTTGTTACATGCAATCAAAACAATTTTTTAATTTATGCAACTGCCATACCTTGGCATTCAGACTCACTCAACTAAGACTTTAAAGTATATGGTAGAAAACTGTCCAGGTATTTGTGTGTTACAGCTACTTTTTGTGGTTTTCCACACAATGAGAAGGATAATGTATAGCTGTACAAAGCAGCATTTGGTCAACCAAACAACTACAACAGAGAATGATAAGTGCCATGATAGATGCACACACCTGGTGGGAAATGTCCTTCTCACCATGCCATGGCTGCCACTTGTACCAGCCACTTTACTCTTCAACATGGTAGGACAGACACTAATGTAATTATTATATCAGAGCCTAGGAAATAAAGACTCAAAGAGTCTCTACCTCTTTAAGTAAAAAAAAAAAAAAAAAGAAGCCATTAATTATTTCTTTACCTCACAGGGAGAATACAGTTAAATAACTATATAGCAATAACCATGAATACTTAAGTTGAATTTCCTCAGTAAAAAGTAAAATGGTATTGGACTAAGTTCAACCAGAATGAAGGAAATGCCTTTTTTTGGACATATGTATAACTTAACACTTTTGTGAGAATTTTTCAGTGATGTCTTCTCATTGACTGCTGACAGAATGTAACAGTATTAATGGACATAAGAGCTTAGGTCCTTTTGTGAGAAAGTGATGGATGGTCTTATTTCTTTCTGTTTCATTGTTCAGTATATCTCTTTGAGTAAACGCTGAAGACTATAATAAATTCTCATCACATTTCCAGAAACTCTCCTTTATACTGAAGGTTGTTTGCATATGAGCTTGCCAACACTTTCCAATAAAACTCTACTGTTAATGCCAATTAAAGTAAAATTTGCCAAACAGCTTGTCTAGAAGTCAGATTAATGTTAACTATGTCCAGAAATAGATGCTTACTTTGATGCTTAGTTTTTAAAAAGTTAAGTATTACTTTATTAGAAGGAATGCATTCATTGCTTTCATGCTTTATTTTCTCTAAGAGCTTTCAACATAGCAAAAAAAGTACTTTGTTTACTTTTAATGTTAAACGTTCTTTCAGTATCAACTGTGAAAAATGATAAAAGATATCTCATTCTGTTAAAAAACAGAAACAAAACTGTGTACCACTTTATCTCTGCCTCAATATAGATAGATGATAGATAGCTGATAGATAGAAATAGATATAGATTATATAGATATAAATAAAAAAGGATAGATACAGATAGATATAAAGGATTGAACAAATTGCAAGCTTTCCAAATTGTTACTCCAGAAATGCTTTTCCTGTTATAATTTTGTCTGTCAGCAAACCTCAAATCATAAGTCCTTATTACAATAGTAAGTTCTGAGATCACAGTAGGTTTTGAAACTTGACACTGCAAAACCATATAGTTCTGTGATATTGGACAAGTTGTAGAACTTCTGTAAACCTCACTTTCTTCATCTAAATAATAAAAATGTAATGGTTTAATGTGAGGAATAATTGAGATAAATTATTCAAAGCTATTGGAAGAACACTGATTACACAATTTATGTATGTAGGTTACGTTATTACCATTGTGATTATTTTTGTTGTTATTATTGAATATCTATTAGCCTTTCAACCAAAAATCTATATATTCCAAAGATGTGGCTAGTGATTCTCAGTTACTGTAAAACTATTTGTTTACAAATTGATAGATTATTAAAGTCCTATATTGTTCATGGGTTGCACATTCATGTTGCTCTGTGAAATTAAGGTTTAATGTCCATTTGAAGCTTCAATAGTTCAGGGTACGCCTTTATATATAGGCAGTGTAGGATAATATTGAAGACCAGAGATCTGGAGTTTTATAGAATGTAATGGGAGTTCTGACCCTGCTACTGCCTGGTCTTGAGACCTTTGACATGCATTTATCTTTTCTAAATCAAAACTTCCTCAGTATAGTGCAAATGTGTATTTGTGACATACAACTCCTCACAGAATCTATTAATTTCTAAATACATTTATAATTTTTAAACAAACCTAAAAATTCCTACTAATGAAACAACTTGAAAAATTGGAAATTATAAATGCTTAAAAATAAAGAACACTAATCCCTCACTAGAGATAACCCTAGCTAAAATTATAATTACTTTCTTTTCAGTCCTTCTGTGGATCCTGTGGTTCAGACTCAGAGGCACAGGGCACTTAGGAAAGTTAATGTTTGTATCACACTCTTTTAGAAATGTTATCAATGTTTCATGATAATTAGAACTAATTGTGACAACAATTATTTTTAAGGAAGAGCAAATACAAAAATGCATGTTTGATTTTAATTATACAATTCCTATGTTTGTCTTTCATTTGCCATTAAATATCATATCTAATCTTCTGAGGACTTAAAATTTGTTTATATGAAGAAATTTCATATTGGAATATCATGATAATAAGAAAAATTCTCCAGGTCTAACAAAACATATATTAGTGTCTAGTACAGGCACAAAATAAAAGTTCGATTCAATAAAAACTTAGAAAACGTTGAGAATTATTACCACTTTTTTTCATAAGAGCCCAATTTCAACATAAATGCACTTTCATATTTATTTCATTGATTTTTATGTAATGGATCAGAAGATTTAGGTAAGATTATTATGCTATAGTGTTAGATGTTTCAGTTTGTTTCCGTGTCATGAGTAATAAGCTGTGATAAGCACCTGGGTTTTTTCCATACTTATTGACGCAGAAGTTATTTTTACTCAAATGCTTAATAAATATGTTCTTTAAATTATGTCCTTGTCTTCCTCTTGCTCTCCCTCCCCAGCAGTCTCCAGGATGACTTTAGGGTCCAAGTGAGTCTGGAATGCTGAAAAAAATCTACTATTGTTACACACCCATTATCTGAAAGATGTAGCAGGTTAAGGTGAGTATAAATTCACTTATTCTCCATCTTTGGAATATTTTAATTTAAAAGGTTCTGAGTTTTCTACATTTTGGGATTTTTACTTAAATTATTCTGTCTTATTTAATTTTAATAACTCAAGACAGTAAAATAATTGTTGGTACTTATTTATAACAATTTTGTTGCAAATGGGACCACACTATTCATATTGGTAGATAGACTAGATAAACAAATAGGTAGATAAACATAGACATATACATATTTTAAAGAATTTCTGCAAATCCCTCACAGGTTAATTTCCCAAAACACTTTGTTTTAAATACTCCAATTTTTAGTGGAAAAATTATAAAAATATAAATTTTGTATATATATATGCTGAAATAAATTGTACAAATAGATAGATATAGATTTATATATCTGGTTTTGGTCAATATTTATGGGTGAAAAACATATATTTAACATACACTTTTGTTAAAATGATGTATAAGAAAAATATCTAGTTATTATATATATATATATATATATATATATGAGACCTCTTGAGAGTGAGGGACAACTCGAATTCCTTTTGGCGGCATCTTTGAGCTCATCAAGTAGACATCATGAGCAAAGCTCACCCTCCTGATTTGAATAAATTTATGGACAAGAAGTTATCATTAATATTAAATGGTGGCAGACATGTCCAAGGAATATTGAGGGGATTTGATCCCTTTTTGAATCTTGTGATAGATGAATGTGTGGAGATGGCAATTAGTGGGCAACAGAACAATATTGGAATTGTGGTAATACAAGGAAATAATATCATCATGTTAGAAACCTTGGAAGGAGTATGAACAATGGCTGTCTTCATCAGAGAAATCAACTGCTTCCACGTGACCCCTCTCCACATTTTACTACGATGAAAATTGGGTCGTGTACATTTTCTTACTGAACTTTTTTGTTACATAAACTTCTGTAATAGTCAAAAAAAAAAGAAGAATTTCTGTAGATACCTTGAAAATCAAGGACACATACAGTTCAAAGAACCTTGATTAAAAATAGAGGAAATAGTTTGCCAACTGAAAGAGGTATCACGGAAGTTCAAAAAGTTCAACTTTGAGGAAGTTTACCAAATGAGTTGCAAGGTGTTACATAGAGACATGTATTATTTTGCCAAGGTTGGATTGTGTTGTATTCAGAGTGGAAATACAGTTTCTTAACATAAACAGGTACAGCACAGGTGTTTAGGAAAAAAAAATACTCTTAATGACATAAAAAAATGGTAATTATATTTTAGCCATTAGGGGTTATTTTTTTTTTCTTGTTGCAAGGGCTCCAGAAGTTGGAATCTAGATTAATTCAAGTAATTTTCTTTGCTCTGGAAAACTGTTCATGTAGCTGGCATTTAGCTTTTTCTCACCAATTAAATATTATATGTCTCAAATACAGTTGATTGTGTATATTTGAATTTCAGTTAATTGGTCAATTCTTGCCAGAAGTTTTGCATCTTTTAGTTATTCAGAAGAATAAATTTTCCACAAAGCAGTGTCATAATATATTATATAACTCTTTTACAACTTAACACATTATTTTATATAATTTTTAAAATATTTAAAACAACTCGAATTCATGGGAATTCTTGTAAATGTTGTTTAAAACTTACTATGTTAAGTGAATATACTCATGTCGATTCTGAGCAAGTGGATATTATTTTTATTATGGTCTACAGAGTCCACCATCTCTCTTTACAAAATTTCTTAGAATATTCCCCTAGTTATTTATGAAAGGTACAGAAGTTTGTTTTTTAATGATTAAAAAACTTACTGAAAAGATGAAATATATTCATGTACATATTATATACAATAATATAACTCCTTGTCCTTCAACAATATATACGATAAACCCAAATACCTACCATTGGATTTACTACAGTGGTATGCTGGTGCTGGTTATTATTAGCCCTCAAGAGTTTATTATTCAATTTCAGCAAAATTTTACACGCAGGTTACTAGCTGGAAATAAATCATGGTGGGACTATAACACATACACACAGAAATATGCAAATCCTACAAATCAAGATTCTATTTTTCCCAGACTGCCAGTTTTTAAACATTTACCACCTCACCAATGGGTTGTCTTCTCAACTTCTAGTACTTTCTACTTCAGAAACTGTTCAAGAAGAGTCTCTCTCTTTAGTCCTGTTTTTTTTTTTTTATTATTATCCTTTCAAATGTCCTATTCAAATATTTCTCTTTGTGAGTCCCATTTTTATCATTTTATTAAAAATTTCATAGTTTGAACCATGTTATCATTTGCAGACTATTCTCAATTCCTGCTCATACATTTTCTCAAAGTTCCTTAGAAGTACACATTTTAGTCATTTATTTGTAAAATTATGAGTAATTTCAAACTAGTCTAAAAAAAAATTCAACACAACCGACATTGATTTATCTTAAAAATTGGTCCTCCATAAATTCCTGCCCTCTTTGTGCATGTACCACACCACCCATTGAGAGATGGAGTTGAATCCTCTATGTTACTGAAACAGTGCTGCTTTGATCAATAAAATATAGCAGCAGTGACCTGGGGCCTATCCTTCTAGAGGATTGGTGGTTACAGTGTCCTATTCATATTGCCCTGGGCTGCCATGTCTGAGGTCTGTGCTGTGGACAGAGGACCCAGGTGGGGGAGCATAGAAGCGCAAGCAATTTTTTTAAAAAAAGAAGTGATCTAGTTTTATTGAGCTTCCATATTATCTGTCCTGCACCCACCACCACTGGTTTATCCTAATAGTCTGCTAGAGGACGTGTCCCTGGGACAGGGTTGAATGAGTAAATGATGGTTGGGACTGAAAAAATATTTGCTGCTAAGAAAGCTGTATTTTAAGCTAAACTGATGTCAGTTTCTAAAATCCACATATAATTAAATACATCAGATAAATGTTCTGTTCCTGTGGCAGAGATTATCTTCTGTTCTTCGATAGGTATTGCAAAACATCATTTCTCTCCTCACTGACCCTAAATAGCACCTCTTCTCATCGACTCTTCTCCTCCCCACCTTTACCGTTAGCCTAATTCATGAAGGTAATATCACTCAGGTGCAACTTTTCTTGTTAATGATCATCCCCTTGCCTACGAAAATGTTGGTTGCATATATTCTCTTTTAAATAAGTCTAGCTCCCAGAATGATTGTTCAAGAAACTACTTCCTTTCTCCATTGTACTTTCCGTATTTCCCCTCCTCTGAATCAAGTATTTCTGTCCTTAACAAATGAGCAAACTTGTCACGAATCTAACTTATTCTCAGAATTTACATCTATTTAAAAAAAAATTCTTTATAGGCAATTATCTTTATTTTATTTTTAGTACCTATTATAGATGGTTATGTTATCTCTACTTGATTCAAATAACTCAAAATATTGACAATTGCATGCGACCTCTTTAACTAAAGAGGTTGTGTTGTCTAAAAATTTCTTTATCAAAATGATAAAGGAACATGATATAAAATACAATACAGAAAACTGAGAATTAAAAATAACAGAAAATGCCATCTTCTGTATGTAATTCCTTTACCCATTGATTGATCTGTTGAGCCCACTTTTTCACACTTCCAGTTTTTTTTTTTTTAGTACTTACCTCTATTTTCTCTATAGCATGCTTCATGTTTTTTGCTTTCTTACTTATATCTACTGATTTTCTATGAAAGATGATGATTGCTTATATATTTACCCCCATTTACTCTCAGGGTTTCTTTCCAAAATTCTTTTAATATATTTCAAACATCTGTGGGTAATTATATTTCAATTGGAGACCTCTTATGACTATGTAAATATTATTCAATGATAAGTAGTATATTTTAGTAACATATATGTTTTCCTGCAGCCTTTTGTTTCCCAAGTATTAATTAGCAATCTTCTTATTTTTAAAATTTGCAGGGTTTTTTTGTTCTAATCTAATTGTTTTGTAAAACCTCCAACATAACATCCAACAACTTAGTAAAACACTTCTCAAACTGATTTTGCAACAATCAAATCTACCAGATAATCTATTATATATGTATATGTTTTTTTGTCCCTTTGAAACGTCTTTTCTGGAACCCTCCATCCTCTCATTCCAAACTGGACTTGTGACTTTGTAGGAAAATTGCATAGCTGTTGTCCTTTGAATTCTTCCTGTTATCATCCTATGAATTTCCCTCTACCATATCCTAAATTAAGTTCACTTTTTCCAGGATCCTGTGTATTTTTAATTGTTGTTGGACATTGTTCATTTATTCCCTAAGGAAGGATTTCTCAGTCACTTCTGCATGCACAGGGATGGGGGTACAAGCAGGTGGGCAGATACCACATCGGGAATGGTACCAAGCTACACATGCCCAATTCCTTGTCACAAATTAACTAATCAGATTGAGCACTTCATCTTTCAAAGAGAGGAATAAATGAGGGTTGGAAAGAAAATAAGATCTTTATGTTAAGGGAGGGCCTTTCCCGTGGAAGGAATCACCAGAAATAGTGAATATTCATTTCCCCTAATCTTCTTTATTTCTTGCCTTGGGTACATCATGTATTCAGTATTCATCTGACTGGGGATGTTATTACCAAAAATATGCTGTATTTTATACTTTTGGAAAATGAAAGAGTTAATAATTTTGTCAGTCATCACATACCTCTGCTATCTATATAGCCAAACAAACATGTCAATAACACCTTTCTTCATTAAACATTTGGGAAATATCCTATACATATAGCTTTCCTTCATAGTTCAGTCATCTTCTTCCTTCCTCCCTCCTCTCCCCTTCTCCCTCACCCTCCTCCATCGTTTTTCTTCCTCTTTCTTCTTCTTCTTCTCCTCATCCTCCTTCTTCTTCTCCTTCTTCCTCTTCCTCTTCTCTCTCTATTTTTCACTTTATAATTTCCAACTCTAGTTATATAACCCATTACTAGACATTTGTTTAAAATCTCTGCATGGATGATTGCTACTTCAGCTCCAGCATTTATTCTGAATCTATAAATTCCTATTTCAAATTGCCTGCCAACAGTTAATGTGAATATCCTGCTAGACTATAATTCAACCTGTTAAAAGTTAAACCTATCTCTAAATAAGTTTGTCCTTTCATTTTTTTAATATCCTTAATTTTCCAACGAGGCATCAACTTGGCTCATCATGTCACCATTTTCCAGGGCATTCAAGACAAAAAAAACTTGATATCATTGCCTAGCCATTTCTCCTCTTCAACCTTCTTATTTTCTCAGCTACAAGGATATATTATTGTATCTCTGATAAGTCACATTAATTCCAAGCTACTTACTGCCTCTATTACAAATGTTGCAAATTCTACATATGTCCTCAGCATTCCTCATTTGGGTAATTGCAATAATGTCCTGTTTTCCCAGTATTCCTGAAAAATGGCCTTGCTATCTAATTCTTAATACTGCTGGAAAAAATAAATTAGCCCATTTGCATATTTGAACTCTCTATTGCCTATGGAGTATAGCTTATATTTCCAATACAAATCATTCCACTGTTGGGCTAAATTGCTACTGTCTATACATGAAATATATTCCTCAATAGCTTACAAATATATGTTTTTTTATTTTTAATATTTGTGCACTCTAAGTCATGTGGAAGTACTTGTTTATATAAGAAAAATGTTGATTTTCACTTATGTTATGGACTGAATGCTTATGTCTCCTCAAATGCATATATTGAAACATAATCCCCAGTAGTATTTTGAGGTGGTTATTTGGGAATGATGAAGTCATGAGAGTGCAGCACACGTGAATGGGATTAGTGCCCTTATAAGAGAGACCCCCAGAGAGCTCTTGCATCTTTCCTGCCATGTGAGGACTCAATGAACAAGGAAACAGGCTCTCACCAGACACTGAATCTGTGTGCCTCGTTCTTAAACTTCCCAGCCTCAATAACTGTGAGAAATAAATTTCCTTTGTTTATAATTCACCCAACTTATGATTTCTGTTATAACAACCTGAACAGACTAAGACAACATATCACACTTTCTTATATTTAGGCAAATCCTCAAGTTTTCTAAATCACATTGTAAAGTTTAAATCAGAATTTCTAAAATCAGTTTATAGTTCAATGTTTTAATAGATTTTACTCAATTAAAAACATCACATCTGATCTTTTACAACTTAAAAAAAATACTCTTTTCATGTTTAAAATGGACATGGGGCACCTTCATTCTGAGTTTGTGTGAGTTCAAATAAATTTTATTGTAGATCTAGGCTACAAACTTACAGGAATGTTGTAACAAGATTGCTATAACTCGTGAGGAACTCTGGGAGTTTTAATCCTGGTTCTGTTATAAACCTGCTGTATGACCTTGGCAAGTTAATCTATATCTGTGTATTTTTATGGAAAAGATAATTGCTGTACCTAAGCACTTTGATAAACATGTCACCACTGTATAGTGTAATATACAAGGAAAACCAGAGAGTCACAGAATGTATGACCTGAAAGAGAACATGAGGGAGTGTCCTGTTTATAGTTTGAATCTCAAACAGTACTGTCTATAAACAACTAGTCACATCACAGAAGATTCAATGTCAACTGTAGTTGGAGTGCCAGGCAAGTGACATTTATTTTAAAATTAAAATTTTAAAAATTTGATAAAAATTATTTCCTGCATATTTTGATCATTGATTATAAAATCAAGTAACAATGGTCAATTATATATATGATATAGTTTGCCCATTTTTCCTTATATTTCTAAACACTATCTTACATTCATCCAGTACATTGTTTGTTACATGTTTGAAGATGGATTGTTAAATTCATAGCTCTTTACTTTTTTCTTTAAAAGCCTGATTTCATATCTTATCTGTCTTTGTATTTTTTCTACAATATCTGAGATCTTGCTTCCACTTACACTAGAATCCCAACCACAAGCACATTGACTTATAAGTTCAGGAAAACTTATATTTTGCTCTCAGACATGGAGGTGTTGAAGAAATGAAACCTTAGGGCAATCTTATTTAACTTAGATTTGTAGAACCTTATTCAGCACACACTATTCTTAAAAGGGTGGCTTTAATTAACTAATGTGTTCTTTTATTAACTTCCACATGCATATGTTCTTTATAATTCTACGTTATATATCCTTATGTTAAATATTTTAAACATCCACTTGATTATAAGAAATATTATGGTATAGCAGAATTTGCTAATTTTGAGAAGAGTACTAAACCAACATGGGGAAAAATCTGTTCTAGGCAATAAATTCACTAAATATTTTAGGCATGTGAAATCAAAGGTTGAACAATTTGGATTGAAAAAAGAATGACAGTATCTGTAATAATTCTGGCTTAAAAGCTGCCTTCACTTGTTTGTAAACTGTATATACATTTTGAGTAGGAGAATTTAGAGGAATATACTAAATCACCAAGCCTTAGCTATGAAGAAGGTGCATTAATGAAATTCTTGGTATAGTATTATTTTGGGTATTTCATATTACTACTTACTGATCCATTCACACACCTTTTTTAAAATCAACTTTATTGCGGTATAACACATATATAATAAGATGCAGCTATTTTAAGTAATCAGTTCATTAAGTTTTGAAACATATACTTTCTTGCATGAATATTACTAAAGTTTCAGATTATTTTCATTGATTTGAAAATTCCCTCTTGCTGCTTTTACAGGCAATGTTTCACCCACTCCTTGCTCTAGGCAACCACTGATCTGTTTTCTGACAGTCTAGATTAATTTTTTCTCTGTTAGCATTTGTTTAGCTTGTTGAATCTGTGAGTTTGTGATTTTCACCTAATAAGGAATTTTAGTTGACAACTGTGCCAGTAATCATTTGTTTCATCATCACTTTCATTTTACAGTTGAGGATATTAAGCCGCCAAATGAGTAGGTGGCTTGGCTTCGATTGTATGACTGGTTAGAATCAAAGTCAATCTCAAAAACTAATTCTTCTAACTCCTTGACCAAGGATTTCTCATCTTTATTACTGTGTACACACCACAAATAACGAAAAACACAATACGATGAATATTTTAAAGTAGTGATTTCTCCTTATATTGTGCTGAATATTTCTAAAATAGAGCAAGTTATCTCTTCACATTTTTTTAAAAAATTTCTTCATATACTGAACTTACAATTCAATTGGGGTGAACTTTTAGATATTAATCATAAATATTTTAATTCTACCAACTTGGACTGTATTTGGAGCTAGTCATGGTTAACATGAAACTTTTTTTCAGTGTTGCTATGAGAACAGCCACTAATCTACTTTCATAAAAAAAAAGTGACATATTTTAAACCAGACAGAGGATAACCGCCTTTTGTTTATGCTTTAAAATGTTAAAAATGTTAACATTTGGCTTATTTGTCAAATGTTACTCTTTTTAAGTAACTAAGTTACTAAGCTCTCTTAGTTACCAGAATAACAACCAAAGACAAGACAATTTTGTGTAAATTGAACTTAATTTTAAAAATGTATTTATCTCTTAACATCAGAATACATCCTGACAATAAAGTATTTTAAAATATATTAAAACTAAAAATAATAAATAGTAAAGGAAATTCTGAATGTGACAGTGTGCAATATATATATTAACTCATACTTACACTACTGTGTATCAAGTAAATAACAGTGAAATAGTAGAGAAAACGTTTTTGAGTTTGTATGTTGCAACACTGTATTAAGAAGCATGATGCATTTTTCTCTTCACTGATTTATAATACTTTTATTTACATGGCTAAATATTCCCCACCTACTGTTTCCCCATCTGAGCAATAGAATTGAGTTTACAGTAAAAAAAAATATTAACTTTATTTTAAGAGCATTTACTGAGACCCTAATCTGTCCCATGACATATGCTAGGCTTGAGTATGTACACAAGGGATATGTCTTGTGGAGGAAACACACAGAATACTGGCAGAAATCAAATAATCAAATTACATTTCTTGATGGGAGGAGTAGAAAGCTGAGACCTAAAAGTTGAGTGAATTAGGCAGGTGAAGAATGGAGACAAGTATTGAATGCGTTCCAGGTAGTAGCTTTCCCCAAACCTACATCTTCAGAAGTCAAGGCCACCACTCTCTTCTCAGAAAAATGTGCATCCACGTGGAAATAACAATCACAAATAAATATACTTATCTGGGACTTACAGATGAGATTCATGGGAAAAAGACAGGAATTTGGGAATTAACTTCTAATTTGTATGGAGAACCACAGAAATGATGGGACTGCTTGAAACATGAGATTTTAGCATTTGAACAAAGAATACCCAGTCTTGATTCCTAAGGAACTTTATCAGTTAGAGGACAGATAGAGTAGGAGAGGCCAGTAAAGTCTTCTGAGAAGGGGTGGCAGAGTTGAGAGAAGAAGTAGCAGTGTGAAAGGGGGAAAAAAGAATAAAAATGTATTTTTAAAGGGTTATGAAATAATGTCATTCGCAGCAACATGGATTGAACTAGAGATTATCGTATTAAGTGAAGTCAGAGAAAGACAAATATCATTATCACTTATATGTTCAATCTAAGAAAGTGATACACATGAACTTAACAGAACAGAACTAGAGTCACAGACATAGAAAACAATCTAACAGTTACCAATGGGGAAAGCAGGGGTGAGGTGAGGGATAAATTAGGAATTCAGAATTAACAAATACACACTAGTAGATATAAATAGATAAACAACAAGGACCTACTGTATCGCACAGGGAAATATATTCAATATCTTGTAATAAACCATAATGGAAAAGATTCTGAAAAAGAATATGTATGTATAAAATAAAAAACTGAATCACTCTGCTGTACACCTGCAACTAACAAAGAATTGTAAATGAACTACAATTTTTTTTAAAAAAAGAAGGATTGATCAACTCTGTAGAATTCTGTTGGAGGTAAATTGAGATAAGAAGAGAAAAACACATATGAGACTCAGGAACTTGGAATGCCAGAAAAAGTTAATAAGAACAGCTTTTTCAGGGACTATGTATATATCAAAACATGATTGGAATTGACTGAGAGGTAAAAGCAAGCTGGTGAAGTAGAGAAGTTACAGGACACCATTCTCTGAGGAAGTTTACATGTTCTAGGGAATAAACTTACTGACAGGACCTGGAAATAGGGTCAGGACAACTTTAGTTTGCTTTATAAGGAGAGACAGTATCACTTTTCCACAAGCTGATAGAATGATCCCATAGAAAAGAGGGTTCGATGTTCAAGAGCAGGAGGGAATAATTAATGAAAGCCATTCCTGAAAAGGGAGAAAGAGTACAAGGGAAGCTTTTGATCTTCTGTTAAGAGGAGGAAAAAAGTAGTGAAGAATAGCAAATTTGTAGATTTGGGGGTGCAGTAAGTAGTGATTATTGTTTGATGAATGATATTTACTCTATGAAATGTGAGACAAGGTCATTAACTGAGGATAAAGTAAAATTGACAATTTCTGTAGACTGCAAAAGTAATTTTTTTTTTCTTCAACTAAGCTAAAACCTGGGACTTTACATTTCAAACACTAATTGCAGCCCATTATTATTTTGGCCTTGAATATGGTATATGAAGAAGAAGGAACCGAAGAGAATGTTGGGGATAACTTTAGTGGTGTACTGTCTGTCATGAAGTCAAATCATGCTGGAACTATTGAATCCAATCTAGTACCTTCTTTCTAATTCTATCATTTTTCCACTTCCTTTGTAATTCTTCTTCAAAGAAAGTGTGTTTTGGTGCGCACACCCAGTATAGGACCATGGCATATAATGAAGAGAGTTTCCATAATACTAGTGATTTATGCAAAGTTGGACAGTCAGCTATTCCCCACCAACAGGGACAATAATAAAGATAATGTTATGTTAAATAATTTATACCCATGTAATCATTATTCTTAAAGTGATCTTTGGGTGCTACAACTTTTCACGTGCACATTTTTGTGCCTTTTCAATAGATACAGTCACTTTTTTAAAAACAGGACAGCATGTTGTACTTTGTAATATCCCATTGGCACCCAGTGTTACTTTGTCAGCTGTTCACTATTGGCCTTTTTCATGGATATTTTTGGCCTAAAAATAATGAACAGGTGGTACAGAGGTAAGAAGCCATGTGGGTGTTAACGTGGCATCACTTTCTGCAGAACAAGAGGAAGTGTTTCCAGAATCTCAGGCTGCCAGTCTACTCAGTTGGCACCTGTAGTCTAAACTGGAACACCATTCTGAGAGCAGGCATGTTGCCATCGTAACAGATGGTTGTGAGTATTGATGGCCAAGTGATCATGTATGTACATCAGTTGTGGATGTTGAAAGCAAGCTGCTCATTTGAGAAGGTCAAACAGCAGTCTGTCCGGAGCTCCCACAAATAACGTTAGAGTGATAGCTGTCTATTTCTCATATTCTATTATTTATCTTCTTATTTACACTCTCATACAATTACTTAGATTGTGTTCAGCCTGAGAAATCTCATATCGCAATCAATAGAACTCAGTGGCATAGCAGATGCACTGAATGTGGAATAAGTAAAATAATTAATTTTGATAAAAAAAAAAGTGGGGAGGCTTAAATGTCACATAAAATGAAGGGAAGTTGACAGTTAATTACATGAAATATATTCTTTTTAAATAAGATTTTTTTGTCTAGTAAATTTATTTTCAAACAGCCCTCAAGGTTCCACTAAATTGACTAGGCTTATTATTTATTAATTTTTTTAAAATCAGCACATTATAGACCCTGTGAAAGGTTCATAGAGCATTGTTTCTAGTAGGTTTTGTTCCCTAAATAAGCTCAATTCAAATACTACCAATGTACAATGGCATAATTAGTCATCCAATTTCAAATGAATAATCAAAGATATCACAAGGCACACTAAAATATATATGTCCTCCAATAACTTACATTCAAGTTTGTTCAACCAACAATATTTTTATGAAAGAATAAATAAATTTAAACCAGTATGTGTGGCAGATTCTAAGAAGCCTCCTCCTCCAATTATTCCCAAATCCTGGTACCCAGGACCTTGTGGAATTCCCTCTCTTGAGTACTGGCAGGACCTGTGACCAATGGAAAATTACAAAGGTGATGTCATCATATTACTACCATTATTGTATTACATAACCTGTAACTTCTATCTTGCTAGTGGACTCGCTTCATTGCTTTTATATTTTATATGCTTTGAGGAAGCAAATGGCCATAGTGGAGAGGCCCATGTGGTAAGGAATTGAAGGTCACCTCTGCCTAAAAAGCCAGCTAGGAGATGAGGGGGACCTCTGACTGATAAACTAGCCCAAAAAAATTAGTCTCCAGAAGATTGCAAGGATCTGAGTCCTACCAACAATGATGTGAGACTGGAACCTGATCTTGCTCCAGTCAAGCCTTAGATGCACTCCCAACTCTGATTGATACCTGGATTGCAGATTTCTCAGAGATCTTGAAGCATAGTACCAAACTAATTAATGACTGGATTTCTGACTCTAAGAAACTGAAATTAAAAATCTGTGTTGACTTAAACCACTTAGTTTGTGTTAATTCATTAAGAAGAAATTCATAACTAGTATAATATGTTTATTAATAGATTAATGAAAAATTCAGGTAATAAAGGAATCTGTAGGACTACAATGGCAAGGAGAGTTTCATAGAGGAGATTTTCTTTAAAATGATAGAATAAGTGTTGTCTGCATTCCTAGAAGACAGAGGAAGTATGATCCATAAAGAGAATATCATGAATGCTACAAAGAATGTTAAATGATATGGAGATAAAAATGAAAATTTCTGCCCAGATGACTCCACACTTTTGTCAACCTTCTTTACCTTTGAATATCATCAATTTTGGAGTTATTGGTATGTAGTAGATTCTCAGTAAGTTTTCTAAATAATTACAAAATTATGGAAAATTGGAGGAATAGTGCATGTATGATAAAATAATAATACTGACATGCTAGATGAGAGATTATTTGGTGAATAATTGATTAGATGACAATATTTTGTGATAAGAATTATCACAAGAATAACTGACATTTACTTTGTAT
Organism: Globicephala melas; assembly: GCF_963455315.2. Classification (NCBI taxonomy): domain Eukaryota; kingdom Metazoa; phylum Chordata; class Mammalia; order Artiodactyla; family Delphinidae; genus Globicephala; species Globicephala melas. The sequence goes on along the minus strand of NC_083317.1, from coordinate 21,370,751 downwards.
TTCCTATGGATGAGCAATAAGCAAGTTTTCTATATGCATTATTATATTTAAGATTGGTTACAAGTCTGTGAGTTAGCCACTATTTTTTGGCAATATATATACCAGCATGGTAAGGCTTTTTTGGCAATATATATACCAGCATGGTAAGGCGTAGAGATGTTAAACTGATTGTGCAGAATCTCTCACTCTTGAAAGAAGTTGAGCTGGAGTTTAATTACAGGGTTTCTGATCTCAAAAAACAATGTTCTCTACCAATACAAAAAGCTAGGCAAAAGATGAAAGAATGGAAAATTAGGAAAGAATAGAAAAGCTGGATAATATAGTTTTGAATTAACAATGGAGTAAAAATAAAAAGAATGAAAAAGCACACACACATTATAATCGTAGCTCTATCGCTACAGAATAATGTGATTAGAAAACATTTTCATCTCTAAAATAATAATTATTTACTAAATAACCTAAACCTTACATTGTAAAATTCCATAATTCTAGAAAAGCATGAGAGGCTCATTTTGAGATCTAAGAGTTAGAAATTTAAACATAGTGTAACTATAATATATATATATATAAATATAATGTGTATATATATATATACACACAATTTCTACCTTTTTTAAGATTTTGAATTAAAGTTTAATGGAGGTAACAATATTTCACCTTATTATTTCATTTGACAGAAGGGTTTTTTAGAATACTTTCTTAAAAGTACAGTAAGAATGAAGGATTTTATGTTCTAAAAAAACAGGGGAAAATTACAGTAAATGGTCCCTAAAGGGAGATGGGAAAGGTAAATCATGGTGCAAGGGGAAGTATTGTGTTTTAATCACACGGAAACCTGTTTTCTTGTGGAAGAGAAGGGAAGAGAGATGAAATTATGAATTCAAGTGTCAGAAATTACTATAGTAGTTTTTTTAGTAGATTTTTAGTAGTTTTTATAGTAGTAGTTACTATATTATGGCTTTGATTTGCTCTTTTCCATATGGATTAAGTATATTAGTTTATAAGAAGAAAAGGAAAGGGAAAAAACATAATCTGAAATGACTTGAAGTAATCACGGGCAGTGGACAAAGAACCAAGTTCCTTGAGGATCATCAAAGAAAAATCAGAGATTAAGAACTAGTTGCTACTAGTGACTATGAATATATGGAATAGTGGCACCTATTTGATTTTATCCATCAGCATTTAGTTGTATAGGGGCAGGTTTAGAGAAATTACATGGAGAGATTTTAAACATGAAGAGGTATGCTTAGAAAGTTACAAAAATGATAAAATGAAAAAGAAGTTAAAAACTAAAAAGAAATGGTCCCTGGATCTCAGTTGTATATAAAAAAGATATAGCCTGTGATGATAAAAATCTATGGTTAGAGATTAGGATATTTAACACAATAACTTCAAGGATGTTTTAGTTCCCAAAGATCTAGTATGTGATCATAGGATGGGTGACAAAAATGTAATAGAGAAAGTTATTTATGGGAGATAATATTTTTTTTATCAATGAGATGAAGCCATTCTAATAGATTAGAGAGATCAGATAGGAAGATATTAGATTAATAAGATAGTATCCCTAAAAGAGTATGATTACACAATGAAGAACTGTAAAGAGAAGTATATCAAGGTGGTACAATCAACAAAGAATAGTGAATTTTGCAAGGATGGAGGAGAAATCGTTTGGGAATAAGGAACAGTGATCTTGAATCCCAGCATGAAGTCTGGGATTCATGAAAACATAAAGAGCTTCTTTTTACATGAACTGAAAAGAAAACAGCATGCTCAGTTAAAAATAGAGTTAGAAGGAACTTCGAGACAAGAAAAGTTAAGAGTACAGCTTAAGATATTGACATTGGAACTGAAGATTTAGTACTGATAGCAGCATTAAAGGAGTGAGGGAATGGAGAGGAAACCGCATCATGAAAAAGGAAATTTAGAGGGTTACTAGAGATATAAGAATAAAGTACAAGACTGATGCTCCAAGAAGCTGATATGTTGAGCATAGACCAAAACCAATAGGGATAAGTGGTTAGTCTTGATGTTTTCTTGCAGAACAGAGAAAACCTTTAGGTTTAATGAAATACACCAGAAGCCTGGAAGGGACAGTCTAGTAGTTATGGTATGAAGCTGGGCATTACTTTTCCTGAGTTAGTACAGCCGAGGCTGTCACAAGACTCGAATATCTTGCAGGTATGAGAAGACAGTGGCTCCATCTGGCCATTACTCAGCTCATCCTTGCTGGGGCATCTTTCTGCTGGGTTGGATATATTGGTTCACCTTGTTTGTCATTTTTCAAGGTTCTGACTTATTGGCAAGAGATGTTGCAGTGATTACAAAATTTTCATTCCATAAAATAATCACCATAGTAGTTATCTCAGTGAGTCAGAGATAATGGTAACAATGTATAGGAAAATGCTAAGGCTGAGGGAAGATTTGTGTACCATATGCTTCCACTGCAGGAGTATTGCTGCAAATTCAGTTTTAACAGCCAAACTAAAAATGGACACATAATCAGTTAAATGATTCATGGCATGCAGAAGGGAAACAGAAATGTTAAGTTAAAAAAAAAAATACACAAACCTCATTTTTTTTTATTAGTAGTAGTATTTTTTATTGAAGTATAATTGATTTACAATACTGTGTTAGTTTCAGGTGTACAGCAGAGTGGTTTGCATATATATATATACACATATATATACACACATATGTGTGTGTATACGCATATATTCTGTTTTTTATTCTTTTCCATTATAGTTTATTACAAGATATTGAATATAGTTCCCCGTGCTATACAGTAGGTCCTTGTTGTAGGGCATCCTACTTTTATGTCCATTTTACAGATGAGCAAAATGAGTCTCAGAGAGATTGGGTAACTTCTCCAGAATTCCAGAGCTAGGGCCTAATCTGTCTCTGATCCTAATACAGTTCTATTATATACTCATGTTATTAACGTCTACACTTTACCATTTTCCTTGAGATAGTAGTCACAATAATTATGGGGTTTATATCTATAAAGCTGCCCAAAGAGGACCTGAATTTGAACAGGAGAAAAAAAAACCTCATTTTAAAAGAAAAATATATTTTCTGATATTAAGAACTGAGAAAAATTTCTTTCCGTAAAATATGAGCTCTCTTTTAAAAAAGCTGATAGAAAAAGTAAAAAAAAAAAAGTATTTAATGTATCCCTACAAATGTCAGGAAAAATGTTTTGAAGTTTTAAAAAATAATTTATAATATTCCTCTCTTTTCTTCTCATGCATCAATTTATTCATCAGTAAAAATGGAATTACAAATAATACATACTTCATGAGATAATTAAATGAGCATTTTAAACTGGCTTAGCATTGAGCAATATACATGCTTTGGTAATCAGCGAGGCACAGTGAAGGGTTAAGTCTTTTCAGAAAAAAAATAAGATCCAAACAAAAGACCTAGTACACTTATTAGGGCAGAACAGAAGTATACATAAATGTAAGATCTTACCTTCTTCAGGAACAGATCTCAGGACATCTATTCCAATAAAATAATTAATAAGTAGTCATGGTCCCACAATTCTATGCCATGGATACTGCATGTAAGATTTTAGTTTGGAAAATATTCAAATAATGATGTGGTGTGATTTTTAAAAAATCTATTAAATCGCGCAGTGTCTCATTTAAGAAAGGCGGTTATGTTGAAACCTCAAAATGAAGCTTGTAAATTGGACCCTTTTATAACTATTGGATTGTTGGAAGATGTATCATGAAATGCTTGAAAACCATTGGTGAAGAGAGTGGTTTTGTTTTTAGAGTAATTAATGATAATCTTGGTTTCAGACAATGATTAGAGAAAAAGAACAAGAGTCTGTTGAAGTCACTCTGTCATAGTGCAGGAAATAATCATTTTAATATAAGGGTGTTTGAATTTGGCATTTTCAGAATTAGAATTACTTTGTAATAACTTTTACAATTTAGAATGCAGAGATATAATATAAAATTTAAAACTTCATTCTTGTGTATTGCTAGTGAAAATTTTGTCTGATTTTTAAAAAGCCAGCATTTTATATGATGATTTGGAGAATGGAGGTTCTGATCAAAGAGACAGGCTATATGACCATTACAACCATTCAACAGTGAGATGAGAGGCTTGAACAGGTGTGATGGAACTGGCATAGAGAAAAATGGGTGAGGCTGATATATATATATATATATATATATATATATATATATATATATATATATATATATATATATATACCACAGAAACACAGAACAGACATTTGTAACCTACTGAAATCAGAAATTCTGGTTTAGGAGAACTACCCAGTGCCAAGTTATAGCCCTAAATTTTAATGCACATATATATCTTTACTGGTATTAGCAATGTCATTCACTGCATGTAATTGAGTGTGTATACAGGATATAAGCTTTAAACCACCGTTTAACTGAATTTACAACACTGTTCCACTGAAGCTGAAATGTCCTAAGATATCTTTGAAATAAATAGCTGTATGTATCAATATCCTTCATTTTTGAAAAAAAAACATTTCCTTGAACAGGAAATGGGTGTATATGTGGCAGTGAGACTCTCCTCTCCTGAGATGCTCACACACTATCTGTCTCTGGCAGCTTTCCATTTGGAACAGTGTTTTTCCACTCTCTTTAGATTCACAAGATGCTTTTGCTTGTTACTGTGAGATTCCTGCCCACACTTAATTGAGAATGGATTTTGAACAACTACTCCTCTTGGAGCTACTTATTTCTTGAGAGATACTACATCAGCAATCTGGGAAATATTTACTAGGTGAATGGGTAATATTTTCATGGATTTACAAGCCTAGCCTCCTAAATACCATGATAATTAAGACAACAGATGCACAGTGCATCCTCTAGTCGATGATACTATTACAAATATGGAAAGAAACTCAATACAAATACAAGAGCTGATTAGTCATTTAGTACTAATGATGTCACACATATTTGTTGAGCAATAACACATACAGCAAAGCTTTCAGAAATACAGAATTATATTAATATTGTGGTAACTACCTCGTTAGGTTTAAACATTAAATGACTTTTGCCAAATGTAGACCTCATTGCTTTGCTTTATTGCTTCAGTTCTATTTTTTTAAAATATATAACACTTCAAGAATTAATGTTAATATTTGACTTAAAGTGTATTCTTGTACTATGTTGTGCTCAAATGATCTAATTAAGAGTATCCTGGTGGTGTGAGTTTGCATTAAGTGACAAAAAGCACTCAGCATTCACTAAATAGCATTTTGTCCATTGAAGAATGGTCTCCATTTTTCTATCTTGATTTTTTTTAAATTTTTTATCCTTATGACTAGTTGCTTAAATAACATTCCATGATGAACACACAATATTTATTTCTCATAGGTTTCTCTATTTCTGTTTTTTTTTAATCAGAATAAATCTTTATCCATCTCTAATTATTGTGAAAGATCAGGAGTCCTACTTCAGTGAAGCAGGATAGAGTATAGCAGGATAAAGGTAAGGAAACTAGTAACATTCATAATACTTGACAAAACAAACATTCACCAGGATAAAATCATAGAGATTTGTCTTTGCAATGGATAATCAAGTCCACATGATGTGCAGGAAAAATACTCAGCATCACATGATTCAGAATGCTATTTGATCAGCACTTTTCAATAATAGAGCTAAATTTCAAACTATAATAATATTTCAAATATTAATGACATAACAATTAGGTAAATTTATGGAGTACTTATGGTTAGAAACATTTTGTTTACATTATGAAGTATGTTCTACAATTATGTCCATTTTTAATATTAATAAAATGAGTCACAGAATATTAAGTGACTTGCTCATCCTCAGACATCAAATAAGTGTTTTCATTTCTAAATAAATGTGTTTTATAAACTTTATGAATGCCAAAAAAATGGTAAATGGTGATATAAAATGGTATAATCTCTTGTGCAGCCTTTAATTCAAACTCTAAGAAAAAAATAGAACTCTTATACATATTAATTCTTAAGATATTTCTCTCAAAACTGGTCTCAGATGATCTTTTAGAATAGTAGGATTTTACAGTGGAAAGATTAGGCCATTTAGTAAACAACCTTTATTTTAGAGATGGAAAAATTTATGATAGAAAATAAAATCTACATACTTAGTTATTAGCATATCTAAGATTTAAATGCCTGTCATAATCTGTACTAATTTTTACACATTTATTTGTGTGATTAGCTATATGCACAAATGCTTAATTTATCCAGGGAGATTTCCAATGGTTGCAAATAAGAACCCTGACTGACAGGCTTAAAAAAAGAAAAAGAAAAAGAAAGCTTTTGACCCCCACATTTACCTGAAGCTTTTATCTCATTTGTAATAAAACAACTCAAAAATGTAATCTATATTTCCACTCAATTTTCTTGATTTATAGTCTCTAATTTAACCAAATTTAGACTCCTCTCTTCAAATGTCAGACATATTTTCCCCTTAGATACCTACAAGGCAATTCAAAGCAGAGTTTGTGATACCACCCAATCCAATTCACCCTACTTCTCTTTCTCCATTTATTTTCTTAGTAAGTGGTGCCACTAATTACTCAGGTGATCAGGTAAACCTCACAGATATATCATTCTTAGTTCCTGTTTCCCTTTAATGAACAACCAACAACCAATTCATTATTAAGTCTGTAGACAATTCTTCCAAACCTATTTAAGAATGTTAACCACTTTTTTTGCCAGCTACATTGCTATCAGCTACTCCAAGCAATCATCTCCTCTGACCTCTATTGTATTATTACAACAGTCTGGTGACTGATCTTCTTGATTGCATCCTTTGTTTTTTATTGGACATGGTGATATTGTTACAGCTAATTTGGAGTCATCAATTTATAAAGAATATTTAAAGCCATGGAATGAGACCAAGAGCTCAAAAGAAATAATGGTAATGTAAGTGAAGAGGAACAAGTATTAACTCTAAGTCACGCCAACATTCAGAGGACAAGAAGAGGATGAGAGGCAGAAAAAAGTTAAGAAATAACCAGTGACACTGCAGGAAAATCAGGTTATTATAACCTCCAAGAAGCCTTGACAAAGTTTTTCTAAAATCAGTGTTCATTTTTGTCAAGTGGTATTACAAATTCTAAGAAGATAACTGATACAACTGGATTTGAGAAAAAAAAATCAAGTTTTTTGGTAACTTGACAAATTTGCATCAGTGAAATACTAAGGACAAGAGTGTATTAGATATTTGTGCTGAGGAATTGTTGACAACAAATAGAAACGATCCCTTTGAGAAGTTTTTTTTGTTGTTGTTATTGTTTGTTTGTTTGCTTTTTTCTCTTTGAAGGGATCACAGAATTGTGGTGGCAGCTGAGGAGAGAGTAGGGTCCTGGGGGGATTTTTGTTTGACTGTCTTTTAAGAAAGGTGCTAATCCAGTATATTTGTATGCTAATCAAAATTATCCAGTAGGGAGAAAGGAATCAGTGATTTAGGAGAGAGAAAGCATGTTTTTTTATCAGTTGAGATAAGCTATTAGTTCTTTCTTTTTAAAAAATATCTTTTAAAATTAATGTATTCATTTTTTTTTGGCTGCGTTGGGTCTTGGTTGCTGTGCGTGGGCTTTCTCTAGTTGAGGTGAGCGGAGGCTACTTTTCATTGCGGTGCACAGGCTTCACACTGCGGAGCACGGGCTCTAGGCAGGTGGACTTCAGTAGCTATGGCACGTGGGCTCAGTAGTTGTGATTTGCGGGCTCTAAAGTGTAGGCTCAGTAGTTGTGGTGCACAGGATTATTTGCTATGCGGCATGTGGGATCTTCTGGACCAGGGCTCGAACCTGTGTCCCCTGCTTTGGCAGGTGGATTCTTAACCACTGCACCGCCAGGGAAGCCCGCTGTTTGTTCTTTATTAGAGACATAAGCGTTTGTTATAAGTGGGATTTGTCATCTTTTATAGCAGGAGTAAATATTTGGGTAGAGATCATGTGTTATTTGAGAAACAGAAGAAGAAATAGTGTCATCAGGTGAAACAAGGTTTCAATTAGAGTAAGAAAGGGAACACAAGGTGGAGAGAAGAGATGGAGTAGATACATAGAAGATTTTTCTGAAGACAGGCTATAAATTCTTATGGATACAATGAAGTATATCTGGCAGGGCACCAGGAGGAGGCATTCAGGAAGGAACTGGGAGAATCCTAATAGCTAGCTAACTGTGTGTGTGCCCAACAGACACTTAGCACAAGAAAAGCAAAGAAATTAAAATTCTGAGTAGAACATTAGGTAGCTTTCTTCACAATGTTTCTGTCTCTGGATTGAAATGTTAAGAGCAAAAAATGAAACAATAAAAATTGGAAACCATAAAGAAAAGGTGAATAGAGGTAGACTTCTAAAAATTTAAATTTACTAAGGATACTAAAAAAAGAAAAAAACTCAAAAAGAAAAAAAATCATGCTTGTAATAATTTGCCAAACATTGAAATATATGTCCATATTTCCAATTTTAAATGCATATAATATATAAATATATTTATATTTAATATATTTTAATATGTATGACACAGTACAAAAGTTCTTACAAATGAATAAAATATTAAAAGAAAATTCAATAGAAAAGTGAAAAAAAGTCATAAGGTTATAACGTAGATAACCAGCATCAACCCTGGGGGAGTGGAGCTTGCTAAAACCAGATGTATACAGAATTTACTTCAGCTCTAGTGAATCTACATCTTTAGAATTAGGTAAGCTATCTACATGTTTAACTATCCCCAGATAATTTTATAGATGACATACTTGAACAACTACTGGGGTAAAAAAAGTTAAGTACTATTTATAAGAAACGCTGTGGGAATAGCTTAAAATTGCTAAAGAATGAAGTATCAATTGAGCTTTTTTTTGGAAGCCATCTTTATTTTATTTATTTATTTTTAACATATTTATTGGGGTATAACTGCTTTACAATGGAGTGTTAGTTTCTGCTTTATAACAAAGTGAATCAGTTATACATATACATATGTCCCCATATCTCTTCCCTCTTGCATCTCCCTCCCTCCCACCCTCTAGGTGGTCACAGAGCACTGAGCTGATCTCCCTGTGCTATGTGGCTGCTTCCCACTAGCTATCTATTTACGTTAGGTAGTGTATATATGTCCATGCCACTCTCTCACTTTGTCCCAGCTTACATTACCCCTTCCCCATATCCTCAAGTCCATTCTCTAGTACGTCTGCATCTTTATTCCCATCTTGCTCCTAGGTTCTTCTGACCATTTTCTTCTTCTTTATTTTTTTTTTTCGATTCCAGATATATGTGTTAGAATACAGTATTTATTTTTCTCTTCCTGACTTACTTCACTCTATATGACAGACTCTAAGTCAATCCACCTCACTACAAATAACTCAGGTTCATTCCTTTTTATGGCTGAGTAATATTCCATTGTATACATGAGCCACATCTTCTTGATCCATTCATCTGTTGATGAACACTTAGGTTGCTTCCATGTCCTGGCTATTGTAAAGAGAGCTGCAATGAACATTCTGGTACATGACTCTTTTTGAATTATGGTTTTCTCAGGGTATATGGCCAGTAGTGGAACTGCTGGGTCGTATGGTAGTTCTATTTGTAGTTTTTTTAAGGAACCTCCATACTGTTCTCCATAGTGGCTGTATCAATTTACATTCCCACCAACAGTGCAAGAGAGTTCTCTTTTCTCTACACCCTATCCAGCATTTATTGTTTGTAGATTTTTTGATGATGGCCATTCTGACTTGTGTGAGATGATAGCTCATTGTAGTTTTGACTTGCATTTCTATAATGATTAATGATGTTGAGCATTCTTTCATGTGTTTGTTGGCAACCTGTATATTGTCTTTGGAGAAATGTCTATTTAGATATTCTGCCCATTTTTGGATTGGGTTGTTTGTTTTTTGGATATTGAGCTGCATGTGTTGCTTATATGTTTTGGAGATTAATCCTTTGTCAGTTGCTTCATTTGTACATACATTCTCCAATTCTGAGAGTTGTCTTTTCGTCTTGTTTATGGTCTCCTTTCCTCTGCAAAAGCTTTGAAGTTTCATTTGGTCCCATTTGTTTATTTTTGTTTTTATTGCCATTTCTCTAGGAGGTGGGTCAAAAAGGATCTAGCGAGTGTTCTGCCTATGTTTTCCTCTAAGAGTTTGATAGTGTCTGGCCTTACATTTAGGTCTTTAATGCATTTTGAGTTTATTTTTGTGAATGGTGTTAGTGAGTATTCTAATTTCATTCTTTTACATGTAGCTGTCCAATTTTCCCAGCAGCACTTATTGAAGAGGATGTCTTTTCTCCACTGTATATTCTTGCCTCCTTTATCAAAGATAAGGTGACCATATGTGTGTAGGTTTATCTCTGGGCTTTTTATCCTGTTCCATTGAACTATATTTCTGTTTTTGTGCCAGTACCACACTGTCTTGATTACTGTAGTTTTGTAGTAGAGTCTGAAGTCAGGGAGCCTGAATTTTCCAGCTCCATATATATTTCTCAAGATTGATTTCTCTATTCCGGGTCTTTTGTGTTTCCATACAAATTTTGAAATTTTTTGTTCTAGTTCTGCCAAAAATGCCAGTGGTAGTTTGATAGGGATTGTATTGAATTTGAAGATTGCTCTGGGGAGTAGAGTCATTTTCACAATGTTGATTCTTCCAATCCAAGTACATGGTATATCTCTCCATCTGTTTGTATCATTTTTAATTACTTTCATCAGTGTCTTATAATTTTCTGCATACAGGTCTTTTGTCTCCTTAGGTAGGTTTATTCCTAGATATTTTATTATTTTTGTTGTAATGGTAAATGGGAGTGTTTTCTTAATTTCACTTTCAGATTTTCTATCCTTAGTGTAGAGGAATGCAAGAGATTTTTGTGCATTTATTTTGTATCCTGCTACTTTACCAAATTCATTGATTAGCTCTAGTAGTTTTCTGGTAGCATCCTTAGGATTCTTTATGTATAGTATCATGTCCTCTGCAAAGAGTGACAGTTTTACATCTTCATTTCCAATTTGGATTCCTTTTATTTGTTTTTCTCCTCTGATTGCCATGGTTAAAACTTCCATAACTATCTTGAATAAGAGCGGTGAGAGTGGGTAACCTTGTTTTGACCCTGATCTTAGTGAAAATGCTTTAAGATTTTCACCATTGAGGACGATGTTGGATGTGGGTTTGTCATATATGGCCTTTAATATGTTGAGGAAAGTTCCTTCTATGCCTACTTTCTAGAGGGTTTTTATCATAAATGGGTGTTGAATTGTTTTGAAAGCTTTCTCTGTACCTTTTGGGATGACCATAGGTATTTTCTCCTTCAATTTAATATGGTGTATCACATTGATTGATTTGTGTATATTGAAGAATCCTTGCATTCCTGGGATAAATACCACTTGATCATGGTGTATGATCCTTTTAATGTGCTGTTGGATTCTGTTTGCTAGTAGTTTGCTGAGGATTTTTGCATCTATGTTCATCAATGATATTGGCCTGTAGATTTCTTTCTTTGTGACATCTTTGTCTGGGTTTGATATCAAGGTGATTGTGGTCTCACAGAATGAGTTTTGGTGTGTTCCTCCCTATGCTATATTTTGCAAGAGTTTGAGAAGGATAGGTATTAGCTCTTCTCTAAATGTTTGACAGAATTCACCTGTGAAATCATCTGGTCCAGGGCTTTTGTTTCTTGGAAGATTTTAAATCACAGTTTCAATTTCAGTGCTTGTGATTGATCTTTCATATTTTCTATTTCTTCCTGGTTTAGTCTTGAAACCTTGTGCATTTCTAAGAATTTGTCCATTTCTTCCAGGTTGTCCATTTTATTGGCATAGAGTTGCTTGTAGTAATCTCTCATGATCCTTTGTATTTCTGCCGTGTCAGTTGTTACTTCTTCTTTTTCATTTCTAATTCTATTGATTTGAGTCTTCTCCCTTTTTTCCTTGTTAAGTCTGGCTAATGGTTTATCAATTTTCTTTATCTTATCAAAGAACCAGCTTTTAATTTTATTGATCTTTGCTTTTGTTTCCTTCATTTGTTTTTCATTTATTTCTTATCTTATCTTTATGATTTCTTTCCTTCTGGTAACTTTGGGGTTTCTTTGTTCTTCTTTCTCTAATTGCTTTAGGTGTAAGGTTTGGTTGTTTATTTGAGATGTTTCTTGTTTCTTGAGGTAGGATTGTATTGCTATAAACTTCCCTCTTAGAACTGCTTTTGCTGCATCCCCATAGGTTTTGGGCCTTTGTGTTTTCATTGTCATTTTTTTCTAAATATTTTTTAATTTCCTTTTTGATTTCTTCAGTGATCTCTTGGTTATTAAGTCATGTGTTCTTTAGGCTCCATGTGTTTGTATTTCTTACAGATTTTTTCCTGTAATTGATATCTAGTCTTATAGCATTGTTGTAGGAAAAGGTACTTGATATGATTTCAATTTTTCTTAAATTTACCAAGGCTTGATTTGTGACCCAAGATATGATGTATCCTGGAAAATGTTCCACAAGCATTTGAGAAGAATGTGTATTATGTTGTTTTTGGATGGAATGTCCTATAAATATCAGTTAAATCCATCTTGTTTAATGTGTCATTTAAAGCTTGTGTTTCCTTATTTATTTTCATTTTGGATGATCTGTCCATTGGTGAAAGTTGGGTGTTAAAGTCCCCTGCTATGATTGTGTTACTGTCAATTTCCCCTTTTATGGCTGTTAATGTTTACCTTATGTATTGAGGTGCTCCTGTTTTGGGTGCATAAATATTTACAATTGTTATATCTTCTTCTTGGATCAACCCATTGATCATTATTTATTGTCCTTCTTTGTCTCTTGTGATAGTCTTTGTTTTAAAGTCTATTTTGTCTGATATGAGAGTTGCTACTCCAGCTTTCTTTTGGTTTCCATTTGCAAAGAATATCTTTTTCCATCCCCTCACTTTCAGTTTGTATGGGTCCCTAGGTCTGAAGTGGGTCTCTTGTAGACAGCATATATATGGGTCATGTTTTTGTATCCATTCAGCCAGTCTATGTCTTTTTGTTGGAGCATTTAATCCATTTACATTTAAGGTAATTATCAATATGTATGTTCCTATTCCCACTTTCTTAATTGTTTTGGATTTATTATTGAAGGTCTTTTCCTTCTCTTGTGTTTCCTGCTTAGAGAAGTTTCTTTAGACTTTGTTGTAAAGTTGGTTTGGTGGTGCTGAATTCTCTTACTTTTTGCTTGTCTGTAAAACTTTTACTTTCTCTGTCAAATCTGAATGAGATCCTCTCTGGGTTTAATTTTTGATAGTTTGATTGATATGTGTCTTGGCATGTTTCTCCTTGGATTTATCCTGTATGGGACTCTCTGTGCTTCCTGGACTTGATTAACTATTTCCTTTCCCATATTAAGGAAGTTTCAACTCTAATCTCTTCAAATATTTCCTCAGTCCCTTTCTTTTTCTGTTCTTCTTCTGGGATGCCTATAATTTGAATATTGGTGCATTTAATGTTGTCCCAGTGGTCTCTGAGACTGTCCTCAGTTCTTTGCATTATTTTTTTCTTTATTCTGCTCTGCAGTAGTTATTTCCACTATTTTATCTTCCAGGTCATTTATCTTTTCTTCTGCCTCACTTATTCCACTATTGATCCCTTCTAGAAAATTTTAAATTTCATTTATTGTGTTGTTCATCACTGTTTTTCTGCTCTTTAGTTCTTCTAGGTCCTTGTTAAATGTTTCTTGTATCTTCTTCATTCTATTTCAAAGATTTTGGATCATCTTTACTATCATTATTCTGAATTCATTTTCAGGTAGACTGCCTATTTCCTCTTCATTTGTTAAGCCTGGTGATTTTTTGCCTTGCTCTTTCATCTGCTGTGTGTTTCTCTGTCTTCTCATTTTGCTTAACTTACTGTGTTTGTGGTCTCCTTTTCGCAGGCTGCAGGTTCGTAGTTTCCATTGTTTTTGGTGTCTGTCCCCAGTGGCTAAGGTTGGTTCAGTGGGTTGTGTAGCCTTCGTGCTGGAGGTACTAGTGCCTGTGTTCTGGTGGATGAGGCTGGATATTATCTTTCTGATGGGCAGGTCCATGTCTGGTGGTATATTTTGGGGTGTCTGTGGCCTTATTATGACTTTAGTCAGCCTCTGTGCTAATGAATGGTGTTGTGTTCCTGTCGTACTAGTTGTTTGGCATAGGGTGTCCTGCACTGTAGCTTGCTGGTCCTTGAGTGAAGGTGGGTCTTGGTGTTGAGATGGAGAGCTCTGAGAGATTTTCACCATTTGATATTATGTGGAGCTAGAAGGTCTCTTGTGGACCAGTGTCATGAACTTGTCTCTCCTACCTCAGTGGCACAGCCCTGATGCCTAGCTGGAGCACCAAGAGCCTGTTCTCCACACGGCTCAGAATAAAAGGGAGAAAAGAAAGAAAGAAAGAAAGAAAGAAAGAAAGAAAGAAAGAAAGAAAGAAAGAAAGAAAGAAAGAAAGAAAGAAAGAAGAAGGTAAAATAAAATAAAATTAAAAAGTAAAATAAAATAAGGTTATTAAAATAAAAATTATTATTATGAAGAAAAAATTTTAAGTAATAAAAAAAAAAAGGGACAGACAGAACCCTAGGACAAATGGTAAAATCAAAGCTATACAGACAAAATCACACACAGAAGTATACACATACACACTCACAAAAAGAAATAGGGAAATATATATCATTGCTCCCAAAGTCCAACTCCTCAATTTGGGATGATTTCTTGTCTATTCAGGTATTGCACAGATGCAGGGTACATCAGGTTTATTGTGGAGATTTAATCCACTGCTCCTGAGGCTTCTGGGAGAGATTTCCCTTTCTCTTCTTTGTTTGTACAGCTCCTGGGGTTCAGCTTTGGATTTGGTCCCGCCTCTGCGTGTAGGTTGCCTGAGGGCATCTGTTCTTTGCTCAGACAGGACGGGGTTGAAGGAGCCACTGATTCGGGGGCTCTGGCTCACTCAGGCTAGGGGGATGGAGGGGGATGGATGCAGGGTGAGGCTGCAGTGGCAGAGGCCGGCGTGACGTTGCACCAGCCTGAGGCGCACCATGCATTCTCCCGGGGAAGTTGTCCCTGGATCACGGTACCCTGGCAGTGGTGGGCGGCACAGGCTCCTGGGAGGGGAGGTGTGGATAGTGACCTGTGCTCGCACACAGGCTTCTGGATGGCGGCAGCAGCAGCCTTAGCATCTCATGCCCATCTCTGGGGTCCACGCTGATAGCCGTGGTTCGCGCCCATCTCTGGAACGCCTTTAAGTGGCACACTTAATCCCCTCTCCTCACTCACCAGGAAACAAAGAGGCAAGAAAAAATCTCTTGTCTCTTCGGCAGCTCCAGAACTTTTCCCGGACTCCCTCTCAGCTAGCTGTGGCACACTAACCCCTTCAGGCTGTGTTCACGCAGCCAACCCCAGTCCATTCCCTGCTCTCTGACTGAAGCCCAAGCCTCGGCTCCCAGCCCCACCCACCCCGGCCTTTGAGCAGACAAGCCTCTCGGGCTGGTGAGTGCCAGTCAGCACTGATCCTCTGTGTAGGAATCTCACCGCTTTGCCCTCTGCACCCCTGTTGCTGCGCTCTCCTCCGTGGCTCCGAAGCTTTCCCCTGCCTCACCCGCAGTCTCTGCCCGCGAAGGGGCTTCCTAGTGTGTGGAAACCTTTCCTCCTTCATGGCTCCCTCCCACTGGTGCAGGTCCCGTCCCTATTCTTTTGCCTCTGTTTTTCTTTTTTTTTGTACCCTACCCAGGTACGTGGAGAGTTTCTTGCCTTTTGGGAGGTCTGAGGTCTTGTGCCAGTGTTCAGTAAGTGTTCTGTAGGAGTTGTTCCACGTGTAGATGTATTTCTGATGTATTTGTGGGGAGGAAGGTGATCTCTGCGTCTTACTCATCTGCCATCTTGAAGCTCCCTTGAGCTTTTTTTTTTTTCCCTTGAGCTTATTTTAAACTAACTTATTTTATCATTACCAGAAGCACTGTAGTTATCATCTTAATATTAATGATTTGACTTTAGTTATATAGTTAGAATATCCTAGAGGATAACTGTCCAGTTGGTAAGTGGGATTATGAGTCATCATAGTCATCATTTTATCTTCTATTCATTAAAATACAGTGCTTCAGCGTAATTATAGAAAACAGAAAGCCAACCTTTCAGCAGGATCTAAGATGGTTTCTAAAAATCTGCCTATGACATTTTGAATATAATTTATGTAAGAGCAAACATAAATTTTATATTTATCTTATTTCAAACTAGCATACATTCACTTCTTTAGTTTATGCTAGGTGAGTTTTCCAATTTTCTATTTTCTTTTGTAAGTATAAAAATATTTCAAAAGTATTTTATAAAAAATAAAATGATTCCTAAGGTCATTTAATGATATTTCAGAATATATGTTTATATTACCATATTCAAGTTCACCTTTGGTAAAGTGAGACCATTTTAATTGGTAATATTAACCCATCTATCCTCTCAATCCCACAAGGTAGGTAATGCTATTATCAGCAATTTAGAGGGAGAGAGTGACTTGCTGAAGATCACACTTATTGTTATCAGGCCAGCTGGGATTTGAATCAAGGTAGTTTGATGTCAGGGTACCTGTGCCTAAACACCACACTCTGAATGCTTTGAAAAATTAAAGACAACACTTTCAGCAAATCTATGTCATTGAGTGTGTCAAGAATGAAACTTTACATGTACTCAGAGTGAACATATAGTAGGAATAAGAATCACTGTATTTTTTTAAGTGAGGGAATCTATATGTAAAGCACAAAACTATAATACTCATAGGAGATAATGAGTTAAGTAGTGATAAGCTAACTTGAATTATGGTCATAATGTTTTAAATACATGACCAAAGGCATAATTCATGAAAGAAATAATTGATAAGCTGAGCTTCATTAAAATTAAACACATGTACTCTGAGAAAACGTCAAGAAAATGTTAAGAGAATGAGAGGACAAGCCACAGACAGGGAGAAAATATTTGCAAAAGACACATCTGATAAAGGACTGTTATCCAAAATATACAAAGAATACTTAAAACTCAACAATAAGAAATCAAACAATCCAACTGAAAAATGGGCCAAAGAGCTTTACAGACTCCTCACCAAAGAAGAAATACAGATGGCAAATAAGCATATGAAAAAATATTCCACATCTATGTCATTGGAAAATGCAAAGTAATATAATAATGAAATACAACTGTATACCTATTAGAATGACAAAAGTCCAGAACACTGATAACACCAAATACTGACAAAAATATGAAGCAAAGGAGCTCTCATTCATTGCTAGTGGAAATGCAAAATGGTATGGCTAATTTAGAGGCATTTAGAAGTTTCTTGTAAAACTAACATGCTTTTGCCAGATGATCCAGCAATAGTGTTCCTGGTATCTACCCAAAAGAGTTGAAAACGTATGTCTGCTGAAGAACCCATACACGGATTTATGGGTGATGTATTCATAATTTCCAAAACCTGGAAGCAACTAAGATTCCCTTCAGTAGGTGAATGGTACATCTAGACAATGAAATATTATTCAGCACCTAAAAGAAATGTGCTATGAAATTATGAGCTATCAAGTTTTTTATCAAGCCAAATGAGATGGAGTAAACTTAAATGCATATAAATAAGTGAAAGAAGCCAATCTGAAAAGGGTACATTCTGTGTATTTCGACTATATAATATTTGGGGACAGGAAAACTATGGCGACAGTAAAAAGATAAATGGTTGTCAGGTGTTGAGGCAGGGGATAGCAGAAATGAATAAGCAGAGCACAGAAGATTTTTAGGCAGTGAAAGTACTCTGTATGATAATGTAATGGTGGATCCATGTGATTACATGTTTGTCCAAACCCATAGAATGTACAACACCAACAGTAAGCTGTAATGTAAATTATGGACTTCGGGTGGTTATGATGTGTCAGTGTAGGCTCATCGACTGTAACACATGTACCACTTTGGCAGGGGATGCTGTTAATGGGGGAGGTTATGCATTTGTGGGGGCAAAGGGCATATGGGAAATCTCTCTACCTGCAGCTTAATTTTGCTGTGTCTTAAACGTGCTCCAAAAAAAAAAAAAGTCTTAATAAAAAAGGTGAGACATCATACATAAAAATAGTCCATACATTCTAAAACTCAATAAATAATTAAATATTATGAGTCACTTATTTTACTGTAATTTTGAAAGCATTAGCAGTATTTTAATGAAATACCAGAAATTATAATTTGTTTAAACAAGGATGATTTAGAGTAACATCATTGAGATTTTCAAAGCACTTTTATATGTTTCTCTACAGTTAGGATAATGGAAGGATAATCAAATGTACATAACTAATTATAATGTATGAATTATAATCTGTTTCAAAGTCAAACATATATTATTTTTAGAATCTATGGCTATTG
Organism: Globicephala melas; assembly: GCF_963455315.2. NCBI lineage: Eukaryota > Metazoa > Chordata > Mammalia > Artiodactyla > Delphinidae > Globicephala > Globicephala melas. The sequence goes on along the minus strand of NC_083317.1, from coordinate 21,352,414 downwards.
GGAGATATGACCAGACTTAAGCAAATGAATTAAGTTAAAGTGTTTTTTTTTTTTTTTTTGGTTTCTTTGTTTGTTTTTTTGGCCGCACTGCACGGCATGTGGGATCTTAGTTCCCTGGCCAGGGATCCAACCCGTGCCCCCTGCAGTGGAAGCACAGAGTCTTAACCACTGGGCTGCCAGGGAGGTCCCTAAAGTGTTTTGAATTTAACATAATTACTGGATATTTCTAGTAATCCTGATACAGGTTTTTAATACAAAGATTATTGCAGAGCAGTCATAAATAAATGAAAACCCATGACCATAATCCTGTATAAAAAAATGAAAGACCAAACTAATTTCATTTCTGCATAAGTTGACCTATACATATTGTACATAGTGAAATTTTGTTAACAATACTTTAATGTGAGAGGGGCAGAATTAATCATTTTAGCTTAGGTTGATACAAAAGCTTAACAGTTAATTTAAAAATACAATATCAAAAATATGTGCAGTATGATTCAAATTGTTACAAATATAGATTTACATATCTTTCAGAAAATATAACCACATATGAGTATATGTATATGCAAATATGTATCTGTACCTATATATATGTATTTATAAACACAATCTTTATCAATGTCTATAGTAATAATTATAACTATATATTTGCATCTATGTGTATTTATATAACCATATGAATATATATAAGCCTATAATTAACATATACTTTAGTATATATATACTAATATATAGTGTATAAAATAATACATATATTATAGGTACAGATATATTTATATCTTAAGTAAATTAACCAACATTTTATTGTGTTTATCTTTGTAGAATGAAATTTCAGGTAAATGTTATTGCCTTCCTTATACATGCCTGATTTTCCTAAATTTTCTACAATAATTGTGTACTACTTTTATTTCTCAAAATGTTCTTTGTGGTTTTGCTAAGCACGATTTTCAAAGATCAACACATGTGAAGATGAAGGCTTTGACCACGTGATGGTGGAGGGGAAACATTTTTGATATATATGAGTTATCATTAAGATTCATTCAGCAAGTATTATCTTTTAATTTTAGAAAGGAAGAGAGAGAGACAGAGAGGCATATGGGGACAAGAGACAGTGCTAGAAACAAAATGTAAATCATGGATCTCAACACTAGGAGAAAATTGTTAATCTATCCTATTTACATGCCTAATTCTAGCATCATAAAACTTAAAACTACTTTCATTAATTGAATTTTAAACTTCTGTGAAATCAACAAGAATTTTTTACCCTGCTTCTATAAGGGTAAATACAAATTGAAAAAAAAAAATTATCCCCATTAAAATAAAGGAAGATATTTGCCCCATTCCCTTTTCCTTGAGCATTTACATTAGAAAACCTGTAATTGTAAATTATTTCCAGGCTTCTTGAAAATGCATGTAAATCATTCCCAAAGCTGAATAACGCTATTGCCCACTTATAGCTCAAGAATGTCTTTCTCAAGAAAATGGGAACCATCTCTTTGAAATGTAAGGAAGATAGAGCTCCCATCTCCTTGTTTCTGTGGGAGGTTAGGAGCCTAACTTCTGCAGGTGCCTTGCTCAGACTTGAGAAATACTTTTTTTTCTTTTAAATAAAGCCAATTGGCTAGCACAGGTGGTCACTCTAGATACGAATTGAGCTTAGAATAAGCTCTGTGTCACAAACAGTGCCACCACCTCCTCCACTTGAGAGTTAGTCACTGTTTTTCTTGACAGCATGTCTGTAGTGGGTTGTATCTGGTTGGCTATGAAAAGGGTGAGATTTTTCTCTGCCTTTGCAATTTCTTAGCGGGTTGCCTGCGAAGCTCATCACCTTCTAGTTCAGTGCTTATTCAGTAATAAAACTGTTTCATTTTTCTTGTACATTTGTGGAAAGGAATTCTCCTTTGGGAGGAGATTTTGTTTTTAATTATATTTCCCACAACACTTCCTATTGCTAATGAATTTCAACTATTTGCCTTATGATATAATAATGGTGAGGTTATTTTTTTTAATTTTTTGAATTTACTCTTTATGGAAACCTCCATAGTGTCAAATATTTCCAAAACATGCATTGTAAACCTTGAACTGTCAGAATTTGTATATGTATCATCTTAACTAAGTCTGCTTTCATTTTTAATTACATCGGCTCATGGAAATAAGACAGTAACATGGAAGAAAAAATAAAGTATCTTAACAGCAAAAGTGTAAGAGTTCACAGGGCCTAAAATACAATATAATTTTTCCTTTTTCTTATTAGCTAGACAATAGCGATTTGTCACAGTATTTTTCTCTGAATTTACTTTTATTTTTTGTATCACTATTAATAATCAGTGTATGCAGTTAACCAAGGCAGCAGTTGTGATGTCCTCCTAAAAGACAAAGTGAAATCACTTGAGACATGACTTTCCATTGTCATTATTTGTCATTTTTCATTATGTTTGAGACAATATTATGGTGTTTAAAATTAATATTCACAGATAAAGAAACCATAGTGGCAATAACAGAGTTCTTTAAAACAGATAAAAAAAGATTGAAGTCACAGAACTCTGTATATTAATTATTTGATTAGAATGTACATTCCCATCAAAACTTACTCAGGCAGCGGGGTCAAGAGTTGTGGAGTCTCTAATGTGGAAATGTGCCTAGACCCTGATTTGAGTAGCAGCAAGAATGGTAACCAGTGTGTCTGGAGCAGGTCTGCAAGGAGGGTAGCAGGTGATGTGTTTGGGATGAGATTAAGAGACCACGTGATACTGGGAATGTGGTTTGTTATTGCAAAAACTTATTTATTTGGAGGAAAGATAAACTACTGGAACATTCTGATCAGAGGATTGGTGACACCTGATTTCAAACATGCTCTTTGGCTATTGAAGATAGACTGAAGAGGACCATGGATAAAAGTAGGAAGACCAATTAGACAGATATGTTAGTAATTCCAGGTGATGTGGGCCAGGTTGGTGGACTCAGTGGAGGTAGGAAGGATTCTGAATGTATTCAAAGGGATTAATGAAATGATAATCATCTCTAACAGAGTTCTCGTGAGTATCAAATTAAATAATATGATTAGAGCATTTAGCACAGTGTTTGGCAAATAACAAGATATTGGAGAATATTGGTGAATGGTGGTAAGTAATAATAGACAAGGGTGAATTTATGGTGAAACTAAGGAAGCATATGCTTCAGAACTCCTCACTTATGAAGGTCACTTCTAAGGCACTCTTATGTTTACAAATTTGTATGATTTTTCTTAAAGGGTCCCTCAAAATGGTATAAGATTCAGGCCACAAAATTTCCTTTGCCTCAGGAAAAGTTATGATGATAATAATAATAGAGGGAGAAAAAGAAAAGGAGAAGGAGGAAAAGAGTAATAGTTACAATACTAAGGACTGGGAAGATGAGCTGGAAAACTGTGCACCAGAGCAAAGTTTTTAAAAGGCTCAAGTGAGATATGTTAATTATAAATGTAAACATACATATTTGCAGCTTCTCAAGCTTAAAAAGCATAGCTGAGTAATGTTTAAATTTTATCAATCATCTTATGAAGATGAGGGGTCTCTGATGAATTTTGCTGAAAATCAGTAACTAACCTTTTTCAAATTTAATGATATATAATGATTTTTAAAGCCTATTAGTTTTCAAGAATTAATGAGAGTGCTTATGGTGGAATCAGCATGATCACCTAGTGTAAATACTGGGTTGAACATCTGGAATCTCTTCAAAATGTTAAAATTTCTCAGGACTGCTTGGTTGGTGGATATGCCTATTATCAAATACTTTTTCACTATGTGAAATAGTATTTCATCCACAGATGGTCACCATTACTCACAAAGATTAGCATTAATATGTGAAGAAGGTATTCTGATTAATTTTTAAGTGTATTGAGAATGTTTATGTATAATATTATATGCCAATTGATAAATAAAATTGAATTCATGAGTACAAAGGAAATTATATAACATTTTATAAAATGCTCTTATTTTGTTTGCTTTTCATAAAAACTGAAGGGGTAGCTATACTCTTCAATCTCTTTTATAAATAAGGCACTTGAGTTCATTAAATGACTTTCCCAAGCTCTTGAGAAAGAACATGGACAAGCCAGGAAAAGACAATTGTAAAAATTATAATCTTGTATCCTTTCTAACAGATGATTCTTCTCTTTAAACTCATTTTATCTCCTTTTTCTTTCTGTCTTTAAGATGCTTCTTTTTAAGTGTATTTAGCCATTTTGCTCTGTTTTAAATGACACAGCCATCTGTACTTTTCCTGAGGAGTTATTTTATACCAGAGTATGACAGCTCCTCTCAAAAAAATGTTTAATCAAATCGTGACAGTCATTAATAACTATTTAGCACCTGTGTCTGTCTGGGAATCTAGCGACTTCATAGAATGTATATAAATTCCTTCAAGTTTTTGCATCATTTAACATTCTAATGAGAAAAGGGCTCATAAGTCACTTCTAAAGGTAGACTTTATGGAGTCTCCCTTTACTCTTTTGGATATAGAAAACATAGGGTTAAACCTACAGGAATTTAACATTTCTTCTTTCTAGTATTTTCTGCATTTTGGTTTCTTTGTGTCTGCTGAATTAGGGATCAGGGATATAAACATTATCACTGGGAGTTAAATAACTTCTGAAAAACCAATATTACAGATAATCAAAATTATTTACATTTTTGAGGTTGAGAAAATAGTTCTGCCTGAAGTTGTATGTTGCTGTCTTCTCTGGATTGTATTTGTAGTGAAACACATAAGTGTTTGTGTATTGACAATTGAAAAATTTAAATTTTTGGAAAAAAATAATGTTTTGTGCATACATAAAAATAAATATTTCATATAATTCTATTACAATTTATCACAATGTAATAGCTATATATAGTAAATCAAATAATTATTCAAGTATTTAAATAAAATAAAAATGGATAATAATGGTAACCAACACTTGTAGCATTTATTGGTGCAAGTAGTACTTTAAGGGTTTAATATATGTTAACTCATTTAAACTTCTCAACAATCTGTGGAAGTAAGCAGTATTACCATCTCAATCTGCAGATGAGAATTTAGGTGTAGAGAATTTAACTGCCTGGCCAAAAGTTACATCACAGCCAGGTGGCAGAGGTAGGATTCGCCCCATTCTATTTGGTTCCAGAGTCAACACACTATCCAGCTGTGCCCTATTGTTCGCTAAAGTGCCTTTCACAGCAGAGCTCAGATGAAAGGAAAGTGACAGGTGAAAGTAGAAGATATATCAGTAAGTAAAAAAAAAAAAATGTTGATTGTTGGATGGAATCAACTGTATCATCACTTAGATGAGAATAAAATAAATATTTGAATGTCAACAAGATTGAAGTTATCATAGTTGTTAAAACGCCATTGTATAACATTATGGGGTAGAATCCAATAACATAATACTGGGTGATATAAACTCAAAAACATCCTCCCTTACTGTCTTAGTAAAGCTGTGTCCATTTTGAATAATAAGAAAAGAAAAATAGCTTTGTATAAACAACTTTTTTTTTTTCCCTGAATGGTTCTACTCCTTGAAGTGTGTCCTACATAAGCCTAGACTAGAAAGATTGATAAGAATATTCATGGATATATATACCTATCAAATATTTTCTATATGTCACAGTTTTCTTTGCAGTTTTCTAAACATGGTCAATATTTCCTTATCCTTTTGAAATGTCTTGATCTTTGTCTCAACAGGCACACAGATTCTGTTATACTTGTTTCTGTCTATTCAGAATAATCTGAGACCAGACTGAAATTCCATTTCCACTCTCTTTTTTTAGGGAACTAATATGTGGCCTCAAAACCAATATCTGTGAAATAAAGTTATTTGATAGTAGCACAATACTATTAAGAAGAGAAATATTGTGTGGGATAGAATATGAAATTAGTGTATATGAGGGGCAGACACATTTTTAAGATTGGCAAACGTACAGCAATAGATTCTATAAGGAGCCTGCATATAAGCTAGTACCAGTATAGACAGGTGCTCTGTTCTCTCTTCACACTACCACCTCTCATACTTGGCACTCAGTCTATTAGGCCTGGTACTTCTCCTGGTATTTGCATTTTAGACTTACCAAGATTATTTTGCGTTTTTCCCCAAACTTCACTATGTCATTTTCAATTGATTTTTTTTTTTGGCCGCAATGTGTGGCTTGTGGGACCAGGAATTGAAGCCAAGCCTTTGGCAGTGAAAGCAAGGAGTCCTAACCACTGAACTGACAGGGAATTCCCCTCAATTGATATTTTAATTACATAATTTAGCCAAATACCACATCATCAAATGAAATATGAACATGAATGTTATTTTCCCTATGGAAACTAAGTTTAATAGACAAGAAAGACTAAAAGAATGCAGGTAGATTAAAATCTTAAAGTTTTAAAAAGAGGCATGGGCAATAAAAATGTAGATAAGCAAATAAGTTGTAAACTTTTGAAGGAATCTTGCCTTCAGATAACTGGGACACTGACACAGTTTTCAGGTTACTTTTAAAAAATGGAAAATTATGGATCTATATAAAATGTGTTACTGGTGAGGAGTGTTTGAACCCCAATCAGTTGAATTCATATTTTAAAAAGGATTCCTTTAGACAAATAAATGTCTCTGTACTAGAAAAGACGTTAACTTTTAAAAATAAAGCAGAAATGAACATGCCATTGTAAAGCATTATACTCCAATAAACATGGTAAAAAGATACATAAATAAATAAAAATAACTGTTTGTAGACTCAGTAGATATACATAAAAAATAACATTTTATGTTCAAGTCTGAACATCAGGATTAATTAGCAAAATAGCATACATGCAAATTTTAAATTAAAATAAGTAAAATCAAATGCTTGAGGTAAGTTTATATGGTTGTGTATGATTCCTTTCTTTAACTTCCCTAATTATTTTAGTTAAGAAGTCTTCTGTTCTTCGATATTAATTTTGTATACCAGACATTCTCCGAGTGACTTGAGTTTGATTAAAAGGCAGGGCATTTATCACTGACTAAAGGGTAAAAGTGATTTTTTTTTTAAAAAAAATGTGTTTATGTGTATACTGAGATAACTGACCCCTGAAGGGAGAGTTCTAAATGTGTACATGTTTAAAAGATTGACCACCCCGTCAACAAAATGATACTTGGATTCACTTCTCATTCCTGTTCAGGATGAAGAATTTGCATACAGAAATAAACATCATACTATACATATATTAAGAAAATCCCCAAATAGAAAATATGACAAGGAATGCAAAATCACTCCACATTCTCTAGTGTGACACAGCTATCTTTTGAAATTTATATTAAAGCCTTGAGCTATTTTAATAAGTTCTCAAGTTTAGGAAATTTTCTATAAATTTGTATCAGATTGGTAATTTTACTAGATCTCTGAGTTTTTGCTGATTGTAAGTTTAATGTATTTTACAGCTTCCTTGATCCATCAATTGTACATAGTTTAGCAGGTTTATAGTGAACAATAGCACAGAATTTTTTTAACTCAGTTTCTATCAAAGAGAAAATGATAGAATTTGAGAACAAATGCATGTACAATTTATTAGTCTTTATAATTCTTCCAAGTTTGTAATACTGCTTCCTGTAACAAGTTGAAGTAAAAAACCCAGCTTCCCATCCATGATTGGAATTAGAATTCGGCATGATTTAACTATGGTGATGCTTTTATACAATTTGATAAATCTATCTCCTGTATCAAATAGCTTGAAAAAATGTACTAGGAAAGAACACTGGGAACTTTGCTTGGTTCTTTCAAAGATAATGTAAATAATCTTGAAAAAATTAAGGCTACCCAGATTCGGATGACTTGAAATTGGGTCAAACCTTATTCAGGCAACTATCACTCTGAGTTATAAGTACAATCAAATATTCATTGTCACTAACCATGTTTTTTAAAGTACACCTGTTACTGTGTTGAACTTTCAAAATTTGCCACACAAAGTTTAATGAAAGGAAATATTCAATTAACTTATACAATATTACCATAAACTTTTTCTGAAGATAATGAAAAAAAATACTATGACATGGTCTACAGGTGTCAATTTGCTACACCATTTAATAAGTTCGATATGATTTTATAACAATATGATCAGAGACATCCACTCTCATGCACGACTTAATGTAGAATATAGAAGAGGCAAAAGCAAAGTAATTATTTTAGTAATTGCTTTTTTCCTTTCTTAACTGTAGTTGTATTTTATGGAGAAAATAGGAGCAAATTTTTATTATATATTATTTTTAAACATCATTATTGGAGTATAATTGCTTTATAAAGGCATGTTAGTTTCTGCTTTACAACAAAGTGAATCAGCTATACAATACTTATATCCCCATATTTCCTCCCTCTTGAATCTCCCTCCCACCCTCCCTATTCCACTCTTCTAGGTGGTACAAATCACCGAGCTGATCTCCCTGTGCTATGTGGCTGCTTCCCACTAGCTATCTATTTTACATTTAGTAGTTTATATAAGTCCATGCCACTCTCTCACTTTGTCCCAGATTACCCTTCCCCCTCCCCGTGTCCTCAAGTCTATTCTCCACGTATGTGTTTAAATTTCTGTCCCACTCCTAGGTTCTTCATAACCATATATATATTTTTTTCTTTAGATTCCATATATATGTGTTAGCATACGGTATTTGTTTTTCTCTTTCTGACTTACTTCACTCTGTATGACAGACTCTAGGCCCATCTACCTCACTAGAAATAAATCAGTTTCGTTTCTTTTTATGGCTGAGTAACATTCCATTGTATATATGTTCCACATCTTTATCCATTCATCTGTTGATGGACACTTAGGTGGCTTCCATGTCCTGGCTATTGTAAATAGAGCTGCAGTGAATATTGTGGTACATGACTCTTTTTGAATTATGGTTTTCTCAGGGTATATGCCCAGTAGTGGGATTGTTCGATCATATGGTAGTTCTATTTTTAGTTTTTTAAAGAACATCCATACTGTTCTCCATAGTGGCTGTATCAATTTACATTCCCACCACAGTGCAAGAGAGTTCCTTTTCTCCACACCCTACAGCATTTATTGTCTGTAGATTTTTTGATGATGGCCATACTGACGGGTGTGAGGTGATACTTCATTGTAGTTTTGTTTTGCATTTCTCTAATGAATAGTGATGTTGAGCATTCTTTCATGTGTTTGTTGGCTATCTGTATATATTCTTTGGAGAAATGTCTGTTTAGATCTTCTGTCTGTTTTTGGATTGGGTTGTTTGCTTTTTGGATACTAACTTGCATGAGCTGCTTGCAAATTTTGGAGATTAATCTTGGTCAGTTACTTCATTTTCAAATATTTTCTCCCATTCTGAGGGTTGTCTTTTTGTCTTTTTTATGGTTTCCTTTTGTGCGCAAAAGCTTTTAAGTTTCATTAGGTCCCATTTGTTTATCTCTGTTTTTATTTCTATTTCTCTAGGAGGTGTCAAAAATGATCTTGCTGTGATTTATGTCATAGAGTGTTCTGCCTATGTTTTCCTCTAAGATTTTTATAGTATCTGGACTTACATTTAGGTCTTTAACCCATTTTGAGTTAATTTTGTGTATGGTGTTAAGGAGTGTTCTAATTTCATTCTTTTACATGTCGCTGTCCAGTTTTCCCAGCACCACTTGTTGAAGAGGCTTTCTTTCCTCCATTGTATATTCTTGCCTCCATTATCAAAGATAAGGTAACCATATGTGCATGGGTTTATTTCTGGGTTTTCTATCCTGTTCCATTGATCTATATTTCTTTGTTTTGTGCCAGTACCACACTGTTTTGGTTACTGTAGCTTTGTAGTATAATCTGAAGTACGAAATCCTGATTCCTCCAGCTCCGTTTTTCTTTCTCAAGATTGCTTTGGCTATTCAGGGTCTTTTGTGTTTCCATACAAATTGTGAAAATTTTTCTTCTAGTAATGTGAAAAATACCATTGGTAGTTTGATAGGGATTACATTGAATCTGTAGATTGCTTTGGGTAATATAGTCATTTTCACAACGTTGATTCTTCCAATCCAAGGAAATGGTATAACTCTCCATCTGTTTGTATCATCTTTAATTTCCTTCATCAGTGTCTTATAATTTTCTGCATACAGGTCTTTTGTCTCCTTAGGTAGGTTTATTCCTAGGTATTTTATTATTTTTGTTGCAATGGTAAATGGGACTGTCTCCTTAATTTCTCTTTCAGATATTCATATTTAGTGTATAGGAATGTAAGAGATTTCTGCATTGATTTTTGCATTAATTTTGTATCCTGCTACTTTACCAAATTCATTGATTAGCTCTAGTACTTTTCTGGTAGCATCTTAGGGATTCTCTATGTATAGTATCATGTGATCTGCAAACCGTGACAGCTTTCCCTCTTAGAACTGCATCCCATAAGTTTTGGATCATCGTGTTTTCATTATCATTTGTCTCTAAGTATTTTTTGATTTCCCCTTTGATTTCTTCAGTGATCTCTTGGGTATTTAGTAGTGTATTGTTTAGCCTCCATGTGTTTGTATTTTTTATAGATTCTTTCCTGTAATTGATATCTAGTCTCATAACATTGTAGTCTGAAAAGATACTTGATACAATTTCAATTTTCTTAATTTACCAAGGCTTGATTTGTGACCCAAGACATGATCTATCCTAGAGAATATTCCATGAGCACTTGAGAAGAAAATGTATTCTGTTGTTTTTGGATGGAATGCCCTATAAATATCAATTAAGTCCATCTTGTTTAATGTATCATTTAAAGCTTGTGTTTTCTTATTGATTTTCACTTTGGATGATCTGTCCATTGGTGAAAGTGAGGTGTTAAAGTTCCATACTCTTATTGTGTTACTGTCGATTTTCCCTTTTATGGCTGTTAGCATTTCCCTTGTGTATTGTGGTGCTCCTATGTTGGGCGCATATATACTTATAATTGTTATATCTTCTTCTTGTATTGAGCCCTTGATCATTATGTAGTATCCTTCTTTGTCTCTTGTAATATTCTTTATTTTAAAGTCTATTTTGTCTGATATGAGAATTGCTACTCCAGCTTTCTTTTGGTTTCCATTTGCATGGAATATCTTTTTCCATCCCCTCACTTTCAGTCTGTATGTGTTCTTAGGTCTGAAGTGGGTCTCTTGTAGACAACGTATATACGGGTCTTGTTTTTGTATCCATTCAGCCAGTTTAAGTGTTTTGGTTGGAGCATTTAATGCAATTACATTTAAGGTAATTATCGACATGTATGTTCCTATTACCATTTTCTTAATTGTTTTAGGTTTGTTATTGTAGGTCTTTTCCTTCTCTTATGTTTCCTGCCTAGAAAAGTTAGTTTAGCATTCATTTTAAGGCTGGTTTGGTGGTGCCAATTTCTCTTAGCTTTTGTCTGTAAAGGTTTTAATTTCTCTGTTGAATCTGCATGAGATCCTTGCTGGGCAGAGTAATCTTGGTTGTAGGTTTTTCCCTTTCATCACTTTAAATATGTCCTGCCACTCTCTTCTGGCTTGCAGAGTTTCTGCTGAAAGATCAGCTGTTATCCTTATGGGGATTCACTTGTATGTTATTTTTTGTTTACCCTTGCTGATTTTAATAATTTTTCTTTGTATTTAATTTTTGATGGTTTGATTAATATGTGTCTTGGTATGTTTCTCTGTATATTTCTCCTGTATGGGACTCTCTGCAGTCCCTGGACTTGATTAACTATTTCCTTTCCCATATTAGGGAAGTTTTCAACTACAATCTCTTCAAATATTTTCTCAGAACCTTTCTTTTCCTCTTCTTCTTCTGGGACCCCTATAGTTCGATTGTTGGTGTGGTTTAATGTTGTTTCAGAAGTCCCTGAGACTGTCCTCAATTCTTTTCATTCTTTTTTCTTTATTCTGATTTGCAGCAGTTATTTCCACTATTTTATCTTCCAGGTCTCTTATACATTCTTCTGCCTCAGTTATTTTGCTATTGATTACTTCTAGAGAATTTTAAATTTCATTTATGGTGTTGTTCATCATTGTTTGTCTGCTCTTTATTTCCTATAAGTCCTTGTTAAATGTTTCTTGTATTTTCTCCATTGTATTTCCAAGATTTTAGGTCATCTTTACTATTGTCACTCTGAATTCCTTTTCAGGTAGTCTGCCTATTTCTTCTTCTTTTGTTTGGTCTGGTGGATTTTTACCTTGCTCCTTTATTTTCTGTGTGTTTCTCTGTCTTCTCATTTTGCTTAACTCACTGTATTTGGGGTCTCCTTTTTGCAGGCTGCAGGTTCGAGTTTCCATTGTTTTTGGTCTTTGCCCCGAGTAGCTAAGGTTGGTTCAATGGATTGTGTCGGTTTCCTGGTGGAGGGGACTAGTGCCTGTGTTCTGGTGGATGAGGCTGGATCTTGTCTTTCTGGTGGGCATGACCATGTCCGTTGGTGTGTTTTGGGGTTTGTGTGACCTTATTATGATTTTAGGCAGCCTCTCTTCTACTGGGTCGGGTTGTGTTCCTGTCTTGCTAGTTGTTTGGCATAGGGTGTCCAGCACTGTAGCTTGTTGGTCATTGAGTAGAGCTGGGACTTAGCCTTGAGATGGAAATCTCTGGGAGAGCTTTTACCATTTGATATTACTTGGAGCTGGGAGGTCTCTGGTGGACCCATGTCCTGACCTCAGCTCTCCCACCTCAGAGGCAGTGGCCTGATACCCAGCTGGAGCACCAAGACCCTGTCAGCCACATAGCTCAGAAGAAAAGGGGGAAAAAAAGAAAGAAAAATAAATAAAATAAAATAATTAAAAATAGAAAATGATTATTAAAAAAAAAAAGAATGAAAGAAGAGAGCAACCAAAGCAAAAAACAAATCCAACAATTATAACAAGCGCTAAAAACTGTATTAAAAACAAAAATACAGAAAAATGGACAGACAGAACCCAGGACAAATGGTAAAAGCAAAGCTATATAGACAAAATCACATGAAGAAGCATACACATACATACTCACAAAAAGAGAAAAAGTTTTATATATATATATATATATATATATATATATATATATATATATATATTTGCTCCCAAATCCACTGCCTCAATTTTGGGGTGATTCATTGTCTATTCAGGTATTCCACAGAGGCAGGATACATCTAGCTGACTGTGGAAATTTAATCCTCTGCTCCCGAGGCAGGTGGGAGAAATTTCCCTTTCTCTTGTGTGTTTGCACAGCTTCTGGGGTTTAGCTTTAGATTTAGCCCAGCCTCTGCTTGTAGGCTGCCTGAGGATGTCTGTTCACGCCCAGACAGGAGGGGGTTAAAGGAGCAGATGATTCAGGGACTCTGGCTCACTCAGGCTGAGGGGAGGGAGGGGTATGGAGTGCGGGGTGAGCCTGCGGTGGCAGAGGCTAGCGTGACGTTGCAACAGCCTGAGGTGCACCATGTGTTCTCCTGGGGAAGTTGTCCCTGGATCCCGGGACCCTCGCTGTGGCAGGCTGCACAGGCTCCCGGGAGGGGAAGTGTGGATAGTGACCTGTGCTCACACACAGGTTTCTTGGTGGCTGCAGCAGCAGCCTTAGCATCTCATGCCCGTCTCTGGGGTCCGCGCTGTTATCCGTGGCTTGCGCCCATCTCTGGAGCTCATTTAGGCAGTGCTCTGAATCCCCTCTTCTCATGAACCCCGAAACAATGGTTCTCTTGCCTCTTCGGCAGGTCCAGACTTTTTCCCGGACTCCCTCCCGGCTATCTATGGTGCAAGAGCCCCCTTCAGGCTGTGTTCACGCAGCCAACCCCAGTCTTCTCCCTGGGGTCTGACCTCCGAAGCTCGAGCCTCAGCTCCCAGCCCCTGCCCTCCCCAGCGGGTGATCAGAGAAGCCTCCCGGGCTGGTGAGTGCTGGTCAGCACCGATCCTCTGTGCGGGAATCTCTCCGCTTTGCCCTCTGCACCCCTGTTGCTGCACTCTCCTCTGTGACTCTGAAGCTCCCCCCTCCACCACCCGCAGTCTCCGCCTGCGAAGGGGCTTCCTAGTGTGTGGAAACGCTTTCTCCTTCACAGCTTCCTCCCAGAGGCGCAGGTCCCGTCCCTATTCTTTTGTCTCTGTTTTTTCTTTTTTCTTTTGCCCTACCCAGGTACGTGGGGAGTTTCTTGCCTTTTGAGGGGTCTGAGGTCTTCTGCCAGCGTTCTGTAGGTGTTCTGTAGGAGTTGTTCCACATGTAGATATATTTCTGATGTATCTGTGGGGAGGAAGGTGATCTCCACGGCCTACTGTTCCGCCATCTTGAAGGTCTCTTATTATTATACATATGTTTATGTTAAGGTTTATGCTATGAATGGAAGTGCATAATAAATTGTTATTATGATTGATTGTTCTAATTAAATTTCTAGTTTAGAGGAATTAAAAATAAAAGTAGAGCTATATGTAATTAATCCATTAAATATTCACTTTATCTTACTTAAAAAAACATCATAGGGACTTCCCTTGTTGTCCAGTGGGTCAGACTCTGTGCTCCCAATGCATGGGGCACAGGTTTGATCCCTTGTCGGGGCACTAGATCCTGCATGTATGCTGCATCTAAGAGTCTGCATGCCACAACTAAGAACCCCGCATGAAACAACTAAAGATCATGCATGCTGCAACTAAGATCCAGTGCAGCCAAAGTAAATAAATAAATAAATAATAAGTAAACTTAAAACAGCAAGAACAACACAGCTTATGAGACCTTAATGTGTAAAACTACTTCACCTATTTTTTTTTCTATGCCTTTTGTTTCCCTTCAACCTTATTTATGTGCATACTATTTTTGTTTGGATCTTGTCTAGGCAGCTTTCTGAATCAAGGAGAAAACGTATATATACATCTAAGTAAATAAGCATAGACTGTTTTGGACTTCTGTTGTTTATACTATCTGGCATTCTTGTATATTTACTGTGACGTTTTGGAAAACTGTCCATAATTTGGTAGGAGAGACCTTACCTCTATATAGACTTAGTAACTGGCTTAACTCAGTTTAATCATAAACCCTGTGGTTCAGGAAAGAGTCAAATTTTGAACCACTGAAAATCATGTTCAGGACTTCAGCTTAGCTGCTCAGACAGAGCAGCACTCTCTCCCTCAATGGGGCAACGATGTAAGCAAGTTGGTCTTTCTGTGTGATCCCAAGAACACCTGATGCTGCTGGAGGGTATCTCATGGGGATCCAGAGGATTGGGTCTGTGAGAAATAAAAAAGAAGGCTGGAGACATAAGCTGGGTCTTTGGTGATATTGGTAAAGAGACTATGTCAAACTTTATCTTTTGATTTAACTATCGGGTTAGCAAAATGTACCAAACATTTTTTTTTTTGTTTAAAGCAGTTTGAGTTTTTTTTTTTGGTCACTTGGAACACAGATTTCTATCACAGACAGATAAGCATGGAATTACATTGTTGGTCTCTCACTTTTCACTCTACAGCTACTTTCTCATGTTGAGTGGAAAGTGATATGATTTATAGGCAGAGAGCCCTTCATCTTAAAGTGTTCTCTTTATGAAGTCTTACATTCATATGCCATGCCCAAAACAAAACAAACAAAACCAAAAAGACTCAGATGCTCCTCTTCTGTACAGCTACTTTCTCCTTTTCTAATGGAATACAAATTTTGAACTGATAGGATTTTCCTCTTCACTTTAACTGATAGGAATCTCAGAACCAAATTTACGACATAACCTCTGTCAGCTACAAGAAAGATGGTGATGTTCCCTTCAGTGAACTCACTTTAGTTTGTGTTCAATGTGTAAATAATACCTTTATTTCTCCTGACTCTTACTTAGCCTTATTTTTAATTGTATTTCATTGTATGCATTTGTGTTAGGAAACAACTATTCTTGGTGCTGAATTAGAACAATAGGTAAGTAAAATAAGAAAATATCACCACAAAAATAACGCAAATACCTGTCAATCTCTTAGGATTCTGTGGACTGTAAATGACAAAAATCAGATTCAATTATTTTCAGAAATAAGGAAAATGTACTGTTTTCCTCAGGAAGTCCAAGGTTAAGGTAACTTCCAGGTTGGTTTAGTCATCAATTTAACAATATTTTCAAGGATGTAGGTTCTTTAAGTATCTTTTTTTCTTCTTTTTCTTCTTCTTTTTTTGCCTGCCCCACAGAGGATCTTTAGTTCCCCAACCAGGGACTGAACCCATGCCCCTACAGTGGAAGCACAGAGTCTTAACTACTAGACCACAAGGGAAGTCCCCTTTAAATATCTTAATTGTGCCATTCTTAGGTTTGATTTCACTCTAATATAGACAGCAAGATGGCTGCAGCAATTTTGGTTATCTCAACCTATTATGACAAATCCCAACAAAGGAAAAGGACAGTCCTTTCTGCTAGTTATCTCACTGGAAAAATAAAACATCTTTCCAAAAGCCACCTCATCTTTCACAGAGAGTTTTAACATTCACAATTCTGAAACAGCCCCATTCGAGGGAAATTAAATTATTACAATTTTCCTAGAATTCAACTAAGGTTCTGTACAACTTAAAGCATTAGTCACAGTGTTCATCACTATGTGTCTCTCATTTTCAAATTCATTTTCATGTTATTGTTTTATATAACTAAACTCTATTCTAGATATTAAAGATTTGATGTTCTAAAAATAAGAGTTGCCCTTAAAGCACAGACACATTTAAAATACTAGTTATTTTACACTTTACAGTGAATCTCCAATGTTTTCACAGTTGTTAATTCAAATAATATTTTGAAAACTTACAATATATCAAGCACTGTTTTCTCTTTTTGTTAGTAGGAAATTATAAGTGATAAACTGTGTCTTCAAGGAGATATCTTTTCTTAATTAATTATTCAATTCAACAGATACTTTTGCACACCCCACTTATGCCAGGAACTGTGTTAAAAATTGGACAATGAACATTTAACAAAATAAATATGGCCTTTGAGAAGTATATATTAATTCAAATTTCCTTCCCCCCCAAATCCTAAATTCCTTTCCATGTTTTATAAGATTATGGCAAGTGGTAAATTTTGTTAAAAAGCTAACTTTGATGATAGTGTGGGAGATGACTGGATAGGAATGAAGGTGGAGTCAGGAAAAGAGTTTAGAAAGTAAACCAGTCAAAGAAAAGCAAGTACTACATGATTCCACACATATGAGGTATCAAAAACAGTCAGATTAATAGAATCAAAGAGTGGAATTGTGGCTTCCAGGGGATGGGGAGAGGGAGGAATGGGGGCTACTAATTAATTGACATAAAGTTTCAATTAAGCAAGATGAATAAGCTCTGGATATCTACACTACAACTTTGTAACTAAAGTCAACAATTCTGTATCATATCCTTAAACTTTATTAAGAATGTAGATCTCATGTTAAGTGTTCTTACCAAAAAAATAAAAAAGTCAGCAAAGTTAAGAAAAAACTCCAATATAAATGCCAGGTTAATATATTGCACATTCTATCAAATTGATTTAACACAACCTATTATTATCACCTATTATTTCTATGGTGATAAAAGGCACCCAGCACATGGGTATGTAAATACACATGCATGTGCACACTCACAAACTCATATGCACCCTGTCACACATTTTCACGAGCATGCACATGCACAATCACCCACAAAGAGTCTTGTGCACACATACACACATACTTGCACATGCATTCATAAACACTATGCACTAACAACCACATGCATACTCATACACGCTCACACATGTAAAGCACATATATACACATTTACACACATTCAAACATACGTTCACAAATACAGATATACATATCTCTCAAGTGCTGTGCATAAACTAACCACTTTTACTGAATCTGCACAACAGCACTCTAAGTTAAGTATTACTAATTGTACATTTTACATATGAAGATATTGAAGCTCACGGAAGTAAAAGAACTTCTTCAAAGTTATGTAGTTAGTACATGGGAGGGTGTGTCTGATTCCAAAATGTGTACCAATGTCTGTAGAATTAGAAACAAACCAACTTACTGTGTTGGTGTCCTCTAAAAGATGTCACTAATTATACTATTATTTTAGTTAATAAAACTCAAAGCACATTTCTTTGAAACATTTCCCACTTAATTTTTAAATTTTTCATTCATTTGTGGAAAATTTAATCCACATGTTTGTGATTCACTTACACCAAATCCTTCAAATATTTTCTCTTAAAGATATTTGATGTTAATAGAAGGCTTTTGAATTTTTCAGGGAGATTTTCCCTTATTTATACATATGAAAAATAGGCAAAACTATTGTCCCAAACTCAGGGAGATTCAGAGTTATGTTTTAGATGGCTTTTTCTGTTCTTTTATTTTGAAGATCATTTGCTATTCATACTCAGTTATTTGAACAAATAATCACTTGATTTTTGTAAAAACAATAACTAATTATAATAGACTCTAAGAACTATGATGCTGATCTAAAATAGTAACAATAAATATGTATCAAATATTTGCCAAAGAGAAGTTTTGATCAGAAGAGAACATTAAGTCCCCGGTGTATGAGAGGAAGGAGGTGGAATTCAGTATTTATTCGGGTACGAGAGGAAGGTACTTTTATAATAGTTGCATGTGTGAAGGATTTTTTGTTTCCGGAAAGCTGTCCCATGAGGATTCACTTCCTCCAGATTGTGTACCTGGTCCCATATGGCTGAATACCCTGGTCCCTAATACTCATTCCCCTTTGAGTTTTCCCTGTACTTTGAGTCACCTGTAATGGTGTTGATCTTGTTGCTTTACATAAGAATAAAATCTTAAAGTGTAACAAGTCTGATGTGGAGAAGGTGCGATCTTGAAGGAAGAATGTTAATGTACCTGGTGACACCAAGTTCAGGAGTTTTTCCTCCACCTTTCTTCAGAAGGACATATATATTTTACTAAAATGCTATTTCCAAGGCACTTGTTGAGGAGGGGTGCACTCCTTCCTGGGATACCCTTCTACCCTTCAACACTTAAAAATCCTGTTTTCTTAGGCTTGGAAAAGACAGGAACAAGGCACCTCGTTCCTGGAATCTAAGTAGCAGTGACATGTAGACAATCTAATCAGGATAGTAGGGCTCAGGAAAGGGATGGAGTAAAGTAAGATCTTATGAGTATTCACATCATCTATATAATTTGATTGCTATCCTTAAGTTACAGTGTAATTAAATGTTTTAATACAGTACACTGGATTTTCAAAACAATAAATTGAAAAAAAATGAAAGTAACTGATAAGTCTAGGAAGAGGTAGCAATTGTTTTTACTCTTAGAAAAATATCTGGATTTCTGTAGTCTCAAAATTCTGCTCTCCAGGGGAATTGTTAATTTTACTATTCCATGTCTACTACATATAGGCCACCATATCTTGCACAAAGTTATAGCAATTTTGGTAAATAAACATAATCCTATGTTTAACCAGTGAGTCATTGAGTCCAACATCCTGGTCACATGTGACAGTCTACATAATCTTCTCTTGCAGCAACCTCATTTCACTAAAACAAACAAAACTGTAGAAAGTACAGTTCTACATATACTGAAAAAATCAGGCTCTTCATGACAAACACAATTTATTTTCAGCAAGAAAGCATTTGACCATTTTGTACCTATAAAAAGTCCAGTGGAAGAAATTAAATTTTGACCCTGAGGCACTTACTTTTAAATGGAAGAGTAGATTTACCTTCTTAACCATTAATCATAGAGGAGTGGGTGGAACTTGAAAAAAAAAATTTCCAAAGCAAACCTGAAGATTGAAGTCTTCCCTCCCCTGCACTATGATGTTAAAGTAAAGATGGCTTTGCATGTATATAGTTTGTCTTAGACATCAGCTCCAGTAAACTATTTTGGCAAGGCCATCATCATAAAAAGTGACAGCAGGAAATGTGATTCTTCATCTTCTCTCCAGATTATTTTGCTGCAACAATCTAGTATCACCTGTAGGCATATTTCATCATCGACTGAGGAATAAATTAGAAATATGTTTCTCTCTTGCCCACATCAGAGCTTCTTTAAAATAATGAGAAAGAGACAGAGACAGAGAACATGAGAGAGGGAGAGGAAGGAAGAGGGAAAGGGAGAAGGAGAAGGTAAAAAGAGAAGTAAAGAATTTGAGAGGAAAAACTAAAAAGTGAACAAAAAGGCAGAGAACTGGGGTATCTAGAAATAAATTCATATATAAAAATAATTAATAATTTTGAATGGATAGATCATGTTTCTAAATATTAAACTATATTAAATAATATCAAATGATAAAATGTTGAGCAGTAAAATGTTAAATGAAGTGGGTCAAAAATATCTGCAAGCTGAAGAAAAACCAAAAGAAACAAATATGATGGAAAATAACTTGTCATATAAAACAATTAATTAGGAGACTGATAAAATTCTTAGTTTTATTAGTTCTGGAATTCACGGCCAATTTGCCAGAAAGTTCTGATGTCTACAAGGAAGAGATCTGATTCCTAATAGAAATATCCATAATCATCCTCATTCTATTGCTAATTTAAATAAGGGAAATGTTTCATTATCTCTAATCATTCTCTCTCTCCTGCCTTTTTCTCATTCTTTATCTAGTTCTTGATTTTGTTATAGCTCTTTCTCTTTAAATCTGCTTTGATTAAATTATTCCCTTTTCCAATAAACAGAAGAACCAACATCAGATTCGGTCAATGAGAAAGCCTAGATCTGATGGCATACTGAGGTTGTGGTGACCAATCATGTCAAAGACACAGACTAGACAAGACTGGTCTAGTGTATGCTGATGTAATGGATTATTAAGAGATTGGGAGATTAGGGTGCTATATTCCAAAACAAAAGTTAGGGAAGTTATAATTTAGTTACAGTATAGTACTGTAAACTTTGAATGATGTGATTAAATATATCAGTAAATAAGAATTGTTAAAGTATTGATATTAAAATGAGAGAATGTTATGCATCAAGCACACACAAATACACTTCAGCATATTCAACTACATACCATAAATATTTGCAAGTGAATAAATATTGAAATTCTATTGACAGAGACCCAATTCTTGACATTGTGCTTAAGAATTTAGGTTTGCCCATTAGGATCTAAAATAATACTATAGACCTTGTTTAGTAAATGTGATGAGTAGAATGAGGGAAGAGAGATGAGAACAAGATCATATGTATTTTTGATTAGTTGTTTTGAAAGAATGAGTTAACTGCAAGTTATTTAGAATACCATATTACCATTGAGTAAAGAATATAATAGAGGAGGACATAAAGATAAATAAAACATTGAAAACATTACATTTCACTGTTCTCCTCACCATAATCCACCACCGATGGCTTCTTCATAATGTATAATATGTATAAAAGTAAAATGGTGCAGCTTAATTCCAGTTTTAATCTCAAAACTATCTTTCATTGTTTTTAATTTTCACAACCTTTGAGCTAATGAGGTGTTAGGGCACAGGGGGCTTAACTGGAAGAAGAATGAGACAGGACTCCACTGTTTTTACAGTCCCTATGAAAAATACAAGTGTGCTGAGTCATTCATTTAGGTAAATCCTCCTATCTTTGTTTTCTAGGGAGACTGTCCATTGATTTATAATAAACTACAGGGTTTCTCCTGTTTCAGACCTGCTCAAGAATTGCTAACTATAGCCTTTGCTTTGATTCTATGGGCTATCCCATATCTTTCCCATAAATTACTTTATTTGGCTAAAGATAGCCTGATCTGTTTCTATAGCTTGTAAACAAATAGGTCAAAAAGACACAGACACAATGATAACTATTAGTTATCATTGATCTAAGCACTGCCAGAAGAGTTGTGATCATAGCTCTGTATAAATAATTTGCTTGCAGAAATTAATGTACTGCTTTGCCTCGGACATAAAATCAGATTAAAAAAGAGAGCTTGTGGGAAAGTAAAAGATCTTTTTATCCTCTCTAAAATTATGATGGTAACCAAACAATTAATTTTCTTATCAACTGATTATATGACAATTCCTATAAATCTATCCTTTTTATTGATATGAATTATCTTGTAGAATATCACAGTAAGCCACAACTATGAATACAATTTGTGCCTTAACTGTAAGATAAAAACACAACATTTTTACCTAATACCTTGAACTGCTCTTCTATTTCCTCCTTTCTTTCACAGCTTTACCCAAAAGTCATTCTGATCATATTAAAGATTATGACCATGCAGCTTTAACTTTCCCCTATCATGTTTTATTTCTCTGCATACACATACACACACACACATTACTTGTGAGCTGTCTTCTTATTAAACTAGAGTATAAATTCTAGAAGAGCACATGCATACATTCTTTTGGTTTTCTTTTCTGGCCTTTCACCCTAAGATCTTTGCTGTCTTCTCTTTGTAGCTGCCAGCATCTAAAGAGTGACCGGGATAAGGGGCTTTCCTCTACCTGCTCATGACTGTAGCCACGCTTAACCCCCCCAGTTCTTGGTGCTTCCAGACGTCACTGTACCTAGTACCCCCTCCATTATGGCATCACATACAAAAGGATGGTAACATGTGCACCTGTACAAAACATGTTAAATGTTTTTTTGTGTGTGTATGCATGTTCATTCATGTATTTTCATTTTTTAAATTGAAGTATAGTTGAATTATAATATTATATTAGTTTTAGGTGTATAGCATAATGATTGACTTCTGGATTTGTTTGTTTGTTTATTTCTTTTCCTCAATACCCAGTCACTGAGAAAGTGACTAGCACCAAGTCATTATTCAATAATATTTGTTAAATGAATGAATAAAAACTTAAAAAAAAACTAATCTAAAATATCTAAAGGAAATATGAAATGAAATTTTCCAAATCCTCCTGTAGAAACTCATCTTTTTCCACCAGTTCATTTAGATGAACTAATTTGTCTGGTATATTAAACTGTTGATAGCCTTTGCAATTTTATTAGAAAAATATCAGAAATTAATTCAATGGCAACATTAGGAACATTCATACTATGACCAAGTTACTTTGCAAGACACTAGGAAGAGGGGTTATTATTACCTATCATGATGTCTTTTTATCACCAGTGGTTGTATTTGCACTAAGATGGGCAAAAAGCTTATGTCATAAGTTTACAATATTGAGAAGTGTGTTAATAAAGATGTAGGCTAACATTTATAAATGTATGGATGAAAAGATGATGGCAACATAGATGGATAGATAGATGATAGATTAATAGGTAGATAGATAGATAATAAAAAGCAAAATAGAAAGATATGTCTGATAAAAAAGTCTTCCATCCAAGTTTTCAACATGAAATGAATTATTAGATTTTCATGGTCCTCCAAAGTGAAAAATAAACACTTTATTCCTTGAAATCAGTGAATGAACAGTAGTTGAATATTGAAGTCCAATGATTATGATTTCTACAAAACTTTAAAAATCTAACTTTATATTCAAAGACTGATCATGTTTATGGTTAGATTATGTAACTAAGATTTCTGGTTATAAATGGCAATTACTATTAGTATCTAGCAAACACTATTCCAATAACTATAAAATGTATATGAATACATGAAATATGGGGAAAGCTCATAACATACACACAAACACAAACTAAAGTTTGCAAGTGATCTACACTCAGATTCCAGAACACAGTTTAACTAACTCTAAGATCCACTGAACTTGAAAAAACAATTTTAAGTTCACCACAGCTAAGCTTTTAAAAACAGAGCTAATCAACAAACTTGCAGGATGTAGAAAATATCATTGCTTCTCTCCCCAAATCTCTACATTTGAATTAGGAACTCTGGGGCTGTAGTATTCAGAAAAGAATTATACAGCCAACACTCAGCTATGTGGGAGTTTCTTTTTGAAGTAGCTAGAAAATTTTGAGCTCACTTCCTATGACATACTGATATGTAGTGGTTCTTGCATCTCTGCTATTGGTAAAGAAAATTGTGTGGCTCTGTGCTGAATGGGTAAATATTATATATAGTGATGTAAGAATGGTCTTGCTGTGCAGCAAGGTGAGCTGGATAATCACACTTAAGAAGGACAAGCAATCATCAAAATCACTCTTATCCCATAGACTAAATATGTTGCATACTAAATTATGATTAATTATACATTTGAACTTTTTAATTGACCTCAGCAAAGCAAAGCTAACCAGAATCTCCATTAGAAATGGCACATTTTTCTTATGTTTCCTTTATTTTATGGCTAAAACTTGGTTGGGGGTAAGGTAGAAGAATACAGCAAGGGAAAGGAGTTAAGGTGTATTGATCAAAATCATGGGGTCTAGAGTAAGGTATTTTGTTCTAAATCTTGACTGCATCCCTCACTCATATGAATTTTGGAAAACAAATTTGCATTCTGACACCTCAGATTCCTCATCTGTGATATATGTATATTAATTACATTTAACACTTTGAGATATCAAGAAGAGTAAAGATCTTAATAAAGGTGAAGTGCTTTGAACAGTTTCTAGTAATTCATAAGTCTCATCAGATGTTGATGTTTCAAATGTAAGATACCTTAGGAATGAAAAAGCTTCCTTCTCAGTTAAGAGGAACCCTATGAGGAAATGGGATAAATCTCACAATGATCATGTTCCATCTTGAGAAACAAGATGGAAATTGGAGAAGTATTCATATAGATGAGAATCGGAGGTCACAGTGGAGAAAATGAGTCACTAATTGATAGAACTGGGAGCAGAGGGGGAGAATGTGAGAATTTCAAGATGCTTAGCATTTTTGCTTGAGTGACATTAACAGAGATGACAGACATATGCAAGAAGCAAGGAAGAGAGTGGTAGGACACATGGTTGGAGAAGTTAGCAGGGGCCAGATCAGAGCACAGTAATGCAGGGCTTAATTATCTCTTTTTCTCTCTATCAACAAATAATCCGTCTTACCAGTAGCCAGCCACATTCGTTTTCCTCAGTATCTTTGAACTTTCCAAGCTTATTTCTGCCCCTGGTATTGGTATTGGTACTTGCTTTTGCCACTCCCTACAAACCCCACCCTCAAGTCCTAGAAGGGCTACGTACTGTCACTCAGGTCTCAACTCAAACTCTATCCCTAAATGTGGCTGTGCCTGACATTTTTGTTTTGTTTTTTATTCTTTAAAATTTTTATTGGAGTATAGTTGCTTTACAATGTTGTGTTAGTTTCTTCTCTACAACAAAGTGAATCAGCTATATATGTACATATATCCCCATATCCCTTACCTTTTAAGTCTCCCTCCCACCCTCCCTATCCCACCCCTCTAGGTGGTCACAAAGCACCGAGCTGATCTCCCTGTGCTATGCGGCTGCTTCCCACTAGTTATCTATTTTACATTTGGTAGTGTATATATGTCCATGCCACTCTCTCACTTTGTCCCAGCTTAACCTTCCCCTTCCACTTGTCCTCAAGTCCATTCTCTATGTCTGCATCTAAATCCTGTCCGGCTCCTAGTTTCTCCATAACCTTTTTTTAATTTTTTTTTTAGATTCCATATATATGTGTTAGCATATGGTATTTGTTTTTCTCTTTCTGAGTTACTTCACTCTGTATGACAGACTCTAGGTCCATCCACCTCACTAGAAATAACTCAATTTCATTCATTTTTATGGCTGAGTAATATTCCACTGTATATATGTGTCACATCTTCTTTATCCATTCATCTGTCAATGGACACTTAAGTTGCTTCCATGTCCTGGCTATTGTAAATAGTGCTGCAATGAACATTGTGGTACATGACTTTTTTGAATTATGGTTTTCTCAGGGTATAAGCCCAGTAGTGGGATTGCAAGGTGATATGGTAGTTCTATTTTTAGTATTTTAAAGAACATCCATACTATTCTCCATAGTGGCTGTATCAATTTACATTCCCACCAACTGTGAGAGGCTTCCCTTTTCTCCATATCCTCTCCAACATTTATTGTTTGTAGATTTTTGATGATGGTCATACTGACTGGTGTGAGGTGATACTGCATTATAGTTTTGATTTTCATTTTTCTAATGATTAGTGATGTTGAGCATCCTTTCATGTGTTTGTTGGCAATCTGTATATTTTCTTTGGAAAAATGTCTATTTAGGTCTTCTGCCCATTTTT
Source organism: Globicephala melas (assembly GCF_963455315.2). Taxonomy (NCBI): domain Eukaryota; kingdom Metazoa; phylum Chordata; class Mammalia; order Artiodactyla; family Delphinidae; genus Globicephala; species Globicephala melas. The sequence goes on along the minus strand of NC_083317.1, from coordinate 21,326,490 downwards.
GGATTGGGTTGTTTTTTCTTTTGATATTGAGCTGCATGAGCTGCTTGTATATTGAGGAGATTAATACTTTGCCAGTTGCTTTGTTTAAAAATTTATTCTCTCATTCTGATGGTTGTCTTTTCATCTTGTTTATGGTTTCTTTGCTGTGCAAAAGCTTTTAAGTTTCATTAGGTCCCATTTGTTTATTTTTGTTTCTATTTCCATTTCTCTAGGAGGTACATCAAAAAGGATTTTGCTGTGATTTATGTCATAGAGTGTTCTGCCTATGCTTTCCTCTAAGACTTTTATAGTGTCTGGCCTTACATTTAGGTCTTTAATCCATTTTGATTTTATTTTTTGTATGGTGTTAAGGAGTGTTCTAATTTCATTCTTTTACATGTAACTGCCCAGTTTTCCCAGCACCACTTTTTGAAAGGCTGTCTTTTCTCCATTGTAAATCTTGCCTCCTTTATCAAAGATATGGTGACCATATGTGCGTGGATTTATCTCTGGGTTTTCTATCCTGTTCCATTGATCTATATTTCTAATTTTGCACCAGTATCATACTTTGTTGACTACTGTAGCTTTGTAGTATAGTCTGAAGTCAGGGAGCCTGTTTCCATTTTTCTTTCTCAAAATTGCTTTGGCTATTCAGGGTCTTTTGTGTTTCCACACAAATTATGATTTTTTTTTGTTCTAGTTCTGTGAAAAATGTCATTGGTAGTTTAATAGAGATTGAATTGAACCTGTAGATTGCTTTGGGTAGTACAGTCATTTTCACAATGTTGATTCTTCCAATCCAAGAACATGTTATATCTCTCCATCTGTTTATATCATCTTTGATTGATATCATTTTCTGCATAGAGGTCTTTTGTCTCCTTAGGTAGGTTTATTCATAAGTATTTTATTCTTTTTGTTGCAATGGTAAATGGAAGTGATTCCTTAATTTATCTTTTAGAATTTTTGTCGTTAATGTATAGACATGTAAGAGATTTCTGTGCATTAGTTTTGAACCCTGATACTTTACCAAATTCATTGATTAGCTCTAGTAGTTTTCTGGTAGCATCTTTAGGATTCTCTATGTATAGTATCATGTCATCTGCAGACAGTGACAATTTTACTTCTCCTTTTCTGATTTGATTCCTTTCATTTATTTTTCTTTTCTGATTTCCATGGCTAAAACTTCCAAAACTATGTTGAATAATATTGGTGAGAGTGGGCAACATTGTCTTGTTCTTCATCTTAGAGGAAGTGTTTTCAGTTTTTCACCATTGAGAAAGATGTGGGCTGCGGGCTTGTATATATATGGGCTTTATTATGTTGAGGTTGCTTCCCACTATGCCTACCTTCTGAAGAGTTTTTTATCATAAATGGTTGCTGAATTTTGTCAAAAGCTTTTTCTGCATCAACTGAGTTAATCCTATGGATTTTCTCCTTCAGTGTGTTAATATGGTTTATCACATTGATTGATTTGTATATATTGAAGAATCCTTGCATTCCTGGGATAAACCCCACTTGAACATGTTTTATGATCCTTTGACTGTGCTGTTGTATTCCATTTGCTAGTATTTTCTTGAGGATTTTAACATCTATGTTCATCAGTGATATTGGCCTGTAGTTTTCTTTGCTTGTGACATCTTTGTATCAGGATGATGATGGTCTCTTAGAATGAGTTTGAGTGTGTTCCTCCCTCTGTTATATTTTGTAAGAGTTTGAGAAGTATAGGTGTTAGCTCCTCTCTAAATGTTTGATAGAATTCACCTGTGAAGCCATCTAGTCCTGGGCTTTTTTTTTTTGGAAGATTTTTATTCACAGTTTCAATTTCATTGTTTGTTATTGGTCTGTTTATATTTTATATTTCTTCCTGGTTCAGTCTCGAAGTGTTGTGCTTTTCTAAGAATTTGTCCATTTCTTCCAGGTTGTCCATTTTTTTGTCATATAAATGCTTCTAGTAATATCTCATGATCCTTTGTATTTCTGCAGTCTCAGTTGTTAACTTCTCTTTTTTTCATTTCTAATTCTGTTGATTTGAGTCTTTTCTCCTTTTTTCCTGATGAGTCTGACTAATGGTTTATCAATTTTGTTTATCTTTTCAAAGAACCAACTTTTAGTTTTACTGATCTTTGTGATTGTTTCCTTCTTTTCTTTTTCATTTATTTCTGATCTGATCTTTATGATTTCTTTCCTTCTGCTAACTTTGGGGTTTCTTTTTTTCTTGTTTCTGTAATTGCTTTAGGTGTAAGGTTAAGTTGTTTATTTGAGCTTTTTCTTGTTTCTTGAGGTAGGATTGTGTTGCTATAAACTTCCATCTTAGAACTGCCTCTGCTGTGTCCCATAGGTTTTGGGTCATTGTGTTTTCAATGTCATTTGTTTCTAGGTTGTTTTTGATTTCTTCAGTGATCTCTTGGTCATTTAGTAGTGCATTGTTTAGCCTCCATGTGTTTCTACTTTTTAGTGTTTTCCCCTGTAATTGATATGTAGTCTCTAGCATTGTGGTCAGAAAAGATACTTGATAAGATTTAAACTTTCTTAAATTTACCAAGGCTTGATTTGTGACCCAAGATATGATCTATCCTAGAGAATGTTCCATGAGCAGTTGAGAAGAAAGTGTATTCTGTTGTTTTTGGATGGAATGTCCTATAAATATCAGTGAAGTCCATCTTCTCTAATGTGTCATTTAAAATTTGTGTTTCCTTATTTATTTTCATTTTGGATGATCTGTCCATTGGTGAAAGTTGACAAAATACCCTACTATGATTGTGTTATTGTCAATTTCCCCTTTTTATGGCTGTTAGCATTTCCCTTATGTATTGAGGTGCTCCTATGCTGGTTGCATAAACATTTACAATTGTTATATATTCTTCTTAGATTGAACCCTGGATCATTATGTAGTGTCCTTCTTTGTCTCTTGTAATAGTCTTTTTTTTTTAAGTCTATTTTGTCTGATATGAGAATTGCTACTCCAGCTTTCTTTTGGTTTCCATTTGCATGGAATATCTTTTTCCATCCCCTCACTTTCACTCTGGATGCATTCATAGGTCTCTTGTAGAGAGCATATATATGGGTCTTGTTTTGGTATCCATTCAGCCAGTCTATGACTTTTGGTTGGAGCATTTAATCCATTTACATTTAAGGTAATTATCAATATGTATGTTCCTATTATCATTTTCTTAATTGTTTTGAGTTTGTTTTTGTAGTCTTCCTTCTCTTGTATTTCCTGTCTAGAGAAGTTCCATTAGCATTTGTCATAAGCTGGTTTGGTGGTGCTGAATTCTCTTAACTTTTGCTTGTCTGTAAAGGTTTTAATTTCTCCATCATATCTGAATGAGATCCTTTCTGGGTAGAGTAATCTTGGTTGTAGGTTTTTCCCTTCATCACTTTAAATATGTCCTGCCACTGCCTTCTGTTGAAAGGGAGAGTTTTTGCTGAAAGATCAGCTGTTAATCTTATGGGGATACCCTTGTATGTTATTTGTTGCTTTTCCTTTGCTGTTTTTAATATTTTTTCTTTGTATTCAATGTTTGATTAATATGTGTCTTGACATGTTTCTCCTTGGATTTATCCTATATGGGACTCTGTGCACTTCCTGGACTTCATTGGTATTTCCTTTTCCATGTTAGGAAAATTTTCAACTATAATTCTTTTCAAATATTTTCTCAGACCCGTTCTTTTTCTCTTTTTCTTCTTGGACCCCTACAATTTGCATGTTGGTACATTTAATGTTGTCCCAGAAATCTCTGAGACTGTCCTCAATTCGTTTCATTCTTTTTTGTTTATTCTGCTCTGTCATAGTTATTTCTACTATTTTTTCTTCCAGGTCCCTTATCCATTCTTCTGCCTCAGTTATTCTGCTGTTGATTCTTTCTAGATAATTTTTATTTCATTTATTTTGTTTTTCATCTTTGTTTGTTTGCTCTTTAGTTCTTCTAGGTCCATGTTAAACCTTTCTTGTATCTTCTCCATTCTATTTCCAAGATTTTGGATCATCTTTACTATCATTACTATGAATTCTTTTTCAGGTAGACTGCCTATTTCCTCTTCATTTGTTTGGTCTGGGAGGTTTTTACTTTGCTCCTTCCTCTGCTGCATATTTCTCTGTCTTCTCATTTTGTTAATTTACTGTGTTTGGGGTCTCCTTTTCTCAGGCTGCAGCTTTGTAGTTCACTTTATTTTTGGTGTCTTCCCCCTGTGGGTGAGGTGTGTTGAGTGGCTTGTGTAGGCTTCCTGGGGGAGGGGACTGGTGCCTATGATCTGGTGAGTGGGGCTGGATTTTGCCTTTTTGGTAGGGTGGGCCATGTCTGGCATTGTGTTTTGGGGTGTCTGTAAACTTAATATGATTTTAGGCAGCCTCTCTGCTAATGGGTGGGGTTGTGTTCCTGTCTGACTAGTAGTTTGGCATGGGTTGTCCAGTACTGGAGCTGGCTGTTTGTTCAGTGGAGCTGGGTTTAGCATTGAGGTGGAGATCTCTGGGAGATCTCTTGCCAATTGATATTACCTGGGGCTGGGAGGTCTCTGGTGTTCCAATGTTCTGAACATGCTCTCTCACCTCAGAGGCTCTGGCCTGACACCAGGTAGGAGCACCAAGACCCTCTCAGCCACACGGCTGCTGTTTAACCCAAACTCTGCTTGAAAGAAGAGTTATTTGGATCATGTCTGTTGAAGATGTAGACCCCAGGCTAACCATGCTTCCACACTGGTGAAATCTGGTTATAGCCTCCAGGCATGCAATATGAAGGATCTGTGGTTTGGCTCTCTGTGGTTTTGGTTACCCACAGTCAACCACGGTCAGATTGTGAAGACTGACATCTCAGGCTGTCATGTTGCAGACTCAAGGAAGAGTTGACACTGCAGTTTAACTACAAAGGACATTTGCTAACATAATTCCCTCTTTCTCTTTCTTTGTTGATGGAGGTGGATGGGAGAAGGTCAGCTTTTTTTCTGTGAAGGACTTCAACTGATTGGATAAAGCCCACCTTTTTCTTTTCCTTTGTTCTTAGTCTGGTTTCACTGGCTCACAGGGGGTTGCACCTGCCACCTCAGACCAGAGTTTCTGGTGTGAAAAAGCTATGCCAACACCTTAGCTGGCATGCTGTGAGGAGACACACCACACACAACACTCCATGCCTGACTTTGCTACCTAATGTTGCCTGTATGCTGCTGTCGTCCCATCCTGTTGGATTTTCTGCTTTTAATTTATCATTTTTGAATTTATTTAATAACTGTGGGGGAATATATATATATATATATATAATATATATAATCTGTAGCCTATTACTATGTGTAATTGGAATGTTACAGAATCCTTCAATGTGTCAGTGGCTTGAAAAAATAGTGTGTCATCTTTATGTAACTATCTTTCTAGGTCTTTCAATTTTTTTTTTTATTTGACTGATTAAAAGTGACCTTTAACAAATACTTCTTTAAAGGAAGAAAAAACAATGATATGTTTTTGCTATTCTTATTTTGAAACAAACTTGAGAGGAGTGTAGCATACTGGTTTTTAATGACCTTGCACAGGTTATAAAAAACTTCCTTAATGTTTCAGAATAAAGATTTACAAATTTAAAATTTGGTTCCCTGATATCTGTGAAAGTGTTCTTCAATAACCTCATGCATTTTAAATAGGTATTTATCCCTAAAATGTTATGTGGGAACATAAAATTTTTATTTTTGCAGTGCCTGTTCTTTGCCCCTAGAATGAAGCTTTACTAGTGAAAGAACCATATTTTATTTAACACTGTTTCCAATAAAATAGGAAATCCCCATACATATTTTTTGAATGAAATAGTATATGGGACAAAAAAGCATGGTTAGTATACTAAAAATAAAATGAAAGAAAATGATAAGCCAGATAATTCTAAAGTAAGCCAGAAGGCAAAATAAATTATATAACAAATAAAACAAATGATATGAGAAATAATGGCAAGTAAAATGTAAATTGTGCTAGATTTTAAATCATGTTCCAAGACCCCTGCTTGCACACATGCTGGAATAATTCATAGCAGAACAAGAGTTTCATTAAAAAAAAAAAAGAAAAAATGCAACTCCCTTAAAGAGTGACATTTATAAAAGCAACCAAAACACTTAAAAGGATGTCCAGAATGGTTAAACTACTTGGGAGCAAAGAACCTTGAAAAAGTGAGCTGAGGATATTAAGAAGATTTACACTGTCGGGAACTTGGATGCAAATCTGGTCACAGAGGGTTTCTGTCTGCTTGTTTCTCTCTAGCCGGTTCCCAGCTGAATTCTCCCATTAATTTCCTCCAAAGCATTTTTGCTAGTCTGTGGAGGTCGGTAGGTATCTATGTTATACTGACAATGACTTCGTTGTAGGTATAGGCATGTCCCTGGATTTTGAGAGTGTGATCTCTGTTTTCCTATGGTTTCCTGGTTCTAGTTGTGGATTCAGTACTAATTTTGTCCCCCCTCCCAAGCTCCCCTGCTGTCTTCTTCCAGCTCCAGCACATTTTCACCAATGCCTTAAGGGCAACAGTGTATTTATTCTGTAGTGGAAAACTGAAAGAAGGATCTAGCGTTGGTTTCTTAGCTCTCCTGAACTGCTGCTATTTCCCTCCCTCCCCTAAATTCTTCACTAGAATGGATACTTCGGGATTCTTTCTCATCTCATGAGTGCTTTGTGGAATTCCTCTGTACATTTCTAATCTCTGCAGCCCCTGGGGGTTTCACACTGTCTTATCCATTTGCACCGGACCACACTAATTTTCAGATATTCAAGATAAACTCTTTTTATAGGTGTTCAGTTATATTCACCCCAGGTGAGCATGTACTTGTGTCTTCTTTATTCCTGTAGACACAAAATCTCCTTTGATTTTGAGCTACTTGGTTACAGTCTACTTTCCAAAGGGTTCAAAACAAATTTGTGAATTTGTCATTAGTCTGGCTCTTTGTCATTGTTTGGTTGGGAGCATGTAGCTTTCTACATCATAGGGGAGAAGGCTAGTCTCCCTGTATCATTTTTACGATTCTCCCATAGCACATTCTTCATATGAGGAGATAATCTCCCACCTGAGCCCATAAGCGTATCTGCAGGCCAGATTCTTCTTTTAATCACTCCTTGTGCACTAATTAAGGCAATGACACACATCATTTTATCCTTGCATAAATAATCCTATTAATATAAGCATGGTCTTTCTCATATCAGTCCGCTCAATGAGTCTATGATTTTTCCAGGATTCAACTTGAAATGTCATCATTATCATCATCATCAATTCTATAACAGCCCCTCTTCAGTCTACATTAGGTTGACATCAACTTTTTCTATCAATCTTGTTTTTCATTCATAATAAAAAATGTTAGCTTTCTTTTTCTTTCTTTTCTTTTTTTTTTTTGGTCTACTATTAATACCATTCCCTGTTTTTAGAATTTCAGTGAGGTTCTTCAAGGGAACTAACATAAGCACATTAATATAGTCTGTCATCCTGAACTGTGTTCCCTATGATTTGGGGATTTTAGTTCTCTCTTCTGAATTCACTCATCCTTTAAACTACCCTCTCCTATGTTTTAACCCTTAGGCCAAAATTACATATTTTATTTTTTTCTCAACAAATCTTGTTGAACTGCCACAATGTCTTGGGATGAAAAGCCCTAGATATAGTGTGAAAGGAGCATTACTTGTAATAACAGAACTTCAGTACATTGTCCTCAATTAGCATTTTGCTACCCAAATTGGCCCTGAGCATATAACTTTTACTGGTAAAATATTCTCAAGTGAATTAGAATACTCTTTCAGGAAGTAACTCCATCTGATAAAATAAAGAACTATCAATAATTTCAGAAATTCTATATAATGAAAGAGATAAAGGGAAAGCATGTCCCATCAGATAATGACACTCGTTATGAATATACACTGCTTAAGACCACGTTACAATGGTATGCATCAGATAGAATAGATTAGAAATCTTTTCCTGTTCTCCCAAATATTTTAATACACATAAGTATGGGCATATACACATTTTGTGAATGACTTTAAATCACATTTCAAGAAAAGGAACTGATTTTAAAAATAAGTAAATGGTCTGGAGAAATCAGTTAAGAGTTGGAAGGACCATCACATTAGAACAACTGTCATGAAAAAAAACAACATTTACCTGGGATATCTCTGGCTGTTTCTCTTCAAGTAACTTAGCAATGAAGTGCCTCACCAGCTAATGCTCCTTGACCTCTGGCTGAACCCAATGCTGATGTGCAAACTAGCCAAGTATTTAGCATCTAAATGAAAACTGCATGATTTTCACACCAAGACTGTAACTTTGATTGCAAAGCTCAGTGTCTTCTGGCTTAGTCTATTTTTCTACTTCCCCTCCCTATGCAAGTGTATTTAATGTCCTTCTCCTAGAGCATAACCGAATCAGTCTCTCTGGTCCACGTCTACCATGTTATGAGAAGTCACGAGTCTTGGGAATAACCAAGATTCTAGAATCCTCATAGACCTATGCCTGTAAATTTTAATCTTTTTTTCTTTACATCTTTGCATTTCTTTTCTTTCCTTTTTATTTTTTCTACTAGAAATATAGTTGACATATAATATTATATTAGTTTCACATATACAACACAGGGATTCAATATTTTTATAGATCATGTACCACACAAAGTTATTATTATTGACTATATTCCCTATGCTGTACATTACATCCTGTGACATATATATATATATATATATACACACACATACATGTCTGGTGGTTTGTACCTTTTAATCCTCTTCACGTATTTTACTCATCCCCCTACTCCTCCTCCTTTCTGGCAACCACTAGTTTGTTCTATGTATCTGAGAGTCTGTTTATGTTTTGTTATATTTATTTATCTTCCTTTCTTTCCTTTTCTGAAACTACAGCATATCATTTATGGTGTTTGTCCTTAACCCTGCTTGACATTCATTATTTTTATAACATGTAGTAAATTATTTCAAATAGAGTAAGATATTAAGCAAAGAAGGATAAATCATTAAGTATTTAATTATCTGACCCCCCAAATACAGAATTATTTTATAAGCAGGAAACCAAGGAAAAATAGCAAAAGTTTTTAAAATGATATATTCTATAGTAAAACTTATCAAAATGATTCTGTATGTTTAAATACACCACTAAAAATATTGAAATAAATAAATAAATTTAACCAAGGAGGTGAAAGACCTGTACAATGAAAATTATAAGACTGATGTTTATGAAAGAAATTGGAGAAGACACAAATGAATGGAAATATATTCCATGCTCATGGATTAGATGAATTAATATTGTTAAAATGTATATAATACCTAAAGCAATGTACAAACTCAATGCGATCCCTATCAGAATACAAATGGCATTTTTTTTACAGAAATAGAACAAACAATCCTAAAATTTTTATGGAACTACAAAAGACCCCGATTACCTAAATTAATCTTGAAAAAGAAGAACAAAGCTGGAGGTTTCACACTTCCTGATTTCAAGCCATATTACGAAGCTATGATAATAAAATATTATGGTATTGGCATAAAAACAGACACAGAGATCAGTGGAACAGAATAGCAAGCCCAGAAATAAAACTTCTGCAAATATGTCTTATTAATGATATAGTAAATTACATAGTGATATAATAACTAGCTAATCTGTCACTTTCCACTCTCAATGCTAAAGGGTAGGAAAAGACTTGAATATCAATATCTCTGTCAGCTATGTATTCTTGCAAAAGCACAAAGTATGGGAAAGTGGTTCGTCTTTTAAAAGGAGAATTAGTGTTGTTTTGAATACACAAAATATCTCAAGTAATCCGGTGTAGTACTCAATTTTTGTTGTTTTCTGCGTGGAACCGCGATGTAAGCTGTCATTGGCAAAGGCTTTCAAAAAACCTTGCGTCATAATGGGATGCATTGTACAGATAATACTCTTGGTTTTGGAGCTGAAGAGGAGAAACAACAAAGGATAGTGATGGAGTTAGAGCCAATTTCATTTGAATCCCATAATGGATTACTTCAACAGATATCAGGTACACTAATATATGAACAGTAACGGTCATATAAGAGATTTTTATTCATTTGGTTTTCTGTATTTGCAAATTTTCAACATCGCTCATATATTTAATTTATAACTAGAATAAAATAATGCTATTTAAAAATAGCGAACATAATTTTATCAAACTTGAAATGATGCATTCAAATTTTAAATTATTTTAAGTTATATGGTTAAACTAGAGGATTGCTGTGGAGAATTAATTTAAATTGATTAATTAAAATAGAGAATTAATTAATATGTACTTCATATAATGGTGATATCTGCAATGAATAATATATTAATGGTAAACAGAAGTACCAGCTGAATGGAATTTTCCAAACTATAATATATCTAAAATTAATGGCATTTTGTAATTAGAGGGGTTATTAGAAAATGGAAAACATAAAAAAACTTCAGAACTGGATAAATTTTCAGAACTAAAAGCACAGTTTCTGGACTTTGCATTCTAGTATATATTTCAGATATGCTTATGGAATGTTTTGTTTTTCTTTCTTACCTTCTGAAAAAATAAACAAATGATTTCAAACAGATGGAAACAGATGAAACAGATGAAAACAGAATTTACATCTGTTTGAAAATCATTTGGAATTATAGGTTTCCAAGAGACAAGAAACTAAAAAAGTCTCATTTCTGTTTCTCAAATTCTGTTTTTATTTTCCTTATAATTTTCCCATTAAGAAAAAATACTTTCAAAAAGCTTTTTTGGTATAATACTCATTTCATTGCATCCACATACATGTGTTCCAAGTAATAGATGTTGTAGACTATTGTCTCAATTGGAATTACCTCTTCTCTCATTACCCCTGAGGATGTCTAAACAATGGAACAGATTAGATCATCCTAATCTTTTTGTTACCTCTTTTAATACAAGGATTCAAAAAAATAAATGTATTCAAAAAAGGAAGTTTTAAATATGTAGCATATGAAAATAACAATTCCTTTTCTCAAACACTCAACTTGGATCTGCTTTTTCCCATCACTTTGGCTTGAATGGTGTGAACACTCTCTTGCTGGTCTCTGAGTATTCTCTGAGGCTCAAGGACAAGAAGCCTTACCATGTGACAGCTTCTAAATTGTTTGGAAACCTATCACTCATACTTAAGGATTTAGCAAGGGGAGAGGTATAAAACCTTTTTGCTTTTTTTTTTTTTTTATTCCTCCAATACCAATGATTTTTGTCTTATCTACTTAATTAAGGAAATTATTTGATTGGTATCTATGTTCTTTGGGAATTTTAGCCCATTAGTAAAAACCCCTACCTTACTTATTTTGCAGGATAATATCAATTTATTCACCAAACAGTAAGGGCATCTGTTTGCCTTTATTATATAATATACAATGCCATATATATATATATATATATATATATATTATGAATACATGGCATCTGTTGATTTAAAGAGAGTTTATAACTCAAAAGTAACCATTTATAAATCACCAGCGCATAATATTGAATGACTCTTGGACATTAAACATTACGGAGGCCTGGACAAATTCTCTTTGATTACACTAAATTACCAGCATCAGGCACATTTCAGAAACATAACTGGCACTCAAAAAAGAGCTGTAAATAAGTGAATGAATGAGTGAAAGAGTAATAATTATAAAAGGAAGAAATAAGTCAATGTATAAAAAATTTTTTGCAAACATTGAGACTGCTTTTATTTCCTTTTTTTTTTTTTTTTTTTTTTTTTGCGGTACGCGGGCCTCTCACTGTTGTGGCCTCTCCCGTTGCAGAGCACAGGCTCCGGATGCACAGGCTCAGCGGCCATGGCTCACGGGCTTAGCCTCTCCATGGCATGTGGGATCTTCCCGGACCGGGGCACGAACCCGTGTCCCTTGCATTAGCAGCCGGACTCTCAACCACTGCACCACCAGGGAAGCCCTATTTCCTTTTTTTAAGTGATATTTTTAAACTCTTAGACTATTCTTCTAGATCCCCACAATTAAAGCTTCAGTGTTTTATCCTATAAGTACTCTCTTCATCTAAATCAGACAAACAGATTATAGTGAAGCATACACTCTATCAGCAGGATAAATATATGTTGAATCAAATCAAATTGGTTTGGATTGATTGAACTTATATTTATGATAATAGTTTGGATGTTTCATGTATAAGATAAGAAACTACTTAATGGGAGGTTTTTTTTGTTTGTTTGTTTTTTTTTTCCTGAAAATTCATTTGTTTTCTTGTATCTGATTTTTGCAAATTTTAAAATAAAATCTCAATATTTAGTAAACTATACATTTGTTTAAAGAGTGATTCATATAGCATACTTTTGGTACATTGGTAAAAATATTTTATAAAGCTAAAAAAAGTCACAAAAAATATTTGTATTGGTTTTGTTGAATTTGTAAGCATCTGTAATATGTTAGTAGGATATGTGTGACTATGACTCCCAAATGTTCATAGCCTACTTATTTTGTGGGTAATTAATATCACATTATCAATTAAATCTTTCAAAATATAAAAATTTCAATCAGTATCTTGATTCCCTAGAGTTTGAATTTTTAATTGAATCAGGGAAAATATGATTTGTGGAAATCCAGAGTTTCAGCATTTGCAAGATAGATGTATCTTGCAGATGTATGCAAGATAGATGTATCTTGTACACATGTCAAAATAGCATTCTACTCCAGATGTTTCTTATTTTAGGGGCAATAAATCCTTTTAGAAAATTTTGATAACAGGCCTCATGTTGCTACCAGACTGTCTTTATATTCAGAGTGTCTTGATCTTTCCTCTTTTCTTACAGCTGGAAAGCTACCTTTGTGTATTTGTTTAGATTTTATAGTCTACAGCTGGGACAGCTTGAATCCATGCCTGTGGAATTTGGTCAAGTCACTCAACCACTCTGTGCTTCCATTTCCTTACAAGAAAAAAAATCAGAGTAATAATATCCATGTTATTGTATTATTATGATAATAGATAAAATAATATGCCAAAGTACTTAGAACAGTTCCTATAATATAGCAAGTAATATATAAGTATTCCTATTATTGTTAACCCTATCTCACTGTTCTAAATAGGACTTCATCATGTTTTATTGAAGGTGATAATTTCTCAATGGACCTCTCTCTGCTCCTAGTATTTAGAGTTTCTCTTACTACAAGTAGCTCACAACATTTTAGAAATTAAAATTCAAGTACATTACTTAAATGCCAATAAACAATTAATATTTTCAATAGTCTATTTACCAGAATAACTAATTTTTTTCAACAACTGAGAACAAAGCCTTGGAATAAAAAATAAAGTTAAAAAAGGAGATGGTTTTGTGTTATGATACCAATACATTAATTTCTACTGTTTAATTTCTACTAAATAGTCATGAGCCCATAGGCAAATAATTTCAATTTCCTAAAGAAAATTATATCCCCTTTAAGAATGAAGAGTTATAGCCTGCCTCTTAGATTTATGAGTATTAATAAAATAAATTTATGAGTTTTAAAATAAAACTCAAAGCAAGTTTTCTTTTATGCAACATTCAACGACTTTAAGTAACTATATTGTTATTGTTGCAATTGTAGTTTTAATGATGTGTACTTTTGATCAAATGATATATTAATTTTCTAAGTCTTGTTTGTTTATGTATTGACTTGCATCAGTAAAGGGGTTGTTTTGTTATGTTGCACAAGATCAACTGCCCTGTGATATTTTATAAGTAACAGAATATTCATGTGAGTCTATTCATATAGCTATATTTATATAATGTGCTCATGTTTTATATGTGTACTTCTGGAAAAAATAAAATGTGTATCAAGTACCACAACTTTTATACAGTGGAAATGAATTGGAAAACTTAAAATGAAGGTCAATGATTGAACCAAAAGTAAGATTCTCTGGAGAATTGCTTTTAAGGTGTATTCTATTCTAATTGTTTTGATTCATGCTTACCTCAGACTTTCATATCCAGATACTTTCATTTCACCTCAGTCTGTACTTTTAATTATTTTCTGTATTTTAAAAATGTGAGGAGATGGTTTAAGAATGACATTTATTTTATCATAATAATATTAATATATATGTGGATATACCACTATATACAGTACTTTATACTATATATATTCATATATATATACTTTCTTCTCTGGTACCCTAGTCATTATTGACATGAAAATTTTACCGATTCAGAGTATTCCATATTTCTCGAGACATTTGGATCTCACAACCGTTACCTGAGTTGGACAGTGTAGTACTGAATGATCTTTGACTCTGGGTATTCTCAATTTTAGGTAATCCCCTAAGGATTGGGTTTGGCCCGTATAAGCAGTGGGATGCATTGGAAATGATGTCGTGTGACTACCAAGTCTAAGGCATAAAATATATTGAGGCTTCTGCTTTAAATTTCGTTGGAACACTTGCTCTGGGGGAAGTGATCTACAATGTTATGAGGACATTTATGCAGCCCTGTGAAGAAATCCAGATTACTAGTCAATAAGTGAGTCCTCCTGGCACCAACCAGAATCAGCTTGTCATGCATGTGATTGAGCAGTCTTGGTAGTGAATATGCTGGCCCTAGATAAGCATTCAGATGATAGAAGCCCCACTCAAAATCTAGTCTGCAACTCTCACTTCATCCCAGTTTACCCTTCCCCCTCTCCGTGTCCTCAAGTCCATCTCTACGTCTGTGTCTTTATTCCTGTCCTGCCCCTAGGTTCTTCAGAACAATTTTTTTTTTTTTTAGATTCCATATATATGTGTTAGCATATGGTATTTGTTTTTCTCTTTCATGGATTTATATATACTACCAAATGTAAAATAGATAGCTAGTGGGAAGCAGCCACATAGCACAGGGAGATAAGCTTGGTGCTTTGTGACCACCTAGAGGGGTGGGATAGGGAGGGTAGGAGGGAGACGCAAGAGGGAAGAGATATGGGGATATATGTATAGCTGATTCATTTCGTTATAAAGCAGAAACTAACACACCATTGTAAAGCAATTATACTCCAATAAACATGTTAAAAAAAAAAATCTAGTCTGCAGTCCCAGGAGAAACCTCGATTCAAAACCACCCAGCTAAACTGCATCCTAATTTCTGCCCATAGAAACTCTGAAATATCGTTTTGATTTATTGTCTTAAACACTATATGTTTAGGTAACTTATTAACCAATCCAGGTAAGAAAGAGCTGATCATTCCGAGTTTTCAGATGACTAAATTGAGAGTCTGATATATTCAATCATTTTCTCAATAGCATAGAACTAGTTTTTAATAGAATGGGGATTTGAGTACAGAGACATGTTTTTCCTTAGACCAGAAAGCTTTACAAATAGGCAACTGGTGAAAATGACCCAAAGGAGGTCTTTGAAGTGGCATTATGTTGCTTTAATTGCATGCTTCTTATGCTCCCCTTAGTCATGAAATATTGAGGGTCATCTAGATAGATTCTCCATTCCCCCTAATTCTACTCTTTGACTCTTAAGAATTGACCAGGGGCTTCCCTGGTGGCGCAGTGGTTGAGAGTTCGCCTGCCGACGCAGGGGACACGGGTTCGTGCCCTGGTCCGGGAAGATCCCACATGCCGCGGAGCGGCTGGGCCTGTGAGCCGTGGCCGCTGAGCCTGCGCGTCCGGAGCCTGTGTTCCACAACGGGAGAGGCCACAGCAGTGAGAGACCCTCGTACCGTAAAAAAAAGAAAAAAAGTATTGACTAGTATTGAATATATTTCTTCATAAAAGCAGTTCATGTCCATACATAACTCTAATATTTACACACAATTAATTCCTTACTGATTATCAGGGAACTTCCATCCTTGCTAAGAAAGATAGATAAGTTACCAGTATCATAATTTTAATGCACCAAAGAACCATGAAAGAAACAAAAGTTGATGAACTAAAATTCCAGAGAAGTGAGCATTTTCTCAAGTAGCCGATAATCTAAGGACATTTCCTTCTCTGAGGTCATTACCACAAAAGTGATGGAAATATACAAATTTATGAGTAACTATAAAATTAAGGCAACTGTTTGCTAAGACTTGAAAAATTTAACCTAAACAAAGTGGAGCTGGGCTTGGGTTGAAAAGTAGCGCTTCTGTAGTGCACAGATCCAATTCTCATATACGAAGAGCAAGCATGTGATAGTCAAAGATCAAGGATCACAACAGACTAAAAAGAAGGCAACTATATACATATCTTCAGGTATTAGGCTTGGAGACAAAACTAAACATATCATTTATCCCTCCTCTACCACCCCCGCTTTATATATATATATATATATATATATATATATATATATATATATATATATAAAATTTCTGTAATAAGAGTCAATAGGTACTTTCTAAGAAGGAAGCAAGGAAGGAAGGAAGAAAGGAAGAAAGGAAGGAAACATCTAGTAAACACCTATTGTTCAGGTAAGAAAAAAATCAGTTGAGTAAACATAAGCAATATTTCTGAGAATAAGTTATAAGCTCACTCCTGGATAGTCATATCTTTACAAAAATTCAGGGTTTGTTTCAATATATTATGTCAATACAGTACAATATCAGCAAAGCAAATAAGAATTAGCAGTTTGGGCGATCAATAATTTCATCACACAAAATATACTGTGTTTTCATATGTTGGACATATATGTATGTGTGAATGTGTATTATGGTTATGCACATGTTTATATAACTACTGTATAATTAATACTGTTTTCATATTTTCATTTGTGTGTACACAACATCACATGTGTGTGCCAAATAATCATTAAAATGAAAGTTTGATTTTAATATAATGGTGAATATATTTAGGGATAATTATGATACCACTTTTGTTGTGAAGCAGACTTTTTTAAAAGAATTTTTTTATGCACAGTTATATTGATTACCCCCAAAGTCATTGATCCAAAAATAAATCTCTGCTTAAAATCAATTTATTTTCCCCAGGAGAAGTAAATGAAAATAGTAATAATAATTTCTCAAAAATAATCCATTATGCTCAAAAGAAGTAAAGAATAAGTGAAATAGAAAACAGTTATTAAAACAAAACATAGCTGATCTGTTTTTACTGATGAAACATAATCCATATGTTCTTAAATGTGTTTAGAATGGCCTTACTGATTTGTAGAATTTTAGTGTTAATTTATTCATGTTATTAAATAAGACTTCTAAACATGGGGGGTTAATATCCAGTTTTATATTTAACATGTGGTGTGAAGATATTAAAGGTTACTTGATATGCATGTGTATGTTGTTTTCTTTCCTCTTAACAACCTATCCATTTACAGCCTTCCTTCTCCAACCTTAGCTTACAGTGTCACAAAGAAAGGCAGACTACTGCCAACTACAAGGGAAGGAGACAACAGAGAGGTAAATTTACGTTGTCTGGTGGGTCCAGGACTTGGTATATATAGTAGATCTGGAAAACAGTATGGAGGTTGACAGCTTTTCTTCAACAAGAAGTTTTCTACACACACACACACACACACACACACACACACACACACACACACATACACACACCTGTCTATGGTGAATGGGGAATTTGGAAAGAACTCAGAAAAAAGTTGAATAGAGGGTGTGGACTTTACATATTGCTTGCTGTCCTTCACCTTTACTTACATGTGAGTAGAGAACAGTACATCCCTGTGAATATTTAAGAAAGAAATCATCTCAAGGTGTTGGGATACTGCAGGACAATGTCAGTGGATTCTATTCCATCAGAGTTTGGGGATGGTGGCTTATTCTCCAGCCACCATGCCTCCAGATATGAGACTAGAGATGGCTTTCAGGAGTTAGTTTGCACAAAGGCTAGGATCACTGCATGAAGGGCCTTCCAGTGCCCATTTGGGCATTTCTAAACATCCAGTTAAATGAGGGAAATGCTAACTTCCCGTGAAAGGCTAATTTTTTATAGAATTTTGCTTGAGAAAACTAGAAACATCCCTTTTTGCTTATGGAGTATTTTTTTTAATGTTTTAATTTGCTGCCCATGTTTTGGTTTGAGATAACTCATTTGGAGGTTTGTTTGGGATTATAATATTTCTAAGTTTTATTTATGCATAGAATCCTCCCTTAATTTCACTATTTTTTTTAGAATAAGTACTATCCTTGCTTGTACAATCTTAATATTAAATTCGTGTTATCAGATAACAGTTTCCTATCATTTGCCTTAAAGTAAACTTGATTTTGTATCCTAAACTTTTTTGAATGTTTAATGGTTTGTTGATATCCAACAGGCATAATATACTTTTATACTTTATATTCATGTCATTTATCATGTATCTGAGTACTTTTGTGCTATACTTTACATTTTAAAGTCAGATTGACCTGCACCTACACTCCAGTGAATGTATGTGTGTAGACAGGCAGTGTTTCTACTATAATGAGGTGAATCAGAAAGTCAATTTTCCCTTAACATTCCTTATTTTAAATGCTGCTATTGATTTATTTACTTAAAGGCTTTTCCTTTACAAGGTTGCTATGGATATTGAGCCTCAATTATTGCATTTTGAATTTATTTTCTACCTAGAGTGTCGTATTTAAGTCAGAGCAATTATATGGGTTATGCTGAGTAACTTTTCATCATCTATAAGTGCTAGACCACCAAAAATATGTCTAATTCATAGGCTAGATTAAGAAGCAAATGCTTCATTGCTTGTCATTATGTCAGGAAAGTGAGCAAGAGATTTTTAAAGTTTAGGGTTTAGGAATAAAAATTAATCTCTCCCCTATTGCTTGAGTTATAAAACCATTGACTAAACCCATCTCACCAATAATAAGGTATTATGTCACCCTAAAAGTAATGTGCTTGGGGTCAAAAGGATTATAGAGACTGTGAAAAATGTGGAAGTAATGTGAAAAACATGAAAATATTGTAGAAGATATATAAAGTCCTGTTTCCGTGGGTCTATAACCTCTGCTATCACTTGATCTCTGTTTATTTTACAGGATCTTTGAGAATCAACTGATATAAGTATGGACTTCATTTATAAATGAGCACACCTTGCAGACTGGTGAGGCATCAGTACATTGCTATGCTCTTACTCAGCCCCCCATAGAGTCAACTGAAACAGATTAACTTCTTTGAGGCTCAAAGGTATTAATTCTCATCACTAGAACATGGATAATTTTTTTAAACATCTTTATTGGAGTATAATTGATTTACAATGGTGACTTGATGGTGAATAGGATTGATCCTGAGCAAGAGTTTGTCTACAAGGAGTGTACGTGGAGCCTAAACCCACTGTGGTTTCTTTAAAAATATCTTAATTTTATTGACATTTGTTAAAGAAGCTATGACACTCAAGTCACTAGACTTTCCTGTAACATAGTGACTCAGTGGAAAAGTGAGCGAAGAAATTTAGCTTTCTAGAATGCAACTTGCAGATGCAACTTCAGTAATTTTTCTCAACCTAGCCTAATTGTTGCAGCTGAGAAAAGTCTTTCCCTTTAGGGTTTAACTGCCCTAATAATCACCTTATCTCATAATAATATACCTCACTTTGTGCTATGGGAAATTATTTTCTCAACAGTCTAATGTCAACTGAATTAAACTGTGTGTAATGAGACAATTTCAAATTATAAACAAATAGAGAATTTCGATCATGTAAATAAACGAACCAAAAAACATTGCTTCTTTTCAATAATTTTTTCATTATTCCAAGGCTAAACTCTAAATGTCTTTATATAACTTACAAGTCCCTGGATAAAATGTTCAGAAACCTCCTGTGATTGTTTGCTAAACCAGCTTCACTGACTGGCCCTTAAGACTTTTGAACTTGACTCACTTCTATGTGTCCAGATTCTTATCATGCTGTTTTCTTAACGAGAAGAGCTATTATTTCCCTTTGCACACTTTATACTCATTGTTCAGGTCTCATTATACATATTTGGTTTAGTGTCATATCTTCAGGGAAGACTTGTTCACCTCTGAAGTCTCTCTGTTACAAACATATAAACAATGCCCTAATTTTTTTTTGTTCAGAATGTTTTCACAATTACTTTGTATGTGACATAAATCATTAAAAGAAAAAAAAAACATTTTCTAAGAAGATATAATTTAGAACATAGTTGAACAAGCATCTGTAGTATCCTTTCTGTCAATACTGGTTTCATATATTTTATCTCTACCTTACTCTAAATTCTAGGTATCTAGGAACAATGTTTACTCTGTTGTCCAGTGTATCCCTAGCTCCTGGGCAATACCTTACACATATTCATCATTTAATAAACATTTAATGAATTAACTAATTCAGTTAGCATACTAAAGTAGTATTGCCTATCTCCAATCTCCTAATCAAGAACACTGATCAAAAATCAAGAAAACCACATTTTACTTAGTTTATCTGTAGTCAGCCTTTTATATATTGAGGACTCCAATTTACTGACTAGTAGAGTTATTAAAATAATAGTTCCATAACTCTCAGTATTCAATATGAATTTGTGATAAATGACAATAAGTGAGATACACATTTTACTAAAACTGAACAGGTTGATTCATCAAAAAACCGAACACGTTGACATTAATGCAAAATTCAGCCCAAAGGTTAGTGATTCTTTTGGAAACATATATAGAAACTTTTAAATCAAGTACTTGAGATAGTTCTTTTTGCCATTTATACAAATATTCAAGCTTAACATGGCTAATAGAAAACTGTTTTTCTTATAAAATTTTCCTTATAGAATAATTATTATTAAATTTAAATGAATATAAGTTATAGGTATATGATCAATGCAATACATATTTATGTCTTTTTATGCAGCTAACTTCTTTGGACAGAAACAATTGGCCTAAGGGACAATCAGCATAATTTATATCATGCAAGCTAGACTGTAATTAAGCATCATATTCTAAACATCTTAAAATATACTCTTATTTTATTGCCTGATCCCTGATTAGAAGCCACATCAATTCAACAGGTAAAATATAGCAATGATCATGAATCAGATGGTTATCAGACAGGCTTTACATCTATTCATCCAAAGCAGAATTCATTTCTCTCTTTATGCTTCATTCCATACACATAGGAAAAAGTCAATCCATTGACAACTTAGTTAAAGAATTTGAGAATTTCCAGAGAGAGAAAGAAACAGATACAGAACTAGACACAGACATTTATTCATCATCAATTATGGTGATTATATATTAATATCAGCAGCACAAAATTATGTGTGTGTATGTAGTTTTCTCTACCCTGGTTTCTAAATGTCATGGTTAAATTATGTGTTTTTCTATTTTGAGGAAAGCATTGTTACTTTTTTAGATGATAATGCATTTTTTTTCTCTTTTGACAACTATTTTTTTTATGTTTGTTATATGCATAAGCACATCTTTTCTTTAGTTTTACTATGTGTGGTGCTGAAATTTTATTCATTGAAATTCACCAACCTAAAGAGATCATAAAGTAGCCTCTGTTAATATATACCTGTAATGTATTTTAAATATGAAACGAAAATTGGCATATTTCAGTATATCTTATTTTGGTAAGAATATATTTTTTCCACGTATAAGTTATAAGTTCCCACTTACATAAACACCTGTTCTGGATGTTGTTTTCACTTTAATGAGTTTGGGGAGGTTTATATCTCTGAACTGAGAGTAGTTCTATCATTTTGACATTTAATTTTGTTTCTCTTTTATAAATGTCTTGTAAAAAGAGAATTATTTAGCATCTGTTTCGTTATCTACCAACATCTGTCTGTTACCCACTGTAACAAAAAGTGCACACTTTTAAATCACAGATTGATTCAGTCTGTGAGGTAGAGCTTTTAATATCACACATTCCAGTGAAACATTATTGTAATGTTAGTACAAAAATAAATATTTTCTCTCCATCATTTTATATTGAATATACATATATATATAAACTGCATACGTATAATGAGAGAGAAAATGTTTACCTTTGTAATAACATGTATGTTTATGTTACTACAGATAAACATTTTATAAATGTAAATTATAATATACAAAAATTAAATTATAAACATTATCCACATACAATGTATAAATGTGTATAAATTATAAACATTATACACATATATATTCTGGACATACATAAAGAAATTATTTGGAGACTTGAATCAATTATTTTAAAAATTGAGGTTCGATTCTTCCTTTTGAAAATAAAAAAGTGGAGTTGGACATAATTTTAGCAGTGATTAGTTTGAATGGTTCAAAGATAAAGATCATTCAATAAAATTCAGTTAAAAACATTTAAAAATATGAAATCATCAAAATAGCTTCTTTCTCAAATAAGGTTACTCCAAAACCTCACAACCTCTAAACGCATTCAACTTCTATTGAGGCGAACCTCCATAATGAGCCAAACGTCCTTCATTCAGACTTATTTATATGAAACTTTGCTTTGGAAGTGAGCAAATTGAGGAAGAAAGCTCTGCGGGGGAAGGGAATTAATTTTTGGCTTATTCAAGAGGCATCTAAATTTCAGGAGCGTCTGTGGTTCGAGTTTGGGGCATAGAAGAGGCATCAGTGAAGCCCGCAGCATCACCCAATGCTGTGGCTGCCTCTAGTGCTCAGTGAGGTGTGGCAATCATAACGATTCCTTCCTGGGCAATTTTCTTATCCATCATGTTGAGCTTGGGGCTGGTTCTCTGGCCTCATAAACAGTTCTGTGGGCTGCTCTTGTTTTTTTTTTAATGTTTTTTGTTTGTTTGTTTGTTTTTTTCTTAATTTGCAGAGTCACTGCCTTTGGCTACAATTTAAACCCTGACAATACAAGAGAAACAAACAAATAGATATGTAATGTATTGTTAGGTGTTTATACGTGCTATGAAAAATAAATCAGGAAAAAGAAAGTTATGGGGGCTACAGTTTCAAATAGGGTCGTCAGGGCAAGTCAGACTTTGGAATATTCAAGTTTCTAGATGCTTCAGTTTGATATAAGAAGGCAGTATTTCAAAAGATTAGAATGAAGTATGAAAATGAGCTCTAACGTATCTGGAGAAAAAGTCTTCCACATCCAACTAACAGAAATGGAAAGGCCCAGAGGTAGAAATATACTTGGTGTGCATGAGAGGGTACATATTGTTCAAATATTTTTCAAATAATACAAAATATTGTAAAACAAACATTATGATAAGTATATTATGTATATTTAGTGTAAGATTAATCTGTTCAATTAAAAAGTCACAATATTCTATGAAATAGATATTGCCTTGGAATAATAACAAAGCTAAAGAAAGGAAATTAAAAGAAGCAACACTATATTTCGTGTAAAATATGTCATTGTCCATTGTAGAACATACACATCTTTGATTTGCTTTTGATTAAATAATAATTAGTATTTACTTAATACATTTTTATTTATAAAGCCCATTCTGTTCTGGACCTGATTTACTTCTAGAGTTATATAATATTCATGCTAAATATTAAAATGCTGAGTAATGCATTCTTTTCAATTGGTTCAGAACATACTACAACAATATTTTAAAAAGCAAGTGTTATAATGAAAAGTGACTGGTGATATCTTATTTTATAAGTTGGAAGAAGTGATCTTGAAGTACTGCTTATGACTGGGGAAATATGAGGCACAGATGAAGGCTATGTCAGATAGTGAGATATAGAAATAAATAGTTGGTAGTTATAAATGGATAAACAGATATAGTTAAATATAGATGGTTCATATTTAACACTATTATTAAAAGTTAGTAAGTTTATGGTTTTACCCAGTTAAAAAAATAATGTAGGGTAAAATCAAATAACAATTACAAATATCATAACTGAGAACCACATACATAGTTAGAATATTCATTTCTGACATTTGCCATATAGACAGAAACTGCGGGAGGATTCTCTTCTGTCCTCATTGTGTGCTGTAGCTGCAGCTAAGGCCATGGCTAAACAACACTACAATAACATAGACATATTTCACATTTCAAAGTTAGAAAAACAGAAAACAAATCTTCTAACAGTGGGAAAGTCCATGCTACTTAACTCCTAATGCCTGGTGATCATTTGCACTGATAGTTCCACAGTCAACAGCTGCCAAGCTTTTGTCTTTCCAAAACTCCATACAGAGACAAGTTGCATGCTTATCATGTATATGTTATATTATGTTACATTATTTTTCCATATATATATATATATATATATATATATATTCTTCATCTTATATGTATCCTTTTGAAAATCCAATAATGATCGACCTAACAAAGTTGATGCGAACTCATGTAAGCATGTTTTTCATGAAACATATTCCATAGCATTCACATTTAGTCTTACTTATTATCAAATATAAAAACAAAGATGTGCTTTTACTACAGTATGCATCAAAATATTATAGAAAATTTAGGAAAAAATAAAACTAGTCCTAACTAATCCCCTTAATGTTTTTCAAGGAAATTTTTCCTTTTTAATTTTTCTTGGAGTATAGTTGATTTACAATGTTGTGCTAGTTTCAGGTGTACAACAAAGTGAATCAGTTATACATATACATATATCCACTCTTTTTTTTTAGATTCTTTTCCCATATAGGCCATTACAGAGTATTGAGTAGAGTTCCCTGTGTTGTACAGCAGGTTCTTATTAGTTGTCTATTTTATATATTGTTGTGTGTATATGTCAGTCCCAATCTCCCAATTTATCCCTCCCCCCCACCTCCTGGTATCCATAAGTTTGTTTTCTACATCCATGACTCTCCTTCTGTTTTGTTAACAAGTTCATTTGTACCATTTTTTAGATTCCACATATAAGCAATATCATATGATATTTGTCTTTCTGTGTCTGACTTACTTCACCCAGTATGACAATGTCTAGGTCCATCCATGTTGCTGCAAAGACATTATTTTGTTCATTTTTTATGTCTAAGTAATATTCCATTGTATTTATGTACCACATCTTCTTTACCCATTCCTCTGTTGATGAACATTCAGGTTGCTTCCATGTCCTGGCTATTGCAAATAGTGCTGAAATGAACATTGGGGTGCATGTATCTTTTTGAATCATGGTTTTCTCTGAGTATATGCCCAGGAGTGGGATTGCTGGGACATATGAAAATTCTATTTTTAGTTTTTTAAGAAATCTCTATACTGTTCTCCATAGTGGCTGTACCAATTTACATTCCCACCAGCAGTGTAGGAGGGTTCTCTTTCTCCACACCCTCTCCAGCATTTATTGTTTGTGGATTTTTTGATGATGGCCATTCTGACCAGTGTGAGATGATTCCTCATTGTAGTTTTGATTTGCATTTCTCTAATAATTAGTGATGTTGAGCATCTTTTCATGTGCTTTTTGGCCATCTGTATGTCTTCTCTGGTGAAATGTCTATTTAGATCTTCTGCCCATATTTTAATTGGGTTATTTGTTTTTTTTTTTGATATTGAGCCGCATGAGCTGTTTGTATGTTTTGGAGATTAATCCCCTCATTGGTTGTTCCATTTGCAAATATTTTCTTCCATTCTGATGGTTATCTTTTTGTTTATGGTTTCCTTTGCTGTGCAAAAGCTTTTAAGTTTAATTAGATCCCATTTGTTTATTTTTGTTTTTATTTTCATTACTCTAGAAGGTGGATCAGAAAAGATCTTGCTGCAATTTATGTCAAAGAGTGTTCTGCTTGTTTCTCTCTAAGAGTTTTATAGTGTCCAGCCTTACATTTATGTCTTCAATCCATTTTGAGTTTATTTTTGTGTATGGTATTAGGGAATGTTCTAATCTCATTTTTTACATGTAGCTGTCTAGTTTTCCCAGCACCACTCACTGAAGAGACTGTCTTTTCTCCATTGTATACTCTTGGAAAATGTTTAATGAGTGTCCAAAGTTGGAAATGATCTGTTTTTGTTTTTTTGGCCTTACTGTGTGGCTTATGGGATCTTAGTTCCCAACCAGGGATTGAACCCTGCCATTGCAGTGAAAATACTAACCACTGGACCACCAGGGAGCTCCCAAAAATTGTCCTTAATAGAATTAATGTTATCATTGGCATCCAATATGTTTTGAATCTTTATGCTCATGTCAAAAAGAAAAATAAAAAAACGTTCTGGGTCAAGAGAATGAGAAGATAAGTCACAGACCAAGAGAAAATAGTTACAAAAGATATATCTGATAAAAGACTATTTTCTAAAATATACAATGAACTCTTAAAAGTCAACAATAAGGAAATAATCTGATTAATGGATACTTCACCAAAAAAGATATACAGGTGGCAAATAAGCATATGAATATAGGCTCTACATCATGTGCCATTTGGGATATGCAAATTAAAACAAAATGAGATACCACTACAAACCCATTAGAATGGCCAAAATCCAGAACACTGACAATACCAAATGCTAATGAGGATACAGAACAATAAGAATTCTCATTCATTGCTGGTGTAAGTGCTAAATGGTACAGCCACTTTGGAAGGCAGTTTAGCAATTTCTTACAAAACAAAACATACTCTCACCATATGATTCAGCAATCAGTCTCCTTGGTATTTACTCACAGAGATGAAAACTTATGTCCACAGAAAAACTTGCACATGGGTGTTTATGGCAGCTTTATTCATAATTGTCCAAATATGGAAGAAACCAAGATGGCCTTTAGTAGGTGAATGGATAAATTGTGGTACATCCAGACAATGGACTATTAATCAGCACTAAAAAAAAATGAGCTATCAATCCAAGAAAAGACATGGAGGAAAACTAAATACATTGTTAGTAAGTGAAAGAAGCCAATCTGAAAAGGTTACATACTGTCTAATTCCACATATATAACATTCTGGAAAAGGCAAAACCATGGAAAGAGTAAAACATTAGTGGTTGCTAGGGGTTGGGAGGGAGGGACAGGTAAATAAATGGAACACATATTTACAGACCAGTGAAACTCTTCTATATGATACTGTAATGATGGATACGTGGCATTATAAATCTGTCCAAACCCATGAAATGTACAACACAAAGGGTGAACCCTAATACAAAGTATGAACTTTGGCTGATAATGTTGTGTCAATGCAGGTTCATCTACTGTAACATATGTGCTGTTGTGGTTGGAGATGGTAATGATGGGGGAGGCTATGAGCTTGGATTATATGGGAAATCTCTGTATGCTCAGCTCAATTTTCCTTTGAACCTAAAACTGGTCAAAAAAAGTCTATAAAAAGTGGAGAAATGAACATTTGCTAGACAAAAATATTAAAAGTGTTTGGAACCCTAAGTAACAAGTAGCAGGTTGCTTTACCACATAAGAAAAGAACTATGCTTCGTACCACCAGGCTATTTCAAAACTTGTGTCTTTTAATTCACATTGCCCATTTTCTTTGCCTTTAAGTAAATAAGATTATCTTCAACAATATATACTTTATTATTATTGTTAATAAGTGTAAGAAAAAAGTATTACAAATTCATATTTTGAGTGTAATGTTCTTTTCACAAAAGTATTTAATTAATGAAGCAAAATTTCCAGCATTTTGTGATTTCTGTTTAATGTGAAAAAGAAAAAAAAAGTTTTCTGATATGTCTAGTAAAGAATTTCTCTCAAAATTGAAAAAAAATTGATCCTTTGATCAAGTCCTATTTTTAGAGCCATAGTTTCACAAAAGCATTTTCAGCAACATACATAATGATAACTGTGAATCTCTAAGTAAAATATTTACTTAATTATATTATTAAAAATACCTGCACAATAATCATTGCACTAACAAGTCTTCTAGAATTTTTTTCATGAATGAGAATTCATTTTTAGTCAAATGCTTCTGAGTATGTCTTCCAGAAACTCACTATTTCTGTGTAATGAAATAAAACAACTTCCTATTTGTTCTATATTGTTACAAGTCTTTAAGCTTCTAAACGTTTGGCAATTGATTTAAGCCCTAGATTTATTAAATGTGATGATTTTCATGAGAATAGGCAATTTTATTTTAATATTGTTTGTAGAGTACTTGTTGGCAATAAAATATAGAAGACACAGAAAAACAATGAGAAGTATATCCTTTACTGAAATGGGAGAGGCAGTTGCATTGCCAAGCATAGAACATGCTATGTTTGTTCATCAAGAATGCATGCTTTCTCTACAGTTAACACTTTGCTTGAGAAGGAAGTTTCCCTCTTTTAAAATATTGAAGACTTGGTAGTTTTCAAACATGCTTCACTAAGATGTCTCTTATCATGCACTTGACAATGTAAAACACAACCTGGTGAGATGCTTCAATACAAGTTCATTGTGTTAGAGCAAAACTACATTCTGGTAGTGATAGCATTTACATCTGAATATTTCCCAAAGAAATATGCACTCTGATGCATTTTCAGAATGAATATAGGCAACTGTTATTCCTTTTCTATAGTTTTTTAATATATCAACAATTAAGTCAGTTTTCTTCCTTTCATCCTTTGAACACCATCACCATCCCACTTCCACTGACGTGACCAGATATTTTCATATAATTCTAAAAGTGGATTTTATTCTGACATTTAGTTAAAATGTTTCTGGTCCCTCTGCAGAACAAACAGAAAATAAGGATTGAAAACACAATTTAAACAACACAGAGTAGCACTGCTGCTCTTGTGTCTCTTCGTGTTTGATATTCAAAATAAAGTCAAATCTATATATAATAACTTCTTAATTTTTTTCTCTTAGACATTTTCAAACATAGTCTAGGTCTTGTATGAACAAAAGAACTATCCATAATCTTAATTACAGGAATTATTTTCTTTAACCCCTGCTTATGGAAAATGATAGTACTACACGGACAATGATTGAATATTATGGGTTGAGCTACCATAACTTCCTATATCAGACAGTGCCTCACTACTACAGGTCTCTTGACCTCATCTTTCTCTTGTCCTGGCTACCAGAGTGCATGGGCTCCAACTGGCTTCATGGGAGAACAACTTGATAGTTTCCCCCTTGTGCATGTATCTTGTGCCCTTTTGATACCATGACAGGAACCCCCTCAGTGCCACATGCATAATTTGTAAATATGGGGGAATTAATGCAAACCTTTGACTGATGGAAGCTTTTAGCCAAGATATGAAATCCTCTTCCTTTCCTCACCCTTAGACATTTTAGATATTCGGTTTATTTGGTTTCTTGAATTGTCTTTGGGGACCGTGCAATCAGTATTAATGATCAGGATTCCAGAATGACAATAACTGTCCTACTTTTCCTGCTTTATCTGCTTGTCCCTCACTTCTGGCTTGGAAATTATACTCCGTATTAACATAATAGTTTATGGCCCACTGCCTGAGCCTCTGCTTTCTGGATAACACAGGCTATGACCCTATTTGTTCAAACATAAATTACTAAGTTAAAAACATAATTTGCTTTTTTTTTTCTGACAGTGTTTTCAGAAGTGAAATCAAAGGAAATTTGAGTTTGTTTAGTTTTGTTTTTATTTTCTGCCCATTGTCCAGATTTTCTCAAATGAATTGAGAAATTTACAATAAATACATCTATTTCTATGATAGAGTCACAATCTTTTGGCAAAGATGTATCTAATCACAGAAAGTTCCTTATTTATACTTGTAAACAAAAGAAGTGTGAGCAGAAATGTTAAAAATATCAAAATATAGATATAACCTTATCAATGTAGATAAATTAATATCTACAGATATTAATTTCAATTAATTGTAGATATTAATTCTACATATGGAATTTCTTTTTCCTAATACGTTACAGATTGACTTCAGTTTCAATTTGAATATTTCTTTTGGTTCTGCAGATTAAAAAATGAACCATAAAAGCTTTATATAAGATTAGATTAAACTAAAAGTTGAGAACTATGCCAAAGTACTGGTCAAAAGAAATAGGGTAGAGTGTAATGTTGAAAAGAATAAAGGTCAAAAACCAACTTAAATTATGATATATTAAGGAATTTTAGAAAATAAACTTTGCTTAATTCTATCAGTTGAAGAGACCTATTTCTCTGAATTTGAAAAGATGTGTTCATTTAGAACAAAGAAAAAATGTAGAGTTGGTGGCTGTGTCTTAAAATCTCACCTTGTACAATCTTTGTTTATTAAAATATGCACTTTGCCACCATATTTTAAAAGGTATTGCTTATTCGCACACATTTTCAATTAAATTACATGATTTTTGCCATCATATCTGGGTATTGGAATACAAAGGAGGAACAATTTGGGAGCAAGTGGTTTATGGCTTAAGGAAAGTAATATATATTGAAAAATATTTATTAAAACAATTTTGTTTTTTCTTCCTAACTCTGTCAAATATATCCTTAAAGGTGAACCATGTGTTATGTCCACATGGCCAATAATACATGTGATTTAGCAACATGAAAAAAAAAGCCAGTCACTTTTTTACTTTACATATAGCCAATATTCAACTGTAAGTGGGCTGCATGATCTCCATTATTAAAAGAAAAATAGAATAAAACATGAAACCAGGAGCCATGCCTATTATCATGCTTGTTGTGTTCATTAAAAACTATACTCAGTTTTAAATATTACTTCAATATGCATTGCCTGATACTTTTCCCACAGAAGAAAATTATAACACTTTTTCAGTTTTTTGCACACCCTGTTTCCTAAAACTGAACTAAAGAAAAGAATTGGAGTGGCAGTGCATTTATTTGACAAGCTAATTGAAATTGCACAATGAGTCAGTCTGATTTCCAAGGACAGAAAGGTTAATGGAGTATGCTTCTCTATACTTGGACAATAGCTGCGTTTTCATTACTGAATTAACTGTCATTTCCTCTATTGTAGTTACATTATTCAAGCAGCAAAGATATACTTGAGAGGAAAACTTAATCATTATAAAATGCACCCATTTTAGAATATACAGTTCACAAATTTACTCTGATCACATAACGCCATGCCCTTGTCAAATAATAAAAAGTGCACAGTTCTCATTTTCTGTGTTAAAAACTGCTGTGATTTCACCTTAAGTGTATTTAGTGGGACAACACAACCAGAGAGCATTTTAGACAAATGATATTTAGTCTATTACAATGCTGCCATAAACAAGAAACAAGAGACCTTTTTGGTTTTGATAAAATTCAGCTCCAGTTGAAAATCCATGCAAAGCATATGTCAATGGCAATTTTACCATATGAGGATAATGTTTGCAAATCATGTGGCCAGAAAGTAAAGTTCATTTGAGAAATTAAATTAGGCTAAGAAAAGACAATACATAGGCACAGACCTCACTCTAACCTTTTTAACTTGTAATAAGAAAAAAGTGAAGACTTTAAAAAGTTGAGAGAAGAGCAAAATACAATCATTCCTATGATCAACTTAGTAATGTTTAATGCCAGTTTAAGTGTATTTGTAATGTCTGTAAGTTTCCATTACTCTGGAATTTAAATAAACATTTAGAAATAATATCTACTATTTTCATGTTGACAAAAATAATACAGGCTCAATCATTTATTTATCACCTCAACAAACATTTGCTAGGACCTACTGTGTCAGGGATTATAGGAGGCCTTGCAGATTTATCAGTGGACAAAATAAAGTTCCTGCTCTTGTAGAACTTGAAAAGAGAATGTAGGAGAGAGAAATGAGCAAATTGATCATCAATAAGATGGTAATGATAAGAGCTAAATAAAAGAAATAAAGGAGGTAAACAAGGTATGATAGAAGTGGGCAGGAAGTGGTTGGATAGATGAGTGGTTGGTTCCATAGTGAGTGCTTTAGAACATATAGAAATGGTAAGGAAGAAATCTTTCAAATCTCCTATTATGCTTTATTCATGGTCAACCATTGTGTGTATTTTGATTGAATCTCTTAAGTAATTGCTTTTCAACACATATACTTTCAGAACTCAACACTTACAAAATGAAAATAATACCTACACATAGTGTTTTTCAGAGTATTTCATTGAAAACAGTATTTCTAACAGTTCATTTGATTTTTTTAAACTCACATTTAAAGATTTTGTTAAATAATAAAAATTAATTTAAAATATTCAAAAATTTCCAAGTTCTAACTATATTGTCTCCAATTATACTCTGTAATATTAATACATAATATAGTTTGTAACAGTCTATAATCAACAATTTTATGGATAATAATTTTTTAAAATATGTTTATATAAATTTCTTACTATTAGAAAAAATAATTCAAGTGACATGATTGGGTAAGGCATATGATCATTTTAATACTTTGATATGTATTGCCAACCTGACTCAGAGAAAATGTTTTTTAATTTATTTATTACCAGCAGAACATGTAAGTTTCTCTGTTTTATCACTCTTTAATAAGAGGTAAATAGTACAGATATCACTTAATAAAATGAAGAGCCATTTACTTGATTTTCCTTATTTTAAACTTTTTACTGGTAAGAATCATCCCAACAAAGTAAATCCATAACACAAATGTGTAATTTGATGAACTATAATAGTGTGAAGATCCAGGATTGGAGATAGAGCCTTGAGTGCCTCCTGGAAACCTCCCATGTGCCCTTCTCAATCACAAGCCTGCTTCCACTATGATCAATCACTGATCTGATTTCAGAGAAAATAATTCCTTTTTTTATTAGTTTTACCACCCAAGTGTGTACCCATTACCACTGAGTTTAACTCTGTTGTTCTTTTCCTTTAATATATCCTTTATCACCTATAGATAATTCTAGATTTCTTTGTAATTAACTCATTGAAAAACCATTGTATTTTTCTACATAAAGTTCTTCACATTCTAGATTCTGAGATTTTGTCTGCATTGAAAACTTTAACGTGATACTCTATAAATTGATAATTGACTTGAGAGAATTAATCAGAATTAGGTTCACTTTTTTTAGCAAGTCTAATTCACAGATGGGTTCTTCAGCAGAATGCTCATACCACTGGAAGTCTCTTTTTTTTTCCAATAGGAATTGAAAATAGTAATATTATAATGCTATCATTCCAACTATCTGCCATAAAAAAGAAAACTTGTGTCACCTACCATCTATTAAGTGATTTAGTTCTTATAATAAAGTCATTCTATCTTTTTTTCACTTTAATACTAATTTTCAAAATAATGAATGGAGTCTGTACCATTTTCCAAATGTTAACACTTATTTTTATGTAATGTAGAAGCTTTGGAATTAAACATATGTGATCTGTTTCAATGAACAACAGCAATTTTCCTTCATTATCCTCAAATTACTTCTTCTTTGGTCAGTGGAAACCTCTTCAGATGAGTCTGAGTCCTTCTGATATGATCCTGAAAGGCAGTGGTATCTTCCTTGTTATTGGGAATGACAGTATGTTTCAAGCACATGTTGGACATTTTCTACCCTGGACTTGAATTAAATCATACTTCAAGAAATGGCATTTTAAGGTTATAGTCTAGGCACTAGAGATACTTATTGCTACAGGTTTAGTTATTATTTTTAGGCATTTTCTGACAGAGCAGTATATGGTGAAATATAAACTGATTTCTGATATTTCTTATCCAATTCAGGCCTAGAGATTGTTTACTTAATCTCTTCTATTTATATATGAATCTCTCCTACACTTTTAACATAACAAAAAAAAATCTTTCTCAAGAATATTAAGAAAGATAGAATTAAAATACCACTTAATTATACATTTACTTCATCCCATTTTATTTTGTGCACATATTCCTAAATAGGAATACCAATACTATGACAAATAATGTGAATATTTAAATTATTTTTGTATGTATTTCCCCTTTCTTTATCCATTTTTTATAGTTGTAAGTACATTGCTAGATGTGTAGTCTTCATAAATAATAATTTATGTTTTCTACCCCATATATCAAGCATTTATTATTTTTACATGTAAATATGTATTTTAATATTATACACTAGTGTTTACTTTGGTGTCTATTTAGTCATTTTAATTGTCTGAAGCTCATTCTATGAATCTTCAACAGCTATTGTATGTTGACAGTTTTTCCTAAGGCCTTTATATCTGAAGTCATTTAATTGGAAAACAAATCCTTGGCTCATATTTTCTTTTATGCTATCTCTTAAATTATCTTTCCCTTTTCCTCTGGCAGTAGTATTGCTCATGGAAAGTATGAGGATAATCTGGTTTTATTTCCCTTGTATTTCTTGTCTGAATGACAAAACACAAATTTATTTTTCTTAAAATCAGTGGTAGACAGTGTAATGCCCCCCAAAGATGTCCATATCCTAATCTCCAGAAATCATGAAAATGTTATTTAACATGAAAAATAGTACTTCACAGATGGAGATGTGATGAAGTTAAGGCTCCAGATATGTGGAAATTATCCTGGATTATCTAGGTGAGACAATGCAATTATAAATTCCTTTTAATAGGGTGGCAGGAGGGTGAGAGTCAGAGAAGAAGCTGTTATAATGGAAGAGTTGAAGTAATGTGTGGCCACAAGCCAAGGAATAAGGGCAGCTTCTTAGAAGCTGGGAAAGGCTAAGGAAACTGATTCTCCTTTAGAGTTTCCTGCAGAGCCTCCAGAAGGAACACATCCCTGTTAACTCATTTTAGAATGCACATACAGGATAAATCAAGAAAAAATATTTAATAATTTTAACATTTATTAAGTTGCTAATTTCTGAATAATTGCAGCTTATAATGACATTAACATGAAAGGCCCTTAAGGTAATGTATAGATGAGAATTTTATACTGTATGGAAAATACATAGATTTGCACAATATTTTGAAATGTCTTTATAGAGAGACACCTCATAGATTCAATATTAGTATATTCATTTCCTTGGCCTGCTATAACAAAGCACGACAAACTGAGTGGCTTAAAACAACAGAGATTTATTCTCTCACAGTTCTAAAGGGTAAAGCCTGAAATCAAGGTGCAGACAGAATATTGCTCACTCCAAAGTTTAAGGAAGAAGGTTTCCTAGCCTCGTCCTAGTTTCTGGTGGTTACTGGCAGTCCTTGGCATTCTTTGGCTTTTAGATGCATCACTCTAATCTCTGCCTCTGCTGTCATATGGTGTGGTCCTTCTATGTCTATCTGTATTATTGCCTGGTTTTCTTATAAACCATAAGTGTATTGCTATACTATATTAGGTATAAGACAATTGGATGAGGACAATGATTTACATGTTGTTAGATTTATGGCCACTCTAATCCAGTATGACCTCATCTTAATTAATTACATCTGCAAAGACCATCTTTCCAAACAAGGTCACATGGATTCTGGGTGGGCATGAATTTTGAGAGGACACTTCAACCCAGTGCACTTGTTATTGCATCTTTTTGATGCAAAATAGCCACACAATAATACAGTTTATAACAATGATTTTTGATTTTTTTTCCATCAAAGGGAGTCATTATTTCATCAAAAGAAAGCTAATATGGAAAAACCAATGATAAATGGAAATGGTCAAAGCTCATCTGTTTGAAATAGGATTAATGATCTGAAGTTCTCACTCACAATACCATCATAGTTTTCCCTCAATTTGAAAGCCTTTACAGAGGATAAAAGAGAGAAGGAAGAAGTTATAAGACGCAGGAAGATACAAGATATTTAGCTACAAAGGAACAAATACTTAGATTGAAACGCAGTGGGTTGTTAATTGCATTAATATTAAGCAGATTCTGAGGGGAGAAGAGTAAATACCTCCAAAATATTGTATAAACTGAGATTTTCTTTTAAAGTAGTAACAGAAGTGCTGACAACAGTTCTGGCTAACATAAAGTTAATAATTTTAGCTACTCTGTCTTTTTGGCATGAAGTGATTCTATATTATACTGCAGACATTCTGCCTTACTTTAGGTATTTTCAGAAAATAATAAGAAATGTCATTCAAGGATGTTTGAAGAACTAGTGATCAGAGAGCAAAATGTCCTTTGATCTTCCTTTGAGTAAAGGAGATATCGAATTGGCAAAAGTTATTATAAAATACAATAGCAATCCTATTAACTAAAAAAATCATATATTGGCATGATGCTCAATAGAAAAAATAGAGTTTATTATCATATAACCTTAATAACAATTCAAGTTCTATAGGAAAACTAAAAATCAACTGGATTATGCAGCCTTTCAAGTCACTGCAGACTATAACTTCTGACTAGTGCTTTAAAGTTGTGCTAAAAAATTCATGGAATAACCTTTTAAAATTGAAATAATCAATAATGTTTTGTGTTGTTCAGCAATAGTCGTTTAACATTAACAGATACAAAGAATGTTGGAGCAACAATGATAGTTAATCAAAAACATCCTTACATCCCTTAATAGCTCCCAGTGTGACAATAGCCAAGAAGATGAGCAGTATTTCCTAATAAATATGCAATGATGATGTAAGTCTTTAAGTAATTCCACTTTCTTATATTTCAAAACAACAATTTATTCATTAAAGCAAGGGAAGTGTCTCATATATTCTATTCCAACTGCAGATGAACCCGTTAGCCTTCTATTTCAAAAACTCCTCAATTCATTCATTCAGCACATATTCTTTGAGTTCCTACAAGGTTCCAGTCAGTATTCTAAGTGTCAGAGATACCTGAGTGTTGGAAGAAGCCATCAAAAAGACATGATCACCAATTGACCATCCAGCTGAACCTGGGCAATTGGGGAAATTGGAGACACCCCACCTCCTACCCTGTTCTTGGAATGTGCATTCTGCTTGCCTTACCCACTTTCAGAGCCTGCTTCAAGGATACCACCTCAAAATAGAAATGTGGTGTTGAGGCTATCTGGACTGGGTACTGACTGAAGCCATTTAAGGATTCTATATAAACTTTTAAGATAAGGTGGACAAGTGCAAAATTTACTTATCTTGCAGCTGCCCATGACAAACCTCTTAAGTAAGTTCCCTTGCATATTAAACCTGCCATCTACCAATCTGGAATGACCTGTCTTTTCCTTCTGTCTCACCCTGCCCTCGGTCTATGGGGCCCAGTTTCAGATTAAACCTGGACAGCTCCTGAGGTTGTGAAACAACACTGTTGAATGAACAAGACACAAAAATCTTTGCCTCACAGAAACTACATTTTTGTATTGGGGAAAAATAAGAAAAACAAGGACAAACTGCATATAGTATTATGAAAGCTTGTAATTACATTTAAAAAAAAATGAATCTGGAACTAGCAATTTGTTGCACCACATAGGTTAATTCACATTCCAACAAGGAATTTCTCATTAAGTAGATTATATTTGATCAAGTATTTGAAAGAGTTAAAGGAATGAGCTATAGAGGTATGTGTGAAAGAACATTACAGGTAGAGGTACAGGTGTATCTCGGAGATATTGTGAGTTTAGTTCCAGACCACCTCAATAAAATGAATATCGCAATAAAGAGTCACACAAATTTTTTGGTTTTCCAATGCATATAAAGATATATTTACACATACTTTAGTCTATTAAGTGTACAATAGCATTATGCCTGAAAAAAAAAATCAATGTAATACCTTAATTTAAAAATAATGCTTTTGGAAGAATGGCACTGATATACTTGCTCCACACAGGCTTGCCACAAACTTTCAATTTGTAAAAACGTAATATCTATAGAGTGCAGTCCAGTGAAACACCATAAAACAGGGTATGCCTGCACTAATCAGAGTAGAAGCCCTGAGTGGCCAGAATGGAGTACATCTATGGTAGAGGAGAGATGATAATATATGAGATCAGAGAGATGACATGGGGCCAAGTCATGGAGCTGTGTTCATGCTCATCCAGCCAATGACAAATTCTGAATATTCTGAGGTACCATGAACCATGCTACTGAAGCACATTTTTTTTCCATTTAATATCATGAATGTGGGACTTCCCTGGTGGTGCAGTGGTTAAGAATCCACCTTCCAATGCAGGTGATGCGGGTTCGATCCTTGGTCGGGGAAATAAGATCCCACGTGCCACCGGAAAACCAAGCTCACACACCACAACAACTGAGCCCACATGCTCTAGAGCCTGCGCACCACAACTAGAGAGCCTGCATGCTGCAGCTACTGAGCCTGTGTGATCTGGAGCCCATGCAATGAGAGAAACCTGCGTGCCGCAACTAAGACCCAATGCAGCCAAATAAATAAATAAATAAATATTTAAAAAAATATGAATGTATTTTCAGATAATTTCATATACAAATATACTCATATAGAAAAGTGCTCTATAAAACATGTTTCTTTTCTTCATGATTGCAAAATTTTTAAAAAAATTACCTAATCTAGGGTTTCCCTGGTGGCACAGTGGTTAAGAATCCACCTACCAAAATCCACCTACCAATGCACGTGACACAGGTTTGAGCCCTGGTCTGGGAAGATCACACATGTCATGGAGCAACTAAGCCTGTACATCACAACTACTGAGCCTGCACTCTATAGCCCATGAGCCAAAACTACTGAGCCCACGTGCCACAACTACTGAAGCCCGCGCACCTAGAGCCCATGCTCCGCAGCAATAGAAGCCACCGCAAAGAGAAGCCTGTGCACTACAATGAAGAGTGGCCCCACTCGCCGCAACTAGAGAAAACCCGCATGTAGCAATGAAGACCCAATGCAGTCAAGAATATAAATAAGTAGATAAATAAAATAAATTTTAAAAAATAACTAATCTAGGCATAAGATAATTTCTTCTACTTCAGATACATAACAAAAGATATTTGCTATCTATATAGATGTTTTTGCATTAATATTATCAAAATCATCAAATAT
Organism: Globicephala melas; assembly: GCF_963455315.2. Taxonomy (NCBI): domain Eukaryota; kingdom Metazoa; phylum Chordata; class Mammalia; order Artiodactyla; family Delphinidae; genus Globicephala; species Globicephala melas. The sequence continues at coordinate 21,288,084 of NC_083317.1, read as the reverse complement.
TTTTTATAGGAATAGTTAGAACTAATTTTGATACAATAATATCAAATAATACAGTTTGTAGTACTGCGCCTCCAACATAGCCCTAAATGATCTCAACTCCTAGTATTGATACCCTGGTGTAGTTTCCTCTATATGGTAACAGATTGGTCTGTGTGGCAAGTAGCATATGACAGAATTAAGAATATGTCACTTTTAAGACTAAATTGTAATTGCTCTTGCTCTCATCAGTCACTCTTGGGAAACAAGCTTCTTCGTGTGAGCAGCCTTATGGAGAAAACTACATGATGAGGAAATAAAACCTCTAGCCAAGAGACAACAAGGATGAAGCCTGCCAACAATCACATGAAGGAGAGAGGTTCACAAGCCTCAGTCTTGAGGTGACTGAATCACAAGCCAACAGTATGGGCATCATCCTACAGGAGAGCCAGAACCAGAAGTTCTCAGCTAAGCCAATCCCAGAATCTTGACTCTCAGAAAATGTATGAGAAATAAATGTTTATTGTTTTAAGCTGCTCGTTTGAAGATAATTTATTACAACACAAAATAATATTTATACATAGTTTGGTATCAGGATCTGCATGTTAAAGAAACAAACTTGAGGGCTTCCCTGGTGGTGCAGTGGTTGAGAGGCCGCCTGCCAATGCAGGGGACACGGGTTCGTGCCCCGGTCCGGAAGGATCCCACATGCCATGGAGCAGCTGGGCCCGTGAGCCACGGCCGCTGAGCCTGTGTGTCCGGAGCCTGTGCTCCACAATGGGAGAGGCCACTACAGTGAGAGGTCCGCGTACTGAAAAAAAAAAAAAAAAAAAAACTTGAAATGTGGGAGTGGCTTTGAAAATAGAGAGTAAAATGTAAGAACGATAGTAAAAATCTAAAGTGCTTTGTTGAAGCACTTAATAGAATGTGTATGGTCTTTGATAGATCTACAAGAAAGTGAGGAAAATGTTATTAAGAATTAGGGAAAGGGTTTATTGTAGTGTAGTAGCAGAAAGCTTAGCAACCCTATAAACTACAGTTAGATATAAAGTATGAAACGTGTAATCAGGCTAAGGTAGTCAAGTACTGAGAAAAGTTTGAGATTTTTATCTTGTTTGAAAGCTAACAAATTGGTTTTCCACAATCTCATTGATCCTCCCGGAAGACATCAGACTCCTAGGTCTCAGAGACAAAGGACTGTTTTACTCAAATCATTGCATACACCACAAGCTTCCTTCTTGCTTCAGTTTCTCTTGCCCCCCATGTCCCAAAGGAAATGCAAAGTGGCTTCGAGTGATGTTGAACATGAATGGCATTTGTGTCACAAATGAAGAACTACAAGCTTAAGAAACTCCCCAGTTTACAAGAGAGCTGTATTCAAACTGTGTTAGGCAGAATAATGTCCTTCCTCCAAAAACTCCAGACACTGTGAATATGTTATGTTAAATGATATATTCATTTAACATAATGCATATATCATTATTCATTAATAATGGGCCTCTGCAGGTGAGGTTACATTAAGAATCTTGAGATAGGCAAAACATACTGATGACCCCCAAATAATTATAAGGATCCTTGTAAGTGAAAGAGGGAAATAGAAAAGTCAGTGTCAAAGTGATGTAGCATGAGGAAGACTGGACCAGCCATTGCTGGCTTTGAAGATGGAAGAGGTCCATGGAGCCAGGAATGGCACAAAAACAGATTCTCCCCTGGAGCCTCCAGAAAGGAGTGTAGCCCTGCTAATACCTTGATTTCAGCCCAGTGAGGCTTATTTCAGACTTGTGACCTCTAGAAATATATTATTTTTATGTGGTTTTAAATCACCACACTTATGATAATTTATTACATCAGCCTAAAGAAATTACTATTTAATAGATTTTGGTGCCTTGAAGCAGTGTGCTGCTCTAAGAAATATCTAAAAATGTTAAGTAACTTTGAAATTGGGCAGTGGTCAGAAACTGGAAAAAAATATTAAGGAGCATTCTAGAAACAACTTAGACTGCCTTGAACAGACTTTTATTAGAAATATGGACATTTAAGACTGCTGATGAAGGCTCAGAAGAAAGTGATGAGCATGGTGTAGAAAACATATATCACCTTAGAGAATTCTTAAATCATTGTGAACTGACTGTTGATAGATATGGACCTTAAAGGTGTTGCTGGTGAGGACTGATAGAAGAAATGAGAAACATATTACTGGAAACTGGAGGAGTGGTATCCTTCTTATGCAGTGTCAGAAAGCTTGGCTGAATTGTGTCTTGCAGTTATGTGCAAAGCAAAATTTGTACATGATAAACTTGGATATTTGAGGAAATTTCCAAGCAAAATATTGAAAATGTGGCATGGTTACCTTTTACAGCTCATAGTAAAATGCAGGAGGAAAGAGATACATTGAGGGAAGGACTATTATGCAAAAGGCAATATAACTTGATGATTTGAAAAATTATCAGCCTATCCAGGTTGCAAAAGATGCTAAATTAGGACATTCACTCTCAGAACATGCTCTAGAAAGAATGCTGTGAGCATGACTGGAAATTTTTGCTAGTGCCTAGGAAGGAATTAAAGGTCATAGTGTTCACTCCCAAGAAGACTCTTTGAAGGTGTGTGACTCATGTATTATCTCAGCCATCTAGATAGAAGTCAGAAATAGAGATGGGTTATTCAGGAAAGCTCTGTGGTGTAGCCTCTTGTCTAATAGAGTGAAAACCCATGACATACATGGGGGACTGATAAGGGTAGAACAAATTTTTACCAGTAGAAACACTGCTAGCTTAGACCAAAAGGGACAGAGAGGATAAGATGAATGAAAGAAGGTGTTAATCTCTCAAAATTCTGTAGCAGAAAACAGACAGATACAATTACTAAGCTGTAGACATGAGCTATACTTCTAAAAGATAAAGGTCAACTGTGAGGGTAGAGGAGCCATGAGCCAGGGAGTAGAGCTGAGAGCCAAAGAAAGCTAATGGCTTGAAAGCTAATGCTGGTTGCCTAGATGGACTTCAAAATTGTTTCAACTGGCAACTCTTTTTTTTTCCTTCTATATTTTCCTATTTTGCATGAGAATGTCTATAACTGCTATCCTATGACTGTCCCACCATTGTATCTTGGAGGCATATAACTTGGATTCTAGTTCTTCAGACCCACAAATGGAGTGGAATTTTTCCCTAAGAAGGATTATATCCAAAGTCTTATGCATGACTGATTTAAATTATGATATTTGGGGTGTTTGAACTGATGAGACAGGAATGAGATTTTGCCCTTGAGTTGATGTTACTTGGTTGAGACTTTTGGAGATGTTGTTATGGTGTGATTTCATTTTGTATGTGGGATGGAAGTGAATCTTTGGGGTATAAAATATAGACTATGATTGGCAGAATAATGGCCTTGTAAAGATGCCTATGTCTTAATCCTTAGGATTTATGAATATGTTACCTTACTTGGTGAAAGTGACTTTGTAAATGTGACTAAATTAAGAATCTTGAGATGGGATGATTATCCTGGATTATGGGAAAGGTATTTTTTTCTCCGAGATGGCAGCTTTCATCCTCATGGTCAAGGCCTTTTAGGCTTCCTCCACTGCAGGCCCCCTTGGCCAGAAGCCCACACTTGACCATGCCCAGAACACATTTCCCAGGAGGCCTCTGCCCTGTGGTCTCTGGTATAGGAACCTGAGGTCGTGTCATGTGTAGGAACATGAGGTCCTGTAGATCTCCTGGGCCTATGAGCCACTCTGCCCCGGAGGCCTGTTGGACACTTGGGTATGGGATTAAGAAGCTCTGAGCCTGCTCTTCTGACCAGGACAGAAAAGTCAATGTTAGAGTTATAGAGCAGAGCAAAGACTGTACCAGCCATTTATAACTTTGAAGATGAATGAGACCATGAACTAAGGAGACATGTGTATTTGTAATTGAAGCAACCAAGTTTGTTCCAGCAGCAATAAGAAGCTAATACATAAAACTACAACATAACTGGCACAGAGGGAGATGTGATCTTTAACATCTTTTAACATCTTAGGCTGCAAATCCTGGAAGGAGTTACTACCTCTGTCTTCCAAAATTGTTTGCTATGAAGACATTCCTAAAAAGATTTCAGAGTGAAGAAACACCAGAGACCCATGGAGAACTGTCTCCCAATGAGGAGAATTTCAATCAGTGTTGAAAGTACTGCCTAGTTTTCTCTTACTGCTTATAGTAATATGTGAGAGTGACATAAAACAAAGGAAGAATAGTTAAAATATTAAAACTTGATGGCTTTGAAAATTCTCAGCCTTTTCAGATGGCAAAAGATGCTAAAATTCTGAGGAAAGATCAAATCCATGACACTGTGGGAAAAATAGACCAAAGATTAAGCTGCAAGTATGACTGAAAATCTTTTGTTAAGATCTTAGAAAGATCAAAGGCTACTTCAGACAAAAGACTCTCCAAAGAGGTAAAACATGTGTCTCATATATGCCTTCGATCAAACATTAGAGCTTTTGAAATACTGAAGGTCATTGTCTCTCAACCTTCCCAGATTGAATGCAAAGTAGAGAAGGCTTATCTCCAAGAGATCATAAATATGGCTTTTATCTAACGGTAGGAAGCCCAATAAGATTCACAACTTTTAAAAGGAATTCTGTATTCAGAAACATTACCAACTTTGACAGAAAAGGTCAGAGAAAGTAAAAAATGAAAAGACATTTTGGCTCACAAAATACTAGTAACAGTAAGCAGACTGAGAAGCAACACATGCTACCTTTCATGAAAAAGGAAGCAGGACTCAGGGTGGAACCAAGAGCCTTCAACAATTATTCTCTGGCCTTGAGACCTAATCATAGCATGTACAACTCTTGCCTGGATGAATGTAAGAATTGTTTTGAAACAATGTCTACATTTACCTTCCACTTTCTCCCTTTTATGAAGATGTTATCTGTGCTAATCGCACCGTCATCAGCTGGGTTGTATTGGAGGCAGATAACTTGTCACTTTAAGTGAAGAAGATAACTTGTCATTTTAAGTCAAGAAGAACTTAAACAGAACTTAAACAGTCAAATGACTGTACTTACAGAGCCAGACCCAAGGAGGCTTATTCACTCTGGACCTGATTTAGATACAGGAATCTGGACTTGAGCTGAGTTTGTAATAGGATAAGACTTTAGAGGGGCCTTATGAGGAGATAAGTGTGTTTTGATTGTGGAAGTATTACCTGAAAAACTGGGTTTGCCTTTTGGTGGATGTGGAGCCAGAAGACACACCAAGCCAAAGATTGGGAGAAGGAAGGTTTTATTATTCCTTGCAGCCAGTAAGGAGAACCTCAAGGATCTTGCCCAAAGCAGTGTCTCCTGGAGCAGCAAAATTGGAGCAGTTTTAAGCTAAAGGTACATGCATACTCATGAAGGGATTTGGGCAGTCTACAGGGTCCAAGTTTTAGTTGACTGAGTCACGAGGCTCAGAAAAGGTCCACATCGTCACCCCTTAGCTTCCAGTTGATCTGGTGGTTGAAACCATCAGGCTAATCTTTACCGTCGAAACAGAACTGGGAGTCTTTACAAGTGATATATTATCTTTGTATTGTAACTTCTCTTGCTTGATCATAGTTTGTTTCTGTATTTTTTTGTTCCCTTAAGATCATTAATTACTGAGACCTGTTCAAAGTCAAGCACTGTGGCCAGGCTTAAATCACAAAATTTCTTAGGCCAAAAATAGTCTCTCTTATGTCAAGAGAGCCGTACCTGGTTCTCTTTCTCTGGGAACCCCCTACCCCATTTGGTTACAGGAGGAATATAAATTTTACTGATAGCCAGACAAGACTGTGGTAGCAAGCCTCCAGTATGACCTCCAGTGTTCCCTGTTTGTTGTTCTCACACATCTGTGTAGACCCCTCCCACGTATTACCAGGGTTTGTGAATGTGTCAAATAGCATATGGCAGAACTCTCTTTCTCTCTCCTGTCTCTCCTCCCCACTACCCTCATCTCTCCCTTTCATCTCTCCCTTCCATTACTGTCTCTGGCAGAAAGAGGCTGCCAGTTTGAGCAAACATATGAGAAGTCCTATGTGTTGAGAAACTGAAACTCCAGGCAGAGCCTGTCAGGAAATCAGGTCTGCCAGCCATCAGGTGGGTGAGCTTGGAAGAAAATTCTAAAGTGCCAGTTAAGGCTTGAAATGGCTGCTACCCCAGCTAAGAGCTTGACTTGACCTTGTTATAAACTCTGAGCTAAAACCACCCAGCGCATCCACTGCTAGATTCCTGACTGTCAGAAACTGTGGGAAAAAAATAAACATTTGCTACTTTAAGCTGTAAGTTTTAGGGTAACTTGTTATGCAGCAACAAATGACTTATTCAGTTTTGTTTTAGGTTTCCAAATTAACTTACTTCAAAACAGTAATTATCACTTTAAGAGAGAGGTATTCTCAGATTTATAGAAAATGTGAACATTCAAAATGTTTATTTAAATGGTAATGAAAAATACTGTAATATATATGTTAGACCAATAAAAATCAACTTCTAACTATTGATGGCAAAACTCAAATGTACATCTTATTAAAAAATAGATCAGTGCAAAAATTATTCTAAATAACATTTAATATTTTTTGTTTTTACTTTTCATTTGCAATCATTTGTTTTTGTGCTGCTGATTTTGCTCTTTCTCTAACTGTGAATTGATAAGTAAATAAACACTAAACCGCTGAGTACATGAAACATTAAAATGTGATATATTTCTGCCCTTGCTTCAGAAGAAAGTGGTAAAATGCATGTAAAGTTTTCTGAATAGATTTTTAATTCATAGTTTGAGTTTTGTGGAAAAAAGAGAGGTAAATTTACATGAAATACAGAATCATATGAATAATACATGAATATTTTTATTAATTTAAAAATCAGTCTAGAACATAAAAAACAAATAATGATTTTACCACAATTTATCATGAAGTTATAATGCAGAGAAAGTAAAGCAAATTTTTAAAAAGTTTCTTTTTCTTTGTGGTAATAACTACTTTGAATATTTCTAAAGCTTGTGTATAATTTGCTAAATATGAAATTTAGAAAGGTTTGCAAAGTGCCCCGTTTATGCTGACTTGGGCAAAACTCTTGATAATTCCTAAGATCCTCTATTCTAATTTTGCTATCAGCTTTTTCTATTAGATGCTATAGTTTCATTAAAGTTGATTTTTACTGCATCTTAAATTCATCACAATGCAATTCAGTAGTCTCCTTTAATATGGGAAAAAGGAAACATGGAAATATTTCAGTTGTCAGAGCACAAATACTATTTAGTGTCAGAGGGTAAATTTGAAATGTCATTAGTTAATGTTAAAGATTTTGATTCCTTAAAATGTTCAATAACTTAGAAACTTCTTTATATATACTTACACTTTTCTTTAGAAATCCTGTTTCAATAAATCTTATGAAAAACTAATAAGATGTAGGAACCCAGTAAAAATGGCAAGAGATACAAACTTTTTCTTTTAGCATCTTTATTGGAGTATAATTGCTTTACAACGTTGTGTTAGTTTCTGCTTCATAACAAAGTGACTCAGTTATACATATACATACGTCCCCATATCTGAGATACAAACTTTTAAAAATAAATTCAAACATATTTATATTGTTGAAAGACTATTCAGCAATGTAAAAGAAGAAATCCTGATACACTCAACAATATAGATGAATCTCAAAAACTTTATATTAGATGGAAAGAAGCTGGATTTCATTTATATGAAATTCTAAAAGAACAAAACTAAAAAAGAAAAATGAACAAAAAGCAGATAAGTTATTGTGTGGGGCATAGGATGGGAGTGACTGACTTCAACTGATAAGAATAAATTGGGGGGTGATAGTTACATGTGTACATTTACCAAATTCCATTGACCTGTACATTAAAATGGTGTGCAGCTATAAAGATTATTAATGAAAGAAGTATTTCTTCATCTTATTATTAAGACATCTTTATTTCTCAAAATAGCCTTTCTGCATGTATTTTTTTTTCAAGAATATTTCTCAGTTCAATCATTAACAGGGTCGCATATGTTTATCCCATATCAGAGAATAAGTTCTGTACTATAACACATATTTTAATCTTTTAATTCTGGAGCTTTGCTTTGGTCATCCAGGGTTTACTATAAAGTCTCAGGTATCACATATAAGCACTAGTTATTCCAGGGAAGAACAGTAAAGATAGAAAAGAAATAATGACCTAACAAATTTAGATGTCAAATTTTAGACTTCTATTAGGAGAAAAAAGAAAAGAAATCCCTATGTGGAATCCAGTGCAATACATGATGAAAAGACCTTATTCAATAAGAAAAATGTTGTGTTTTCTGTGTTATTTTTGAGAAATCTTAATATGTGTAGGGAATTTTAGAATTTTTTAAATCACAAATATTTAATATAACATTCTTATATTTAAAGAGGTATATTTTAAATAACTGAGATATTCAATTATTCATAAGAGCTCATTAAGAAACAGTGACATATAATTATTAGACTAAGGCATACATTAAAGTATTTAAATATATTGTGGAGGGCTTCCCTGGTGGCGCAGTGGTTGAGAGTCCGCCTGCCGATGCAGGGGACACGGGTTCATGTCCTGGTCCGGGAAGATCCCACATGCCGCAGAGCGGCTAGGCCCATGAGCCATGGTCACTGAGTGTGCATGTCTGGAGCCTGTGCTCCACAACGGTAGAGGCCACAACAGTGAGAGGCCCGCGTACTGCAAATAAACAACAAAAAAACAAAACAAAACAAACAAACAAAAAAAACTACTAAATATATTGTAGAAAGCTTGTTTTAGCAATGCATAAATATATTATTAAAATAATGTTAACTGCTATGTGTGAAGTTAACTTAGATTAACTTAGATATGGTCAATTAACTCTTGAAGTATTATAACCACACCAACTAGCACAAATGGAAGGTAATAGGTTTCAGAAAACTGAGTATAGCAGAAAAGTCAAGTGATTAAAATTATACATTTTATTAAAATCATGGATGATTCATAGTCAATTAACCTTATCAAACTAAATGATACTGATAGCTGATGACAGCAAAATGTTAATCATAAACTCATAGGTTTTTACTAGAACTCTCTTTGATGAATATGTAAAATGAAATCTCAATAGGAACTAGTTGAGATGTACTCTTCTTTGAAGAGACATTGTTTTTCTCATATCTGGTGGAGGACATACCCTAATGCTTCTGTCCATGATCTACATTTTCTTAATAAGGAAAATTTAAGAGAAGCTGAAAAGGATGGCAGTGACAGGATCCTCTGGTATTATTTCTTTTCAACCAAGTGATACTATGGTGAACAGGTAGCTGGAGAAATGTGGTTATTGGCATGTTTAATTCTTTCAGGCATGTGGAGAAAATAAGAGAGGCAAAAAATGAATCTTGATATACTTCTTGATATTATTTAGAGCTGAGAACGTAAGGAAAATCTGTTTTTCAAGTATTTAGCTGTCATATGTTATTTCAGGTTAAGAAATGGAACAAGAGAAAGAAGAAAAGTATTCAGATATTAGTTATCATGGTTTTCATCTTATATATAATCATCAGAACATGGTCAGGTTTTTAATATTCCCTGTTTTCTATTTTCAAAAAGTCCTAAAACTTGAAAATTTCAGAGTCAATATTTAAAATGATTTTCTTTCCATTTCAGAGTACAGTTCCCGTTTTATTGAAAAAAATCATCCTGCAAATAACTGAACATTATTGCCTTCTCCCATAATTCATTTGTTTCCTTGAGTAAGAAACACTTTCTCAGAGTTAAAATTGAGACTACCATCAAAGGGGCTAGTTTCGTCAGTGATATGAAGTGTGCAATAAGTAAAGAAATGTATTTAATCTCTTTCTTCCATTTCTTAAATGGGAGTTGAGAGATGCTTCTGTCTAGAGATTGATCCTGGGCTTTCTATAGTCAGTGTCTTAAGGAGACATGGCCTCTTAATTAAGAACTTAAAACATCACATCCTGAAATTCACTTTCTGGATTTCTCACAAGAGAAGAATGCTTTTTTTTTTTTTGTGGTACGTGGGCCTCCCACTGTTGTGGCCTCTCCCTTTGCAGAGCACAGGCTCTGGACACGCAGGCTCAGTGGCCATGGTTCACGGGCCTAGCCGTTCCGTGACATGTGGGATCCTCCCGGACCGGGACACGAACCCGCGTCCCCTGCATTGGCAGGCGGACTCTGTGTGCCACCAGGGAAGCCCCAAGAATGAATTTTTAAAGAGTCATTTCCCTTATCTTCTGGTAAACACTAAAGACCTCATCCTCATGGATGCTGAGGACTCATTAGAGTTAGTGTAGTTGAATGGTCAATAACACATATCTTATTTGTTTTATAAAAATGGAAAGGAAATAAAAGTAATATTTTCGAGTAGTAATTACTGTATATTTTGGAAAGCCCATTACATTTTTATATAATTTATTTCTCACAAAGTTTTAAAGGAGGATGCTAGTACTCCTATTTGCTAGGAGATAAACTAGTTGCAGAGAAAAGAAAAAAACTAGGTCACAAATTTAATGAAAGCTTGTAAGTGGAAGAGGTGGATATGGGGCAAATTGAAATTGATTTAAAAACATTGTATTTTCAACTGTAGGACAGTTGAAGCTATTAAGTGAATCAAATAATGAAGCTGATGCTAGCCTGAATGGAGCTGTCCTCTTTACAGAGAGGTATTAGAGAAGATTCCAGAGAGGAAGTGTATTTCACTCATTCTTTTAATATTATGAAAATTGAATTAAATGGAGACAAAAAGCCTTATTTATAAAACCTGAGAAAAAGAACAAACAATTCAAGCTACATTCAATAAGATTTTGCAAAGCCCCATATCAGGAAAAGTTTGAAAAACTCCCATAAAACACCAAAATCGTTTTTAACACATATGAATACTCATAAAACATGACTTACTACTATCATGCCAGTTCTCCCTAGGTTAGCTTACACATCTAACATAATCCTAATAATAATAATATCAAGTTTCATTTTCTGGAACTAGCAAGTTGATGTTGAAGGTTTTATGAAATAATAAAAATCAAGGGTGGCTAGTAAAGTCTTGAAAATAGAGAATGAGCATGAGAGATAAAGCTATTATAAAGGCTTTATAAATAACAATATGCTACCTGGTACATGAACAGAAAATCAGCTTAATAGAATAAAATAAAATAAATTAGATGGTCCAAGTATATATAGAAATTTACTTAGTGATGAAAGCAGCATCTCAAATCCTAGATCAAAGATTGATATAGACAAACAAATAAAGAAGAAGTGGTATACATATACAATGGAATATTACTCAGTCACAGAAAAGAATGAAATCTTGCCATTTGTGACAACACAGATGGATCTAGTGGGTATTATGCTCAAGGAAATGTCAAACAGAGAAAGACAAATACCATATGATTTCACTAATATATGGAATATTAAAAATAATAATAATAACAAACAGAACAAAAGAGAAAGAGAGTCAGAGACACAGAGAACAAACATGTAGTTGCCAGAGAGGAAAAGGGATAGGGGGCGGATGAGTGAAATAGGTGGGAGAAATTAAGAGATACAAACTTCCAGTTCCAAAATAAATGAGTCACAGGGATGAACTTTACTCTACGGAAATATAGTCAATAATAATATAATATCTGTGTATGATGACTGACAGAGGGTAACTAGACTTCTCCTGGTGATCATTTAGTAGTGTATAGAAATATCAAATCACTATGTTGTGCACTAGGAACTAGCACAGTGCTGTAGGTCAATTATACTTCAAAAAACAAACAAACTAATAGAAAAAGAGAACATATTTGTGGTTGCCATAGGTGGTGGGAGTGTTTGGGGGAGAGGAAATTGGATGAAAGTAGTAAAAAGACACAAACTTCCAGTTATAAGATAAATAAATAATAGGGCTGTAATATAACAACACGATTAATATAATTTGCATTACTCTGTTATATATGAAAGTTGTTAAGAGACAAATCCTAAGAGTTCTCATCAGAAGAAAAAAATATTTTTTTCTGTTTTTTGCATTTATATAAGATGATGAATGTTCACTAAACTTATGGTGATAATCATTTCATAATATGTAAGTCAAATCATTATGCTGTACACCTTAAACATATATCATGCTCTATGTCAATTAGATCTCAATAAAACTGGAAGAAGCTGACACTGACACAACAGGTTGGCTATTTGGAATACCATAAAATAGATCCATGCCTCTATCAAACAGGAATAAATTCCAAAAGAATCAGAATTATTAACAAAAAAGAAACTAGAGGAGATTGGTTCAAGATGGAGGAGTAGAAGGACTTGCTCTCATTCCCTCTTGTGAGAATACTAGAATCACAACTAACTGCTGAACAATCATCGACAGGAAAAAAAACTAGAACTCACCAAAAAATATACCCCACATCCAAGGACAAAGAAGAAGCCACACTGAGATTGTAGGAGGGGTGCAATCACAAAAATATCAAACTCCATAACTGCTGGGTGGGTGACTCACAAACTGGAGAATAATTATGCCACAGAAGTCCACCCACTGAAGTGAAGGTTCTGAGCCCCATGTCAGGCCTCCCAAACCAGGGGTCTGGCAATGGGAGGAGGAATTCCTAGAAAATCAGACTTTGAAGGCTAGAGGGAATTGATTGCAGGACTTCAACAGGACTAGGGAAAACAGAGACTCCACTCTTGGAAGGCACACACAAAGTAGTGTGTGCATCAGGACCCAGGGGAAGGAGCAGTGACCCTATAGGAGAACCAGAACCAGACTTACCTGCTAGTGTTGGAGGGTATCCTGCAGAAGCAGGGGGTGGCTGTGTCTCACCATGAGTACAAGGACACTGGCAGCAGAAGTTCTGGGAAGCACTCCTTGGTGTGAGCCCTCCCAGAGTCTGCCATTAGCCCCACCAAAGAGCCCAGGTAGGCTCCAGTGTTGGGTTGCCTCAGGCCAAACAACCAACTGGGAGGGAACCCAGCCCCACCCATCAGCAGACAAGTGCATTAAAGTTTTACTGAGCTCTGCCCACCAGAGAAACAGCCAGCTTTAACCACAACCAGTCCCTCCCATCAGGAAACTTGCACAAGCCTCTTAAATAGCTTCATCCACCAGAGAGCAGAGAGTAGAAACAAGAACTACAATCCTGCAGCCTGTGGAACAAAAACCACATTCACAGAAAGATAGACAAGATGAAAAGGAAGAGGGCTCTGTACTGGATGAAGGAACAAGATAAAACCCCAGAAAAACAACTAAATGAAGTGGAGATAGGCAATTTTCAGAAAAAGAATTCAGAATAATGATAGTGAAGATGATCCAGGACGTTGGAAAAGAATGGAGGCAAAGGTCGAGAAGATGCAAGAAATGTTTAACAAAGACCTAGAAGAATTAAAGAACAAACAAACAGAGGTGAACAGCACAATAACTGAAATGCAAAATACACTAGAAGGAATCAATAGCAGAATAACTGAGGCAGAAGAACGGATAAGTGACCTGGAAGACAGAATGGTGAAATTCACTGTCGTGGAACAGAATAAAGAAAAAAAGAATGAAAATAAATGAAGACAGCCTAAGAGACCTCTGGGACAACATTAAATGCAACAACATTTGCATTATAGGGGTCCCAGAAGGAGAAGAGAGAGAGAAAGGACCAGAGAAAATATTTGAAAAGATTATAGGTGAAAAAGTCCCTAACATGGGAAAGGAAATAGCCACCCAACTTCAGGAAGTGCAGAGAGTCCCACATAGGATAAAACCAAGGATGAACATGCCAAGACACATAGTAATCAAATTGTTGAAAAATAAAGACAAAGAAAGTTTTTGAAAGCAGCAAGGGAAAAAACAACAAATAACATATAAGGGAACTCCCGTAAGGTTAAGAGCTGATTTCTCAGCAGAAACTCTATAAGCTGGAAGGGTGTGGCATGATATACATAAAGTGATGAAAGGGAAGAACCTACAACCAATATTACCCTACCTGGCAAGGATCTCATTCAGATTCAAAGGAGAAATCAAAAGCTTTACAGACAAGCAAAAGCTAAGAGAATTCAGCACCACCAAACCAGCTGTACAACAAATGTTAAAGGAATTTCTCTAAGTGGGAAACACAAGAGAAGAAAAGGACCTACAAAAACAACACAAAACAATTAACATCGATAATTACCTTAAATGTGAATGGATTAAATGCTCCAACAAAAAGACACAGGCTCACTGAATAAATACAAAAAAGAGACCCATATATATGCCGTATACAAAAGACCCACTTCAGACTTGGGAACACATTCAGACTGAAAGTGAGGGGATGGCAAAATATATTCCATGCAAATGGAAATCAAAAGAAAGCTAGAGTAGCAATACTCATATTAGATAAAATAGACTTTAAAATAAAGAATGTTACAAGAGACAAGGAAGGACACTACATAAAGATCAAGGGATCAATCCAAGAAGAAGATGTAACAATTATAAATGTATATACACCCAACATAATGGTCAAGGGATCAATCCAAGAAGAAGATATAACAATTATAAATATATATGCACCCAACATAGGAGCACCTCAATACATAAGGCAACTGCTAACAGGTATAAAAGAGGAAATCAACAGTAACAAAATAATAGTGGAGGACTTTAACAACTCACATACACCAATGGAAAGATCATCCAAACAGAAAATTAATAAGGAAACACAAGCTTTAAAGGACACAAGAGACCAGAAGTTTTAATTGATATTTATAGGACATTCCATCCCAAAACAACAGAATACATTTTCTTCTCAAGTGTGCATGGAACATTCTCCAGGATAGATCACATCTTGAGTTACAAATCAAGCCTCAGTAAATTTAGGAAAACTGAAATCATATCAAGCATTATTTTCTTACCACAACGCTATGAGATTAGAAATCAATTACAGGGAAAAAATGTAAAAAACACAAACACATGGAGGCTAAACAATATGTAACTAAATAACCAAGAGATCACTGAAGAAATCAAAGGGGAAATCAAAAAATACCTAGAGACAAATGATAATGAAAACACGATGATCCAAAACTTATGGGATGCAGTTCTAAGAGGGAAGTTTATAGCTATACAAGCCTACCTCAAGAAACAAGAAAAAACTCAAATAAACAATCTAATCTTACACCTAAAGGAACTAGAGAAAGAAAAACAAACAAAACCGAAAGTTAGCAGAAGGAAAGAAATCATGAAGGTCAGAGCAGATATAAATGAAATACAAAGAAAACAATAGCAAAGATCAATAAAACTAAAAGCTGGTTCTTTGAGAAGATAAACAAAATTGATAAACCATTAGCCACACTCCTCAAGAAAAAGAGGGAGAGGACTCAAAGCAATAAAATTAGAAATGAAAAAGGAGAAGTTACAACAAATACAAAGAAACCTAAGAGATTACTACAAGAAACTCTACAGAAATTAAGTGGACAACCTGGAAGAAATGGACTAATTCTTAAAAAGTATAACCTTCCAAGACTGAACCAGGAAGAAACAGAAGACATTAAGAGACCAATCACAAGTAATGAACTTGAAAATGTGATTAAAATCTTCTAACAAACAAAAGTCGAGGACCAGACGGCTTCACAGGTGAATTCTATCAAACATTTAGAGAAGAGCTAACACCAATCCTTCTCAAAGTCTTCCAAACAATTGTAGAGGAAGGAACACTCCCAAATTAATTCCATGAGGCCACCATCACCCTGATACCAAAACCAAAGATACTACAAAAAAAGAAAATTACAGACCAATAACACTAATGAATATAGATGCAAAAGTCCTCAACAAAATACTAGCAAACAGAATCCAACAACACATTAAAAGGATCATGCACCATGGTCAAGTGGGATTTATCCAAGGGATGCAAGGATTCTTCAATACATGCAAATCAATCAATGTGATACACTATATTAACAAATTGAGGGATAAAAATCATATGATCATCTCAATAGATGCAGAAAAATTTTTGACAACATTCAAGACACATTTATTATAAAAACTCTCCAGAAAGTGAACATAGAGGGAACCTACCTCAACATAATAAAGGCCATATATGACACACCCACAACAAACATCATTCTCAATGGCGAAAAACTAAAAGCATTTCCTCTAAGATCAGGAACAAGACAAGGATGTCCACTCTCACCACTATTATTCTACATAGTTTTGGAAGTCCTAGCCACAGCAATCAGAAAAGAAAAAGAAATAAAAGGAAAACAAATTGGAAAAGAAGAAGTAAAACTGTCACTGTTTGTGGATGACATGATACTATACATAGAGAATCCTAAAAATGCCACCAGAAAACTACTATATCTAATCAATGAATTTGGTAAAGTTGCAGGATACAAAATTAATGCACAGAAATATATTACATTCCTATACACTAATGATAAAAAATCTGAAAGAGAAATTAAGGAAACACTCCCATTTACCATTGCAACAAAAAGAATAAAATACCTAGGAATAAACCTACCTAGGGAGAAAAAAAGACCTGTACCCAGAAAACTATAAGACACTATTGAAAGAAATAAAAGATGATACCAACAGATGGAGAGATATACCATGTTCTTGGATTGGAAGATCAATATTGTGAAAATTACAATACTACCCAAAGCAATCTACAGATTCAATATAATCCCTATCAAATTACCAATAGCATATTTTACAGAACTAGAAGAAAGAATCTTAAAATTTGTATGGAGACACAAAAGACCCGAAGAGCTAAAGCATTCATGAGGGAAAAAATTGGAGCTGGAGGAATCAGACTTCCTGACTTCAGATTATACTACAAAGCTACAGTAATCAAGACAATATGGTACTGGCACAAAAACAGAAATATAGATCAGTGGAACAGGATAGAAAGCCCAGAGTTAAACCCACACACCTATAGTCAACTAAACTATGACAAAGGAAGTAAGCATATACAATGGAGAAAAGACAGTCTCTTCAATAAGTGGTGCTGGGAAAACTGGACAGCTTCATGTAAAAGAATGAAATTAGAACACTCCTCAACACCATACACAAAAATAAACTCAAAATGGATTAGAGACCTAAATGTAAGACTGGACACTATAAAACCCTTAGAGAAAAACATAGGAAGAACACTCTGACATAAATAACAGCAAAATCTTTTTTGACCACCTCCTAGAGAAATGGAAATAAAAATAAAAATAAAAATAAACAAATGGGACCTAATGAAACTTAAAACTTTTGCAAAGCAAAGGAAACTACAAACAAGACAAAAAGCCAACCCTCAGGATGGGAGAAGATATTTGCAAATGAATCAACTGACAAAGGATTAATGTCCAAAATATATAAACAGCTCATGCAGCTCAATATTAAAAAAACAAACAACCCAATCCAAAAATTGGCAGAAGACCTAAATAGACACTTCTCCAAAGAGGGCATACAGATGGCCAAGAAGCACATGAAAAGTTGCTCAACATCACTAATTGTTAGAGAAATGCAAATCAAAACTACAATGAGGTATCACCTCACACCAGTTAGAATGAGCATCATCAGAAAATCTACAAACAACAAGTGCTGGAGAGGGTGTGGAGAAAAGGGAATCCTCTTTCACTGTTAGTGGGAATGTAAATTGATACAGGCACTATGGAGAGGAGTATGAAGTTTCTTTTAAAAGTAAAAGTAGAATTACCATATGACCCAGCAATCCCACTACTGGGCTTATACCCAGAGAAAACCATAATTCAAAAAGACACATGCCCCCCAATGTTGATTGTCACACTATTTACAATAGCCAGGTCATGGAAGCAACCTAAATGCCCATCGACAGACCAGTGGATAAAGAAGATGTGGTACTTATACAATGGAATATTACTCAGACATAAAAAGGAATGAAACTGGGTCATTTGCAGAGATGTGGATGAATCTAGAGACTGTCATGCAAAGTGAAGTAAGTCAGAAAGAGAAAAACAAATATCATATGTTAACACATATATATGGAACCTAGAAAAATGGTACAGATGAACCGGTTTGCAGGGCAAAAATTGAGACACAGATGTAGAGAACAAAGCTATGGCCACCAAGGTGGGAAAACAGTGGTGGGTGTGGGTAGCGGTGTGATGAATTTGGAGATTGGGATTGATATGTATACACTGATGAGTATAAAATGGATGACTAATAAGAACCTGCTGTATAAAAAGATAAATAAAATTCATAAATTCAAAAACAAAAAACAAAAAACAATACATAAATAAAACTATAAAGTACTAGAAGTAAACTAATTAAATTCCTTCATAATCTGAATGTGAAATAAATATGTTTAATACATTTTGCCATTAAAATAAATTGGATTAATTCAATTATATTACAAAAAATGCTAACTTTACATAATAAAATAAGGAAGTCATAAGACATATCAAGAGAAAAATGACTACTTGTAAAAATATAATGGATAAAGAGCTCATCTCAACAATATCTAATACATTTTAAGTCAATGGAAAGTAAACACAAATTCAAAAAGTTTGAAAATGATAGAAACATAATATGAAACTAAATATAAAAATTGTTTAATATAGCAATTGTGCAATTTTAATCTGCAATGAAACATCATTTTTCACCTATTTCAGAATTACCAAATTTCAAATTTTGATAGAATTCTGTTTTTGAAATTACATCAAATAGCCACTCATATATTTCTGATGGAAATAAAAATGGTACAATTCCTATGGCTGAGAACATGACAGTAACCATAAAAATTAATACAGCAAGCTCATTTCTAGAAACTTTGTTGAAGTTACACCTGCAGCAACATGAAAAAATCACAGTTATCAACTGTAGTATCATGTATAATGTCCAACTATTGGAAATAGTCTTAATGCTTACATATAAAAATTAGAACAATAACCAAGGTACATTCATACAATTTAGTGCAATGCAGTGATTTTCACGAATGGTTCAACATCTGCAAATCAATCAATGTGATATATCACATTAAAAAAATGAAGGATAAAAATCACATGATCATCTTAATAGATGCAGAAAAAAACATTTGACAAAATTCAACATTCATTTATAATAAAAACTCTCAAAAAAGTGGGTATCCAGGGAACAAAGCTCAACATAATAAAGCCCATGTATGATAAACCCACAGCTAACATACTCAAAGGTGAAAAGATGAAAGCTTTTTCTCTAAGATCAGGAAGAAGACAAGGGTGCCCACTCCCACCACTTTTATTCTACATAGTATTGGAAATCTCAGCAACAAAAATTTGTTTAGAAAAAGAAAAAAAAAAGTCATCCAAATCAGAAAGAAGTAAAACTGTCACTATTTGCAGATGACATATTACTAAAAGTAGAAAACCCTAAAGACTCCACCAGAAAAACTGTTAGAACTAATAACTGAATTCAGTAAAATTGCAGGATACAAAGCCAATATACAGAAACTCATGGCATTTCTATATACTAATAAATAAATATCAGAAAGAGAAATTAAAAAAAACAATCCCTTTTATAATTCCAAAAAGAAGGATAAAACCTAGGAATATGTTTAACTGGGGAGGTGAAAGACCTGTGTACTGAAAACTATAAGATATTGATTAAAGAAATTGAAAAAGACAGAAATAAATAGAAAAATATTCTGTGCTCATTAAGTGAAAGAATTAATGTTATAAAAATATCCATACTACCCAAAGCCATCTACAGATACATGCAATTCCTATCAAAATTCCAATGCCATATTTCACAAAACTGGAACAAATTCTAAAATTTTTATGGAATGACAAAAAATTCTGAATAGCCAAAATAATCTTGAGAAAGAACAAACTGGAGGTATCACATTCCCTGATTTCAAACTACAAACTATAATACAAACCTATAGTAAAAATACTATAGTAAAACCTATAGTAAAAAGACTATGGTCCTGGCACACAGAACAATATAACAGATGTGAGAGCCCTAAATAAATCCATACATATATGTTAAATTAATGTATGACAAAGCAGCAAGGAACATACAATAGGGAAATGATAGTCTCTTTACATGGTGTTGAGAAAACTGGACAGCCACATTCAAAAAAATGAAACTATACCACTATCTTACACCATACACAAACATTAACTCAAAATGGATTAATGACTTAAATGTAAGACCAGAAACCATAAAATTCCTAGAAGAAAACATTGGTGATAACCTCACTGACATCAGTCTTAGCAATGCATTTGTGGATCTGACGCCAAAGGCACGAAAAAAAGCAAAATAAACAAATAGGGCTAGTGCATGAAGCTGAAAAGCTTTTTGTACAGCAATGGATAGCACGAATAAAATAAAAAGGAAACCTACTGAATGGGAGAAGATATTTGCCAACAATATGTCTGATAATGGGTTAATATCCCAAATATATAAAAACTCAATACAACTCAGTATCAAAAAAATAAACAACTGGATTAAAAATGTGCAGAGGATCTGAATAGGTATTTTTCCAAAGAAGACATACAGATATCCAAAAGACACATGAAAATATGTTCAACATCACTTATCACCAGGGAAATGCAAATCAACAGTACAACGAGGTATTACTTCACACTTGTCAGAATGGCTATCATTAGAAAGAGAAGAGGGAGTTCCGTGGTGGTCCAGTGGCTAAGACTTCATGCTCCAATGCAGGGGTCCAGGTTTGACCCCGGTCAGGGAACTAGATCCCACACGCCGCAACTAAGAGTTTGCATGCCACAACTAAACATCTCACATGCCGCAAATAAAAGATCCCTCATGCCACAGCAACTAAAAAAGATCCTGCATGCTGTAATTATAAGCTGGCACAGCCTAAAAAAAAAGGCAAGAAATAGCAAGGGTTGGCAAGGACGTGGAGAAAGGGAACCCTAGTACACTGTTAATGGAAATGTAAATTGGTGCAGCCACTATGGAAAACAATATGGAGATTCTTCAAAAAATTAAGAATAGAATTGTCATATGACCCACGTATTCCACTTCTGGGTATTTATACGAAGAACACAAAACATTAATTCATAATAATATATGTACCAAAATGTTCACAGCAGCATTATTCATGATAGCCAAGATATGGAAGCAACCTAAGTATCCATCTACAGTTGAATGGATAAAGATGTGAGGTAGATAGATAGATGGATAGATAGATAAAATTATATATATATATATATAATATATCTTAATCATCTATTTAAAAACTAAACATGGAATCCTGCTCTTTGTGACAACATGTGGACCTTGAAGGCATTATGCTAAGTGAAATAAGTTAGAGAAAGACAAATACCACATGATTTCACTCATATGTGGAATCTAAAAAAATGAACAAACAAAATAAAAATAAACTAACTCATAGATACAGAGCAGATTATTGGTTAGGAGAAGAGGGCTAGGGAGTGGTTGAAATGGGTGAAGGGAGTCAACAGTATGGCGATGGATAGTGTCTAGACTTGTGGTGTGATTACTTTGTAGTGTATACAAATGTTGAATTATAATCCTACACACCTGAAAATTATATAATAAACAATATTAAATGAGTTAGAAAAGTCTCTGTTAACTGTTAAAGGGTAATATCAAGAATATATTTTTAGGTAACAAAGAGAATAATGCAAAGTAGTATATGTAGTGTGCTGCCTTTTATTTTGAAGAACTACTTGAGCAAAAGTAAGCAGAGGAATGATAAACCAGAAGTTATAAAGTTGAGAATCTAAAGGCAATTGTTGACAATGAAGATGGAAAGATAATGAGGTGAAAGAGTTTCTAATTTGATATCATTATCAAGTTACATATTTTAACAAATATAAACTAATTGATGGAAAAGAAAATTTGGAAATGAATGCAAAAAGAAATAAATGAATCAAGTATGTTTCAAAATGATAGCATACAGAGCGAAGAAAACATAAATGAATACAAGTAACATTGCATGTATCATCAGTCCAAAGACCAGTAAAGAAACTTGAATATGTTTTGATCTAGACTTATTAGTTTATAGTGGTATTGAAGTAGTACTCCTGAAACTATTTTTAGCAAATGGGTAAATATATTAATATTCTCTGGAAACAAGTTTCTCATTGTGGGAGAAGAGGAATACACATATGTAATGGCAGAAGTTTAGATTGAAATCAGCAGTATCAAAATAAATTTTGATTTAATAAATAATTAAATAAAGTGAAACAAAGGTATATGCATATATACATAACTGTATATTATTGTGTATGTATATATGCAAGTATACAGATATATGCATACATATGTGATTCATTTATACATGATTAATATATACAGGCATGAAATGTCAAAATAATACAGAAGGTAACTTGAAGAGGCTGATTAAATTGGAGACTGATTAAATTGGGGACAATTTGAAATCATATGAATAATAACATTTTATTTTAAAGTTTGAATTAAAAAATCTATTAATCTGTGTTTAGACTAAAAATTTTTAAGAAAACCACAAATATACCATTGACATGCACATGTGTGTAAAACTGTAGGCTTTTTATAACAATATATTAAAAACAAATAGATTAAGCTCTATTTTATCAGTGCTCAAATTAGTATGTAATTGATCCTTGACTTCTCTCAGAAAACACATGACTTGATATGTGTAGAATCATTTCCTGTAAGTGTTCTGTGATTAAAACAGGAAAACCACATACATGCTGAAATCTCATTTTGGTAGTTTTTGTAAGAGTCGTTTCAACATAAAAACAGGAATTTTGAGAACAGCTATATTTTCACTTTTTACCTACATTGAATAATCAGTCAGTTTGCTTCCAGAAGAAATTTACAGACTGACTTTGTATGAATTTTCTCTCTCTCTCGCTCTCTAAATTTAGTTTATTTCAGTCTTGTTATGTAATCTGTTCTTATGTACCCGAGCAGGTCTGAAAGTTCAAGGAACTAGTTTTAGGATACCAAATGACTTTTTTCTTTGATATTCATTGAAATAGCTTCTGGGGGTGTGTGAAATTGCAACCTTGAGGATCATTTTTATTCAATATTGACATTCTAGAAAATTTACTTTTGTTGAGGCTTGTGGCTCCATCTGCCAGTGGACTGTTGATTCCCTGAAGGAGGGCATGGTGAGAATTGCTTCTCCTTTTCTCTTTTGATTATAAGAGTGTTTAATATTTTTTCTCACTGAATATTGAAATTTGGACATCCAGAATTCACACACTGTGATTTTTCTCAATAAAAAGTTCTTAGGGTAAAATATTCCTGTCAGTTAAGTGTTCTTAAGGCAAAAATTTCAAAGAACTTTGAAATTCTGACTAGCCTTCCTAGGGGCAAAAGTCTTTCAGAAAAAAGATCCTGTCCTCACATTTCTGGGTCAGAAGCACTGCGGTAGTATACCAGACATTAGAAGTGTAAATACAGCTATCAATCAGTTCTAGTTCTAAACTGTTGAGCCTATTTACACAGACACTAAATATTTACTAACAGTAGATCTCTACTACACTTTCTTTTTCTTTGCAGACTCTTTTTGTAATGTTAAATGCAAAAACAAACTAGGATAACATTTAAAATATATTGCAGACAACAAAATTAAACTTAGAATTATGTTTGCAGTAAAATATTTAAATACGGCAGTAAAAAAATAACATTTCAAATTAAAAGAAATATTTAGAAAAGCTACATAAAAGTTCTTTTTTGAGTGGAATTTAGAGTTATTTAAGCAAAACAAGAAGTCAATCCGGGAAGAAATGAATGTAATATGGGAAGTAAAAGAAAGTAAATTTCTTAGTGAAGTGTATGGTTACCTTAATAAGATTTATCAGAGGAAGTAGAAGAATCAGAGGAGAGAAAAAAAGAGGAGAAATTTATCCATAAAATTAAAAACTCCAGAGGATACTGACAATTGACAAGTGCCTGGGAGTGGAAAGTGAAGAAAGTAAGTGTGTGCTAAAGAAAATGTGTGCTTTCTTGTTTGATGGGTATAGATATTGAATTAAAAGTTGCTTCAGGGAAACAGGCAAAGAGACCATTGGTTTGCATTTAGGACAATGCTGGGTTAGACTTTCTATTTAATGGGTATTATTATACTACTCTGTAGGTGTAAAGTTTAACATGTATCAATAAGTTTTTGAGCACTGAAGATACAAATAATTTCTTTCTGGTAGAACAGATATCACAAAAGATTATGGTTTATGGTCTTTTTAAACTATGTTCTATAAATCAGAATTTCATTTAATAATTAAACTTTCAAAAAGTGATGGCTGATGTTTCACTTTGCTCCTCAGTATTGTGCAAAATTTCTCCTTTGACCAATTCTGATCTAGATGCATATAGGAAAGAAGATTCTGTGGAATATCTTTCTAACCTATGTAAGTTAATATCATCATTTAACTTCATATTATTCTCAAAAAAATAGCTCCACATTTTTTTTCCATTTTCAATATAAATGTAGCTTGTTCATTTTTATCTAGGATTGCACTTTCTGGAGTATCCATAATTAATATTTAACTATAGAGTCATGTTACCATTTATTAATTTAAAACATTTTTTAACAAATGCCCTGTGCACTTTGAAGTGATTTATATTAAAATATAGACAATATTGGCTTTATTCAGCTAAATTCTGTAGCTTAAAATAATTACCTCGTCATTTAACTAGGTAGGTTGTGAATGAACAGTATGCTTTGTGCATCAAACACAACAATCAGTTAATTATAACATTTCTAAATAAAATGTTATTCAACATCATTATTCATTAAGGAAATGTAAATTAAGCCACAAGATACTAATTCATACCCACTAGCATGGCTATTGGGGACTTCTCTGGTGACACGACGGTTAAGAATCCACCTGCCAATGCGGGGAACACGGATTCGATCCCTGGTCCAGGAAGATACCACATGCCGCAGAGCAACTAAGACCATGCGCCACAACTACTGAAGCCCGGGCACTCTAGGGCCCGTGCTCCACAACAAGAGAAGCCACTGCAACGAGAAGCCCACACACAGCAATGAAGACCCAACGTGGCCAAAAATAATTAATTAATTCATTAAAAAACAAACCCCCAAAATTCAAAAAGATAAGCAATAACACATGTTGGCAAGGATGTGGAGAAACCATAATCCTTATTCATTGATAATAGGAGTATAAAATGTTGTGACCAGTATGGAAAATAGTTTAGCAGTTTCTCCAAAAGCTAAAAATAAAACTAGTATGGATCCAATAACTCCATTCTTAGGTATCTGTCAAAGACAAATAGAAACATTTGTCTACAAAAAGACTTGTATGTTTATAGAAGTCTTAATATTCATAATAGGGAAAAGGAGTAAACAACTTAATGTCTATCAGCTGCTTTATGGTTAAGCAATATGGTATTCCACTGCATGGAACACTATTAAAAGAAAAGTACTGACATATACTGCGTCATGGATGAACCTCAAAACACATGATGCCAAGTAAAAGAAGTTGGATGCGTGATCATATATTCTGTGAATCCGTTTATAGGAAATCTCCACAAAACGCAAGAAAGAGACAGAAAGTAGATTAGAGGTTGCATGAATGTGTGATGAAAGCAAGAATTGACTGTAAATAAATAAGATGAATGAAAATATGCTTAAACTAACTTATACGGTGCAATCACTCAGGAAAGTAAGTAAAAATTCTTAATTGTCCACAAGAAATATTTAATGGTATGATATTTAAAATATACCTCAATAAAGTTGTTTAAAAATAATTAAAAGATTATGAATATTTTCATAATATTCATATTCTAGAATATTTTCATGTTGTGTCTCATTTTCTTCTTAAGAGCAGCTGCCTCAAGATGGAAATGTTAAAGTTTTGAAGAAAAATAAAACTATATTTCTATAATCAACACTCATTATTACACCTAAGTAATTTGCTACATTATTTACAGATTAATAAGAAAACACCACGGCATCACACTTAAATGAAGACAAAGCAAAACAAAAGCCTTCCAACAATACTACAATATTAATATTGAAAATTGTTGAATTTTATTGTGTATAAATTTTATATATATATATATATATTTTTTTTTTTTTTTTCCAGTACGCAGGCCTCTCACTGTTGTGGCCTCTCCCACTGCGGAGCACAGGCTCCAGACGCGCAGGCTCAGCGGCCATGGCTCACGGGCCCAGCTACTCTGCAATATGTGGGATCTTCCCGGACCGGGGCACGAACCCGTGTTCCCTGCATTGGCAGGCAGACTCTCAACCACTGCGGCACCAGAGAAGCCCTAAATTATATCTTTATAAAGATGGTATAAAATGCCAAAAAAAAAAAAAATCATCTAACACAGAAGTCCCCAACCTTTTTGGCACCAGAGACTGGTTTCGTGGAAGAAAATTTTTCCACGGATGGGTGTGTGTGGGGGTGGGGAATGGTTCAGGCGGTAATGCAAGCAATGGGGAGCGATGGGGAGCGGAAGATGAAGCTTTGTTCACTTGCTCACCGCTCACCTCCTGTTGTGTGGCCCCGCTCCTAATAGGCCACGGACTGGTACCTGTCTGTGGCCTGGGGGTTGGGGACTCCTGATCTAACAGATATATACTAACAGATTATACAAGAAACTTCCAAATATCAACAAGAACAAAAGCATGTAACTCAAAAGAAAATAGGCAAAAATTATGAAGAGACAGGCCACAGACAGAAAACTCTGAATAGTTAACAAGTATGTGGAGATATACTAAATATGGCTAAATACCCAAGAAATACATTTTAAAACAACTGTAAGTTTAAAGTTTATATGGATCAGATTGCCCAAATTAAACAAAATGTATTATATGATCATGTGAAATGTTAACAAGAAAAAAGGAAAAGGGAGGAGCCTTCATTATCTGAGGACAGTATGTATAAGCTGGAGCAGTCCCTATATAAAGTAATTACAAATAACTTAGATAAATCATGAATGTATGTAACAGGTGTATCACTAGTCATAAGCATGAATGTTAATCTCTATATTGTTTTGTGTTTACAAAGAACTGAAGCTACCTTGAAGACTATCACAGGGGAGTGGAAAAACATAAAATATTGTAGTTGAACACAGGAACTATGCAGAATTTGGATGCAATAGTCTATAAACACAGATAAACATAGGTCATTGTCAAACACCTGAAAGAAAATAAGGTCTATAGCACCACAAATTCATTTATATAAGTTGAATTATCTGCACAGGTTAAATACTATATATTTATCTGAATGCTTACTTATTTGTTGAGACCCAGAGTAGGCCACCCCAAAATGTGCCTCAATGGCATATTTATTATTTTTTTAATTAAAATTACTTAAGAAATGGCCAATGAAAGAGGAACACTCTGATGCTCCTTTCTGTCTCTTTGAAAGCAGGAAATAAATCTGTCATGTGAAAGGTACACTCCCTGCATCTGGAGGTAGAAGAACACCCTTATCTCCAAAGAGGAAATTTGGAGCCAAGAAGCCTGTTTAAACAAACTTTGTGGCTTCTTTAATTTATGCCCCAAGTCCAAATTCTGTTTAGATTCTTCACCACTTGAGCAACAAAAACCTAAGTTTCTTTGTCCTGTCAATTCCTCAAAAAATTATTGTTTCTCTGTATAATAAGTATAAAAGCTGCCTGCTTTGACCACTTCTTAAATCTCATTTCCCTGTGCATGAATTAAAATTTGTTTATTTTTTTTCTTGTTCATCGGTCTTGTGTCAATTTTATTATTAGTCTAGCCACAGAAACTCAAGAGGGGTAGAGAAGTAAATTTCCCCCTTCCCAACACATTCAACAATATGTATTAAACACGTTAGTATATTGTCTGTATGATGAAGGATGGCAAATAAGAGTAACTAAGTATCATTATTAGTTTTATTATTGCTGCAGTAAAAATGTACCAAAATTTAGCAGCTTTAAACAATGCCCATTTATTATCTCATAAGTTCAGAGGGTTTGACTGGTTCTCACAAAAAGACTAGTGGGATTTGTGTAGGGTCTTGAAAGGCCGAAATCAAAATGTCTGCAGGACTGCATTCCTTACTGGAGTATCCTGCAGGGATATTTGCTTTCAGGATCATTCAGTTTGTTGGCAAAATACAGTTCTTTATAGCCGTAGGATTGAAGTCTATTTCTTTCTCAGCTGTTAGTCAGGGGCTATTCTCAGCTTCTAGAGGCTGCTGGCAGTCCCTGACTTCTTTCTTCAAAGTCGGCAATCTGTTGTGTGTTGAGTTTGTCTCATGCTTTTCCCTTTCTGCTGCACTTCTCCTCTGCTTTCCTCACTCACTGCACCTCTCTGACTCCAGTGGGAGAAATGTCTCTGCTTTCAAGGGATCAAGGGATTAGATTGGATCCACTTTGATAATTCAAGATAATCTTTCTATTTTAAGGTCCTTCACCTTAATTTCATCTGCAAAGTCCCTTTACAGCATAATCAGACTACTGTTTTTTTTGAAAAACCAGGGGACAAGAATCTTGGGTACATCTTTAGAATTCTGCCTATAACAGTAAATGATAAAATAAATAAATTGGAGAGAAGCTGCTTGCAGGAACCAGTGTTGAGAGTGTATTGTGGTTTCAATATTAAATGAAACAAACTAACACTCTTCACATTTTATCTGGATATTGTAAGATTGTAATTTTAAGGTTATTTTTAAAAGTAAAATATATTTTAGTGTATACATTTTAATGCAATTAGGAAAATATGGAAAAATACAAGAATAGAATGTAAAATCTATCATCCCATTACTCAGAGATAATAGGGTTAACACACTGGCCTATCTCTTTCTTTTATGGTTTCCCTGTTTCCTGTTTGCTCTTTATCTGTAAACTAACTCTCTTTCTCTCTCAACTCTTTCTCTCTCTCTCTCTCTCTCTCTATCTATCATCTATCATTTATCTAACTATCTGAAACATACATAATTTGATAACTGGGATTTTCAGTGTATTGAAAACACTTATTTTGGCATTAGCTATTTCTTGAAGTTATCTTTTTTAGGAAGTACACAGCAGTTCATTGAATAACTAGATCTTATGTTTTAAGGTTAAGCACTCATTTATGAGTTTTTGTTACCCAGTCTTTACTGGCGATTGCAATAGTTCAATTGAAAAAATTGGAATATAAATGGTAGATCTGGGGACTTCCCTGGTGGTCTAGAGGTTAAGACTTCACGCGTCCACTGCAGGGGTCTCGGGTTCAATCCCTGGTCAGGGAACTAAGATCCCACATGCCACGTGGCGTGGCCAAAAAAAATAATAATAATTTGATGAGGTGCCACCTCCAGTCACAGCCTTCTACTATAGGAAGAATGCTTCCTTCCTCTCTATTTATCTTATTATTTATCTTATTATTGGAATAGACTCTTAGCTTCATAAATTTTCTATAAACTTACAAGTCATTATGGCCCTCAATTATTTTGGCGCTCAAGTTTTCCCAAAATTGAACATGGTGATCACCTCCAAACTGGCTACTGCAATATGTTTTTAATGAGATATTTCAATTATTTTGTTGAAACTAAGTTGATACACAAATGTGATGATGGCAATGCCTGAGAAAATGCCATGATTTTGTTTTTTGTTTTGTTTTTCATTGTTTCTGAAAATCCTTCATGGCAAGACTTTCATACATATTAAAATTAAAAAATACCCTCTAGAAATATTTTAATTTTACTCTCCACAAACAACCCTGTATGTTTCCTCCATGATTGATCATAAAGGTAAAATAGTATTCCTTCAATCTGCAATTATTTATTTATATGAGTAAATATTTTATATGTTCAGAATCCTTTTGGAATAGTTGCATGTAGGCTTTTTCATAATTTCTGTGCTTTCTGTTATTTATATGGAAGACTTGTTAGCTATTCAGCCAAGTAGTACCTTAAATCTTCTGATAGATGTAAAGCTTTTCTAAATTTATAAATCAAATTAATGACAAACAAATGATTTTTGGTTTTGACTGGGGTTTTCAAAGTTTTGCAATCCTACCTGTTCCCCATGATATCAAAACTTAGTAACAGTCTCAAAATGCATGCAGACTTTATGTTAGCTTCGTCTTCCACTCTTTGGACATATTATGATATACAAATTTACTATTTGTCAAATAAAAATAAGTCAATTTAATATCCAACCCATAGGTTTTAATACTTTAATGAAATAGTAATCAAGATGAAGTACTATAATGCTAAAACACTGGAATCCATCAGATCTGAGCAGATTGCTAACATATTATTCACTCTTAGAAACAAATTGTCCTCCCTAGGCTGTAATTACCTTATCTAAAAAATAAATGATATTGTGATAAACTGTATGGAAAACAATATTTAAAAAAAGAATGTATATATATATATATATGAAACTGAATCACTTTGTTGTACATTAGAAATTAACACAACATTGAAACTCAACTATACTTCAATTACAAAAATTGATAAATGGCAAGAAAAAGGTAATTGATTTTCCAATTGCTTGAGTTACATATTAATTAAAATTATGTCAGTGCCTAGTGCATAATGGAAATGAAATAATTTCTTCTTGTATATATGTAAAGTAATAAAATAAAATACAATATACACTTGGTCTGAACCTGAGGCCATGGTTTTGTATATAGAACAGTAATTAGTCATCTTTAAATTAAATTTAGCCTAATTATATTAGTTTTGGGAAAATTTTTATAAATAAAGTGTGTATTTGCTGAAGGATATTTCCTACCTGTCTTGAGTCCTTAACAATATTTTTCCAATATTTATATAACATTTTTAATTATGTTTTAAAACAATATACACCATAACATTGAGAAGTTGATAAGCCATTTCTTGAAATTACAATATGGAATTATTATATTGATAAATTGCCAGAAATGCATTTACATTGTTATATGCTCTGTTTATATTTATATATTAGAAACTCTTTCAATATAAACCTTTTTCAACATTAATTTTCTTATAATAGTCCTTCTGGAACAGAATATTTTAATATTATAAAATTGCTATTTTACATAAGGGTGTCCTACTGATAAAGCCATAATTCTAGGTTATAGATTCCCATCTTCATGTAATTTTAAAGAAGAGAACATGCTGTGATAAACTTCATTAATTTGTTCCTTTGAGGTCATTTATGTTTGCAGTTTATACAATGAGGGTTATCTTTTAAGCAGAAAATCTGATAGCTCCTCCTGTAAGCTTGACCTAATTAGAATCTGGAAGACAGTTTTTTTAAAAATGCCAAATGCTTCTTTAACCTTGACCCAGACAGTGGCCCATTATTTTAAGTCGACTGTTAAAACAAATAGTGTTAATTCCATGTTGTGACAGGGCTTTTATGCTGCATAAGTGAAAATGAAGAATACATTAGTACAAATCTTCAGTAAAAAGCAAAACTATAAATTTGGTAGTAAATAACTTACTTTATGAATTATGTTATGAAATATAGCTATTACAAATAAACATCAATCTGTGAATTGTGGGAGATTAGATTACTTTTCTTATATAGTAATTGGTGAGATTAATGAACAAATACCTATAAAGCATATATAATAGTAAGAGTGTACCCAAAATTATTTACTTGTATAAATATTAATTTTTATATTTATGTCAGTGAATTATGGGAATAATGAGGAGTGATTGTTACTTTGTCTGCCTTATAGGTACTAAGGTTGGTATATTTATAATGTGATATATTCATTCACAATAACCCTGTAGAACAATTGTAAAAATTTATGCACCCAACATAGGAGAACCTCAATACATAAGGCAAATACTAACAGCCATAAGAAGGGAAATTGACAGTAACACATTCATAGTAGGGGACTTTAACAGCCCACTTTCACCAATGGACAGATCATCCAAAATGAAAATAAAGAAGGAAACACAAGCTTTAAATTATACATTAAACAAGATGGACTTAGTTGATATAGGACATTCCATCCAAAAACAACAGAATACACATTTTTCTCAAGTGCTCATGGAACATTCTCCAGGATAGATCATATCTTGGGTCACAAATCAAGCCTTGGTAAATTTAAGAAAATTGAAATTGTATCAAGTATCTTTTCCGACCACAACACTATAAGACTAGATATCAATTACGGGAAAAGATCTGTAAAAAATACAAACACATGGAGGCTAAACAATACACTACTTAATAACAAAGTGATCACTGATGAAATCAAAGAGGAAATTAAAAAAAATCTAAAAACAAATGACAATGGAGACACGACAACCCAAAACCTATGGGATGCAGCAAAAGCAGTTCTAAGAGGGAAGTTTATAGCAATACAAGCCCACCTTAAGAAACAGGAAACATCTTGAATAAACAACCTAACCTTGCACCTCAAGCAATTAGAGAAAGAAGAACAAAAAACACTCCAAAGTTAGCAGAAGGAAAGGAATCATAAAAATCAGATCAGAAATAAATGAAAAAGAAATGAAGGAAATGATAGCAAAGATCAATAAAACTAAAAGCTGGTTCTTTGAGAAGATAAACAAAATAGATAAACCATTAGCCACACTCATCAAGAAAAAAAGGGAGAAGACTCAAATCAATAGAATTAGAAATGAAAAAGGAGAAATAACAACTGACACTGCAGAAATACAAAAGATCATGAGAGATTACTACAAGCAACTCTATGCCAATAAAATGGACAACCTGGAAGAAACGGACAAATTCTTAGAAATGCACAACCTGCCAAGACTAAATCAGGAAGAAATAGAAAATATGAACAGACCAATCACAAGCACTGAAATTGAAACTGTGATTAAAAATCTTCCAACAAACAAAAGCCCAGGACCAGACGGCTTCACAGGCGAATCCTATCAAACATTTACAGAAGAGCTAACACCTATCCTTCTCAAACTCTTCCAAAATATAGAAGAGGGAGGAACAGTCCCAAATTCATTCTACGAGGTCACCATTACCTTGATACAAAACCAGACAAGGATGTCACAAAGAAAGAAAACTAGACGCCAATATCACTGATGAACATAGATGCAAAAATCCTCAACAAAATACTAGCAAACAGAATCCAACAACACATAAAAAGGTTCATACACCATGATCAAGTGGGGTTTATTCCAGGAATGCAAGGATTCTTCAATATACACAAATCAATCAATGTGATACACCATATTAACAAATTGAAGGAGAAAAACCATATGATCATCTCAACAGATGCAGAGAAAGCTTTTGACAAAATTCAACACCCATTTATGATAAAAACCCTGTAGAAAGTAGGCACAGAGTGAACTTTCCTCAACCTAATAAAGGCCATATATGACAAACCCACAGCCAACATCATCCTCAATGGTGAAAAACTGAAAGCATTTCCGCTAAGATCAGGGACAAGACAAGGTTGCCCACTCTTACCACTATTATTCAACATAGTTTTGGAAGTTTTAGCTACAGCAATCAGAGAAGAAAAGGAAATAAAAGGAATCCACATCAGAAAAGAAGAAGTAAAGCTGTCACTGTTTGCAGATGACATGACACTATACATAGAGAATCCTAAAGATGCTACCAGAAAAATACTAGAGCTAATCAATGAATTTGGTAAAGTTGCAGGATACAAAATTAATGCACAGAAATCACTGGCATTCCTATACACTAATGATGAAAAATCTGAAAGTGAAATCAAGAAAACACTCCCATTTACCACTGACACAACAAGGATAAAATATCTAGGAATAAACCTACCTAAGGAGACAAAAGACCTGTATGCAGAAAATTATAAGACACTGATGAAAGAAAGTAAAGATGATACAAATAGATGGAGAGATATTCCATGTTCTTGGATTGGAAGAATCAACATTTTGAAAATGACTCTACTACCCAATGCAATCTACAGATTCAATGCAATCCCTATCAAACTACCACTGGCATTATTCGCAGAACTAGAACAAAAAATTTCATAATTTGTATGGAAACACAAAAGACCCCGAATAGAAAAAGCAATCTTGAGAATGAAAAACGGAGGTGGGGGAATCAGGCTCCCTGACTTCAGCCACTACTACAAAGCTACAGTAATTAAGACAATATGATACTGGCACAAAAACAGAAAGATAGATCAAAGGAACAGGATAGAAAACCCAGAGATAAACGCACACACATATTGTCACCTTATCTTTGATAAAGGAGGCAGGAATGTACAGTGAAGAAAGTACAGCCTCTTCAATAAATGGTTCTGGGAAAACTGGACAGCTACATGAAAAAGTATGAGATTAGATCTCTCCCTAACACCATACACAAAAATAAGCTCAAAATGGATTAAAGACCTAAATGTAAGGCAAGAAACTATCAAACTCTTAGAGGAAAACATAGGCAGAACACTCTATGACATAAACCACAGCAAGATCCTTTTTGACCCACCTCCTAGAGAAATGAAAATAAAATCAAAAATAAACAAATGGGACCTAATGAAACTTCAAAGCTTTTGCACAGCAAAGGAAACCATAAACAAGACCAAAAGACAACCCTCAGAATGGGAGAAAATATTTGCAAATGAAGTAACTGACAGAGGATTAATTTCCAAAATTTACAAGCAGCTCATACAGCTCAATAAGAAAAAAACAAACAACCCAATCCAAAAATGGTCAGAAGACCTAAATAGACATTTCTCCAAAGAACATATACAGACTGCCAACAAACACATGAGAGAATGCTCAACATCATTAATCATTAGAGAAATGCAAATCAAAACTACAATGAGATATTGTCTCACACCAGTCAGAATGGCCATCATCAAAAAATCTAGAAACAATAAACGCTGCAGGGTGTGGAGAAAAGGGAACACTCTTGCACTGCTGGTGGGAATATGAATTGGTACAGCCACTATGGAGAACAGTATGGAGGTTCCTTAAAAAATTACAAATAGAACTACGATATGACCCAGCAATCCCACTACTGGGCATATACCCTGAGAAAACCAAAATTCAAAAAAAGTCATGTACCAAAATGTTCATTGCAGCTCTATTTACAATAGCCCAGAGATGGAAACAACCTAAGTGCCCATCATCGGATGAATGGATAAAGAAGATGTGGCACATATATACAATGGAATATTGCTCAGCCATAAAAAGAAACAAAATTGAGTAATTTGTAATGAGGTGGATAGACCTGGAGTCTGTCATACAGAGTGAAGTGAGTCAGAAAGAGAAAGACAAATACTGTATGCTAACACATATATATGGAATTTAAGAAAAAAAATGTCATGAAGAACCTAGGTGTAAGACAGGGATAACGACACAGACCTACTGGAGAACGGACTTGAGGATATGGGGAGGGGGAAGTGTGAGCTGTGACAGGGCGAGAGAGAGGCATGGACATATATACACTAACAAATGTAAGGTAGATAGCTAGTGGGAAGCAGCCACATGGCAGAGGGATATGGGCTCGGTGCTTTGTGACTGCCTGGAGGGGTGGGATAGGGAGGGGGGAGGGAGGGAGATGCAAGAGGGAAGAGATATGGGAACATATATATATATATATATATATGTATAACTGATTCACTTTGTTATAAAGCAGAAACTAATACACCATTGTAAAGCAATTATACCCCAATAAAGATGTTAAAAAAAAACTAAATAATAATAAAGATATGACATATAAAAGATAATAAATAAATAAATAAAGACAATAAATGCTGCTAAAGCAAGTCTTCAAGGAAAATTCATAACAAAAGTACATTGACTAGAAAACATAAAGTTGAATATTAATAACCAAAGGGTTTTATCTCAAAAACCTAGAAAAATTACAGGAAATCATATGTAATAAATACAGAAAACAAGAAACCACAAAGAGAAGAACAAATGTGATATCTGTATCTGTATCTCTATCTGTATTTCTATCTCTATCCATCTATCTATATATTAGAGATAATAAGCAAGTTAAAATCAGATATTTGAATATGCCAATAAAATTGATAAGCTTTTATCAAGACAGATTAAGAAAAAAAGGGTAAGTGGGAATAAATGACCAGTCTCAGGAATTAGAAAGTAACATTGTAACAGATCTACAGACCTAAATAGCACAATAGCGGCTACTATGAAAAATTTTATGCCCCAAACAGTGACAGTTTAGGTAAAATGGATAAATTCTTTAAGACTGATTGAAGATGAAAAGGGAATCTTAATAATTCAATATATGTTAAAGAAATGGAATCTATATTTACGAAATTTACAAAAAGAAACCACAGTCAAAAATGACTTTATATATATGGGAAAATTAGCACTGAGATTACACAAACATTTCGGGAGAAAAGAAATAGAAATATAGATATTTCTCAACTATTTTTATGAGACTAAATTTTTCTTTATATACAACCCATACAAGGACATTACAAGAAAGATGAATCACAAATATATATATATATAGATAGATAGTAGAGGATTCACATTTTATAGGTAACTTCTAAAAGAGTATGAAGTTGTATCACACAAATTGGTGAAGTAGGAAGCTCTAGGGGTCTGTCATTCCACAAAAACAAGTAAACTGAAAAAATGAAAAACAAAAACCTACCAGAATCAACAATTTCAGGACTAATAAACCTGACCTGGCACTTATAAAACCAGGGGAGAGCTTGATGAAGGAAAATCTGCTTTTCTTGGATAGGATAACAACATGAATATAGCAGCTACCATTCTCCATTTCTCAGTCCTATCATGGCAACAGGAATAGCCACCTGGAGTACCTGACTGGTGCCAGTGTGGTCAGTGGGGACTTTATCCTGTAAAAGTTTGGTGTCAGGCATCTGGTTACACTGACAAATTCTTGATGGACGTGAGGGAAAGAAGGAGATTTTACCCTCTGGAGTTGCAGTTGCTTCCCTCTCTTGCATCTATTAATATATTTAAAGATTGGTTAAGATTTAAGATTTGGATGGCATTTATGTTTGAGCCAGATATGCATGATAATCTTTGTCAGGTAATTGGTTGACTCAAAGACAAAAGAAGAAAAAAAATCAGTGGCCACACATAACAAGGAATAAATATGGTGGTGGTTAATTTTATGTGTCAACTGGACTGGTCTAAGGGATGCCCAGATGGCTGATAAAACATTGTTTCTGAGTGTGTCTGTTAAGTATTTCCAGAAGAGATTAGCATTTGAATCAGCAAACCAAGTAAAGAAGATCCACTCACTAATGTGGTCAGTCATTACCCAAT
This sequence comes from Globicephala melas, assembly GCF_963455315.2. NCBI lineage: Eukaryota > Metazoa > Chordata > Mammalia > Artiodactyla > Delphinidae > Globicephala > Globicephala melas. The sequence goes on along the minus strand of NC_083317.1, from coordinate 21,251,086 downwards.
CCATTAAGGACACAAAAAGAACAAAAAGGGAAGAAGGGTAAATTTGCTCTCTCTGTTTAAGATGGAACTTTCATCTCCTCTTGCCCTTGGACATTAGTGCTCTTGTTTTTGGGTTGGCAGACTCAGACCAGGACATATACCATTAAGCATTCCAGTTGGACTACAACTGTACAACTGGGCCTCCAACTTGCAGACAGCAGATTGAGGGATTTCTCAGCCTAAATAATTGTGTGAGCCAATCCTTCATAATAAATCTCTTTCTATATATCTATATCTGTATCTATATCTATATAGCTATAGCTATAGCTACAGTTCGATAGATATCTTATTAGATCTGTTTCTCTGAAGAACTTTGGCTAATATGCACAGTTTGCAAAATTAACTTGGAAAAGTCACAGGGGAGGGTGGTAGCACTCAGAGCAAAGAGTAGTAAGCCCTGATGAGTAAGAACAACTGATGCGCAGTTACTCATTATAATATTCAGAATGTCCAGTTGTCAACAACAAAAAAAGTTAGAAAAAAAAAAAAAAGAGGGAAGTATAGCCCATTTACAGGGACAATAATTTGGTGGAAACCATCCTTGAGGAAACCCAAATGTTAGTATTCCTAGTCAAAAGCATTAAATCAACTGTCCTAAACATGCTCAATGAGCCAAAGGAATTATTGACAAAGAGCCAAAATTGAAAAAATCATGTATGAACCAAATAAAAATGTCAATAATGAAATAGACATTTTAAAAAGGATCACAATATTCAGAGTATGGAAACAATCTAAGTTTCCATCAATGGATGAATGGATTAAAAAATGTGTATTATATATACATACATACATACAAACAGTAAAATATGATTGTCTTAAAAGAGAAGGAAATTCTGTCATTTACAACATAGATGAAACTGGAGTGCATTATGGTAAGTGAAAAAGCCTCCACACACACAAAAAATCCTGCAAGTTATCACTTAAATGTGGAATTCAAAAACAAGGCAAACTCATAGAAACAGAGAGTAGAAAAGTGGCTGCCAGGGGCTGGCAGGGGAGGAAATAGAAAGAGTTGGTAAAAGGGTACAAATTTTCAGTTATAATATGAAAAAGGTCTGAGGATACAAGGTATAACATGGTGACTGTAATTGATAATGCTGTATTTTATAATTCTAATATAATGCTAAGAATGTAGAACTTAAATGTTTTCACCAAATAAATAAATAAATAAATATATGATGTGACAAGTCGTAATCTTGATTTGGGAAATAAGAGTTTCCAGTCAAAATTATGGATTTGTAAGACGGCTGTCAAGACTTGTGCTGGAACCACAGTACTTTCATTGCCCATACTTTGCTGCTTAACTTACTGAGCTAGAGGCCAACTTCACATCACCCTTGTGATAGACAGAATAAATATTTCCACATCCTAATACACAGGAACCTTTTAATCTGTTACCTTATATGGAAAAAGTCCTTTGGAGATGTGATGAAGTTAAGGATCTTGAGATGGTAAGATTTTCCTGGATTGTCTGTGTGTGTCCAATGTAATCACAGGGTCCTCATAAAAGACCGGTGGGAGGAGAATCAGAGTCCAAGAGGAGCTGTGACAATGAAAACAGAGGCTATAGGTAAAAACATAGACATAGATCTCTCTATATTTGTGTGCGTGTGTGTGTGTATATATGTGTATATATATATATATATATATGATAGAAAAACGAGGATGAACTTTGATGATGCTATGCGGCCTTTGAAGGTGGAGTAAGGGAAGATAAGCCAAAGAAGATGGATTATCTTCTTGGCCTCTAGATGCTGGCAAGGCAAGGAAATTTATTCTCCCCTCGAACCTCCAGAAGAAATTCAGCCTGCCAATCGACTTCAGACTGCTAAAATCCAGAACTATAATATGATAATTTTGTTCTGTCTTAAGCCGCTAAATTTGTGGAATTTGTTACAGCAGCTATAGGAAATTAATACACCCCCTCACCAAATTTTAGAGTTTCAGTAGATGGTAAACAACTGGAGTAGAAATAAAGCCTGGAGCTAAGAGGGACACTGCCTGTTAACAGCCAGCTCTAAGTAGTTATTTCCAAGCCTCCTTAATGTAAGTGTCCTTGGGTCAGTGTCCTGAGAAACACAAACTCTAATTTTAGTATAAATTCCAGCACACTTTCATCTATCTTCCAGTGCAAATTTAAGAAATGTATCCTGAATATTCAGAGACTTGCAACGTTGCCAAAACTTGTTTCAAAAGACACAGACGTTCAGCCATAATCATAGAAGCCTTATTGGTTTTGAGCCGAAACAGCCTCAAAGGTTTTCTTTAGACTGTTCGTTTGGTAGTTCTGCTTCTGGGAAATAAGGTGCTTGACATTGCTGCAACATTTTCTCAAACAATCAGAGACATTTTGGCCTGGCTGAGGTACAAATTTCCCTTCCCCTTGGGAGGGAATTGCATCTTTAAAAATAACATTTCATCTTTTGCTTGTGGCAGGTCAGCACTTTTATTTCATGCATAACCTCTTTCCTCAGGTCACTGACATGCTAACACCTTAACAAGCATGTCCAAGGTCATAGTTGCATATGTGGCTATAGGGACTCTTCTCTCCTGAAATAACTTTTTCTGGGCAGTTAATTGTTTTTTGTTTTGCTTGAGGCTATTCAGAGTCTGATACCTGCACTTAAGATTTATCATTCTTGTTTGCCTTTCTAAGGGTTCTCTTAGTAGTAATAAGGATTATAATATAATCACAAGAACATAACTGGCTGCATTCACAAACTCTTACCTTCCTTTGCTGGACACCCAGTATTTGAAAACATCCTGAAGTTACCTTTCAAAAGTGGCCTTTTCACCATCTATTGGAATTCAGTAAATGGGCAGTGCTTTGTAATTCTACTCTTATCTCTGCAAACCATTTCCAACAGTGCCATAACCATCTGTCAAAATAAACTGGCTATAAACTGACTATAATTCTAAGAGTTTTACTTGGTCCATTATGCAAACCATCCCTGGCCTGAAATCTTAGTAAACCCAGATGCAGTCCCTACATTAAATGGGTGCAAATCATAGTTTACAAACTGTGGGATGTGAGATGTAGTCCTTTTTTTTTTTCCTGTTAGTCAATTGAATCTTGGCTCTAAAGCTAACCTGACTCCAAGCTGACTGTGAATTCAAACTCAGTCATCCTAGTGACTACCTCTGTTCAACCTGAGTTTGGTTACTAAATCAAAATATTACATGTACACGTTTACTTCTTCAAATTGATTCCTTCATCTCTCTAAAAGTTGGATTTTCATATTAAAGTTGTTTTACAAAATGTTAATATCTGAAGCCTGTAATAGTTCTAAACATTCTTTATTAAACTTTTCATATTTAGTTTTGTATTTTGTTGAAAATAAGACAACAGCCCCAAAATGGAGTTACTTATGCTAAACCTTGCCAACTAAATATTGCCACTCGCTAGCTGATTCTACAAGAATTAAGTCACTAGCCACCACAGTCACTGTCTTTCAACACGCCCTGAAAGGAGTTCAGGGTGGAGAACAGGAATGAGGTACTCTGTGTTCTGGGAAAAATTGGCAGAACAAACCTTTAGATAGCTAAATATTTTCCGAAGATTTTATGAGCCCAATTTCTTGCATGTTCTCAAAGCTAGAAAAGCACTAAAATTATTAACTGAGACATCAGCCCCTTGTGACCAGCAGCAACCTTCTGCCAAAATGTGTGCTTGATTGCACGTACCCCTCCTTCATTAAAATTACATATATACTAACCTACTGCCCAACCTCTTTGGAGCAGTTCTTCAGCGCTATGTGAGAGGCTGTCTCCCTGGATATAGTCCTCATTTGGCCCCAAATAAAACTAAAGTCAGAACTTGTGTTGTACATTTTTTTTTTTTCTCTTCGGTGAACAGCCACAAGTCACCAAACTGAGATTTACCTTAATTACAGTTTGAGTTCTCCCAGAAATGGACCAGTCAAACAGGAATCACCACATCAGTACTAGTTAGGTAATTTGCCTGATAGACTGCTGCCGTCCCCTAAAGGAAAGTAGCTTTACAATAACCAATCTACTTTTTTGCCTAGCAGTAGTAATTTTTTTTTTCTTCATAGCATTATATTAAAGTAAAACCATTTTCTAGAAAGAAAGAAAGAGCGAGGGAGAGAGAAAGAAAGAAAGAAAGAAAGAAAAAAAGGAAGAAAGAAAGAAAAAAAGACACAAGTGTTAGTTTTAACAATGAGGTCACGCATTCCGGGCAGCTGAGCTCTGACCACTGACCCAGTGAGTGCCCTGTTTCTGGGCCCCTGGACCTGGGGGAGTCCTGTGGCCTCCAGGACTTCACTGCTCCTTATAAAAGTCTTTTATTTTATACAGCTCCTTGGAGCTCCTTCCTATCTGCTAGATTGGATGCTTCCCAATTCGTGAATCTTTGAATAAAGCCAGTAAGATCTTTAAAATGTACTCAGTTGCATTTTGTTTTTTAACAGTTTGTTCGAGATGAGGAAAGGTTTTATGTACAGAGTATTATGTGATTTGTACATTTTGTCACTTAAGATTTTATTTGAAGTTACCTGTTTTAGATGACAAAATTAAATTTATGCACTAATAAAATTAGGCTATAGTATTATTCTTCTGTGTGTATACTGCATCAATAAAATCTCCTTCTTTCGCTCCCTATAGGGATCAAATTGACTGAAATTTAACCACTCTATCAAGCAATGCTACCCTGTGTTCATCTCTATCCTCTACTAGAAAATGTCTCCTGGACTTCTGTATCTCAGTCTCCATTTGTGGCGTATATGCATATATTTTAGGCTGATGAACAAAATTAAAACTCACATTGAGTTTAAAGTATATTTAAAAGCCAGTAATTCTTGCTCTGTCTTTTCTCTCACTTTTCCTAGTGATTCTAGTCCCCCAAATAAGTTTTTGTCTCAGGCTCAGCTTTTTGGGAACTGGGATTAAGACGCAATGGTCTGGTCTCTATTTCCCAATTCAATACATATTGCAAAAAGATTTACCATTCTATGCCATTTAGTGTTGATACCAGAATTTCATTAGTTTACTAGCCTTCATTTCGAAAATTACAAGATCTCAAGTGCTTCCACCCATTCTCCCCGACCTAAAAGTATCTCTCGAGTATCACTGAGTGTCACTTGGAGATGGTTGTGTTAGAATGTGTTTGCCCTGCTGCATCCTCAGGGTCATGGGCATGGTGCTTTTCTATGCCTGCTGTGTTGCTGCACCTTTGAAACTTTGTTAACATGGCAAATACTGTTTCTCTGATCCATGCATATATGGAAAAAATGTCCTACACCAAAAAAGGTTTTTCTAATTTCTTCCTCTATCCACTATTTTAAAGTGTTATAGGTGAGCAAGGAGTAGGTTCATACAGTAGAAAGTTCAAATAATATGGCTTTAAGAAGATTAAAGTATAGTTCTGACTTATGTTTATAAAAGACAACGAGTCCAGGGCTGTAAAGAGCTTGGATAAGTCATCCAAAGCCAAGAACTTCCTATCTCAGTGTTCTACCATCTTTATCCTTAGTAATAAGTCTGCTGTCTCACAGTTCAACTTTGCTTGACTTCCAGCCATCGGAGACAATTCTAACCAGCAGGAAAGGGATAAAGAAAGGTACATCAGTTTTAATTCTACGGTAGATATTCACTTGCCTTCAACTCTCTATGTGAATCTGCTCTTGGATTTTGTATCTTTTCTGGAAAATCTGTTGTCTAAATTTCAGAAGCTGTTTGAGAGAAGAGCAAGGTCAAGACGTTAACACCAGAATCTGAGTCTCATCTTTCTCATTCTCTATTTTACCAGAATTTTATTCCCCATTCCTGCTCTGGTGCAGGAATAAAGAGAGAGAGGGAGGAAAAAAAAAAAAGGGTGGTAGAAGGAGGGAGAGGAATGAAAAATAGAAATAAAAAATATATCTCAGCAAATATTCCTTAGGACAATCATTTTATTTTACACTGAAACCACGGATTTTTGGAAAAGCCAAGATATTGATATAATTGTTTTTTGACTCTGGTGCATGTCATCGACAAACTTACTCTCAGTGTATTTATGACATTCAGGGAAGGATGTCTCAGACATGTCAAGAGGGGGTAAGTAAGCAGTATAGAGGAAATACATTTACTTAGTTCCGACCATATATATTTCTTCATATTTGTAACCTCACTGCGTGGCACTGAGTTAATGTAAGCAAAGTTGGTCCAAGCTTATAAGCTTACTAAAATCTCCAGATAAAAGCTCAACCAGCTCTATAGGTAATAGCCCATATAAATATTTAACAGGGGTTTCATTTATTTATTTATTTTTTGCTGCTGTAAGCGGGCCTCTCACTGTTGTGGTCTCTCCTGTTGTGGAGCACAGGCTCAGGACGCACAGGCTCAGCGGTCATGGCTCACGGGCCCAGTCGCTCCGCGGCATGTGGGATCTTCCCAGACCGCGGCACGAACCCGTGTCCCCTGCGTCGGCAGGCGGACTCTCAACCACTGTGCCACCAGGGAAGCCTGGTTTCATTTATTTTTATTGTTCCATGTATGCCTGAACTCCAGCTTCCAGAAATTTCTTTTCAGTGGAAGAGCTTAGGCATTTTCAATTTTGAGAAGCTCTAACATAAATTCAAACCACAATTTTTTAAAATATATTTAATATCTTAATTAATATTCTGAAACCCAAAGATTGATCATGTTCCTTTTTTTTTTTTTTTTCCCTTAGGGTTTTAAAATGTTTTTAACATCTTTATTGGAGTATAATTGCTTTAAAATGGTGTGTTAGTTTCTGCTGTATAACAAAGTGAATCAGCTATACATAAACATATATCCCCATATCTCCTCCCTCTTGTGTTTCCCTCCCACCCTCCCTATCCCACCCCTTTAGGTGGTCACAGAGCACCAAGCTTATCTCCCTATGCTATTTGGCTGCTTTCCACTAGCTATCTTCTTTACATTTGGTAGTGTATACATGTGAATGTCACTCACTTCTTCCCAGCTTACCCTTCCCCCTCACCGTGTCCTCAAGTCCATTCTCTACGTCTGCATCTCCATTCCTGTCCTGCCCCTAAGCTTTTCAGAACCTTTTTCTTTTTTTTTGTTAAATTCCATATATATGTGTTACCATACGGTACTGGTTTTTCTCCTTCCAACCCACCTCATTATGCACCACAGACTCCAGGTCCATCTACCTCAACACGAACAACCCAATTGTGCTTCTTCCCATGGCTGAGTAATATTCCATTCTATACACGAGCCACATCTTCTTTATCCATTTATCTATCGATGGAGACTTAGGTTACTTCCATGGAAGTAAATAGAGCTGCAGTGAACATTGTGGTACATGGCTCTTTTTGAATTATGGATTCTCAGGGTATATGCCCAGGAGTAGGATTGCTGGGTCATATGGTAGTTCTATTTGTAATTTTTTAAAGAACCTCCATACTGCTCTCCATAGTGGCTGTATCAATTTACATTCCCACAAACAGTGCAAGAGTGTTCCCTTTGCTCCACACCCTCTCCAGCATTTATTGTTTGTAGATTTTTTGATGACGGCCATTCTGACTGGTGTGAGGTGATACCTCATTGTAGTTTTGATCTGCATTTATCTAATGATTAGTGATGTTCAGCATATTTTCATGTGTTTGTTGGCAATCAGTATATCTTCTTTGGAGAAACGTCTGTTTAGGTCTTCTGCCCATTTCGGATTGGGTTGTTTGTTTTTTCGATATTGAGCTCTATGAGTTGCTTGTAAATTCTGGAGATTAATCCTTTGTCAGTTGCTTCATTTGCAAATATTTTCTCCCATTCTGAGGGTTGTCTTTTCGTCTTGTCTCTGGTTTCCGTATAAACTGTGCAAAAGCTTATAAGTTTCATTAAGTACCATTTGTTTATTTTTGTTTTTATTTCGATTTCTCTAGGAGGTGGGTCAAAAAGGATCTTGATGTGATTTATGTCATAGAGTGTTCTCCATATGTTTTCCTCTAAGAGGGTTATAGTGTCTGGTCTTACATTTAGGTCTTTAATCCATTTTGAGTTTTTTTTTCTGTATGGTGTTAGGGAGTGTTCTAATTTCATTCTTTTACATGTAACTGTCCAGTTTTCCCAGCACCATTACTGAAGAGGCTGTCTTTTCTCCATTGTATATTCTTGCCTCCTTTGTCAAAGATAAGGTGACAATATGTGTACGGGTTTATCTCTGGGCTTTCTATCCTGTTCCATTGATCTATATTTCTGTTTTTGTGCCTGTACCATACTGTTTTGATTACTGTAGCTTTGTAGTAGAGTCTGAAGTCTGGGAGACTGATTCATCCAGATCTATTTTTCTTTCTCAGAATTGTTTTCGCTATTCAGGGTCTTTTGTGTTTCCATACAAATTGTGAAATTTTTTGTTCTAGTTCTGTGGAAAATGCCACTGGTAGTTTGATAGGGATTGCACTGAATCTGTAGTTTGCTTTGGATAGTATAGTCATTTTCACAATGTTGATTCTTCCAGTCCTAGAACATGGTATATCTCTCCATCTGTTTGTATCATGTTTAATTTCTTTCATCAGTGTCTTATAGTGTTCTGCATACAGGTCTTTTGTTCCCTTAGGTAGTTTTATTCCTATGTATTTTATACTTTTGTTGCAATGGTAAATGGGAGTGTTTCCTTAAATTCTCTCTCAGATTTTTCATCATTTGTGTATAGGAATACAAGAGATTTCTGTGCATTAATTTTGTATCCTGCTACTTTATCAAATTCACTGACTAACCCTAGTAGTTTTCTGGTAGAGTCTTTAGGATTCTCTATGTATAGTATCATGTCATCTGCAAACAATGACAGTTTTACCTCTTCTTTTCCAATTTGGATTCATTTTATTTCTTTTTCTTCTCTGATTGCCATGGCTAAAACTTCCAAAATTGTGTTGAATAATAGTGGTGAGAGTGGGCAACCTTGTCTTGTTCCTGATATTATTGGAACTGTTTTCAGTTTTTCACCATTGAGAAGGATGTTGGCTCTGGGTTTGTCATATATGGCCTTTATTATGTTGAGGAAAGATCCCTCTATGCCTACTTTCTGCAGGGTTTTTATTGTAAATCATTGTTGAATTTTGTCAAAAGCTTTCTCTGCACCTATTGAGATAATCATATGTATTTTCTCCTTCAATTTTTTAATATGGTGTATCACATTGATTGATTTGTGTATATTGAAGAATCCTTGCATTGCTGGGATAAACCATACTTGCTCATGGTGTATGATCCTTTTAATGTGCTGTTGTATTCTGTTTGCTAGTATTTTATTGAGGATTTTTGCATCTATATCCAGCAGTGATATTGGCCTGTAGTTTTCTTTCTTTGTGACATCTTTTTCTGGTTTTAGTATCAGGGTGATTGTGGCCTCGTAGAATGAGTTTGGGAGTGTTCCTCCCTCTGCTATATTTTGGAAGAGTTTGAGAAGGATAGGTGTTAGCTCTTCTCTAAATGTTTGATAGAGTTCACCTGTGAAGCCATCTGGTCCTGGACTTTTGTTTGTTGGAAGAGTTTTAATCACAGTCTCAATTTCAGTGCTTGTGATTGGTCTGTTTATATTTTCTATTTTTTCCTGGTTCAGTCTCAGAAGCTTGCACTTTTCTAAGAATTTGTCCATTTCTTCCACGTTGTCCATTTTATTGGCATAGACTTGCTTGTGGTCATCTCTCATGATCCTTTGTATTTCTGCAGTGTCAGTTGTTACTTCATTTTTAATTCTATTGATTTGAGTCTTCTCCCTTATTTTTTTGATGTTTGGTTAATTTTTTATCAATTTTGTTTATCTTCTCATAGAACCAGATTTTAGTATTATTAATCTTTGCTATTGTTTTCTTCATTGCTTTTTCATTTATTTCTGATCTGATCTTTATGATTTCTTTCCTTCTGTTAACTTTGGAGGTTTTTTTGTTTTTATTTCTCTAATTGCTTTAGGTGTGAGGTTAGGTTGTTTATTTGAGATGTTTCTTGTTTCTTGAGGTAGGATGGTATTGCTATAAACTTCCCTCTTAGAACTGCTTTTGTTGCATCCCATAGGTTTTGGGTTGTCCTGTTTTCATTGTCATATGTTTCTAGGTAATTTTTGAATTCCTCTTTGATTTCTTCAGTGATCTCTTGGTTATTTAGTAGTGTATTGTTTAGCCTCCATGTTTGTATTTTTTACATTATTTTTTTCTGTAATTAATATCTACTCTCATAGCGTAATGATCAGAAAAGATACTTGTTATGATTTCTATTTTCTTAAATTTACCAAGGCTTGATTTTTGACCCATGGTATGATTTCTCCTGGAAAATTTACATAAGCACTTGAGAAGAAAGTGTATTCTGTTGTTATTTGGATGGAATGTCCTATAAATATCCATTAAGTCCATCTTGTTTAATATATCATTTAAAGCTTGTGTTTCTTTATTTATATTTATTTTGGATGATCTGTCCATTGGTGAAAGTGGGCTATTAACATCACCTACTATGATTGTATTACTGTCAATTGCCCCTTTTATGGCTGTTAGCATTTGCCTTATGTGTTGTGGTGCTCCTATGTTGGGTGCATAAATATTTACAATTGTTATATATTCTTCTTAAATTGATCCCTTGATCACTATGTGGTGTCCTTCTTTGTCTCTTATAATAGTCTTTATTTTTTTTCATTATTATTATTATTTATTTGCTGTATATGGGCCTCTCACAGTTCTGGTCTCTCCCGTTGTGGAGCAGAGGCTCTCAATGCGCAGGCTCAGCAGACATGGCTCACGGGCCCAGCTGCTCCAAGGCATGTGGGATCCTCCTGGTCTGGGGCACGAACCCGAGTCCCCTGCATCGGCAGGCAGATTCTCAACAACTGTGCCACTAGGGAAGCCCGAGTCTTTATTTTAAAGTCTATTTTGTCTCATATGAGAATTATTTCTCCAGCTTTCTTTTGATTTCCATTTGCATGGAATACTTTTTTCCATCCCCTTACTTTTACTCTGTATGTGCCCCTAGGTCTGAAGTGGGTCTCTTGTAGACAGGATATATACAGGTATTGTTTTTTCTAACCATTCAGCTAGTCTATGTGTTTTGGTGGGGGCATTTAATCCATTTATGTTTAAGTTAATTATTGATATTATATTCTTATTACCATATTCTTAATTGTTTTGTGTCTGTTATTGTAGGTCTTTTCCTTCTCCTGTGTTTCCTGCCTAGAGAAGTTACTTTAGCATTTGTTGTAAAGCTGGTTTGGTGGTGCTGAATTCTCTTAGATTTTGTTTGTCTGTATTTAATTTCTCCTTCAAATCTGAATGAGATTCTTGCTGGGTAGAGTAATCCAGGTTGTAGCTTTATCCCTTTCATCACTTTAAATATTTCTTGCCACTGCCTTCTGGCTAGCAGAGTTTCTGCTGAAAGATCAGCTGTTAACCTTATGGAGATTCTCTTGTATGTTATTTGTTTTTCCCTTGCTGCTTTTAATATTTTTTTTTCTTTTTATTTAACTTTTGATAATTTGGTTAATATGTGTCTTGGCATGTTTCTCCTTGGATTTTCCTGTATGGGACTCTCTGTGTTTCCTGGACTTGATTCACTATTTCCTTTCCCATGTTAGGGAAGTTTTCAATTATAATCTCTTCAAATATTTTCCCAGTCCCTTTTTTTTCCCTTCTTCTTCTGGGACCCCTATAATTCAAATGTTGGTGTGTTTAATATTGTCCCAGTGCTCTCTGAGACTGCCCTCAATTCTTTTCATTCTTTTTTTCTTTATTCTGCTCTGTACTACTTATTTCCACATTTTATCTTCCAGGTCACTTATCCATTCTTCTGCCTCAGTTATTCTGCTCTTGATTCCTTCTAGAGAATTTTTAATTTCATTTACTGTGCTGTTCATCATTGTTTGTTTGCTCTTTAGTTCTTCTATGTCCTCGTTAAACGTTTCTTGTATTTCCTCCATTCTATTTGCAAGATTTTGGATCATCTTTACTATCATTACTCTGAATACTTTTTCAGGTAGACTGTCTATTTCCCTTCATTTGTTTGGTCTGGTGGGTTTTTACCTTGTTCCTTCATCTGCTGTGTGTTTCTCTGTCTTCTCATTTTGCTTAACTTACTGTGTTTGTGGTCTCCTTTTTGCAGGTTTGTAGTTCCTGTTGATTTTTGTGTCTGCTCCCAGTGTCTAAGGTTTGTTCAGTTGGTTGTGTAGGCTTCCTGGTGGAGGGGACTAGTATCTGTGTTCTGGTGGATGAGGCTGGATCTTGTCTTTCTTTTGGGCAGAACCGTGTCCAGTGGTGTGTTTTGGGTTGTTCGTGACCTTATTATGATTTTAGGCATCCTCTCTGCTAATGGATAGTATTGTGTTCCTGTCTTGCTAGTTGTTTGGCATAGGGTGTCCAGCACTGTAGCTTGCTGGTCCTTGAGTTTATCTGGGTCTTAGCATTGAGATGGAAATCTCTGGAAGTGTTTCTCTGTTTGATATTACACGGAGCTGGGAGGTCTCTGGACCAATGTCCTGAACTCGGCTCTCCCACCTCAGAAGCACAAGCATGACACCTGGCTGGAGCACCAATACCCTCTCAGGCACGCGGCTCAGAAGAAAAGGGAGAAAATAAGAAGAAAAGAAAGATGAAATAAAATAAAGTTATTTAAATAAAATATTATTAAAAATAAAAAAATAAAAAGTAATCATAAATAGAAAAATAAATAAATAAAAGAAAGAAAGAAGAGAGCAACCAAACCAAAAAGCAAATCCACCAATGATAACTAGGGCTACAAACTATAATAAAAAAAGAAAAAAGAAAGAAAATGGACAGACAGAACCCTAGGACAAATGGTAAAAGCAAAGCTATACTGAAAAAAGTCACACAAAGAAGCATACACATACACACTCACAAAAAGAGATAAGGGAAAAAATATATATAGATAGATAGATATTGATATATATATCTATATATATTGATATTGATATATATATATCATTGCTCCAAAAGTCTACTGCCTCAATTTGGGATGATTTGTTGTCTATTCAGGTATTCCAGAGATGCAGGGCACATCAAGTTGATTGTGGAGATTTAATCCGCTGCTCCTGAGGCTGCTGGGAGAGATTTCCCTTTCTCTTCTTTGTTCACACAGCTCCTGGGGTTCAGCTTTGGATTTGTCCCCGCCTCTGCATGTAGGTCGCCTGAGGCAGTCTGTTCCTCGCTCAGACAGGAAGGGGTTAAAGTAGCAGCTGATTAGGGCGCTCTGGCTCACTCAGGCCATGGGGAGGGAGAGGTACGGAGCGCCTGGCAAGCCTGTGGTGGCAGAGGCCGGCTTGACGTTGCACCAGCCTGAGGCACGCTGTGAGTTCTCCTGGGGAAGTTGTCCCTGGATCATGGGACCCTGACAGTGGCGGGCTGCACAGGTTCCCGGGAGGGGAGGTGTGGATAGTGACCTGTGCTTGTACACAGGCTTCTTGGTGGCTGCAGTAGCAGCCTTAGCGTTTCATGCCCGTCTCTGGGGTCTGTGCTGTGCCCATCTCTGGAGCTCATTTAGGCAGTGTTCTGAATCCCCTCTCCTCGAGCACCCGGAAACAATGGTCTCTTGACTCTTAGGCAGTTCCAGACATTTTCCCAGACTCCCTCCCGGCTAGCTGTGGTGCACTAGCCCCCTTCAGGCTGTGCCACGCATCCAACCCCAGTCCTCTCCCTGCGCTCCAACCGAAGCCTGAGACTCAGTTCCCAGCCCCGCCCACCCCGGCGGGTGAGCAGACAAGCCTCTCGAGCTGGTGAGTGCTGGTCGGCACCGATCCTCTGTGCGGGAATCTCTCTGCTTTGTCCTCCACACCCCTGTTGCTGCGCTCTCCTCCGTGACTCCAAAGCTTCCCCCCTTTGCAACCCGCAGTCTTCGCCCGCGAAGGGCCTTCCTAGTTTGTGGAAACCTATCCTCCTTCACAGCTCCCTCCCAGAGGTGCAGGTCCTGTCCCTATTCTTTTGTCTCTGTTTTTTCTTTTTTCTTTTGCCCTACCCAGGTACGTGGGGAGTTTCTTGCCTTTTGGGAGGTTTGAAGTCTTCTGCCAGAGTTCAGTAGGTGTTCTGTAGGCGTTGTTCCCCATGCAGATGTATTTCTGATGTGTTTGTGGGGAGGAAGATGATCTCCACGTCTTACTCTTCCGCCATCTTGAAGGTTCCCTAAGCCACGTATATTAACAGCAGAGTAAAACTTATGTGCATGTGTCCCTGACCAGAGCTAGCAAGTGAACCTGAACTAAAAGGAGATATTTGTGGTTGTGAGCAGCACTCTGATGGGGCTGAGAAAGAAGGGCAGAATCACTAGGAGGTTCAGCTATTGAAAAATGTATTTGATTAGGAAAGCTAATACTGGGGCTTGACTTCTGTGCATTCTTTGCAATTACTTCTGCAGTGCTCAATTCACACATAAAGAAAGTCTGCTTTTCTGTAGAGATGTGTGAATTAAAAGATAGGAGCATGTCCTAAATGATCTTCTAGTAAACAGACTTCTTGTAATAACCTGGGTTTTGTATAGTTAGAATAAATCATTCCGTAATATCAAGGCTTTTAGAACTTTCCTGTTGCCTTTCCTGGAAAAAACAAAGCTTCTCTCAATATATATACACACATACAGTAATGTGCATGCAAAACATTCGTTGCAGATGATCACCCTTTACATATTCTTCTGACATCTTTTGTTAAGATAAAGAAGTTGAGAAGACCCCAAATAATGATCTTTCACACTTCTGCTCTGCAAGAGGAGAATCTGTTTATGCAAATATGCACTCACAGTAGGAAAGCAGAAGATGAATTCTATTCACCTGCAGTTCCTCCAACTTTCCAAAGTACAAAAAAAAATTCAAATGGAGCTATAAAATAACCTTAACACCCCACTTATATCAGGTCTAATGATTGCACCAAGGGTGTCTTCTTTGAAGCTTACTTTACATGCCTCTCCCTTCTTGCTATGGACTATTACAGAAATTGTTAAATAACACAGAGGCTTATATATGTAGATAGATATCAGAAACTATAAAGCAAGGTCACATAACATTTAAGAAGTGTTGTTTTGACAAATTTTAAAAGGCTTCTGGCTGGGAGGGGTAGTCTTATTATATCTCTGTAAGAGGTAATTAAAAATATAACCCTACAGACAGACTGCATCATGAAGAACAGAAATAGGGTTTGAATTCAGGCTCTGTCACTCACTAGGTGAGAGACCATTGGTAAGGTTTTTTATTTTGTTGTTTCTCATTTGTAAAATGAACATAATGAAATTAAATAATATATTTGAGGGTCTGTCATTGTCTTTTCTACAAAATATTTGTTAAACAAATTATGACCATTATTATTATATTGTTGTGTACCTTTAAATATAAGCTTGTCATTAATTTTCAGTAGCTAGAGACTAGGATAGAAAATTACCTATTAGGATAGAAGATAGGAAATAAACTGCCATAAAATTCCTTAAAAATAACCATTAAGAAAACTCTTGAAATTCTAACAAATTCCAAAATAATATCACTATAATGCATATTAATTTTGCCAAATAGATACCTGGTCTTATAACTCAATGGGATCTTAAAGATGAATTATCTTGTTCAGTTACTTTATAATAGAAGAGAAGCAAAACATGAGGAGCACATTATCAATTCTCTCAACTATTATTGAGCAGATTTGTGCCTAATATTGTACTACTTTGCAAATACAAAGCTAGATGGAATGTGACATTTTTCCTTAATCCATTCATATAATTACTGAGAGAAAAATTCAGAAGTATAGCTTGTATCCTTATTGAAGCCAATACTCTTTTGATATCATATTGTGTGAGAAAAAGTAATTATCTTAGTTGGTCCTTAATGAAGACAACTTGATTTTAATTACTGGTACACTCTCTTATAGTTGAAAAATATTTTATTTATGAATTCATATGAATAATCACTCCCATCATTTTTCCCTTGTTGAATAAAATATTTATGGTTATTTAAAAAATAAGACTCTATTGAAAACACTTATTTATAACATGCTGGAAGCTCGTCCTATTTTAATGGGGCAAAAGAGTTTCAAAGTTATATTATTTTTCATTGTTACTTGTTGTTAACAAGTAAATATGATTTCCAAGTCAACTGCTTTCCTTTTAATATCTATATATAAGTTGCCTATCATAATGGAATACAGTGCATGTTATTTCATTATTGGTGTAAGAGGAGTAAAATGATAGAAAAATATACTTTTAAAAATCATTTCATTCAAATGTGACTTTTGTTATATATTATTTTATATAGAGTATAGGTAGAAGTTTACACTTGCTACTAAATATAATTTCAAATAATGCAGGGCCTTTAAAAATAATAAAACTTTAATTCTATGTAAAAGATAAATTCTAAATAAATGGGAGATATAGAATGTCCCTTGAGGGAAGTAGTAAATATTTAAAATATGTTGGTTCTCTGAAAATTGATATATAAATATAGTAAGCTCACAATCAAACTACATAATTATTTTTGGCAAAATTGAGAAAATTATTATGAATATTATTTTAAAAGTTAGTAGCTGACACACGGTAAGAAGAGATTGGCCAGAGGTGGGGGAAAGTTTTGCATTTCCAGACATTGAACTTCTTTATAATACTGAAATAATTTTAAAATGTGGGCACTTGTTCCATGACAGATAAATAGATAAAAATACGAACCAAAATTCCAGAATATATATTCGTTTCTAATTCATTATGTTATACTTGGGCCATCTATTATTCATGAAATCCCACCAATACAACTCCTATACTTTTCCCCAAATTGATTGAAAATGTATTATTTATGTATAGTTCAAAAAGGACTATGTAGAAAAAAATTTCGACTAACATAGTGGCAGACTTTTCCTATTTTAATAAAGATGGTATTAAAACTGTAGTGATATTTGAAATATTTAATAAATAGTGTTGGGATAGTTGATGTGTTATACTGTAAAATAAATATCAGATGGAATTTATAATAAATAAAAATATATAGTTATAATTGAATAAAATCATATAAAATTAAATAAAAAGTCAAAAAAATAAATATTTATAGAACAAGTGTGGTAGAAGGCAACAAGAGATTTGCTTTGGATTTTCAACAGAAAGTATGTGTATGTGTCTTTCTCAATATTAAGAACTGCTGAATCTGTAATCATGTTATTGACCCTAGTGCATGTCTTGAACATCAACAATACATGATTGTATTACTCAAGCTCTCTCAGCAGTAGCCACAGGTACAGATTGTACATGCATAAAGGTAGAACCAAGTAGAAAGAAAAAAAAAAAACCTGCCCAGATATAACAAGGAGATATATGGAAATAGGAGAAAAGGTGGTAAAGTGGGTGAGAAAGCCCACAGTTCTGGTTTCCTTCCCACCTCCACTGCTGTTTTGATCCTGTATGCTAATGGAAATTTACATTTATCATCTGGCCAGATTAAGATCTGATTGGAAGATTCCCACAGGATGCATATATTGTGGGGTCTAAAGGAAATCCACAAACTTTACTCCTCATCAAAAACTTGTACTAGGGCTTCCCTGGTGGCGCAGTGGTTAAGAATCCGCCTGCCAGTGCAGGAGACACGAGTTCGAGCACTGGTCTGGGAAGAACCCACATGCCACGGAGCAACTAATCCTGTGTGTCACAACTACTGAAGCCTGCATGCCTAGAGCCCATGCTCCATAACAAGAGAAGCCACCACAATGAGAAGGCCGTGCACTGCAATGAAGAGTAGCCTCTGCTTGCCACATCTAGAGATAGCCCGCGTGTGACAACAAAGACCAAATGCAGCCAAAAAAAAAAAAAAAAATGTGTACTAGATGGACATGTCCTCATTAATAGATGATGGATTAATTGCCCTTACTCTCAAAAAATCAGTCAGGAACTTTTGATAATATTTTCAATAAGAAGAAAATGTCGTGAAGATAGAAAAAGAGAATACTTTGGAAAATATTCACCTTTGGCAGAATTCAGGGGTTTATGACTTCAATAATAATTCAAAAGTCATTATTTCTAGTAAATAAAAAAATGAGAAAAAAGGTAATAAAGGCATAGAAATTGAGATTATAAGATTATAAATTAATGAGGAGCAATACATTATGGTGTTAATATTGTGGAAAATTGAATCAGTTAAGTGTGTACAAACTTTCAGAATGCATCAGTATGAGATTAAAAATTGAAATGAAGATAGGGAAGGTGATAGACACAGAGGACAGATAATATACAGATGAGTGTTCTTCTTAAGAAAGATCGTAGAATGAAATGACCAAAGCAGAAAACAAAGACCAAAAAGATAATAACTCATGAGCTGTGGAGGAGACATCAGAAGGTCTAAATCAGTATATCAAAAGGGTGATTGCAAACCAGGTTAAATTAATAGACATAAACATAAAGCTACTTAATGTGCAAAAAAATTCTGGCATTTCAAAGACAAAAAGTCTTTCAAGAAATATGTTATGGATTTCTTAGAGCTGTTCTTTGTAGTTATTACACCTCCATTGATCACTCCATTTTCTGTCTACTCCTTTCTTCTTTTTATTATTTTTTTCGCTATACAACTTACCTAGAGTCTAAACACTAGATGTCCCTACCACTGCCATGATCTTCTACAAGTTACCAAACTTCTCATCTGGAGAGCTGCAAAACTTCTCAGGTCTTTTCATGCTCCTGTACAGCATTCTACATATTATAAATAGATTCTACATTTAAAATATGCTGAAATAACCCAATGTACTAGTCAATGACTCTCCATGGTCCTTAGGATAAAGTTCAACGTTCTTTTCAGAGCCTGACCTTTGACAATCCTGCAGCTCCTTTGCTGGAACTGCCATAATGTCCTATTTCCATTTTATTGAGTTATAGTCTTTCTCACTCCAGGGCTTTGCATATTCTGATTCCTCTACTTACTTACACATTCTTCACACATACCAGGCCAATTTCCCTTGAAATCTTTCCCAAACAATAAATTGTTGGAGATGATTTCCTCTACATGTCCTATCATACTTATAACTACTTTTCAAATGTTTTCCTTTCTTAAGCTGTTACAAACCCACTGCCTAGTTCTCAATATACACAATGTTAAAAGAACAATTTATATTTGTGTTGTGTCTGTTTCTATGTGGATGTGTGTGTGTGAGAGAGACAGAGACAGAGACACTTTCAGGCTACACTTTTACCTCTGATTATCTCTGAGTAGTGGAGTAAGGGATTTTTTTTTATCCTTTTCTAAACATTTCTGTATGTTCCTTATTTTCCATCATACACATATATCTCATTTTATTGAAAAAAATTACTAAAAGCTTTAGAAAGAAAAACCCAAAAAGGTTTGATGTTCCCTTTTTCTTAAGGTCATGTATTAGTTTTATATTGCTGCTATAACAAATGACCAAAATTTAGTGACTTAGAAAACACAGATTTATTATTGAACTGTTCTGTAGGTCAGAATTCTGAAATGCATCTCACTATTATAAAACTCAGTGCCATTAGCTTCCTTTGTTTTCTGTACACTATAGGAGATGATCTGTTTTCCTGCTCATTTGGGTTTTGGGGAGAATTCAGTTCCAAAAATTATAGGACTGAGATCCTCATTTTCTCACTGACTGTAGACTGAGGACTATTTCCAGCTTCTGGAGATTGCCACATTTTCTAGTTCATGGCTACCTTCCTTCATCTTCACAACCAGCAACAGCAAGGCAAGTCCTTTCACAGTGTATCTTTCTTACATTGCCACATCTCTCTATGATTACAGCAAGGAATAATTTTCAGCTTTTCAGGATTTATGTGATTAGATTAGGCCCACCTGGAAAATCTGGGCTTTCTTTACAATTCAAGATCCTTAACTATATTCACATCTGCAAACTCCCTTTTTACCATGTAAGGTGACCTAATAATAGAGTATGGGATTAAGTCATAGATATCTTTTTGGGGTGCCATGAGTCCTCTTACCACAGATCACAGATTAGTTATTCAAACCACATTACCTGCATTGACAGCCTTAGTACTGAGCCTACAACTTTGACAAAGTCTGTCTTTGCATTTTAACTTTTACATTTTTAAGAGGTGAAATATGTAGTAAAATATGATTGAAAAATAATTATATTGATTGTAAATTTTATTATCATCAAATCTACTGAAGTCAAATTGGATCATCTATTTAACAGACCATGGGAGAGTTAGTAACAGAGGAAGCAATTCAGTCTAATGTTTTTTTGTAAATATATTAAATAAATATTCACTTTAATATTTTGGTGTTTTACTATCTTTAGCTATCTTGTATCTCACTTCATTTTGCAGTGATGTTATCTCTTCCTTGATTTATCTTTTGTCATGATAATAATGAAAAATTATTATAAGTTATTAGGGGAATATTTATCCATAGCAATTTGAAATCTTCCTTTTTTGTTATTGTCCTTCTAGATCCAATCATTTTTTTTTCTCTAGATCTAATTAAATGTATTTATTTCATTTTTCTATAGGGAGAATTAATTTCTCTATCTTACCTTATGGTATTCTATTATTCATTATTTTCTCTTTACTTTTCATAACTTATCTATAAACATTTAGTTTCTACTTGACAAATATCTATAATACCAAAATTGGCATCTAAGATGTATTTTTGCAAAGAATAAGGAGATTTTTCTGAGTCAGTGTTGTTTAAAACAATGCCAAGTAATATTATGAGTTCAAAATATATACACTGTAATTAGCCTTTAATACCATCTAGTCATAAATGTCAAGAGAATAGATTATATGGTTACTTTTGTTGTAGTGGGCTGGGGAAATGATGAATTATAACATGAATCAATATTTACTTAGAAGATACTCAATTACATTGAACACATAATGATGGAAAATCTGGGAGAGGAGCAAGATGTAAGAGACCTGGGTTTTACCATTTCCCAGGTCTATCAGTTGCTCTCCCTTTTCTCCATTACATTCTCAGTTTCTTTACTAGGTGAATATTGGTCTTAAGTGATTCTGTCTTTTATATATGTGTATTTTCATTCCTCCTAGATTTTCTGTTTCTATCCTGTTTCACCGAGTTGATCTCTTTTATTTTGCTGTTAAATGGTGAACAACCCACTTTCTCTTTCTCTGTACTCTTTAGAGTCTTTCCATAGGCAATCTCATCCACATCTCTGACTTCAGTTAATATATGCCAATGATTCTCTAATTTGTATTCCTCTTAGACTTGTGCTTATCCTTATCCATACATCCAATCACTACTTTGATATTTTCCCTCTACTTAGAAGTCTCAACAGTACCTTAGACTCAACATTTATGAAATACAGCCTAGCTATTGTTCTTTTCTCCTAACTGTTCCCATTTGGTGATGCCAATATTAGTCAGGGCTATCCATCTTCAGAGCATGCAAGAAACCAGCTCTTCTTGAAAACACTTCTCCCCTGGTTTCTTTCAATCCATAACATATTTTCAATTTCATTTCCTAAATTTGAATTTATCTGCTTTTTAAAGATTTGCCCTTAATCTTCACTACTGCCACTTCTTAACAGTACTTCTGGAATGTTCTTCAAAATAATCTCCTTCCATTTACTCTGATCTTCTTCTGATACTTTATCTCCATTACTGACAGAGTACTTTTATTAAATAAAAACTAGATTACATGTTACCTTTTCTTCAAAACAGTTCATCCCCATACTTCCCCAACATGGCCTCCGAAGTGTTGGTTAATCCTTCAGACTCATCTTTTTCTATTTTCTTCTTCATTTTTGAATTCTAGCTCAGTGGCCTTTGAGTTTTCAGGTCTTTTAACATTTTACATCTCTCTGTATAGCAATGCTACCTCTGTTTCAACTAAGTAATGTCTTTTCATCCATCAGTTCTTGGCTCAAAAATTACTACCACAAGGAATGAGAGGTCAGGTCAACAAGGTGAAATGTTTACTCCAAAACTTGCAGAGATTTATACCTGGAGCATAATTTTATCAAAATGACAACAATAACAACATTGATTAACATTCACAAACCATGTACAACAATACCATATGGTATACACAAGTGTTATCAGATTTCATTGATATGAAGAATGAGATTTAGAGAGGTTATGTATTGAATAACTAGCTCAATGTCATGCAGCCCATATGGAGTGAAGGCAAGTTAAATCTGGATAATTTAATAGGACAGTCATATGATTAATCATGATACTGTCTCAGAACCAGAGTTCCCTTCCATATTAATCTATTGCAACTTAAAAAAAAAATGAAATATGACCTGAGTGGTGGGTGTCTTTGGATTGTTATGGAAATGATGATTCTGCCTGATCTAAAAGGCAATCTAAATATTTCCTAAATTGTCTTGATTTCTCAATCATTTTTTCCTGATCTTGATTAGAAATATTTTATTGCACAGATTTATCAACAGTACTATGTGTCATAGTTGAAAATGTCAACCTATATCTGAGAAAAGACATCATTGTAAAAACATTTTCAATTTTATTTTAATATTTCTCATTGAGTGACAAAAAAAATACAGTTTTCTTTTTACTCTCATGTAGCACTAGTGGTTTTGGCATTTTAAAATTCAAAGTGCATACAAAATAGTTTATGAAGGGGAAAATTTGGGAACTAAAGATTTGATTGTAGCTAATAATCCAAGAATTATTTACTACTAAATATGGCATATGGTAGACCAGATTTGTATACAATAATTCATCAAGTAGTTATTACAGATCAGATAAGGAGAGCAAGAATAAAAAAGTGAAATATGACCTTGGAATTGGGCAGCTAAGACCCAGTCTGTAGTGTTTCCTATTGACATAAACAATTCCATATAACTTTAACATCAGAAACAAACAAACAAACAAACAAAAAACACTCCATGCTTACTAACTGTGGAAATAAAAACAAGACTACTCTTGAATCATGTCTGCAGGTAGGAAGAAGGCAAGGAACTATGCCACTGCAAATATAACCAGAAACTTTTTTTCCAACTGCTTCTTTACCAATTACACCTCTAGCCCTGCTTCATTCCTCTCATCTTGTAATAAGAATTATTTAGAATACCAGTTCTTGAATCCTCCCTGTTTCTTGGCAGCATACAATCTAGAATAAACTGTTGCTTCCATGAGCCATCTCAAAAATCACTTAACACAACTCAAACACTATAGAAAGACATTCCTAATTACCTCTTACTGAAGTATTTACAATTCCTTTAATATTGTCTACTTCACTACAGCAAGTAAATAAATCTAATGTTTTTTGTTTGTTTGTTTTTGCCACTATTTTCTTCCAGGTAGCCTTTTGGAACTGGACTTTAACAACGTTGTGAAACAAAATTAGACCAGTTTGGTTGGAACATAATTTTCAACAGAGTGGTATATAGCAATTTTGATGGAGTTGGTAAAGGTCAGATTGTACAAGGTCAAATAGGTCTCATCAATATTTATTTTATTTTATTATAATTTATTTTATTTTATATTTTTAAATACACAAATGGATTTAGACAGGTTCAATAATTGATATCTATAATATATAATATATATATTTATATTTTTATTGCACATATATACATGTACATATAAATGTCAATTCTGTTTTATTTTAACTTTATTAGGATTTGATATGTTGCCTTAAGTTAAGCCTTCGTATATATCTAGTTTTATTATTCCAATGACAGTTTAATATGGCTCCATGCTTTTATATCAATGTGAGTCTCTACTTTTTTTATAAAATGATAACATTGAATGTAATGACTCTCCTGCATCATTGATGCCCATGAGTTTCAAACAGAATAATTCCTGTCACCTTGGTCCCCAAGTTAAACACTATACACTTTTGTTACCAGTGGAGCACCATGACATATGACATGGAGCTTTCAAGTTACCAGTCTGTAAGGGAAAAAACAAAACAAAACAAAACAAAACACTATCATCCCTAATGTCTCATGAAACTCTTCAGAGAGTTTGAGAAAGAATGCACAAAAATACCCATTTCTTACTTCAATTTATCTTGAAAATGAGAGTAAAGGGAGTCTAAATTATTATCTTCATCAGTATTATTCAGGGATATATTCTGAAATATTCTTTTGGGGAAGAAATAATGTTGGATGTCCCTATGCATAAGAACACAGTTTCATAGATCCTTTCTGAATGGCTACAAAGCTTTAACATACAGATGTCAGATAATTTTCAGTGATCTAGCCAAAGAAATGCTATTATTTCATACCATGTGCTGCGACAAGAGCATTACATAATACATATCATAATTGAGTTCTTTCTACTATTGGCCCAATACTGGGATTGAAATATGGAAGTACTAGACAAATAATTCCAAGACTGACTTATAAAGGGAAAGAAACCACCAAGCAGATTAGTTTATTCTTTCTTTCAAGACATTTAGGTTACTATAGATATTGTTCCATTACAAAAATAAAAATAAAATAAGGAGCCCCTCATCCTGTTTTTAAGCCAAAAGTCTCTAAGAAACACAAATCTCTGGGTAATCAACTATAATTCACAGTAGCTGAGTTAGTAACCAAAATGATATAATCATTCCTCCACTAGTTAGACTAATTTTCAAAGAAAGAAAGGCCTACTAACCAAATTCCATGTGAGCCCCTTATTCTTCAGGAAGAGGATATATGAATGGAGGGAAAAAAATCCCTGTCCCTACAAATTACCTAGTTTTTCCAAGTACAGCTATCTGAGATATATCTCTGGCCCATGTTTTCAAAGTCTCTAAAACCAGTGTAAACAGCATACAGTACCCTTTTCCCCTAAGAAGAGATACTTTCCCATGCAAAGTCTTCAGAGAGGTAGACCAAACTGTTCACCTGGACTAGAACTTTCTCAGATGAACAATTACCTATGGCATGGATGTTTTTCTCTAGAAGTTTTTAATTTATTTTTTTTTAATTTTTATAAATTTTAATTACACAAGAAATATAATTAATACATAGTTAGAGTAAAATAAAGCAATGATTACAGATAAATCTACAGTCCCCTGACTGCCACCTTCTATCTAGAAGTTAAAAGTCTCCTGAAACTATTAAAGTGTTGACCTAAGATATAATATACCTCATATCCTTTTCTTGACCATCATCATGATGTAATACTTTTTGGTTTTCTCTCTTCTGTTCTACTCTATTTAATCATCATCGTTCTGCTTTTTAATTTCATTGACTTAACCCAACTTCTAATTCCTCCTTTATAAATTCAAACTTAACGTTTCAAAGACACTGGAACCCACTTTATGTAGGAGGAATATGTGATTCAGTGGTCCAGTGGGACAAAGGAATAGCACCATGACAGGGGGAGAATGGGTAAAACATTCTAAAGATATGTTCAGGGGATGACGAAGAGCAGCTAGACAAAAAGAGGTTCAGCAAAGGAATTAAAAATATCTGATTTAGACAAAATTACTGAGTTTACTTCCATCATATTATTAGATCAAAAATCATTGGTTCAATTCATCTGAATTAGCTTCCAGTTCTACATTCTGTAATAATTTTTCTATTATCTGGGATAATTCATATATTAGTATGTTTAAGTATATCTAATAGTCCTAAAAAATCAAGAGAAGATAAGATATTAATACCTTACGTATTGAAGCAGGAGCCAATAAACTGCAGTTTATGGGCAAAATCCAACCTGGTGCCCTTTTTGTTTTGTTCTGTCCTTGTTTTCAAATAAGTTCTGATTGGAACAGAGCTATGCCTATTAATTTATATATTGTTATGGCTGCCCTCACACTATCACAGCAGAGTTGATTGGTCCTGCCAAAACCAGCTGGCCTGCAAAGCCTGCAATATTTTCTAAATGGACCTTTATAAAAAATCTTGACCCCAGTATAAAATAATGTTTTAATAGAATTCCAAATCCAAAGTATTTTAAACAACATACTAAAATTTTAGTTATAGAGAAGGCTTTTTAAGTTTGTAGATTTTAATATATTGTAATAATTGTATTATGACTCAAGTAGTTGTATTGCAAGAATGAACAATGTATTGATAAAATTTGGGGTAATTATGTTCCCATTTCAAAGGATATTTATACAAGTTTTACGATGAATAAATATTTATGTCATATCAATATAGAATATATTTATTTCATATAGCACATCCACCAGGCAAAACTAGCCTAGGGTTAAAACAGAAAGAAAAGTTCCATCTGGTCTCTTAGGGTTATAGTCTACTAATAATTTGTTTCTATTTTCAGATAACTCTGTGAATAGTACCAATACTTGTTAAAAGTCTTTATAAATGTGCCTTCTCACTTTTCTCTCATTCTAATCAAAATAGCTGGCCTTTCCTGCTTGTCGTAACTGGCTTGGCTTCACCCTCATGCTGAAACGTTTGTCACTGGATATAATGTTCTTAGTGCTCTGTCTGATAATTGTTGCACCTTTGTAAATACATGCACAGTATTTATTTATTTATTTATTTATTATTATTATTTTTTTTTTTTAGTTTTTGTGGTACTGCATTTAGTCATCTTGGCTGGTTTAATCACATTGTTTTTGTTTATTTTTTGGCTGTGCACTGTGGGTTGTGGGATTTTATTTCCCCAAACAGGGTTTGAAGCCACACCCCTTGCATTGGAAGTGTGGAGTTGTAACCACTGGACCGCCAGGGAACTCCCTACATACACTGTATTCTGCAGACTTGGATACTGTAGCCTCAGATATCACTGCTACCCATAAATATATTTTAACCAACTGGAATAATTTCACTGGGCCTCTGTTATAGACTGATATTTGTGTCCTCCCCCAAAAATTCATATGTTGAAACCTTATCCCCAAGGTAATGGTATTTGGAGGCAGGGTGTTTGGGAGGTGATTTGTTCATGAGAGTGGAACCTTCATGAATGGAATTAGTTCTCTTATGAGAAAGACCCCAAAGAACTCTCTAACCCCTTTAACTATTTGAGGACACTGCAAAAGACGACAATGAACAAAGCAGTGAAATCTCACCAGAAATAGAATATTCTGGTTACTTGACCTTGAAATTCTCAGTTTCCATAATTGTGAGAAATAAATTTCTGTTTATAATCTACCCAGTCTTTGATATTTTTGTTATAGAAACCCAAACTGGCTCAGAAAGGCACCCACGTGTAGATTTTGATTTGCCCTGATTTCGATGTTACATAAGAAGAATCCTAATTTTCTTTATGTGCATTAGAATATTCCATTGTTCTTAAAGCAATTTTGTGTTTCATGCTGAATATTTCATAGGTATTTCAGGTTTTATTTTACTGACTCCTACTTCTCACCCTAGCAGTCAGATACAAGTCCACCAGAGCTGATCTTGAAGATAAGTCCAATGACAGGTACACTGGCAAGTTCAAATATGCATCTCTCCTTTGTTTTATGAGTCAGTATTATTGTACCAAGTTGGTTACCTAATTCACTTTTCTTTTAAGATTTGTTAATTCTCAGAAGATTTTTCTTTCTTGGATTAGGGTTCCAGCAAACTACATTCCACTAATTGTCCAGTAATTATCAGAATTTCGATTAACAGTGACAAACAATTTAGGCTCAAGTAAAACAGGCTCAGTTTAGGCCTGTGATATGATCACTCTAGAAAGAGAAGGTTATTGACATTTAAATAGTGGGATTTTACAACAGTAAAACATATAAATATGTTAAACCCTGGGGGAAAATGTAATATAAGGAGATTTACTAAACAGTAGGGAAAAATTACAACAGTCACAGCATATTCCCTGAATACTGTGTGATATTGACACACGGAATGTGTTCAATAGTTGTTAACATTAATAGTTTCTCTTGTTTGCAGTTGGGTGCAATTCAATTTAATCAAGACATATTTCTTGAATATCTATATTTTAATGTTTTCAAATTTTTTTAACGTCTTTAAAGGAGTATAATTGCTTTACAATGTTCTGTTAGTTTCTGCTGTATAACAAAGTGAATCAGCTATACGTATACATATATCTCCATATCCTCTCCATCTTGTGTCTCCCTCCCACCCTCCCTATCTCACCCCTCTAGGCTGCAAATTTTTTTTTTAAGTAGAAAATATCTAGCTTTTCTTTCAAGGCATCTAGTTTCTTCTATAATTTTTATAGTATACAACGTAAGAGAGAAGCAAAGTATTACATGGGATCCTAAAGAGGTTGTATCTCTTTGAGGATGCTGAGGATAACCTCTTGTAGAAATTTGTATTTGAATTGTAATATGAAGAATACATAGCATTCTGAAAACCAGATCAGGATAACTCTAAAGACACCCATCCATGTAGACAAGAATATGGTGTTTGAGATAAAGGATGAATTAAGAATGAGTAATTCAGTCTAAATAAAATATCCGGGAATAAAGAGCTAAAATTAGAACAAAGATGCATAACATACAATGCCTTATATAACAAGAGACTGTTTTATTCTTAATGTATTATTTTCTTAAAATATAGAGTTACTGAAGCATTTTTTAGACAAAAGGGTGCAATGATCATAACTTTTAAAAAGAGAGGTAGTTGAATATATTATTTAAGTAAAGATTAATATTTTATTTATTCCCTTATTATATTTGTCTTTAGGTTGTGTTGAGAATAGGATCATGGGGAGAGGGTGATAGTTTGAAATTATTGTAAAGGAACTCTAGATCTGTAAATTGATGAATAAAGTGTTTCTGGGCTATCACCACTTCTAAATTTTATGCACTATGATATATTTATACAATAGAATAAATAATAGCACTTTTTCATGCTCCATAAATGGGTCTATGCCTCTGCACTTCATAAATTGGTTCATATCCTCATGCCATAACCAATGAAATAGCATACTTTCTAGAACTGTTCACTCAAGGAGAAAATAAAAGTAATAACAAAAGCAATTGGGTAGAGAACAGGATTTAAGACTTCAAACGTGTTTAAAGCTCAAATAAATTTATTCATTTTTTTGTCTATTCATAGCTTTAAAAAACTATTATAGCCATTAAATTCAGTAGTCAGACAAATGTTTTATGACACTAACAGTTATGGAAGATATTTGATTTTAATATAAAATGTAATCAGTGTAAACATATGGTACTCTGAAACCCTTATTTACACACAGCTCTAAAGTTTATTGTTTCTCAGCATCTTTTTCTTCCTGTATGTTAGATCATAGACAGATGCACATTTTACAGGTTTTACGTCTATGCAGAAAGCAGGATTTCTTATACGTTGCATTATGAACCCATGATTTACTGATTTCCTAATGGAAAATATAACTTTCAAGTCTCCCTTCATTCAAATACTAAAATTTCAATTAGTGTTGAATTTTTCTAAACACATAGCCAAAAGAATAAAATTCCACCTTTTAAATGTGATTGAGTGTTTGTGAAGAAAACATCCTTCATACTGAGTATCAGAGAAACCGTATTATTTTGGATAATATAATATAGCAACTCTGTAGTCAGATCTTACATCCCTTTTTGTAAATTTTTAATGCTGCTATGCTTTGCTGCTGAAGTCTCTGCACATGCTCTCTCTCTGTCTCTCTGAATCTCTTTCTTTCTTTTAACCCTGGATTCTTAAGGTTACCCTTGGGTCAGCCTACTTTAATGGTCAGTCAATGATTGTTCAATGGCTCAGATAATTTTCTTAAGTGGCTTCAGCCAGTAAATATTCAATAATTTACCAAAGGGATTATATATATAAAATCCCTTAATAGAGTATGCTTTAAAAACTCAAACAGTTTAAACATATATCAGAGTCTTACTTCCTGCTTATATAGGGCTTCAACGTTAGTAAAAGTTGACTACCTGATGCCTTCTCAAGGACTTTTGTTTGCTTTTTCCCCACCTGGGCATACACACAGCCTTCTACATCACCAGGAATATGTCAGAGCTTTTCAAAGTCCTCTAACAATCTCCTTTCTCAAATATTCCTTTTAATTTTTTGTTTGTATCTTGTTTGTCCATATTCATATTGCATCCTTAAACAGCATCTGGTATTGAACAATTGCTTCTAAGTATTTTCAACAAACACCCCATGGATCAAGCTTTTCTGAAGGAGTAAGTTCTGAGTCAGATGAGAATGAGACAATGCCCTGCAAAATGTGGCTTTTCTGGGGAGCTCCCAACAAAGTAAAATAGTGACAATAATATTGGAATGGGGCATTTTTAAAAGCTCCACACCAGGTCTGTTTTCCTCTAGTGGTGTAAGGCTTCTGACGTTTACAGTTACTGTTTTAAGGCAGCTGTTTTCAAGGCTATCACAGAGCCTGAGAATGGGAGTAGTTTAAATTGCAATGCTAGAAAACCTATTCTTATCAAAGTTCAGCTATTTTTTGGAATAAAGAATCTTCTTAGTTGATATTATAAAAAAAATTACAAAGCAATACTCATCAGAAAATTGCCATTGAATATATTAATTAATTCAAATCAGAAATTCAAGGATTCAGGAAAGTTATAGCAGGCCATTAGAGAAACTAAGTAAGAGATTCTAGAACTCAATAAAAAAAGAAGCTTTAAACTACTGAAAATTTCAGATTTATATCTGTATTATAGTCTAGCTTATTATGACAAACACAGAATTAAAAATAAAATATTAATAATAGAAGACATAAAAATAGATCTAGAATACACATTCCAGACGGAAAAAAAAAAAAAAACAAGAAATGGTAGAGAATAAATAATTAAGAGATATATTTTAAGTTTTCTGAAATGAGAAATAAGAAAAAGTGAGAAAAAGGAAATAAATATAATAAATATGGTTATTAAGGGGAAAGGGAGAGGGATAGTATGAGATTAACATATACACACTATAATGTATAAAACTGATAACCAACAAGGACCTACTGTATAGTACAGGAACTATACTTGCTATTTTATAATAACCTATAAGGGAAAAGAACCTGAAAAAGAATGTATATATGTATGTATAACTGAATCTCTGTGTTGTACACCTAAAAGTAACATAACATTGTAAATCAATTACATTTCTACTTTTTAAAAAATGAAGATTTGTACAAAGATCAAAATGGCTAAGGAGGAGACCTTCAAGATGGCAGAGGAGAAGATGTGGAGATCACCTTCCTCCCCACAAATAAATCAAAAATGCATCTACATGTGGAACAACTCCTACAAAACATCTACTGAATGCTGGCAGAAGACCTCAGTCAGACTTCTGAAAATATGTGTGACTGACAGGGTCTTGGTGCTCCAGCTGGGTGTCGTGCTTGAGCCTCTTAGGTGGGAGAGCCGAGTTCAGGACATTGGACCACCAGAGACCTCCAGGCCCCACATAATATCAAACGGCAAAAGCTCTCCAAGAGTTCTCCATCCCAATGCTAAGACCCAGCTCCACTCAATGACCAGCAAGCTACATTGCTGGACACCCCCTACCAAACAACTAGTAAGACAAGAACAAAACCCCACCCATTAACAGAGAGGCTGCCGAAAATCATAATGTCACAGACACCCCAAAACACACTAGCGGGCACTGTCCTGCCCACCAGAAAGACAAGATCCAGCTTCATCCACCAGAACACAGGCACCAGTCCCCTCTACCAGGAAGCCTACACAACCCACTGCACCAAACTTACCCACTGGGGCCAGATGCCAAAAACAATGGGAACTATGAACCTGCAGCCTGCAAAAAGGAGATCCCAAATGCAGTAAGTTAAGCAAAATGAGAAGACAGATAAATACACAGCAGATGAAGGAGAAAGGTAAAAATCCAACAGACCAAACAAATGAAGAAGAAATAGACAGTCTACCTAAAAAAGAATTCAGAGTAATGATAGTAAAGATGATTCAAAATCTTGAAAATTGAATGGAGAAAATTCAAGAAATGTTTAACAAGGACCTATAAGAACTAAAGAGCAAACAAACAATGATGAACAACACACTAAATGAAATAAAAAAAATTATCTAGAAATAATCAAGAGCAGAATAACAGAGGCAGAAGAATGGATAACTGACCTGGAAGATAAGATAGTGGAAATAACTACCACAGAGAAGAATAAAGAAAAAAAGAATGAAAAGAAAAGAATTGAGGACAGACTCAGAGACCTCTGGGACAACATTAAATGCACCAAAATTCGAATTATAGGGGTCCCAGAAGAAGAAGAGAAAAAGAAAGGGACGGAGAAAATATTTGAAGAGATTATAGTTGAACACTTCTCTAACATGGGAAAGGAAATAATCAATCAAGTCCAGGAAAAGCAGAGAGTTCCATACAGGATATATCTAAAGAGAAACACGACAAGACACATTAATCAAAGTATCAAAAATTAAATACAAAGAAAAAATATTAAGAGCAGCAAGGGAAAAGCAACAAATAACATACAAGTAAATCCCCATAAGGTTAACAGCTGATTTCTCAGCAGAAACTCTGAAAGGCAAAAGGGTGGGGTGGGGCATATTTAAGGGGATGAAAGGGAAAAACCTACAACCAAGATTACTCTATCCAGCAAGGATCACTTCAGATTCAATGGAGAAATTAAAACCTTTAAAGAAAAGCAAAAGGTAAGAGAATTCAGCACCACCAAACCAACTTTACAACAAATGCTAAAGGAAATTCTCTAGGCAAGAAACACAAGAGAAGGAAAACACCTACAATAACAAACCCCAAACAATTATGAAAATGGTAATAGGAACATGCATATTGATAATGACCTTAAATGTAAATGGATTAAAAGCTCCAACCAAAAGAGAGAGACCGGTTAAATGGATACAAAAACAAGACTCATCTATATGCTGTCTACAGGAGACCCACTTCAGACCTAGGGACACATACAGACTGAAAGTGAGGGGATGGAAAAAGATATTCCATGCAAATGGAAATCAAAAGAAAGCTGAAGCAGCAATTCTCAAAAGGGAGAAGACTCAAATCAATAAAATTAGGAATGAAAAAGGAGAAGTAACAGCTGACACTGCAGAAATACAAAGGATCATGAGAGATTACTAAAAGAAACTATATGCCAATAAAATGGACAAACCAGCAGAAATGGAAAAAAAAATTCCTTAAAAAACACAACCTTCCAAAACTGAACCAGGAGGATATAGAAAATATGAACAGATCAATCACAAGCACTGAAATTAAAACTGTGATTAAAAATTTTCCAACCAAAAAAAGCCCAGGACCAGATGGCTTCACAGGGTAATTCTAACAAAAAATTAGAGTTAACACCTATCCTCTCAAACTATTCCAAAATATAGCAGAGGGAGGAACACTTCAAAACTGATTCTATGAGGCCACCATCACTCTGATACCAAAACCGGACAAAGATGTCACAAAACAAGAAAATTACGGGCAAATATCACTGACGAACATAGATGCAAAAATCCTCAACAAAATACTACCAAACAGAATCCAGCAGCACTTTAAAAGGATCATACACCAAGATCAAGTAGAATTTATCCCAGGAATGCAAGGATTCTTCAATATACACAAATCAATCAATGTGATACACCATATTAACAAATTCAAGGAGAAAAATCATATGGTGATCTCATTAGATGCAGAAAAATATTTTTGACAAAATTCAACACCCATTTATGATAAAAACCCTCCTGAAAGTAGGCACAGAAGGGACTTACCTCAACATGATAAAGGCCATATATGACAAATCCACAGCCAACATTGTTCTCAATGGTGAAAAACTGAAACCATTTCCTCTAATATCAGCAACAAGACAAGGTTGCCCACTCTCACCACTATTATTCAACATAGTTTTGGAAGTTTTAGCCACAACAATCAAAGAAGAAAAAGAACTAAAAGGAATCCAAATTGGAAAAGAAGAAGTAATAATGTCACTGTTTGTAGATGACATGATACTACCCACAGAGAATCCTAAATATGCTACCAGAAAACTACTAGAGCAATCAATGAATTTTGTAGAGTAGCAAGATACAACATTAATGCACAGAAATCTTTTGCATTCCTATGTACTAATGATGAAAAATCTGAAGGAAAAATTAAGGAAACACTCTCATTTACCCTTGCAACAAAAAGAATAAAATACCTGGGAATAAACCTACCTGAGGAGACAAAAGACCTGTATGCCAAAAACTATAAGACACAGATGAAAGAAATTAAAGATGATACAAACAGATGGAGAGATATACCATGTTCATGTATTGGAAGAATCAACATTGTGAGAATGAATATACTACCCAAAGCAATCTACATATTCAGGGCAATCGCTATCAAATGACCAAGGGCATTTTTCACAGAACTAGAACAAAAAATATCACAATTTGTATGGAAATACAAAAGATCCGAGTAGCCAAATCAATCTTGAGAAAGAAAAACAGAACTGGAGGAATCAGGCTCCCTGACTTCAGACTATACTACAAAGCTACAATAATGAAGACAGTATGATACTGGCACAAAAACAGAAATATGGATCAAAGGAACAGGTTAGAAATCCCAGAGATAAACCCACTCACATATGGTCACCTTATCTTTGATAAAGGAGACAAGAATATACAATGGAGAAAGTAAAACCTGTTCAATAAGTGGTGCTGGGAAAACTGGACAGCTACACATAAAAGAATGAAATTAGAACATTCCTTAACACCATACACAAAAAGAAACCCCAAATTGGTTAAAGACCTAAATGTAAGTTCACACAGTATAAATCTCTTAGAGGAAAACTTAGGGAGAACACTCTATGACATAAAACACAGGAAGATCCTTTTTGACCCACCTCCTAGAGAAATGAAATAAAAACAAAAATAAACAAATGGAACCTAATGAAACTTAAAAGCTTTTGCACAGCAAAGGAAACCATAAACAAGATGAAAAGACAACCCTCATTATGGGAGAAAGTATTTGCAAATGAAGCAACTGACAAAGGATTAATCTCCAAAATTTACAAGCAGCTCATACAGCTCAATATCAAAAAAACAAGAAAAACACCCCAAAAGTGGGTGGAAGACCTAAATAGACATTTCTCCAAAGAAAATATACAGATTGCCAACAAACACATGAAAGGATGCTCAACATCACTAATCATTAGAGAAATGCAAATCAAAACTACAATTAGGTAACACCTCACACCAGTCAGAGTTACCATCATCAAAATATCTACAAACAATAAATGGTGGAGAGGGTGTGGTGAAAAGGGAACCCTCTTGCACTGTTGGTGGGAATGCAAATTGATACAGCCACTATGGAGAACAGTATGGAGGTTCCTTAAAAAACTACAAATAGAACTACCATACGACCCAGCAATCACACTACTGGGCATATACACTGAGAAAACCAATTCAAAAAGAGTCATGTACCACAATGTTCATTGCAGCTCTATTTACAATAGCCAGGACATGGAAGCAACCTAAGTGTCCATCGACAGATGAATGGGTAAACAAGATGTGGCACATATATACAATGTAATATTACTCAGCCATAAAAAGAAATGAATTTGAGTTATTTGTAGTGAGGTGGATGGACCTAGAGTCTCTCATACAGAGTGAAGTCAGAAAGAGAAAAACTAATACCATATGCTAACACATATATATGGAATCTAAAAAAAAAAAAAAAAGAAATTGGTTATGAAGAACCTAGGGGCAGGACAGGAATAAAGACACAGATATAGAAAATGTATTTTAGGACACAGGTAGGAGGAAGCATAAGCTGGAATGAAGAGAGAGTGGCCTGAACATATAAACACTACCAAATGTAAAATAGATATCTAGTGCAAAGCAGCCGCATAGTGCAGGGAAATCAGCTGCACTATTCACATTAGGTAATTTCTTAAATCTCTTTCTGCTTTAAAGAACTATCATCATGTATACATAGGGCTGTAACCATTAAAAATTATGTCTTCTGTTACTGATATGTACTCTGTCTATCGACCTCGAAATGGTTTTTGACTACCTGCGTATCACTGAGAAGGAAAACTTAAAGCCAAATTTCCATTCCCTTCAGAAGACACACTCAGGTCCTGTTCAGAGACCTCACAAAATCAGTCTCAGCTTATTAGAAACATCTGATTTTATATCCTCCTGGGGTGGGAAATGAAGCAGGCAGATTTGGATGCCATCATTTTAGGATAGTCGAATTGGGAAGCTGCTTGAATCACTAATGGAGGGAGGATGAAAAGAAGATTAAAGCCACAAAGACAGGACTTTAGGACACATCTAAGCTTTGGAGTGGGAAAGTGGAGGAACAGTCAATAGCAGTGGCAGAAGAAAGCTTTAGAAAGTAAGCAAAGATGATAAAACATAACATAATCAAGAATGAGGAATAGTCAATACAGTTATTTACTATAATGAGAATTAATATCACAAAGCACATATTTCTAGAGATTAAATGCTGCCAAAGAGCACAGTCAAGAGAACTGAGGGTGGAAAAACAGGGAAAATTGAAGGCAATGGTCAGAAAAGGAAAATTCCAGGGATTCTAATGTTGTTATTTCCATTTATATTACAAAATGCTCCTGGGCTAATATTATTTCTAAACTATGTTACTACTAATTAACATAACATGATTTTTCATGTAAAAATAATGGAATGAGTTTTTTTTATCTGATTTTAAGAATGCATTGTGCTCTCCCAATTTGCTAAGTAATTGGAATAATTTTTTTCTGCTCTCCAAAAAATTTTCCAAAAATAATTCATGAACAAAATTAGGTTGTGATATGCATTGAGATCACTGTAAAACACTTTTCTCACTGAAGTTACTTCATACATGACAGATGTTTTGACAACCACACTTACTATTTCTCTGTATATTCCTCTCTGTCCTTCCCCTTGCTAACATCTGCTGACAGGCAGAGATCAGTCTTAGCAAACAGCTCTTATGATGCTGAGCATCTAGCCAGCAAGCCTCCTGCAGGCTAGAAGCAAAACAAATTCTCTGTTGCAAAGCTGAATAATTAATTAAACATTGGTAAGTCTGTTCTGCTGTTCTTACTGAAATTTAAAGGATGGTATCTTAACTGGTAATGATATTATGACACGACAAACCAGAGCCACATATAAGTGAACATTCATGATAAAGTGCAGTATGTTCTGGTCTCCTGCTAGCACAGTGAAATTATTGAGGGAGAAAATTACCCTTTGAATTTTTATCATTGTCATGTAGGATTTATTAAACACTGATAGAGTTTTATTGAGCTAGGTCTTCTCCAAGCAAGTTTTACAAGCCCTGACATTTAAGAGCTAGGATTTTAAACCAGCCAGTGTTGATGAAGTTGATTGTAAAATGCTGGTACTTGAAAAAGGGATATTAAAAAATTGGATGAAGGAAAGGAAATAACATTGAGGGCAGAACATAAAAAAAAAAGAGAGAGAGAGAAACAACTCTGCAGTTTATCTCTAGGAGAGATAAAGCAAGTTAAAAGAAGAACTTTGAGTCCAAAAAAAAAAAATCTAATGCTGGAAAGGTACTCATTTCCTAGGGAATAAAACAATTAAAAAGTTGTTTGTAGGAAAAGATCTCGATTAGGATGAAGTAATGTCTGCAAGTTACAGCCACTATCTATCATAAGGTTATTCTGTGAAGAAGTAAAATTGTATAACTATTTTTATGTGAAATAAGTTTGAGGAAACTCTTAAGACTTATCTGATATTGTTCTCCTTTGATCATCAATGATCAGTGATAACTATTTTAATTAAGATTTCAGTACATTTTTCTTTCATAAGCATCTGAGCTCTACGATCTCTCAGCAGATAATCTCCATGAATGGCAGGATGGAGTATAAAGCAAGTGAAAATATGAAATTAAGTGAAGTGAAAGTGAAATTAAGTGAAGTGAAATTAAGTGAAAGTGAAATTAAGTGAAGTGAAAGTGAAAATATGAAATTAACCCAGGCTGTACTACAAATCCACTTAAAATTACCTACAACTTAGGAATCATATATTTTTTCACATAATGAGTTGTTTACACAAATTAAGAGAAAAGCAATTAGCCACTAGCAACTAAGACTGTATGAGCCAAAACAGAATATATAGAGTGTTCCTTTATTTTTGCCTTCAGTGAGTCCTGTTCCCCCCTCTACCCCACTGAAACTAAAGTGCATTCAGTGAGCCTTGAAAACTTTCTTTAAAAAACTGTATGTACCTTCAAATAGTAATTATATTATTGATTTTTGTCATTCTTCTCTTCTAATATATGCATTCAATGCTATAAACTTCCCTCTAAATACTGCTTTCAATGCATATCACACATTTTGACAAATTGTGTTTTTATATTCACTGTTACAATTTTTTTTTAATTTTCTCTTGAAATGTGTTCTTTGACTCATGTTATTTAGACGTATGTTGTTTAATCTCCACGTGTTTTGAGCTTTTTAAATTATCTTTCTGTTATTGATTTCTAGTTTAATTCCATGTGGTCTGACAGCAGACATTGTATAATTCATATTCCTTTAAATTTGTTAAGATATGTTTTATGGCCCAGAATGTGATCTATCTTGGTGAATGTTCCATGTGAGTTTGAGAAGAAAAAGTATTCTGCTGTAGTTGGTTGAAGTAGTCTATAGATATCAGTTATATCCCATTGATTGATAGTGTTGCTTAGTTCAACTGTGTCCTTCCTGATTTTCTGCCTGCTAGGTCTGATCATTTCTGACAGAGGGGTGTTGAAGTCTCCACTATGATAGTATATTGGCCCATTTCTCCTTTCAGTTTTGTCAGTTTTTGCCTCACATAGTTTGATGTTCTCTTGCTAGGCACATACATATTAAGAATGGTTAGATCTTCTTGAAGAATAGTCTTTTATAATTTTGTAATGCCCTTCTTTATCCCTGATAAATTTTCTGACTTTAAAGTCAGCTCTGTTTGAAATTGATATAGCACTCTTGCTTTCTTTAGATTAGTGTTAGGGCAGTATATTTTTCTCCATCCATTTACTTTTAACTTCTCTGTGTCTTTATATGTAAAATGAATATTTATTGTAGACAACATGTATTTGGATCCTGTTTTTGATCTACTTTGACAATCTGTCTTTTAATTGGTGTATTTAGACCATTGATATTCAAAGTGATTATTGATACTTGGATTAATATCTACCATATTCAATACATTTTTTTGTATTTATTGCTTTTGTTCTTTGTTCCAATTTTTGTTTTCCACTTTTTCCTGCATTTCACGGTCTTAATTAAGCTTTTTATAAGATTTTATTTTTCTCTTTTTTTTTTTTTTTTTTTTGCGGTATGCGGGACTCTCACTGTTGTGGCCTCTCCCGTTGAGGAGCACAGGCTCCGGACGCGCAGGCTCAGCGGCCATGGTTCACGGGCCTAGCTGCTCCGCGGCATGTGGGATCCTCCCAGACCGGGGCACGAACCCGCGTCCCTTGCATCGGCAGGCAGACTTTCAACCACTGCGCCACCAGGGAAGCCCTATCTTCTCTTTATTCTTTGCATACTAGTTATACTTATTTTTCTGCTTTCTCTAGTGATTGTTTAGAGTTTGCAATATACATTTACAACTAATCCAATTATACTTTAAAATAACATTTTATCAGTTCATGAGTAGTATGAGTACCTTATAATAACAAAATATTTCTAATTTTATGTATATGTGTGTGTGTGTGTTTAAAGTCATATTGTAATTGGTGGAGAAAAGGAAAAAGAGGAAATGACTAAGAATGAAGACAGTTTGGGACAGTCCTCAGAGATAAATTGTTCCTGGACCAAATGACTTATTTAAATTTAATTTTATTATTTGCAATGAAATGTAGAATTTTATCTTGGCTTTTGTTGTGAAAGGGCTACCTTCCTTAGGAATGATCGCCTGTTGAGGATTATAGCCTAGTGTAATCTTTCATGCCAAATGTATATATACTTAAAGAAATATCCAGCTCAGTGGGAATCCCTAAAAATAGTGCTTTATCTCAGTCACAGTTGCAGTCCTCACTTATTACAATGTATCTCTATTATATAACCTCACTTCAGCCCTAATAATTCAGAAATACAGAATATTTGTCTTTTGTTTTTCTAGCCCTGTAGGGCTATTTTATTTATTGATTTGTTTGTTTGTTTGTATATTTATTTTTGTTTTATTCTAGTTGTTCTTTCTCAAGCAGAGCATTCTATTTGAGTGGATTCCTCCTTTACTCAAATTCAATCTGATCTACAGTAGTAACAAATTTCATGTTTAACTTCCTAAATTTCAATCTTCCCTGGTATTTAAACAGGTATAGGAATTTTCCCTTTTGTTAAAATGCTTTATTGATTTCAAAGGGAATCTGTTAAGGAAGAAGGTGGGATTTCAAATACATATTCTTCAATAATTATAGAAGGAAAACATAAGTTTCTAAGGAATGATGCCATATTTCAATTCTAAAGCTGTAAGTCAGTGAAAAGAATGCTTAATGCAGCTGAGCTTTTCTCCAAAATAATTTTCTACACATGACTTTGAATGATGTATAACTTCATATCTCATGCACTTAATCTTTTTTTAAAAAATAAATTTATTTATTTATTTTTGGCTGTGTTGGACCTTTGTTGCTGTGTGCAGACTTTCTCTAGTTGCAGCAAGGTGGGGCTACTCTTTGTTGTGGTGAATTGGCTTCTTATAGAGGTGGCTTCTCTTGTTGTGGAGAATGGGTTCTAGGTGCACGAGCTTCAGTAGTTGTGGCACTAGGGCTCAGTAGTTGTGGCTTGCGAGCTCTAGAGTGCAGGTTTAGTAGTTGTGGTGCACGGGCTTAGTTGCTCCGTGGCATGTGATATCTTCCCGGACCAGGGATCAAATCCGTGTATCCTATGTGCCCTGCATTGACAGGCAGATTCTTAACCACTGCATCACTAGGGTAATCCCATACACTTAATTTTTAAAGTGACATTCTGACACAGACTTTCCAAAATGTTGTAAATATGAGAGCACCTGAGAACAGAGAGAATAATTTGACATATTATCAACTATGTTAACTGTATAGGTAAATTTCTACTATTACATAGTTAGATTCTATTCAAAGTCTTCTTTACACAAACTGAAAACAATTTTTGAGCTTTCCCTCACTCTGAAACATAAAAAATATAAAGATTTCTGTCAATATTCCCAGAAATTTAATAATTTGTAGGAAAAACAGAAAATCAATAGAGAAAAATCAATGAAATCACATGGTCATATAAATACATCTAGAAAAGGCATTTGAGAAAATCCCACCCCCTTTTATGATAAAAACTCCATTAAATTAGAAATAGAGGGAAACTTCTTCAACTTGATAAAAAAAAAAAATCTACAAAAAACCTACAGCTAACATCACACTTAATGGTGAGAAACTCAAATCATTCCCACTAAGATCAGGTGAAAGATAAGAATGTCCCCTCTCACTACTATTTTTCAAAATCATACTAGAAGTCCTTGCTAATGTCAAAAGTCAAGGAAAGGAAACAAAAGATGTATAGAAAGGAAGACACAAAACTGTCTTTCTTTGAAGATGACATGATAGTCTATGTAGAAAATCTGAAAGAATAGACAAATATATTTTTGGAACTAGTAAACAATTATAAGAAGGATGAAAGATTCAAGGTTAATACATAAATGTCAACTGCTTTCTTATATACCAACAATGATGAAGTAGAATTTGAAATTAAAAACACAATACCATTTACATTAACACCCACAAAACCCAAGATACTTAATATAAATCTAACAAACTATGTACGATATCTATACGTGGAAAAGTACAAAATTTTAATAAATGAAATCAAAGCAGAACTAAATAACTGGAGACACACTACATTATTCATGGATAGGAAAACTCAATATAGTCAAGATATCAGTTCTTCCCAACTCAAACTATATATACAATGCAATTCCAATCAAAATCCCAGCAAGTTATTTATGGATATCAACAAGTTGATTTTAGAGTTCACATGGAGAGGCAAAAGACTCAAAATAATCAACACAATATTGAAGGAGAAGAACAAATTTGGAGAACTAATGTTACCTGCCTTCAAGCTGTATTGTAATGCTACAGCCGCCAAGACAGGATGATAATGGCAAAAGAATAAACAAATAGATCAAGGGAGCAGAATAAAGAGCCAAATAGCTTTAATCTATGAATTTCCATTTTGTGCATGTTCATTTTCTTAAATTCCCTACAACTTCTAGTATAATACTGAATATATTTTCCCCCAGCTATCAGAAGAATAAACTTAGTGTTTATAAAATTATGAGTTTTCACTGCTGAAGGATATTTTATTTCTTTAGAATTTCAATAATTCCCATCATTTCTACATTATATGACTAAAAGTTGTGAATGAAAGCTACACATGCTAGAAGGTTTTCTAAAGATTCTAGTCTCAGAATCTGGCTAGTTTTCTGATCCTTACTGACCACTCATCTTATCCTAACATCTAGAGATATTCCAGTAAACCTGGAAAGCGGCAATAACTAGTTTACTCCATTCAGGTATGCTCAAAGAAGGGGTTATCTATTGATGTAAGCAACAGCTACTCTTCACAGAAAGAGAAAAAAAGACCACCAGAAACAAAAACATACTTCTAAAATGAACGCATACTTCTAGGAAATGTTGTTAATTAAGTGTATACTTGGGAGAATTTTTTTTTCAGTTTCCTTGTCATTTTATTTTGATATTTACATTGTTTACTTCTGAGAAATTACATGAGTAAATTGGATTTTTCCATTTTAATTAAAGCCAAATTACCTTTTTTGAGTAATATCAAATATACATAAATATGATGAATTTTTAGGTATTTAATTTTGCAAATGTAGACATTTATACTTATTTCTGTAGGAAGATTTTCCCTTATTCAGCTCAACTACCTCTTTTCTAAGGACAAAATGCCTCTTGCTAATTGTTCCACTTCTCTGAACTCATAATACCATGGTCACTATTCACTCATTTTATCTACTACATACTTATTAATAAATTATCTTATTTATGTCTGAGTGTCAGACTATGGAATATTTGTTTCTTATTAATTTTTGAAAGTTTGTCATCTATCTATAGATCTAGTGACTGTTAAATATATGTTGATGTAATGAATAGATGTTATCTTTGGAATGATAACATCTTTGGAATGAAGATAAAGGGAAGTATTTAGTTAAAAATGACTTGTTTGTTCAATAATCTTAATTCTAGCTACAATACTTATAAATTGTTAAAACTTGGGGAAAATATTTGTTGTTTTAAATTTGTGTTTCCTTTTTTGTAGACTGTGATAATTAAGCTCTCTGTAGCATACACTGTTGGATGTTTACTCTCTTCCATGATTCCAAATACTCAGGGAAGTAAGATCTTTATTCAGACTCAGAAGGGGTTAATCTTATTTGGGCTATTCCAATGATATGAATTACATTTCCTTTGCCAGAGGCTGACTTAGAAAGAAATATTTTCCTCCCTTCTGTCAATTAAGATTCCAGTGGAAATTTGCTTGTGAATAAGGAACACTGATTTCTAGGAAAAATTTTAAAGCCTCTGTATGTTAAGTGTAAGAACGGGTTGCCCAGAACTACTATAGTTAAGCTTTGATGAGGCAGTGAGGTAGCTGAAG
Source organism: Globicephala melas (assembly GCF_963455315.2). Taxonomy (NCBI): domain Eukaryota; kingdom Metazoa; phylum Chordata; class Mammalia; order Artiodactyla; family Delphinidae; genus Globicephala; species Globicephala melas. The sequence goes on along the minus strand of NC_083317.1, from coordinate 21,207,751 downwards.
AAATTAGAGTAAAAGATGAAAGCAACCTAAGAATTTTTATAGCATCTTGAGTCTCTAAATACATCACAGTACATAGGGACTACTTATTATGACACGTAATACATTTCTTATGTTTTAAGCTCTTCAAGTTGTGTTCTTGTTACAGCCAAAAGATCCTTAGCAAACATAATTGCCTAACAATGTTTAATAAAAAGCAAATATTGCCTAACAGGTGTCTTGCATCTAGTAAGTACTCAAAAATCTATTGATATGTATTTCAGAATTAGAACGTGATTAAAAGGATGCAAATAGTCCTTGTTAACATGGAATTCAATGTGAAAATCTTTTCTGGTGATGTAATATGCATGCTGTTCAACATATTTTTAAATGTGTGTGAAAAGCAGAAACTTGTAGTGGATTCCTAAAATCTCTGTATCTGGCCATTTGGAAATGTCAGAAGAAACACATGAAGTCAGCATTATTATATAAAGAGAAAAAGGTTATTAACAATTATTTCACACTATGAAAACAAGATCATTACTGAAATTTTTCAAAAATACTTTAATGTCTTTAACCTAAACTGATAGAAGCTTGAGTAACTAAGAGGATTTCCACTTAATGTATTAGAGTTGAATGAATAAATAAACCATTAAATATGACTTCATTTGAATAGCAAGCTGAAAGACTGTTCTTACACTTAGAATGAATTCTAAAGGTATATCATATTATCTCATGCTTTGAGTGTTCATGATTTTTTATTTTTCAACCTCTATACTCATATAATGAGTCTCAGCACATACTTCTAAAATATATTATGTTTTAAACTTTCTTTATGTAATCAATTCATAACAAATACCTTGTATTGTTTTCCCTTTTCTTCTTTTTTTAGGAGTTAGTGCAAAGCTCTTTGTTTTAAAGAATACACTCTTTTGCATCAAATTACTACCTTGAAAAATACCATGTCATTCTAGATGCTTAATTTCTTCCTAGTTACATTCTTCTGTATCTATCCTCACCCACTGGAAAAAATATGAAGCCAAAGGGACAAGCCAAATGCTGGAGAGATGGGTTGGGATTACCAGTCAATGATCAGATTCAAAATAGAAAATGCATGAATATCATAGGCCAGCCTGTAGCCCGTAGTAATCTTACAAGAAAGGAAGAAAGTCATCTTTGATTACTCTAAAGTTAGAGTAATGTGTGTAACATCTTTATGGGACATAATTTCCATGAGCAGAGTAGGCTGACTTAAAGAGCCAGGGGCCATTCATATTATGAAGACTGTGGAATGTGCATTTTCCACTATGACCATGAATTACTTTTAATGACATTTGTTTCCCTTTACGGTACACATAATTTATCAATACCTAGTATTAAAAAAATAATTTCTTCTTGCCAAAACTTAATTTAACAAAATTCTTATTCTCAAATATCTAATACATCAGTAAAAATTAAAAAACAAATCAGATAGTAAAGGATAGTAAAAAAGATAGTAATATGTTGAAAGATGAATGAAGAAGTTAATTTTCAATAAAAATTTTACATTCAGAAACTGGAGGAATGAAAAGAAGTTTTTGAATAACAAAAGTAATTTTGTACTCCTGAACACCAGCCAAAGCCAAAATGTGCTTCTTGTTTTATTATTATAAAGCAATTGGGATTGCAAGAATTACATAAACAGCATACCCACTTCTAGTGAGATAAGTTTGCTGTAGTAGGTAAGTTCAAGAAAATAAAGTTCCATTTTTGTAATTTTCAGGAAGTTTGATCCATAAAACTAGTAGTGAGGAGCAAGTAAATATGACCTGGTATTTAGTAAATATATGTGGCACAGCACTGCAGGTTCTTGTGACATACTGAAAATAGCTTTCACCTCCTTGGAATTTTTTTTAGCACAAGTGAGGAATCACTATCTTTGCATCTATCAACCAGCCATAACCATTGTAATATAAAATTCTTGACATCTTGAACGTAATGCAGTGAGATAAAATCAGAAAAAGGTAAACATTTAAAAATATTTTCCAGTAGTTGACATGAGGACCATTACTATTATTATTGTTACTTTGGTAATTTCTATTTAATATGGGCAAAAATTATGATTCATGAAAATTATATTCTATATGGGATATTTTCTACTCTAAGATACTTCACGAGCTCTGCTCTTCTTTATTACACAAGAAGGTAGACTTTTTAATTTTTGCATGTCTGTCTCTATTCATTATGAAAACAAATAATCACAACATACTTATCCTCTGAAAATTCTTTGATATCTATTCCTTCCTGTCTAATCTTATTGATACTGTATTAGAGAATCTTATTGATACACTTATTCAGAGGTAAATTGATACACTGGCTTTTCAATGAACACCTGTATAATTAGGTTTTTACTGTCACACTAAATGATTAATCTGTCCTCAGATTTAGGATTTCCTATCATGCCAACACTATAATTTAAAACATTCATTGACTTTAATGAGACATTGCTGAGGTCTGCATTTTCTACTGACATTTCAAGGTTTGTGATGGTTTTTATTAACATATTTACCAAACGCTATCACTCTTTAATTTTTTGACATGTGGTCCTAAGTTACCAACAACTACTTTTAGAGAAGTTACCTCCTGGAACCATAGCATACAATGACTTTCCATGTTTTCACAATTTCATTTCATTTCCTGCTGCTTGAAGCCATCCCCTTCTAATCATCTTATCAGTTACCGCTGAACTCAAACTCAAGCTTCCTTACAGTGGCTCCTGTCAGTATCACTCATTTGAGCACACAAGATTTATTCAGATGTATGATTTATTGTGTGTGTATCTTGCTTCACAAGTTAGATTGAGGGTACAAATGCCAATACTGTGGCGTCAGTAAGAGGGAGGACTGAGGCACATATATTTCCCCAAGTTCCATGAGGGAGTGTAACTATGTACACATACCTTATTTCCTTCATAGAATCCATCTTAGTACAAAAAACATATTTTGGGCTCTGTTTTAGTTTCTTTGAAATAGTGGTATATTTTGGACAAATACAATTTAAAGAAGATTACGAAGGGAATAAACCATGTATACTCTATCACATTTAAGCTGTAACTACTCATTGCCTGTCTGTTCTGTATCTGATGGCATGACTCACATCTCCTCCTCAAGGTCTACGAGCAGGGAGCAGTCCAGTTTGTAGCCTAATGCAACTGCCCTGAATGTGGTCTCATTACAGCTAATGTCAGTGGACTTGCCAGATTCGACATCAAGTCCTGTCATTGTCTCTGGATCAATGAGGTATTACTTTGATTGATCTGCATAGTTGCCAACTGCTTGACATCACTAAGCTTTTCTCTTGGCTTTGAATGAATTCATGGTTATCAATCAAAATATATATATATATATATATATATATGAATTTGAAATTCTTTATCCGGAAGGTCTTGTAGCATTAATATTACTAAATCCCTTGTGATGTGAGCCAAATGTATTGGTTTAAAAATGTATCATCTGTATTGGGGCTTCTGTGGTGGCGCAGTGGTTGAGAGTCTGCCTGCTGATGCAGGGGACACGGGTCCGTGCCCCAGTCTGGGAGGATCCCACGTGCTGTGGAGCGGCTGGGCCCCTGAACCATGGCCGCTGGGCCTGTGCGTCCGGAGCCTGTGTTCCGCAACGGGAGAGGCCACAACAGTGAGAGGCCCACGTACCGCAAAAAAAAAAAAAAAAAAAAAAAGTATCATCTGTGATATTGCAAGGGATATTTGCAGTTTAAGTTATATTTCAAAATTTAGTAGAGCCACAGTGTACTAACTTATGCTTTAAGTAACAAAACTTTAAATAACTGCACTTTCATTGCAGTTTGAAATTTGCTTTTAAATTGTTTAAAAGGGCAGGGGATTATAAAAGCATGGCAGCATAAAAAGTTTTACTGATAACATACATTGTATAATATTAGTGATTTTATATCCAAGTGACTTTGGAATGTCTTGGTCATTTCTAACTCAACTTCGTGAATGCTTTTTTTGTGGAAAAATACATTTAAAATGCTGTCCTAAAGGAAGCTGGTTAATCAATTTCATAGTATTTTTTAACCTCTATGCATGAATAATAATCATTCAAAATCATTTAATTATTTTATATCATATTTATTCAAATCTATTATTTCAGCCATTCTAAGACTCACCATTATTTTATGCATCAGGAATGAAGGAAAAATAAAAGCTTCTGAATGATCCAAGATAGATATATTTATAACATTTTAAAAATTGTATACTTGTTGACATATCTATCTCAATCTTAATTAGTGAAATTTTTAGCATATATATTTTAACATAGACTACAAATAAGAAAATGATGAGTGAAGTTAATTAGTTAAGGTATTCCTGAAATTCTACATGTTGAGTAAAACTCTTTTGAAGCACTTTTTTGACTCAGATTTATTAGTATTTGCATTTTTCACATACTATCATCCTCTGTGCCTTCGAAAGTGCTGTTGCAAAATTCTTAAAGGAGTGCTTACTTATTGTCTCTGAGGTTTCTTATTAAGATTCACACCAATTTTACAAGTTTTTATACATATACAAGCAGGTCATAACAGCTACATTATGCCTATCAAAACCCAACTGTGATTATAAAATGAATTATGATTTCACAGATGTTGAAATGTGGCAAAATGTATGTCTTTCAATTAATGAAAAAATATATAATAGTGTTTTCCTTCCCCTCACAAAAAATGCTAATCATATCATTCAAAGCCATACTACTTTGGAAAAGTACATGTGCTAAGAACTTGCTTTGGGATTTTCCCTAGATATGACTTGCCATTGTTATTTTTCTTAGTCTTCACTGCAGACACAGTTCATTTTCACTAATCATTCCATAAATTTTGTTTGGATGTTTTTGCAATTAGCTTGGGGTCAGGAGACCAGTTCTGTTCAGTGGATTTTGAGCAAACTGAAAGTATATCACTCTGGGTAAAGCTTGATAAGATGTAGTGTGTTTCGTATTTCTTTGTCTTTTTCATGGAGACCTTGAAATTCACATATGAGAAAAATATAATGCAAGATTGAGGGAGACTGATTCCCTTAGTTGCATGATAGATGAAAAACCCTTTAGTGAAAAAGTAGTTTTGCTAAACTATTGAAGCTGGATCTTTTCCTCTGTTTATTCTCATCTTGTAAAGACCTCAGTCCTAAATTTTTATGTAAATTGAGTCCCACAGGTTATAATCTCCGAATGTCATCCTTTAAAGATGGGATTATTATGAATTTGAAAAAAAGTTCTCATTTAGCAGATGTGTTCAAATAGTTTATGACCTAAAAAATTTTTCATTTGTGGAGGAAGATAAATTATCACCAGTCACTTAGCTGATATTTGGATCCACTAAGTGTTAATTTTCCCACAGCTGCTATACATACAATACATCTTGATTCTACTTCAAAGTCAACAACTAAAGCCATAAAATAATAAATGACATTTTTTTTAATTTCAAATAAAAGACATTATATTTTGGATAATGTGATATAGCATTCATAGACATGACAAGGAATTTTTTGTTTTCTTTTTTTGTTTATCCTAAACCTCAAAGTCTAACAAATAAGGATATGATGAAATATTAGAACATTCCATGTGGATTCTTAAGAGGTAAAAATTATATTTTTCTTTTTTTATTGAAGTATAGTTGATTTACAATATTGTATTGGTTTCTGGTGTACAACATACTATTACAATATTTTTAGAGATCGACTCCATTTAAAGTTATTATAAAATAAAGGTAGTATTTCCCTGTGCTGTACAATATATCCTTGTAGCTTATTTATTTTATACATAGTATTTTGTACCTCTTAATTCTCTTGCCCTATCTTGCCCCTCCCCACTTCTCTTTCCCAACTGGTAATCACTAATTTGTTCTATATATCCATTAGTCTGTTTCTGTTTTGTTATATACACTCATTTGTTTTATTTTTAGATTTCACATATAAGTGATAATGTATAGTGTTTGTCTTTCTCTGCATGACTTACTTCACTAAGCATAATACCCTCTAGGTCCATCCATGTTGTTGCAAAGGACAGAATTTCATTCTTTTTTATGGTTGAGTAATATTCCATTGTATATATACCACATCTTTATCCATTAATTATTGTTTTCATTTTCTTTACATACATACCCAGGAGTGGATTTGCTGGATTATATTGTAGTTCTATTTTTAGTTTTTTGAGGAACCTTCATACTGTTTTCCATAGTGGCTACACCAATTTACATTCCCACCAACAGAGTATTAGGGTTCCTTTTTCTCCACATCCTTGGAAACATTTGTTATTTGTAGACTTTTTGACGAAACCATTCTGACAGGTGTGAGGTGATATCTCATTGTGGTTTTGCCTTGTTTTTTTCTGATGATTAGAGATGTTGAGCATCTTTTCATATGCCTGTTGGCTATCTGTATGTCTTCATCTGAAAAATGTCTATTTGGGTCTTCTGCCCAGTTTTTAAATCAGTTTGTTTTTCTTGATATTGAATTGTATGAGCTGTTTATATATTTTGAATATAAACCCCTTATAGGTCATACTATTTACAAATATTTTCTCCCAATAAGAAGGTCTTTTTGTTTTGTCTGTTTCCTTTGCTATGCAAAAGCTTTTAAGTTTAATTATTTCCCTTTTGTTTATATTTGCTTCTGTATTCTTTGCCTTAGGAGACAGAGCCAAGGAAAATATTTCTATGATTTATGTCACAGAGTGTTCTACCTATATTTTCTTTTAGGAATTTTATGGTTTCAGGTCTTATATTTTAGTTTTAATCTGTTTTGACTTTGTTTTTATATATAGTGTGAGGAAATGTTCTAATATCATTCTTTTACATGTTGCTCTCCAGTTTTCCCAGCACCACTTATTGAAGAGATTGTCTTTTCTTCAGTGTATATTCTTGCCTCCTTTGTCATAGATTAATCAACCATATGAGTCTGGATTTATTTCTCAGCTTGCTATTCTGTTCCTTTCATCTATGTGTCTATTTTTATGCCAGTACCATGCTGTGCTGGTAACTGTAGATTGTAGTATAAAGTCATGGAACATGATATCTTCAGCTTTGTTCTTTATTCTCAAGAGTGCTTTGGCAATTCAGTGTCTTTTGTGGTTCCATATAAATTTTAGGATTATTTGTTCTAGTTCTGTGAAAAATGTGATGGCTATTATGACAGAGATTGCATTGAATCTGTAGATTGCTTTGGATAGTGTAGGCATTTTAACTGTATTAATTTCTTCTAATCCATGAACAGGGATATATTTCCATCTCTTTGTATCATTTTCAAATGCCTTCATCCTACAGTTTTTGGAGTATAGGTCTTTCACTACCTTGGTTACCTTTATTTCTAGGTATTTTATTCTTATTGATGTGATTGTAAATGGGGTTGATTCCTTAATTTCTTTGCTGATAGTTCTTAATTAGTGTACAGAAATACTACAGATTTCTGTATATTAATCTTGTATCCTGAAACATTATTGAATTCATATATTGATTCTAATAAAAGTTTTGGTGGAGATTTTAGGGTTTCCTATATATAGAATCATTTCATCTGCAAGTAGTGACAGCTTTACTTTTTCCCTTACAATTTGGTTTATTTCTATTTCTTTTTCTTGTCTGATTGCTGTGGCTAGGTCTTCCAATACTATGTTAAATAGAAGTGGTGGGTGTGGACATCCTTATCTTGTTCCTGATTTTAGAAGAAAAAACTTCAGGTTTTCACTGTTGAGAATGATGTTAGCTGTGAGTTTGTCATAAATGGCCCTTATTATGTTGAGATACATACCTTCTATACCAACTTTTTTTTTTTTTTTTTTGCGGTACGCGGGCCTCTCACTGTTGTGGCCTCTCCCGTTGCGGAGTACAGGCTCCGGACACGCAGGCTCAGCAGCCATGGCTCACGGGCCTAGCCGCTCCATGGCATGTGGGATCCTCCCGGACCGGGGCACGAACCCACATCCCCTGCATCGGCAGGCGGACTCTCAACCACTGCGCCACCAGGGAAGCCCCTACACCAACTTTGATGAGAATTTTTCTCATGAATGAATGTTGAATTTTCTCAATGTTTTTTCTGCATCAGTTGAGATGATCATGTGATTCTTATCATTCATTTTGTTAATGTGGAGTATCTCATTGCATCCCTCAGAAAAATCCCACTTGATCCTAGTGTATAATCTTTTTTATATATTGTCAAATTTGATTTGTTAATATTTTGTTGAAGATTTTTGCATCTATATTTATGAAAGATACTGGCATGTAATTTTCTCTTTTTGTAGTGTTTTTTTTCTGGTTTTGTTACCAAGGTAATGGGGTCTATAGAGATTGTTTATTTTTTCCTAATTTAGTTTTGGAAGTTTGTATGTTTCTAGAAATTTGTCCATTTCTTCTAGGCTGTCCAATTTATTGACATATATCTGTTTGTAGTATTCTCTTATGATTTTCTGTATCTCTGTGGTATTGTTTGTTATCTCCTCTTTAATTTCTCAGTTTGTTTATTTGGATACTCTCTCTCACTCTTTTTTTTTTTTTTCTTGATGAGCCTTAGGAAAGGTTTATCAATTTTGTTTATCATTCCAAAAAAACAGCTCTTGGTTTCATTGATCTTTTCTATTTTATTAATTTCATCTCGGATATTTATGATATACTTCATTTTTCTGACTTTAGACTTCGTTTTTTCTTCTTTTTCTAATTCTTGTAGATGGAAGTTTAAGTTGTTTGAGAGTTTTCTTGTTTATTGAGGATGGCCTGTATCACTATAAACTTCCCTCTTATAATTGCTTTTGCTCTATTCCATTGATTTTGGAAAGATATGTTTCCCTTTTCATTTGTCTCAAGGTATTTTCTGATTTCTTCTTTGATTTCTTCATTGATCCATTCATTTTATTATAGCATCTTGTTTAGTCTCCATTTGTTTTTGTTTTTTCCACTTTTCTTCCTATAATTGGTATTTAGTTTCAAACCTTTGTGGTTTGAAAAAATGCTAAATATGATTTATATCCTGTTAAATTTATTGAGACTGGTTTTGTGATCTATCCTGGAGAACATTCCATATGCACTTCAAAGGAATGTGTAATCTGCTGTTTTTGGATGAGATGTTCTGTAGAAATCTATTAAATCCAACAGGTCTATCATGTCATTTAAGACCACTGTTGCCTTATTGATTTTCTGCCTGGATGATTTCTCCATTGATGTAAATAGGGGGTTACTTACCTTTCCAATCTCCTGATTCACACCTGAATTCCTTGCTATCAAATAAAACTCAATCTTTGTATAATCTACTTTTGTGTGTGCTTACATCTGCCCATTTTTTCTAATTCTTTGCTCCTCTTTTAACCATTTTTCCAGTAGCCTGAATCTCAGTCTTATGCCACATTTCGATTGCTAGCTCTAATTTATATACTAAGTCCTGTATTACTTATTTTCTTGATATACTAAAGACTCTGATTGCTTCATGTACCCAGTAAAATTTTAATTAGCATTTTCTTATTAAAAAATCAATGTGTGTTGTTATAAAGAGCTTAGCATATATAGATAAGCCCAAAACAAAATTTTCCATTGTCTTTGTAACATGGATTCAAGCATTGCTATACATTTTGGTATCTGTTTCTGTGTCTCTTGTTCTCTTCATACATAAACCTACCTCACCCCTAAATGATCAATACAATATTGTAACTTGCATATATAAAATTCATGTAACTTAATTTAAATATAAAATGTTATATTGTATTTCGTTTTATAATTATTTATACAGTATTTTAAAAACCCTATTTGCAAGCACCTAGTTTATTTCTGAATGTTAATTGTATAAAAAATGATGCAATGAAGTTTTTCATCTTCATGATTTCTTTGTGATTAATATTAGGATTCTGTATTAAAATATATGAATATTTAAAAATATTTTAAACCAATTTAACATATACTCAATGCTGAAAACAAAAGTAAAATGGCGCAGAAAAGCTCAATGAAAGGGAAACTTACCCAGTCTCACTTTCCAAGCATACTTTTTAGTTCTACGTCTTTTAGTCTTCTTTCCCATGCTACTTGCACGCTTATTAGACAAATTTTGCCATACCATATGTGTGTTTATGTGCCATGTTGTAACCTAACTTTTCACATTGCAACAATTTATTATACATTCACATTCCAATAGAGATTTATTTCAATTATATTTTTAACTGCTTGATATCACACATATCAAGATAGGAAATTTTAAATGCATATAATCCTTAAAGTTGAAATAATTCATAATAAATTATTCTAATTTGTTATATTTAACTATTTTATTACTAATTATATTGAACTTTTATTTTTTTGTGTTCTTCTTCATTTGTCAATTAATTCTTGCTGGTGTTCTAAACAAAAATGTAGAATGTGCCCTAAAGAGAAATTTGAAGAGAATTTAATAAAGGAGAACTTTACAAAAGTATGGGTACTTTGTAGGAAAACCACAAGGGATAGTGCAGAGCCTGGGGACTAGAAACAGCCTTGCCAACCCAGGCAAGAAATGGCAAGGAGATAGTTGTCATCAGAACCCAGAGACATAGAGCTGTGTGGAGAGGACCACACCAATGGAATCTGTGGTCCTATTCCAAGATGCCCCTGGATCATCCTGAAGGAAGGAGACAGAAGAATAATGACTGTCAATCATACTTTCTTTCTGACATCTTCTTTCACCATTCATATTGCCTACTCTCAGTCAGAAGACAGTGACAAGAACCCAAAAGATGGAGTAGAGTTGGCTGAGTGGGGATCCTCAGAGTTAAACAGAAGTCTCCTAGCATAATGGTATTCATTCTGTTTTATAATGATGTTCTTATCTTTTTCTAAGTGCTTATTGTAATTATTTATACACAAGTATAATGACCTTTTTTAATATATGATGTAAATATATTTTCCAAATGTATTATTTATTTTTTAGTTCTGTTGCTTTCTAATTGGCAGAGGTTATTCATATTTATGTCATAAAGTGGAGTTTGATTTGCGATGTCTTTCTTTGGTAGCAATCCAAAAATAAATAAAATATACACATACACACAACCACACACACCCACCACACATACACACGCACACACACACACACACACACACACTACTCCACTGCCAATTTTTTCTTTACATATAAATAATGTAGAAATATTTAATTCTGCTGAAATACAAGGTATGTGCTATGATATAGATTTTCACCCCAAATGTGCTAGTTATATATGCATATCTGTATAATATGTATATCTCTATCTGCTTCTATAATGACATCTTTATATCTACTCTATTTATCTATCTATCTATCATCAGTATAAAGATTATACTGTTTCTCCTTTCTCTTTTTCTTTCTTCCCATCAACCATGATCTCTTTGTTAGCATAAGATCATGTGTTATTGTCATTACCCTGCTTCTAGTGACAGCTCTTAACATTTTTCTATCAAGTTAGATTTTTCAACAATGTGGTATTTTTTTTTTCTGATTTCAAAGTGGAATTTAAGATATTATTACTTTGATTTTCACTCCTCTTTTAATAATTATGGCTTTGTATACCCTCACTTCCAATTTTATTTATTTTCATTGTTTATGTTATTTTTTAATCTTGTCTGTCCACTCATATTATTTAATTTGGCTGTCCACTCATACTCATAGTTTTCTTTTCTTTTTTTTTTTTAACAACTTTACTGGGGTATATTTTCTTTCCAACGTTGTGTTAGTTTCTGCTTTATAACAAAGTGAATCAGCTATACGTATACATAAATCTCCATACCTCCTCCCTCTTATCTCACCCTCACTCTCCCTATCCCACTCTTCTAAGTGGTACAAAGCACTGAGAAGATGTCACTGTGCTATACAGCTGCTTCCCACTACCTATTTTACATTTGGTAGTATATATAAGTCCATGTCCCTCTCTCACTTTGTCCCAGCTTTCCCTTCCCCCTCCCTCTGTCTTCAAGATCATTCTCGAAATCTGTGTCTTTATTGCTCTCCTGCCCATAGGTTCTTAAGAAACTTTTTTTTTTTTTAGATCCCATATATATACATGTTACCATACGTTATTTATTTTTCTCTTTCTGACTTACTTCACTCTGTATGACAGTCTCTAGGTCCAACCACCTCCCTAAAAATAACTCAATTTCATTTCTTTTTATGGCTGAGTAATATTCCATTGTGTATATGTGCCACATCTTCTTTATCCATTCATCTGTGGATGGACACTTAGGTTGCTTCCATGTCCTGGCTACTGTAAATAGAGCTGCAATGAACATTGTGGTACATGACTGTTGTTGAATTATGGTTTTCTCAGGGTATATACTCAGTAATGGGATTGCTGGGTCGTTTAGTAGTTCTATTTTTCATTTTTTTAAAGAACCTCCATACGTTCTCCATAGTGGCTGCATTAATTTACATTCCTACCAACAGTGCAAGAGAGTTCCCTTTTCTCCACACCCTCTCCAGCATTTATTATTTGTAGATTCTTGATGGTGGCCATTCTGACTGGTGTGAGGTGATACCTTATTGCAGTTTTCATGTGCATTTCTCTAATGATTAGTGATGTTGAGCATCCTTTCATGTGATTCTTGGCAATCTGTATATCTTCTTTGAAGAAATGTCTATTTATGTCTTCCACCCATTTTTGGATTGGGTTGTTTGTTTTGTTGATATTGAGCTGCTTGTAAATTTTGGAGACTAATCCTTTGTCAGTTGCTTCATTTGCAAATATTTTCTCCAATTCTGAGGGTTGCCTTTTCGTCTTTTTTTTTTTTTTAACATCTTTATTGGAGTATAATTGCTTTATAATGGTGTGTTAGTTTCTGCTTTATAAGAAAGTGAATCAGTTATACATATACATATGTTCCCATATCTCTTCCCTCTTGCATCTCCCTCCCTCCCATCCTCCTTATCCCACCCCTCCAGGCAGTCACAAAGCACAGAGCTGATCTCCCTGTGCTATGCGGCTGCTTCACACTAGTTATCTACCTTACATTTGGTAGTGTATATATGTCCATGCCTCTCTCTCGCTTTGTCACAGCTTACCCTTCCCGCTCCCCATATCCTCAAGTCCATTCTGCCCACTTTTGGATTGAGTTGTTTGTTTTTTTGATATTGACTGCATGAGGTGCTTCTATGTTTTGGAGATAAATCCTTTGTCAGTTGCTTCATTGGCAAATATTTTCTCCCATTCTGAGGGTTGTCTTTCCGTCTTGTTTATGGTTCCCTTTGCTGTGCAAAAGCTTTTAAGTTTCATTAGTTCCCATTTGTTTATTTTTGTTTTTATTTCCATTTCTCTAGGAGGTGGGTCAAAAAGGATCTTGCTGTGATTTATGCCATATAGTGTTCTGCCTATGTTTTCCTCTAAGAGTTTGATAGTGCCTGGCCTTACATTTAGGTCTTTAACCCATTTTGAGTTTATTTTTGTGTATGGTGTTAGGGAGTGTTCTAATCTCATTATTTTACATGTAGTTGTCCAGTTTTCCCAACACTACTTATTGAAGAGGCTGTCTTCTCTCCACTGTATACTCTTGCCTCCTTTATTAAAGATAAGGTGACCATATGTGTGTGGGTTTATATCTGGGCTTTCTATCCTGTTCCTTTGATCTATATTTCTCTTTTTGTTCTAGTACCATACTGTCTTGATTACTGTAGTTTTGTAGTATAGTCTCAAGTCTGGGACCCTGATTCCTCCAGCTCTGTTTTTCTTTCTCAAGATTGCTTTGGCTATTCAGGGTCTTTTGTGTTTCTATACGAATTGTGAATTTTTTTGTTCCAGTTCTCTGAAAAATGCCCTTGGTCGTGGTTTGATAGCGATTGCCCTGAATATGTAGATTGCTTTGGGTAGTATAGTCATTCTCACAATGTTGATTCTTCCATTCCAAGAACATAGTATATCTCTCCATCTGTTTGTATCATCTTTAATTTTTTTCATCAGTGTCTTATAGTTTTCTGCATACAGGTCTTTTGTCTCCCAGTAGTTTTATTGCTAGGTATTTTATTACTTTTGTTGCAGTGGTAAACGGGAGTGTCCTTAATTTCTCTTTCAGATTTTTCTTAATTAGTGTATAGGAATGCAAAAGATTTCTGTGCATTAATTTTACATCCTGCTACCTTACCAAATTCATTGATTAGCTTTAGTAGTGTTCTGGTAGCATCTTTAGGATTCTCTATATATAGTGTCATGTCATCCACAAATACTTCATTTTCTATTTGGATTCATTTAATTTATTTTTCTTATGTAATTGCTGTGGCTAAAACTTTCAAAACTATGTTGAATAATAGTGGTGAGAGTGGACAACCTTGTCTTGTTCCTGATCTTAGAGGAAATGGTCTCAGTTTTTCACCATTGAGAATGATATTGGCTGTGGGTTTGTCATATATGGCCTTTATTAGGTTGAGGTAAGTTCCCTCTATGCCTACTTTCTGGAGGGTTTTTATCATAGATTCGTGCTGAATTTTTTTGAAAGCTTTTTTCTGCATCTGTTGAGATGATTATGTTTTTTCTCCTTCAATGTGTTAATATGGTTTTTCACATTGATTGATTTACGTATATTGAAGAATCCTTGCATTTCTAGGATAAACCCCACTTGATCATGGTGTATGATCCTTTTAATGTACTGTTGGATTCTATTTGCTAGTATTTTATTGAGGATGTTTGCTTCTATGTTCATCAGTGATATTGGCCTGTAGTTTTCTTTCTTTGTGACATGTTTGTCTGGTTTTGGTATCAGGGTGATGGTGGCTTGTAGAATGAATTTTGGAGTGTTCTGTCCACTGCTATATTTTGGAAGAGTTTGAGAAGGATGGGTGTTAGCTCTTCTCTAAATGTTTGATAGAATTAGTCTGTGAATCCATCTGGTCCTGGGCTTTTTCTTTGTTGGAAGAAATTGTTTATTTGAAAGGCAGTATCTGGACAACACATTCTGTTAAACCTAGAAAGTTTTGTAACTCCTTCTGTCTTTGGAGGAAAGTGGAAAAATGATACTAGAAGGCATTATTATATTGTATCTATATGATCTTAAATTTTATTCTGAACACTTAAAAGAAATTTCAAATAGAATAATTCCTAAAGATATGTAAAAGTGATAAAATATACCATAGTGATACTTTTGAGATGTCATCCAATTCCATGATCACGTGTGGGGAAGAACATGTCTATATTCTCCATAATGTCTGATGAGCATCATCTCTAAAGCTGAATTGCTGACTCTCTGTAGTCCATTTCTCTCATTACTGCAAAAATGTGGCAATAGCCTTCAGATTCAATATTTGTTAATGGGAAATATTTGGGCCAATTTTTCTTCCTATATTCTACCAAAGACGATAAAGTTAAAATATTCCAGTGCTATTTTTTCTTCAATCACTTATTTAATGTCTACTACTGTTATAGCTCTTTAGTCAATATATGAACTTCAGCATTTTATCAGTGATAATTTAATCTTTAAATTGTTCTCAAAAAGTTTCACTATACAAATTTTTGCCATTTTAAACTTAAAATCATCAGACTAGGTTTATATTAACAATTTTTCACATTTATATTAATCTTTCTGTCTGATAATCAATATCATAAAAAATTTTACATAAAATAAGTAATTTAATACCCTTGGGAACTGATTGAGTTTGGCACTATCATGGTCTTCATTTGCTTATAAAGAAACTGAAGCACTAAGTCATGTGACCTAATTAAACCCAAAGGGTTACCAAGTGGCAGAACTCTGATTATAAGCCTGATTTCAGGTCCTTTTTTCCTATAAACACTATGTTCTCATCCCAACAAAAATCCTCTAAGTGTAGTCATTTGTGTGTGGTATTTTCCTATTTCTATTCCATTGATTATGCTCTTCTATTCAGATGGAGTATTTTCCCTTTGCTTCTCTATCAGTATATGTTATCCATGACCCCATATTAATAATGTTTAATAATTTTGTATTATTACATTCATTCCTTAAATATTCATTACTGCATGTCTAGCATATGTTTTATGATATATTATTTTGTACTTATATAAAATTAGTTTACTTACTCATTCAGTGGGTAGTTACTGAAAATCTACTCTTTCCTAGGCAAAGCACTAGGTAGTGAGGAAATACTAGGATTCAAGACAGAAATATCTGCCTTTGTGGGGTTATATTCTGGAATATAGCTCATAAAAATTATAATTGGTTTATTTATGCCTTCAAAATAGAATAATTATCCATTATAGCATATTAAATATCTCCATGAATAATTTCATTTTTATGGAGGTTGTTGAGGTTCATTTAATTATTTTGATCTAACAGTAAAGTTTAATATACACATATACACATATAATAAAGTTTAATATACACATATAATAATTTGACTCAACAATGAATTCTAGCCATTTACCAAAGAGAAATGAAAACTTATGTTCACACAAAACTTGTACATAAATGTGTATAAGTGTTTATTTGTAATGACTGTAACTTAAATTGCCTTTGGTGAATGTAAAAGCAAACAGTGGTACATTCATGCAATGAAATACTACTTGGCAAGAAATAGGAACAAACAAAGGCAAGACAATGGACAAAGGCAAGAATGTGGGTAAAGCTCTAAGGCATAATGCTAAATGAGAAAATCCAGACTCAAGAGGGTACACACAGTATGGTTCCATTCTAACAACAATCTGTGAAAGCAAAGCTATAGGGAAAGAAAGTAGATTGGTGGTTTCTAAGGACTGGGACAGAAGGAGGTATGTGCTACTAAAGAACATAAAGGGACTTTTAGGGGTCATAGAAACGTTCTAAATCCTGATGTGTTAGAGATTACATGACTTTATTTTTCCCAATTCATGGAATTATACACAAAAAGGGCAAGTTTATACTGCAATAAAAACCAAAAGTCATTAAATGAGTTAATAGTAGACTGAACATGAGAGAAAATAGAATTACTATGGAGAAAACGTCAATAGAAAATAAGTAATCTAAAATAAGAAGTTATGTATATCTATATCTATGGCTATATCTATATCCATATCAAATAAATTAGAGTGTAAGATCCAAATGGCACATACTGGTAAAAGTTCACAATAAATGACAATTTTAGCCTCTCATGGATAGGATAAAGAGTGGGGCAGAAACAATATTTGAAAGGGTAATGTCTAAGAATTTTCCAAAACTGATTAAAAAAATCAACCTAAACACTTAAAAAGCTCATCAAATACCATGCGGGAGAAAATCACCTCCAGGTGCATTACAGACAAACATAAGAAAGCAAAGGAAACAAATTACAAAGAAATAAAAACCAAACCTTAAAGATAGCCAGGTAGAAAGACACATGCCTTAAAAAGAATAAGGACAATACCAAAGATTCTCAAAGAGAAATTTTGGAAACCAGAGACAATAGAATGGTATTTAAAGTGCTAAAACAAAAGAAAAAAAGGCAATCCAGAATTT
The DNA here is from genome assembly GCF_963455315.2 of Globicephala melas. NCBI lineage: Eukaryota > Metazoa > Chordata > Mammalia > Artiodactyla > Delphinidae > Globicephala > Globicephala melas. The sequence continues at coordinate 21,190,384 of NC_083317.1, read as the reverse complement.
TAAAACCAGTTAAAATACTCTTCCAAAATATAAGCAAAAAATATTGTTTTGAAGTAAAGAGTATGAAATCATTGATTTCTAACATTTTGCATTATAAAAAGTACCAAGTAGTGTTCTTCAATCGGAAGGAAATGATCTCATGTGAAATCTGGAATTTATAAAAATGAGTGAAAATAGTAAACGTGTGCCTAATGCAAAACAATATAGACTATTTTAAGTAGCAAACAATAATATTGTCTTAATACTTATTGCACAAAGGATGAAAGCATTTTAATCTGTTGAATCGTTATAAGGTTCTTACATTGTTTCTTAAGTGGCAAACAATTTATTGTTGATTGCTATGAGTCAAGGCTATATATTTTTCAGACTAGCATGGAAATATTAAAATGAATAGTATAAACAAATAGCTAATATAAAAAATAAGGAATAAAAAATTCTCAAGTGATCTAAAAGGAAGAAGGCATTTTTTCTCTTTTCTTTATCTCCTTCACATCTCATTTAATCTCTAAATTTTTTCTGAAGTAATGCTGTAATAAAGATTAATCACTTTATAAATAAATATGTGTTTTAATAACCAAGAATAAATAATGAGAAAAATCAAAGGGGATACACTAATAATATGATAAACACAAGCAAACAATGACAAAAGCCATCATGATTGAAATACTTTATGCAGAATGGTCCTTGTTGACCAGTCTGTAGTTTCAAATGATTATCTATTTAAAACAGAGAAATCAACATGATATATTCTGTACATCTTTATGTGATAGAGGCATTGCTAAGTCTGTGTATATCATAAAGATACACCTGCTCATATTTTACAAAACTATGAATTCTCTATTTCATTTATCTATTTCTAAAAGTGATACTCTTGGTAAACTACTGGAATAAACAATTTATTGTAGTTGAATAAACATTTAAAATAGGTATCATATTGCCAGAAATGATCCACTGATGTGTATGACAAGTCCATTTTTGTTCAGTTTCAAAAGTATATAAGGTATAAAACACTGAATATTTGTGGCAAATATTGAGCTATTTAATATACTCTGCTTCTGATTATATGTGGATTAAAAATTTATGTCTTTAATCATCTGAATTTGCAATTGGTGGGGAAGACAAATTACAAAGTAATAACTGAAATCAATGTGGTTGGAAATGAAAGCAAAGCTCTGTATCTTTTGCTATTTAAGTCACTAAATTCTCTATTTTTTACTACAGTGGCTTTTGATGTATTGTGTTTCTTGGACACTTACTCATAGCAAAAACATATGAGAAAAATTAAATATTGATGTTCACAGTAGGATAGTTGCAATATTTCATAAAGTTTTACCAAATAAACAATATTTCTACTTACTAGGACATTCTTTGTTGATGAAAGATTATTTTTCTTCCCACTCCAGAGGAAATCAGAAAAGTCATTTAAAACTATATTTAGCTGGTATGGAACTATTTACTTCTTTTTTTTCAGAAGCAAATAGACATGAAATGCAATAGAATTGTTGATCACAATGGCTTTTACTGTGACAAATCTGATGATCTCTATGTTTGAAAACAAGCCATGTTGCATCTTACAATTATGGCTGTACTCTATTTGAAGTGTTTGGAATATTTTATGATTAAAAAATGTTGACTTCTTTTTTAGTAATTCCTCTTCCACTGTAATGTAAAATTTTGAAATGAATGTACAGAAACACTCAGATCTTACCAAAGTATTGAAATTGACAATAAATAAAAAGAAAAAATTATTACATGACTCCTTAACTCATAAATATAATTTCTCATTACCTCTGATCTGGCCAGGAAAATATGGACCAATTCTTTATGTATCTTTAATATATAATTTGAAAATCTCTATGACTATCTAAGTAGATATGTTCTGAGATACAGCATTAATGACTTAGAAACGGTTCAACTAAACACTCCGGCTCTCTTGCAGATTCTTTACTATATTAAAGGTAATTATGACTGAGGTAAGCAGACACAGATGCAGGCATTAGCATTCATTTATTTTTCTCAGTGATTGACATAGTAACTCTCAAGAGATTTGCTATAGGCAATAATAATAATAAACTTAGAATTCAAGATTGAAATCAAATAAAAAATAAACTAAAATTTCTAAAATAAGAAAATATATGTCTTGAGACAACAATTAATGGAAATTCTTCAAGGCACTGGAGATTGACAAATTTATGAAAACACTTATTGTTACATGTAGAGCGCTTGTTAGAAGAAACTGAGCTCTGTGCTGTGAATGATAGGACTCACTTTCTGTCCTTGACCTCTGGGAACTTCCTGACTACTTAACCAAGATGAGAAACATACTCATTTTAAAGAGACAAAATATAAATTTTTATAATCTGTATAAATAATTTTAGAATAAGCAAGAAGAATAGGTTTTAGGAAATCAAAGAAAACTTTAAAATATATAAAGAAAATACATCATGAAACTGTTTACTCTGAAACAGGCTTTGAATAAGAATTCAAATTACAATTAAAAGGAAAGGTACAGACAGGCAACTAAAAATTAGGTAAATAAATATATTAGGTGTGTACAATATGGCGGGTGCTATTGTAAGCAGTTTGTACTTCTTATCATCCTCAATATTTCCAACATTTTGAAAGGTATGTGTTATTATTGTTTCATTTTAAAAATGAGGAGTGGAGGCTTGGGATTAAATGGCTGCCTTAAGTCATAGAGCTATTAAGTGTAGATCCAGAATTCAAACTCAGGCTAACATCTGAGCCTGCTTTCTAAACCACACTGCTATATTTCTTAGACACAGTAATGGGGGGTAAAAAGATATCATAATGGTAATATATAAGTTAAAAGCATATTTTTAGTTATTAACATTCATGAGGTGAGAAAGAGCTAGAACAACATGTTGAGGTCAGATTTAAAGAACCATGTATTGTAAGATAAGAAATTTGAATTAGAATCTTAATCAATAGTAGAGATATTTTCATAAATAAATAAGTGTTAAGTATATAAGTAAATGGATATATAGTGACTATGCTAAAGATCACTAATATATCACTAACATTCATGAATACATTTGTTTACTCAGTTGTGTACTAAGTTTAAAAAACTGTGTACAGAATTCTTATTATATGCCAGACACTATGCTACACATAAACATCCTGGTATAAATTGGAGTGGCTGCTGTAAAGAGTTTGCAGAAAGATTTTTAAAGTCAGGCTAAAGTTAAAGTTTAATATGATAGTAACACTTTTGGGTATGCTACTCTATGTTTCATACAGATTTGTGCAATATATAGAATTATTTATATTTCAATATATAAAGAAAATATAATGTATGTATGAATGCATACATATATAAATAACTATACATGTGTACATATATTTGATTTGTCAGAAATACACATAATTTACACATAATTTTATGTAAATATGATTACTGACATGCACATTTTATTGCAGAGTTAATATATTTTAAATATGTCTACTCTTCTCCCTCTGCCTTATCTGTATGAGACCCATCCCTAAAATATTGTGAGTCACCTCAGATTAATAAAGTAGTACTTATACATTTATATTTTTATTAATATATACTTTTCCATATAGGTATGCATACATTTATGTATTAGTCTGCTAGAGCTGCCATAACAAAATACCACAGACTGCATGGCTTAAACAACAGGAATTTGTTCCTTATGGTTCTGGAGGCTGGAAGTCTAAGATCAAGGTGTCTGCAGGTTTGATTTTTCCCGAGGCCTCTCTCATTTTACAGATGGCTGCCTTCTCATTGTATTCTCACATGGCCTTTTCTCTGTGCATGTGCATTCCTGGTGTCTCTTCCTCTTATAAGGATACCACTCATACTGGAGTCCTTCAGCCCACCCTACAATCTCATTATTTTATTTTTTTTACTGCCATATTCTTGCTTTTATTTTGATATTCATTCAATAATATTAATGTAACCCAGGCTAGCTGTAAATATCTTGAAATACAGAGGTGAATTAGAGTCACAGCCCTAGCTTACATTCCAGTGAAGGAGTTAATGTTAATTGCCATTTAATGTAGGTTTTCTTGACTGCATAGGTCACATGAAGCTTTTGCATATAATGTTGGATTTTTCCATGACATGATGGATAGAATTTCAAATAGTAGCAGGTAGTCATCCTTCTGTATCATTATTATTTTTTTCTCTATTGTTTATCTGTTCCTAGGCCAATCAGCTCATGAGTGATGGAAACTACCAGCTATATTTCCAAGAACGTTGACACCTGAGATTTCAGCCTTGTCTACACTCTGGTCATCATGTAGTTAACTTCTTCCACCTGGTGGGGGTTTCATTATCTACAAGAGAGCTCAAGGGATATGGCTCAGAATATTATCTATAGCCCTTGAAGGGGAACTAAAGGTCCTTGAGTTTGTTTTAATGACTAAACTATTCTTTAGTCATAGTTTCATAGCTTAAATTTTTCTGATGAATTAAACCTGAATTTCCCATTTTACAAAAGGCAACAAGAATACCAGTCACACAAATAGGATGCACACTCACACATTAGAAGACAGAACTCTCACAAATCTTCTCAGAGGATTACCGATATGGAGCCAAGCAAACACTTCCCCAACACAAACAGTCCTCAATGGCAGCTGCACATCAGAACCAGTTGGCAAAAATGCCCAGATAGCGCTTCGTACTCACAAAAGGTCCTCAATGGCAGACAGACATCAGGACCAATTAGCGAAATGACCCCAAATCACTTTATGCTCAAAAGAGAAGTTTGCCCGACTGCATACTGGTGGATTTAGGTGTACTTAGTCTTGGAGCTTGTTCCACCAAGGGAAAGCATAAGTTGGCAGCCAGTGCCAAGGAGGTGGGAAACAGGGAGGATATCTGAAACAAATGGTTTTGACAGCTGCTAGGAAAGTTCCCCAGAATCTCCTTCTCAGGACCAGCTAGCTATGAGCAGCTGGCTCATCGCAGCCATCCCGGTGCCTTGCTGTGGTTGCAGCTCTACTGTGGAAAACACAGGAGAGCCAGATGCCACAAGAGTGCAGTCCCATGTTGGGCGCCAAAAAACTGTTATCAAAAGTGGGGGGTCAGGCTGCTCACTGTTCAAAAGCTAGTAAAGAGGCAAGGCTGGTGGGAAAGAGAGTTGTCTTTATTTCCAAGGCCATCAACGGGAAGGGGTGAAGGTGTTGAACTCCTGTCCAAAGGCTGATTGCCTCCTATCCCTTCTGCCAATCCATAGGCAAGAGCTTTTATAGGCAAAGGGAGAGTGCTACATTCAGAAACAGCACAGGCAGCTCTGACAGTTCTCTTGAAATTGGTCATGTGGTGGTCTGATCAGCGCCATCTTGATTGTTTTAAGTACAGTTAATCTTCAGTTCCAGAGTTGGTTTGTTCTCATTTCTTTGAGGCAAATGCTCAGAATTGTGGCAGCTTATGTCAATATCTACAATCTGGTCATCAGGGAGTTAACTTCCACCTGCTGAGGTTTCAGTATCTAAGGATAGCTCAAAGGATATGCCTCAGAATATTATCTATAGCTCTTGAAAGAAACAAAAGGTCCTTGACTTTGTTTAATGACTAAAGTATTGCTATTTGTCTTGTTTGACTGTTTTCCCTTGTTTCTACATTTTCTCACTTCTTTGATTAAACTTATTCTTTGGTTAAAGCTTTTCTACAGACAAAAGGCTGGTTGAATACATGGGGGAGAAGAACCATAGGATCCTGCTCCCTTTCAAAATGACTACATGATATCCCACTGTGTGGTTAGAGCATAATTTATTCATTCATTCCCCCTAGTGATTAGTATACAATATGTTGACCACTTTTATGACATTGGAAGCTTTTCTGCAGTAAATATCTTTGGACACACACTTTATGTATTGAATTTTTATTTTTTAATAATAAATTCTTAAAAGTGTGAATGCTAGATCAAAGGTTTTGTGTATCTTGAGCTTTAGAAGAAATTGCTAAATTGATTTTCCAAAGGCAATAAACTTGGCATTTCCACCAGATGCCAGTTAGTAAACCTTTGTCATATACTCTACAGTAATTGGACTTTCATCTCTTCATTTTCTAAAACATCACTTATATGGATGTATTACTTCATTATCAATTGAATTATCTTTCTCAATACTACCTAGGACTACAACCTAATCAGGACAACTGAGAATTTTGAGAGAATATCAAATGGCCCCACATAGTTGAAGTTGGCATTCAAGTGGGAGAGGAGAAAAAGAAAACAGCATGAGAAATATTTGAAGAGATAATGGCTGAGAATTTTTCAAAAGGAATGAAAGATTTTCAACCAAATAGGCAATAATCTCAGAAAATCCCAAACAGGAGGAAAAGGAATTTAAAAAACACTAAAGCATAAATAATAATTCCTCTCATTCACTGTTAAAAAAATGTTGAAAGTACCCAGAGAAAATTGCAACATGTTTTACAGATAAAGGTAAGAATTACTTCATATTTCCTCATCACATAAAAACATACGCTCATACAAATATATATATATATATATATATATATATATATATATAATATATCTACATTTGGTAGAAAGTATGTGTTCACATTGATACCCTCAATTTTATTTTATCTCAATTGGATTCTCTTTTCCTTCCCTCATTCTGTATTTTTATGCTTTTTCTTCCATAGTGAGACCATGGTGCCCAATAATATAAACACATTTACTTATTTCTTTAACAACACTAATATACATATAAAACAATTCCAGAATTGTTTTACTCATGCCATTACAATAATAAAATTTATTTAAAAAAAAAGAAAACAAAACAAATCAGCTTTTACCATTATTTTCACCCACCTCCTAAAAACCTGTTCAAGACCAAAGGTATTGTTGAAATAACTTTCTAGACCCAAGATGGAGCCACTCTTGCCTGGGGTGACATATCAGCAAACTAAGACTTAGATAAATTTTGTGTCCCCATGGATGCTCCGCTTGGTCAGAAACACAGTCAGTCAATCTCCAAACACCAAGCCAATTCTGGGCTTTCTCATTCCTAAACAAGTTTGATTGTGTGACCCCAGGCACTCAGATACTTTCAGTTTTTCTACTCCTTGTTCTTTATTCTTCACTCTGTAAAATCCTTCTGCCTTCCATCCCATTTTGCAGTTCTCCAAAAGGAGACTGGATTCTTCATGAAGTGTTAAATAAAGTTTGTTTGTATCACCTAAACTGTCTTCTTTAATCATTTTTTAACAGTATATGGTCAAATCTCTTCCTCCAGATTTTAGTGCAGTTATAATATTCATTTGAAATAAAATTATGTTTTTTTCTTTGTTGACTTTTGACTTTTTTATTGTTTTTTCTTCCAACTTTTATTGATATAATTTTATATTTCTGGTGATATGTAACATTATCACATTTTCAGTAGTTAAAAAAGGTTTGCTCAGAGAAGTGTCAATCTTCCTGTATACTTTCCATTCCATTTTTTTACCCTGTTGGTAAACAACCTCACTCTTTTCTGATTACATTTTCTGGTGCTTCTTTTGGTAACATAAGTGTGTTATGTGTACTATTTTTTTTTTTTTACAGGCAATGTCTCTTGCAAATTAAATAGCTAAACAAAATTAAACTATATCAAGTGATGCCAGAAATAATAATACATCATTACCAAATTAGATTTATTTCAGTAACATGAAATTACTGCAGTGGTATTTATTTGTTGTTCTTTAAATTGCACATAAACATTATATATACTTTTTTTGGTATACTCTATAGTAAAACATGTTCCACATATTGGGCCAAATAAAAGGATATATGCACTTAATGCCACTTAAAGCCATCCTTTCCGTGTATTACATGACTCATTAATAAACATGTAATTCCAGTCATTTTGTAACTCACTATAGCATACCATTCAAAGAAAGAGTTTGTTTCTGAGCTCATTACATATAATCAGATATCTTCACTGATTCTTACTGTACACCTGAATACTTAGTTTCAATATTAGATTTGAACTAATTGTTATTTATTATTTATTTATTTAGTTAGTTAGTTAGTTAACTTTAAGAAGTATTTGAATCACCATGAAGAAGGGCTTTAGTTACCTCCATATGAAACAATGACACCTTTCAAGAAAGGATGATATTATTTTCATAAATAAAATAGCTTCCTATCTTCTATCATCTGAAAGTATTAAGTATAATTATGAAACTATAAGTTACTTCTAAATGCTGGTATATAGAGTTCAAATTAAGTAATAAATTAAGGAATTCCTAAATTGTTCCAGTTCTCACATGTTCACTTAAAGAAATTATGTTACAAGCACCCTCTAATATGGAAAAAAATCCTTAATTATATTTCACTATTTACTAGATTTTACTTTGAAAATCCATCTGATTAGCTTAGTAATTAGTCTTTGACCATTGTGTAAAACAAGTTCTCTAAGTTGCATATTTAAAAACCTTACTTGATGTTAACACATTAAGTAAAAATAATGTACAGTGTAAACAAATACTTGAATCAAGCAACATAATTTTATTGCTTTTATCAATACTGTATTTATATCCTTTGAAGTTCATAACTTCAAAATATGTGTGGACTTGTTTTTACTCTTTCCCGTACAAGCATAAAGTCACACTGCCCTCTTTTGGTCAAATACAGTTTATTTTTCTGGTGGGGGGGATCGACTTCTGCAGAGTAAAATCAGAACACAGAAAGAATTAAATATAAGTTGGATGATAAACAAAACTTCTTGCAAATAGTAAACAAATGTTTGTGGAATTTGAATTTTTCCCTCAGTGTCAATCATTTTTGACTGTTTGTTTGTTTGCTTGTTTAATTAATCTTAGTTTTCACTATGGATTTCTCTGACTTCTTTGAACAGGAAATTTACTCATTTAAAATAATTTTGTCTATACATAAGTAAACCAATGTTTAAATATATCTAATAGTTATGCTTATTTTAAAAAGTGGTTTTCTGTGCAAAAATTCCATATCTTTTTATGAAGCCTTTTTAGCTCTACATTTTTTAAATTGTTTTGTCATTCTAACTCATGGAAGATTTGTCTTTAAAAATATGCCACCATAACTTTCAGAACAAGGCCAGTAATAAACCTGATGGTATGAAGGACAATGTGTGTACAAGTCCATGAGATGATCTCGGTGGGATCCATTTACAATTCCTTTCTTAAACATGACAAGCATTCTAACTATTGTCATTATTTTGTAAGTATTAGCTTTTCAAACTTACTAAATCAAAGCCAAATAAACATGGAATTGTCTTTATACTTATTTCCAGATCCATTATTTTCATAGAAAAAATAAATTCAGCATTCACACTGATAATGGTCTAAATATTTGTGTCTCCCCAAAATTCATATGCTGAAATACATATCCCAAAGACTTATTAGGAGGTGGAGCCTTTGAGAGGTGCTTAGGTCATGGAGGTGGAGCCCTCAGGAATGGGATTAGTGCCTTATAAAAGAAACCCCACAGGGAGCACTCAACCCCTTCTACCAAGTGAGGACACAGTAAGAAGGTACTGTCTGAAATCAGAAAGTGGCCCTTTTCCAAACATTGTATCTGCTGGTGACATAATCCTGAACTGCCCAGCTTTCAGAACTATGAGAAAGAAATTTCTGTTGTTTATAACCTACTCAGTCTGTGATATTTTGTTACAACAGCCCAAATGGACTAAGAGACAGCCTAAAGTCTAAATAAAATTTAGTCACTGATATTTTGTATGTAAGCAGATCAATGGAAAATGGCATAGCATACTAAGTTGTTGGTTTGTAATTGCCATCTTAAATGGATGTAATACTTATTGGACTTCATTTTAAATTTTTCATAGTCATTAACTTATATTTTCCTTCTATCCAAGAGAACTGTACTGTTCTGGAAAAAGAAGAAAGAGGAGTTTTCATGTGCTCCATTCTATTTTGTTATTTTCTATGAGAAAGTACCAGTGATGAGTTGATACAATCCTTATCATGGCCCAAAGATAATTATTCAAGAAATAACCAAATAGATTAATTTGGAATTATAATGCAAAGTGTAATGTGTAATACTGTGTAGAAAATGTAAGTGTCTATTGCTTTCAATATATATGAAAGAGAGGATGGTAAGGAGAGTCATAAATGGATTAGAGTTATACAAAATTCTGAATGAATATCTGAGTCGGTTTCTGTTGATTGTTTTTGCTCTTGGCAATATTTTTTTCTTGCCTTTTTGTGTGTTGTAATCTGTTTCTGTTGAAAGTCAGACATGCTGTGTAAAAGAGTAAAACACTATCAGTGCAGATGGATAGTGGATGTAAATGCTAAAATTTTACTGTGGGAGTTTGGGTTAAACTATTTGAAGTTGCACTGGGTTTAAAGTTTGTTGTTGCTATGGTTCCCCTCACTGCACCAGACTTAAAATTATTCTATTTCAGGGTTTCTCAACTTTGGCACCATTTACATTTTTTTATTAGATATATTGTTTTATGGGGAGATTTCCTGAACATTGTAGGATGTTTAGCAGCAGTGATGGCTTCTAGATGTTAGATGAAAGTCATTAAAAAATTGCAGATATTGCTAAATGTGCCCTGGGGTAGGGTAAAATGACCTTCCGTTGAGAAATATTTCTCTTGCTGTAATCTTGTGTTTAGGTGGAAGCTGGTTTTTCCAGGTATTTTTCAATGTCTGCACCAACCTAAGCTTTAGATTGTTTCTCTTATGCTGTGTCTATGAGTGGACCTCTTTCTCATACATATCCATTTCCCAGAAATATTTTGCTATTAAAAATTGCTATTTGATGCCAGTTACTCTGCCAGTAAGGGGAGTAGTATAAAAGTGACTTTTTTGTTGTTGCTGTGATTAAACTTCCATGTTGGGCAGGCACCATGCTCTTGGGTCTTGTAGGTATGGCTTTCTCAGTGTTTCTGCACTTCCACTGACTATAGTGCTGAGCCCAGCATATAGTCCTGCCCCTTCTCTGGGGTATGGTGTGTGTGTGTGTGTGTGTGTGTGTGTGTGTGTGTGTGTGTATGAGTTTCCCTGATTCCCTTTCCTCAATTTAAATGGCTTTTCACCAGCATCATAATTTCAACAGTATTTGCTGTTCTTTCTCTACAGATTAAGCCTTCTAATCCACAGAGTAGTGAAAGAAAGAATCTAATTGTAGCTAACATACCTCTCACGCAGTTGCTGTTCCTCCCCTCCCCTATGTTTGAACCACAAGTGATGATTTCTTAGGGCACTTGTCAATCTTTTTTGTTAGGACATGGTAGAATTCATTAAGAAAAAAATGCTATAAGTTATATAGACTCCTCCAATATCAGTATTCCATAGGGCTTACATGCTTTTTTGTCAGTATACATTTATTTCCTATTAATTCATCCTCCCCACAAAACTCCTCACTAAATTATATTAACTATGTACTACTGTGTGTTCCCCACATAAGCCAACAGCATCTTTGTAAGTACTTATCTTCCCCTATATATTGAGTCTTTTTTTCCCCCTTGACAAAAGTAACTTCCTTTTGTCAAGAAATGTCATGGTGAAGAAAACGGTCAAGAAATGTCATGAATTTGCAGTCTGTCCAGACTCTCTCTTTGTGTGGATAGGAGCAACATTCTTTCCAGCTCTTTTTTTTTTTTTTTGCAATACGCAGGCCTCTCACCACTGTGGCCTCCCCCATTGCGAAACACAGGTTCCAGACGTACAGGCCCAGCGGCCATGGCTCATGGGTCCAACCGCTCCACGGCATGTGAGATCTTCCCAGACCGGGACACGAACCCGTGTTCCCTACATCGTCCGGCGGACTCTCAATCACTGCGCCACCAGTGAAGCCCTCTTTCCAGCTCTTTACACTCTGAGAAGAATTTGAAGTCTGTCTGATGACTAATAAAGAATGACGATTTGCAATTTGATGAAAGTCAGGTGAATAATGAATTGTTGTACCAGGAACATATAGAGATCAAGGTTCCTGCATTTCTTAACTGTGTCATGCTGGGTAATTGACTTTATCCATCTGTAACTAAATTTATCCATCTGTAAAATGAGAAAATATATTGTATGTACCTGTAAAGAATTTAAGAGCTTTTGAGAAGTTCCTAATCCATAGTAGGTTCCTTATGAATACTCATAGTCATTATTATCTAAGCTGGGCATCTAACATGGAATATCTTACCCTACCTAAGTTTTTCTAATTACACACATTATTATCAATATTTTAAGAAATTAATTTATGTACATAAATAACATTGTCAAATAATGGATCCTTTAATTCATATTTTTTGTTTTTATTTAAGCAACATAAATAATTATATAAAGCAGAAAAGAGAAAATATTCAAAATATAATTTAAAGGTGAGTGTTTATGTATTTTACTACATATATATATATGAAAGTTCTTGTAAAACCAAAAAATATTTTTTTACATAGAACTTGAAACAAATAGAAATGTTAATAAAACTATGGAAATCTTGTTCAAAAATAAAATTCTTCATTTTTAAATTTAGTTTGAATTTTACAATGCCAAATATATATCCTCCTTTCTCTTCTTAATTAGTCTAGAAAGGAAAATAAAGGAGATTCTAATAAAGTATATCTTACTTTTGATCTGTGTCTTTTTACCCTAATTCTTTGCAAACTCTAAGAAGTTACTTTAAATCTTTGAAGCTACCTATATCAAAATATTTTTGGAAAACTGCTTTTGTTTTCACACAGAAAATATTGACCACCACTACACTATTTTTTCTTGTCCAAAAATTATCTCTTAAAGCAAAACAAAACAATTTTTGTCTATATTTAGAACTCTTTATGTTATTAAATATTTTTATAAGTAATTTGACTTTATCATTCCCATATAAAACAGTCCTTTGGACTCCCTCTTGCGAGAACACCAGAATCACAACTAGTGGCTGGACAGTATTGACAGGAAGACACTGGAACTCACTAAAAAATGTACCCCACAGCCAAAGACAAAGGAGAAGCCACAATGAGATGGTAGGAGGGGCACAATGACAGTAAAATAAAATCCCATAACTGCTGGGTGCATGACTCACAGACTGGAGAACACTTATACCACTGAAGTCCACCCACTGGAGTGAAGGTTCTGAGTCCCACATCAAGTTTCCAACCTAAGGGTCTGGCAATGGGAGGAGGAACTCCTAGAGAATCAGATTCTGAGGGCTAGTGAGATTTGACTGCAGGACTTCAATAGGACTTCAGGGAAACAGAGACTCCACTCTTGCAGGGCACAAACAAAGTGATATGTGCATTGGGACCCAAGGGAAGGAGAAGTGACCCCAGGAGAGACTGAACCAGACCTACCTGCTAGTGTTGGAGGGTCTCCTGCGAGGTGGAGGGTGGCTATGGCTCACTGTGGGTACAAGGACACTGGCAGCAGAAGTTCTGGGAAGTATTTCTTGGCATGACCCCTCCCAGAGTCCTCCACTAACCCCACCAAAGAGCCCAGATAGGCTCCAGTGTTGGGTTGCCTCAGGCCAAACTACAAACAAGGAGGGAACCCAGCTCCACCCATCAGCACTCAAGCAGATTAAAGTTTTACTGATCTCTGCCCACCAGAGCAACAGTCAGCTCTGCCCACCACCAATCCCTCCCATCAGGACACTTGCACAAGCCTTTTTGATAGCCTCATTCACCAGAGGGCCCACAGAAGAAACAAGAAGAGCTATAATCCTGCAGCCTGTGGAAAAAAAAAAACTACATTCACAGAAAGATGGACAAGATGAAAAGGCAGAGGGCTATGTACCAGATGAAGGAACAAGGTAAAACCCCAGAAAAACAACTAAATGAAGTGGAGATATGCAACCTTCCACAAAAAGGATTCAGAATAATGACAGTGAAGATGATCCAGGTCCTCAGAAAATAAATGGAGGCAAAGATCCAGAAGATACAAGAAATGTTTAACAAAGACCTAGAAGAATTAAAGAACAAACAAACAGAGATGAACAATACAATAACTGAAATGAAAACAACACTAGAAAGAATCAATAGCAGAATAACTGAGGCAGAAGAATGGATAAGTGACCTGGAAGACAGAATGGTGGAATTCACTGCTGCAGAACAGAATAAAGAAAATAAAGAATGAAAAGAAATGAAGACAGCCTAAGAGACCTCTGGGACAACATTAAATGCAACAACATTCACATTATAGGGGTCCCAGAAGGAGAAGAGAGAGAGAAAGGACCAGAGAAAATATTTGAAGAGATTATAGTTGAAAAGTTCCATAACATGGGAAAGGAAATAGGCACCCAAGTCCAGGAAGTGCAGAGAGACCCATACAGGATAAACCCAAGGAGAAAGACGCTGAGACACATAGTAATCAAACTAGTAAAAATTAAAGACAAAGAAAAATTATTGAAAGCAGCAAGGGAAAACAACAAATAACATACAAGGGAACTCCCATAAAGTTAACAGCTGATTTCTCAGCAGAAACTCTACAAACCAGAAGGGAGTGGCATGATATACTTAAAGTGATGAAAGGGAAGAGCCTACAACCAAGATTACTCTACCCAGCATGGATCTAACCTACAACCAAAATTACTCTGCCTGGCATGAAATCTTTTGATTTCTCCATTGGATCTAATTCAGATTTGATGGAGAAATCAAAAGCTTTACAGACAAGCAAAAGTTAAGAGAATTCAGCACCACCAACCAGATCTATAAGAAATGCTAAAGGAAATTCTCTAAGTGAGAAACACAAGAGAAGGAAAGGACATACAAAAACAAACCCAAAACAATTAAGAAAATGGTCACAGGAACATACATATTGATAATTATCTTAAATGTGAATGGATTAAATGTTCCAACCAAAACACACAGGCTTGCAGAATGGATACAAAAACAAGACCCATATATATGCTGTCTACAAGAGACCGACTTCAGACCTAGGGACACATACAGACTGAAAGTGAGGGGATGGAAAAAGATATTCCATGCAAACAGAAATCAAAATAAAGCTGGAGTAGCAATACTCATATCAGATAAAATAGACTTTAAAATAAAGACTGTTACAAGAGATAAGGAAGGACACTACATAATGATCAAGGGATCAATCCAAGAAGAAGATATAACAATTATAAATATATATGCACCCAACATAGGAACACCTCAGTACATAAGGCAACTGCTAACAGCTATAAAAGAGGAAATCGACAGTAACACAATAATAGTGGAGCACTTTAACACCTCACTTTCACCAATGGACAGAATATCCAAAATGAAAATAAACAAGGAAACAGAAGCTTTAAATGACACAATAGACCAGATAAATTTATTTGATATTTATAGGACATTCCATCCAAAAACAGCAGATTACACTTTGTTCTCAAGTACGCATGGAACATTCTCCAGTATAAATCACATCTTGGGTCACAAATCAACCCTCAGTAAATTAAAAAAAATGAAATCATATCAAGCACCTTTTCTGACCACAGTGCTATGAGATTAGAAACGATTCACAGGAAAAAAAAAATACAAACACATAGAGGCTAAACAATATGTTACTAAATAACCAAGAGATCACTGAAGAAATCAGAAAGGAAATCAAAAATACCTAGAGAAAAATGACAATGAAAACACGACAATACAAATCGTATGGGATGCAGCAAAAGCAGTTATAAGAGGGAAGTTTACAGCACTACAATCCTACCTCAAGAAACAAGAAAAATCTCAAATAAAAAAATCTAACCTTACACCTAAAGCAACTAGAGAAAGAAGAACAAACAAAACCCAAAGTCAGTAGAAGGAAAGATATCATAAAGATCAGAGCAGAAATAAATGAAATAGAAACAAAGAAAACAATAGCAAAGGTCAATAAAACCAAAAGCTGGTTCTTTGAGAAGATAAAGAAAATTGATAAACCATTAGCCAGACTCATCAAGAAAAAGAGGGAGGGCTTCTCTGGTGGTGCAGTGGTTGAGAGTCTGACTGCCGATGCAGGGGACATGGGTTTGTGTCCCGGTCCAGGAAGATCCCACATGCCGCGGAGCCACTGGGCCCGTGAGCCATGGCCACTGAGCCTGTGCATACGGAGCCTGTGCTCTGCAACGGTTGAGGCCACAACAGTGAGAGGTCCACGTACTGCAAAATAAAATAAATAAATAAATATATAAAGAAAGAAAGAAAGAAAAAGAGGGAGAGGATTCAAAGCAATAAAATTAGAAATGAAAAAGGAGAAGTTACATCAGACACCACAGAAATACAAAGCATCTTAAGAGACTACTACAAGCAACTCCATGCCATTAAAATGGACAAGCTGGAAGAAATGGACAAATGCTGAGAAAGGTATAACCTGCCAAGACTGAACCAGGAAGAAATAGAAAGTATGAACAGACCAATCACAAGTAATGAAATTGAAACTGTGATTACAAATCTTCCAACAAACAAAAGTCCAGGACCAGATGGCTTCACAGTTGAATTCTATCAAACATTTAGAGAAGAGCTAACACCCATTCTTCTCAAACTCTTCCAAAAAATTACAGAGTAAGGAACACTCCCAAACTCATTCTATGAGGCCACCATCACACTGATACCAAAACCAGACAAAGATACCACAATAAAAGAAAATTACAGAGCAGTACCACTGATGAATATAGATGCAAAATTCCTCAACAATATACTGGCAAACAGAATCCAACAACACATTGAAAGGATCATACACAGTGATCACGTGGGATTTATCCCAGGGATGCAAGGATTCTTCAGTATACTTAAATCAATCAATGTGATATACCATATTAACAAACTGAAGAAGAAAAACCACATGATCATCTCAATAGATGCAGAAAAATCTTTTGACAACATTCAACACCCAGTTATGATAAAAACTCTCCAGAAAGTGGGCATAGAAGAAACCTACCTCAACATAATAAAAGCCATATATAACAAACCCACCGCAAACATCATTCTCAATGGTGGAAAACTGAAACCAGTTCCACTAATATCAGGAACAAGAAAAGGCTATCCACTCTCACCACTATTATTCAGAAGAGTTTTGTAAGTTGTAGCCATGGCAATCAGAGAAGAAAAGGAAATAAAAGAAATACTAATTGGAAAAGAAGAAGTAAAACTGTCACTGTTTGCAGATGACATGATACTATACATAGAGAATCCTAAAGACGACACCAGAAAACTACTAGAGCTAATCAATGAATTTGGTAAACGTGCAGGATACAAAATTAATGCACAGAAATCTTGCATTCCTATACACTAATGATGAAAAATCTGAAAGAGAAATTAAGGAAACACTCACATTTACCACTGAAACAAAAAGAATGAAATACCTAGGAACAAACCTACCTAGGGAGACAAAAGACGTGTATGCAGAAAACTAAGACACTGATGAAGGAAATTAAAAATGATACCAACAGATGGAGAGATATACCATGTTATTGGATTGGAAAAGTCAACATTGTGAAAATGACTATACTACCCAAAGCAATCTACAGATTCAATGCAATCCCTATCAAATTACCAATGTCATATTTTACAGAACTAGAACAAAAAATCTTAAAATTTTTATGGAGACAAAAAAGACCTCGATTAGCCAAAGCAGTCTTGAGGGAAAAAAATGGAGCTGGAGGAATCAGACTCCCTGACTTCAGACTATACTACAAAGCTACAGTAATCAAGACAATATGGTACTGGCACAAAAACAGAAACATAGATTAATGGAATAAGATAGAGAGCCCAGAAATAAACCCACACACTTATGGTTAAGTAATCTATGACAAAGGAGGCAAGGATATGCAATGGAGAAAAGACAGTCTCTTCAATAAGTGGTGCTGGGAAAATTGGACAGCTACATGTCAAAGAATGAAATTAGAATACTCCTTAAACACCATACATAAAAATAAACTCAAAATGTATTAGAGACCTACATGTAAGATTGGACACTATAAAACTCTTAGAGGAAAACATAGGAAGAACACTTTTTGACATAAATCACATCAAGATCTTTTTTGATCGACCTCCTAGAGTAACAGAAAGAAAAACAAAAATAAACAAATGGGACCTAATGAAACTTAAAAGCTTTTGCAAAGCAAAGGAAAACATAACAAGATGAAAAGACAACCCTCAGAATGGTAGAAAATATTTGCAAATGAAGCAACTGACAAAGGATTAATCTCCAAAATATATAAATAGCTCATGCAGCTCAATATTCAGAAAAGAAACAACCCAATCCAAAAATGGGCAGAAGACCTAAATATACATTTTTCCAAAGAAGACATACACATGGCCAAGAAGCACATGAAAAGCTGCTCAACATCACTAATTGTTAGAGAAATGCAAATCAAAACTACAATGAGGTTATAACCTCACACCAGTTAGAATGGTCATCATCAGAAAATCTACAAACAACAAATACTGGAGAGGGTGTGGAGAAAAGCAAACCCTCTTGCACTGTTGGTGGGAATGTAAATTGATACAGCCACTATGGACAACAGTATGGATGTTCCTTACAAAATGAAAAATAGAATTACCATATGATACAGCAATCCCCCTACTGAGCATATACCCAGAGAAAACCATAATTCAAAATGACACATGCACTCCAATGTTCATTGCAGCACTATTTACAATAGCCAGGTCATGGAGCAACCTAAATGCCCATTGACAGATGAGTGGATAAAGAAGATGTGGTACATATATACAATGGAATATTACGCAGCCAAAAAAAGGAACAATATTGGGTCATTTGTTGAGACGTGAATGGATCTAGAGACTGTCATACACAGTGTAGTAAGTCAGAAAGAGAAAAACAAATATCATATATTAACGCATATATGTGAAACCTAGAAAAATGGTACAGATGAACCGGTTCACAGGGCAGACATTGAGACGCAGAGTAGAGAAGAAACATATGGAAACCAAGAGGGGGAAGCGGTGTGGGTGTGGGGGTGGTGGGATGATTTTGATTGACATGTATACACTGATATGTATAAAATTGATGACTAATAAAGACCTGCTGTATAAAAAAAATAAATAAAATTAAATTTAAAAAAATGTTTTAAATAAAAAAACTGTCTTTTGGTATTTAACAAATAGAAATCAGGAGTTAAAAGTATATTCATATTTTCATTTATTAATTTGGTCACTAGCAGCTGCTGTGTACGCACTGCCAAATATGTCTAAGTTGACTGTGAAAAGAATTAGTAAAAATTCTTGGTTGCTAAGCTCATCTTTAATGTGCTGCATTAAATGCAGAAAGTTATTACATTAATTTTTCCTATTTCCTATTTCTTTTTTATTTGTTAGCCTTATAATTTGCTTTACTTCACAGTAATCAAGATTGTGAATTAAGGAAAGAACAAAACACATTAAAATCTTAAGACATTGTATAAATGTTTGGCAGTATTTGCTTACAAGTAAAACCCAAAGTAAGTCAATCTCTAAAATAAAAATTGGCATTGGAATTGTATTATTATCACCAACATTTCTGATAGTTTTAAATAACCCCTTTGCTAAAGGTAATACCTTTAGTCTATGTCCTTTAATAAATTATAATTTGCACCTAATATTTTGTAGTTCCACAGAGCTGAATTCTATGGAGTTTTCAAAATAAACATAATTTATTTTGCAAGTAAATATAAAGTTGTAAACTCTGCAGAGTAGTTACATTTGTAAGATATTTTACAAAAGAGAATTCAGACAATTCCAGGTGCAGCTTTTTTTTTTAATCTAAAAAGAGCAACAGATGATAATTATTTTTGATAGGTCCTTTAAATTCTCGTGTACATATATATCTCAATAAAAAGAGTAAAGCATTCTGTAACAACATTATGTATTACCTCTGTTTCATTTAATAAAAACAGTTCTCTACTACAATTTTAACTACTGAAAATCATAATAACCACATTTTCAAAAGTCAAGGTGTAATTTTCTCTGGCTCAAACATAATTTATTAGCCACATTTATAGGCACCATTAAGAGTTTGACATGGATATGTGAACTAAAAAAATTTGAAGTTGCAGAAAGCAATATATTGTGCCCACCATATACTTTATTATAGCTACTAGATAACAGGTTTCTTGTAATAATAACACATTAAAAAGAATGTTACAGCTTTCATTGGGAAAAATAACATACTGTGGATTTAAGTAAGAAAGTAACAGTATTTTTCTATTTCTATTTTTCCATAATTTTTCCAAATCTTATTGCACAGACATGTGCATGTTATTTCACATAGAAGAATACACTATTCTCACATAATTTGTGGTGCTTGGCTCCTAGAAATAGAGGAAAATCATCCACAATATAAGCATCAAGAAGAGTGTTTCCATTTTACTTGAGGAGAGGTGGTATAGCCCTCTGCTGCTCTTTTATCATCCATAAAAATATTTATAAGTAAAATATTTCCTCACCAAGCTTAGGGTCACTGAAGTCATTATTCTCATGAATAAAACAAGTAAGAACTAATGTGTAATTACTCAAGGTAGAAGACAATAAGTGACTTTCTGTTCAAATGGTAATTAGTAAATTTTTGTTTAAATTTCAATAAAATAAATTATAAACCAACTATATTTTATACATCCATGGAATAGATCCATTACTGCCTTTATTCTGAGTAATTCAAAGCAGGAATGCTTTAGTACTTGAATTGCTTTGCTTATTCTTCCTGGCTTTATATATACTGATTTGAAATTTCCAAAATTTGCTCTTTTAATTTGAATAGAGCCCAACTATTCTCAGATATGACTATCTTGGAAGTTCTATATTGAAATTATAATGATATAAAATGTTATTTGTGAAAAATAAATGAGTTCTTTATTCATGAATTTCCTGGACTGAACTTGAAAGGATGAACATTATCATTCACTAATATCATCTTTTATATGTGATTGTGAATTGTAATTCATAAATTACAAATAAGAGAAACAATTTGTGTAATCACCAACAATGTTTGAGTTATTATGATTTCTAAAAAGTTACTTCCTATTGTAATTATTATTTTATTATAGAAATCATAAATATGCAATAAATTAATATAATTAAAGCAAACAAAGTATTATTGCAGTTTTCGAGAAAGAATATTAGTGTAATGAATAGATTCTCAAAGTAAGTCTTTTTATTACTTGAAGGTCTTACTATTTTGGCATTCATTAGTCACCTTAAGAAATCTTAATTTTTGCCCAGTCTAAATGTATTCTTTTTTAATGAAATGACTGATGATTAAAAGTGCTTATTTCTCACTGAAGTGAGCAACTCAGTGTTTTCTGTTCTAGAGAATTCTGGGAAAAGTGATTTCCTCCTGTTGTATTTTCTAATGGAGCAATTTTATCAGGGTATTTTCACTCTGGCTTAGTTAATCTTTTTTCAGGTTTTGTAGTGGTATGACTCAGGTCAGTAGGGGAAGGAAGATCACATGAGAGGTCTCTGATCTTTTTGACAACTATACATGATCATGAGCCTTTCAATGTGATTGAATCATCACATGACCTCTCAGAAACTGGACTAAATCTAGAGGAACAAGGTTTTCAGAGAAATGATGTATGTTTTTCTTAATGTCTTTACAGTTTCTTGTCTTCACAGATTCATGGGAGAATGCAGAAAAGGTAGGCTGGTTAATCTTTGTGATTTTAAGTGCAAATCTTTTAATCTAATCTAATTTTACTACATTATTTTGCTCTTTGTCTTTGAAATTTTTTTGCTAATATCAGAACTGAAATATTTTCATCTCTATTAGAATAACCACTTAATATGGTAGGATATGAATGTGAAAATAAAATATAGGCAGAGCACATGACATAACTCCCTCTCACATGAATTTAGTACCATGAAAATTCCTCTTGAATTATTATTTTTCATCTATAATTTATTTTATTAATTCTCCAACTTATGACTTCATACCTGACCTCAATACTTAGCCCTTAATTTTCAGTTTATATACCTGTTGGATTAACCCACGTAAATATTTGATCAATGATTTAAAATCAACATTTTGACCCTGAATCACATGTGTTCTACTCATCTCAAAATTTTCCCTACATAGATGACAAATTTAGGTACAAAGATTAAGAGCTTGGATTGGGATTGAGACTATATTGATCTGAATCTGTTTTTCATTACATAATACTCTAGTTACATTTTAAAGCCCCACATTTTTATTATACTTGAAAAAAAAAAAACCAACAGTGTTGTCATAAAGATAAAATAATACAATTTTCTTAATATAGGCTGCAGTAGGAGTAATTTATTATTACATATTAAGTATCTTATTGTAGAAAATTCAGAGACTTTAAATGCCATGGCCGTTATTCATAAACATTAGATTTGTGTAGTGTTTATCAGTTGTTCTTTTTTTTTCTTTCTTTTTGCGGTACTCGGACCTCTCACTGTTGTGGTCTCTCCCGTTGCAGAGCACAGGCTCCGGACGCGCAGGTTCAGCGGCCATGGCTCACGGGCCCAGCCGCTCCACGGCATGTGGGATCTTGCCGGACCGGGGCACGAACCCATGTCCCCTGCATCGGCAGCGGACTCTCAACCACTGCGCCACCAGGGAAGCCCTCAGTTGTTCTTTTTATGCTTTTTGTAACAATGGCAGCAGTATTCTTTTTTTTTTTTTAAACGTCTTTACCGGAGTATAATTGCTTTACAATGGTGCGTGAGTTTCTGCTGTAATACAAAGTGAATCCGCTATACATATACATATATCCCCATATCCTCTCCCTCTTGTGTCTCCCTCCCACCCTCCCCATCCCACCCCTCTAGGTGGTCACAAAGCACCGAGCTGATCTCCCTGTGCTATGCAACAACAGTATTCTTGTAACAACAAAAACACAATGACAAAAATAAACCTCTTGAGTGGTCATCTCAAACCTAAACTCTAAGGTTTGAGGACATTATGGGGACAGCTCTCAAGAGCAGATTAGAAATCCAGAAATCTGTTTTTGTGTTTTTTTTTGTTTTTTTTTTGACAAATGATGTTGTTTTAGTTGTTACAATTACCACTGGGATGGGCAAAGCCAGGGGAAAGGGGCGGACCACCTGGATTTGAGACTGTGGCTGCTGAGGACCACTTGGGCCGCCTCTTGGGAGATCACATGGACCATCTCGTGGAGCCGAGCGGCGCACTAGAGGCAGGCCCTGCGTCCACGGATGCATTCTAGGCCCAATTATGTGTGTTTTTTTGTTTTGTTTTTTTGCAAAATTTATTCCATATAATTGTGTTTATTTCTTCTGAAAGAGTATTTCAATCTAGGACAGGAATCATGGAGTCTTTATCATTTATAGGCATTTGTTAAACCATTCCTATTTTGGATTAGTTATTTTATCCTAATTGGTTGCTCATCTCTTGATCTCAGTGAGGATTAAATGAAATCACAAATGTAAATCCATTATATGTAAATAAATATATTACATATATCATGAATAGTATAAATATATATTTCTATATATTTATTTAAAAAATATTGGAGTATAGCTAATTTACAATGGTGTATCAGTTTCTGCTGTACAGCAATGTGAATCAGTTATGCATATGCATATATCCACTCTTTTTAAGATTGTTTTCCTATATAGGTCATTACAGAGTACCGAGTAGAGTTCCCTGTGCCATAGAGTACATCCTTAGTAGTTATTATATATTTCTACGTAATGGATTCACGTGTATGTATATATGTATATACACAAATATGTCTATATATAAATGCATTTAATGCATATGAACTATCATTAAAATTATAGTGCTCACTTTGGATTTTGAAAAGTAGTGCTGTCCATAACATAATCAATATTGCAATCATTTCCCTCAACCACTTGATACATATATTAAATTTATGGCAGATTTTCTAGATGCCATTAATTTGTCATTGTTTTAAGCTCAACTATATCCATCATTTCACTTATAAACTGTCAGATGAGATTTGCAGAGGAATGTTAAGGTAGCAATGATAGCAAGGCTTTTGAGCCACAGAGCCAAGTTGAAAAGCAAATGTTGTCTTAATCAAAGATATGTCTTAGTAAAAGCAGAAGATAATGCAAAGTATGCACTAGCTGAGTGCCTGAGATGAAAATGTCATACTTTTGCCATTATATTCTTAACTGTATATATTCTTAGGCAAATTGAATACATGTATATTAATGCAGTTTTTCACTATTAGTCCTTTTATTCATGTATCTGTTCTCTTTTTGGAATATGACCATCTATATTTATATGTATATCTACAACTATATCTATATGGAAGTTTTACCCTTTTTTCCTTTTTCCTTTCTGATCACCAGAATAAACATGTTTGTTATAGATAATTTGGAAAGGACATAAAAATGCAAAAGAACAGTGCAAATACTAGATTTTGTAAGCTACAAATGATATATTCATGTCAACTAAAACACATACCATATCAAAATATGTCCTTGGTCTATGTAAGAATTAATTAAGAAAATTAAGTATTAAAAGAGGGAATTTGAGTGATTCTGAGATTTAATTTATACCTGAGAAATGTGCATTCCCAGGTATAAATATAAATTTGAATCTGTAGCATAGAGCATACTACTAAAAATAATAAAGCTTTCCACTTAAATCCCTCAAAAGTAGTCACTGTATTTTCTAGATGTCTGGTTCTCAGGGCAGGTATTGGATAAGCAATAGTGTTTTCACCATGCAATGACTATAAATTCTTTAGTTTCAGTAAAGAAGTAAGATGTTCAATTATCAGCAAAATTACAGCAATCAAATGAACTTTTCACCGATAATCACCAAAGAAGCTTACTCTGGGTACAACCTTCTTTATCATCCTCAAGCATCAACAGTGTTAAAAAAAAGATTTCCCTCAAATTAAGAATTAAACAATTAAAATCTATAGTTTCACTTTTAAGGTTATAGAATTTGATTAGATACTTTTAAGACCCTCTTTGTTTAAATACAAGATAGTGTTTCATTATATTGAGATAACTCCCAAGTTTCAAACATTGAGTCATAATAATAGCAAATTATATATGAAAAAGCAAGGAATTTCCATGACATTTTGGAAGGTTACTATAACTTGGTATAAAGTAATAAAAGTACTTTGGTTTAGGAATTATGTGGTCATAATTCTATTTTATTTTATTAAATTCTTTTACACTGTCAAAATTTTAAATTTAAAAATTGATGAAATGAGAATCAGAAATATTCAGTAAATTTTCTAAGTTAACACAGCTCATTAGAGGAAGAACTTGAATCAGAATTCATATCACCTGTGTTTTTTTTAAATGTTCATTTTTACTTTCCAACTTTTTCTCTGTAAAGCATTCATCTTTATGTACTGGAACATTGATGGTGAATAAAGATAATTCTTAGTTACTTAGTCCAGAGAATATCTACCAAGATAAAAGACATTTATTCCATGTATGTTTGCTATCATAGACACTTTGGCTTTGTATGTCATTCATTAGTAATGTCATTTTTTCCAGAAGCACATTACATTTTTGGCTTTCTGTTAATGACCAGCCTGTGTTATTTAGCAGAAAGTTGCTCTGATTTCTTTTTCCTAGATAGTAAATAAAACATATGAAAATGTACAATACCAGTGGGATTGGCTTATAAAGTCTCAAAATGAATCCATACTCGGTGTTGTAATTATTTCCAGAAAGAAAAATTGAAAATAGCATCAGCATTTTTGTGAGCCAAAACAATTAAAATCTGTTCAATTTTGTCCTTGCCTCAATATGTGATTAAAGCTAGATTTACTTTCTTTCAGCTGGTCACATTTCTGAGTCAATGCAACCTCTAGAATGAATAATGCATCAACTTAAATTAGTTATGTTTAAAAAAATCATTTCAAGGATGTGAACTAAACATCACCTTAAACAGATTCAAAATCTTGGAATACTTTGGAATGCATATCAAAATGTAAATTCACAACAGTTTTTGCAGCTTAATTTACCCAAATACCCCCCAGGAAACTTTACTTCTTGTTAAAAAAAGAGTTAGAGTTTGAACTCATTAACATATATGTTTCAGATGTTTGTGGTATTCCAGTATAATATTTAGCTACTTTAAAAATTTTGTAGAGTACAGTATCTGATAATATTTTAGCTTATTTTTAACTTTAAGAAAGTAATAGCATGTCTTAATTTTTCATTTCTTCCTCAGTAAAATATTTCTCAAAATCAGGGATTTATAGTCTAAAACAATGAGCTTTAATATTAGTATTGTACAGTGGAAAAAGCAGTGGCTAGAATGCTACGTGTTTCTATGCTTTTATTGTCTGTGATGTAAATTAGCTTTGTCATATGTCAGTCTCATGCTTTATCAGGGAGGCAGTTAAAGCCTTAAATGAGCAGAATGGACTAGAATACGAAATGTGTAAACCTACGAAACAGCAACTCCTCCCTCCCCCCTCTTTGTTTTTCTGTATAGGCTAAAAATTGGTTAAAGAAATAAGTTGAAGCTATTAAAAGTCTCTAGATCATTCTATCAGTATAAAACTAAGCAAACATATTTAGTTTGAAAGTGCCAAATCCTGAATCAGTATCTCATTTGTTTGCATACAGTTTCTACACTTAAATATTTTAGATGGGATATATTGCTATTTGCTATGTTACGTGGAATTTGTGAGAACATATTGATATTACTCAGAAATCAGCAATGAATAAATTAGACATACATTATCTTACCAAAGGAGCACTTGAGTATGCATATCTGATTGAAGAGGGTGATATAATGGATTGAATGATATTTCCAAAGGACTATGTGAAAATGTATCATTTTATAAGATTCCAAATCCTCAGAAGGGATTATATGCCCCTCCAGACATTCTCTTCAGGGTAGAATGACCATATAGCCGTGTATTCTGACTAATCAAACACATATAAAAGAGATGAAAAAAATATGTTTTGTTCCATTTGATTCCAGTAGCCATAATTTTCTGATTCTCTTGGAAGAATCATCTAAATTTAGTATGGACTATTTGAATGATATTCTTTGCAGTAATAGCTAAAATACTAAGCTGTGATCTATGGGAGCATTGGAAAGATATTATATTTTAGGATTTTAAAGCCTCTGGTTCAATTAGTGAAATAGCAGGCAAGTTCAGCCGCTAGTCACAGAGATGGCACAAAACTGGCTAAGGGAAACTTGAAAGTGGCATTAATATTCTCTGAGATTTAATCAGAAATGGGAGTGGGGAGTTTATTGGACTGTCTTTGCCAAATTAAGTATTGCTTGAGACTTGATACTGGGATTTCTGTGAAAATAAACACATAAAATAAAGCCAGAAATAGAGAGAGAAAGGCCAGAGGAATATTTTGTTTCCCCCCCTCCTTTCAAACTGTTTAGTCTCCTGAAACCTACATTTCCTGGTATTACAAGGTGAACTATACAGTGCAGAAGAAAAAAGGTTCTTCTCTGAAGCATATGGCAAACCTTCAACAATTTTAGGTCTGACATTTCCTGCAGTTGAATCTGATGAGAAACAGATCAAAGTCAAGGTGAATGTTTTTCCTCACTTCCCCTTGAGAGTCGGAGTTAGATTGTGTAGAAATTGGTATAAAAACTTGCTACTAGTAACATAACAAAGAGACCTTTCAAGACAATCTAAGTTTATCATGAAAAGCATAAACATTGTTGCCTTTTTTTTTAAATTTTAGTTTTAACACTGTGAAGTTTTGCTGTCTACTATTGAAGAAATTAGATATATCCCAAACTAGAAAAACCCATTGTATGTATATTCAATTTTAGGTAATTTCCATTTTTATGACTTTTTTCTCTGCCATGGGACAATTGTATCAATATTTTAGTTGGCAAGATATAGAATTCCCTTGAGAAAATGTTCTTCAAGATAACTAAATATATAGGAAGCTGTAAGGTCTCACTCACGTAGCATTCCTTGACGTAATATCCCTCATCCAACATTAGTTTCCTATTAGCTGTCAAGTTAGAAATAACAAACTTAACTCACAAATTTAAAATGTCCACAGTGTACTTATGTACCTTAGGTCACCCCTAGAGTGCATGTTTGCATTTATTAAAAGACAAAAATTGAGTTGAGAATATGTCTCTACATCAATTCCAGTATGGATACAGGGTTTACAAATTCAGAGATTTGGCCATTTATGTCTCTCCATGAACTTGAAATAATATCATGGATTAATTATCTAATTATATAGTTAGATATAACCTTGACTTTGTCTACTATATTGATATCTATTGCAGTAAAGGATTATCAATTAAACTATAATATTCATACTGTTTTGAGTGATAGAATCCCAGGAATAAATCACTATGAGATTGCCAAGGTATGCACATAATTTAAATAGAAAATGTGGTTAATTAAAAGTGTTTTTTCACTATTTTAGGTTCTGTCCAAGAGACTGCATATAGGCAAATTAAATATATATACACACACACAAACAATATAAATATGTGTGTTTTCTTCTGATAAGAAGGTGGATCTTTAGATGGTAAATAAGTTATAAAATATGGAATTGAATGCCTTATTAAAACTAATGCATAGCATATTTTGAAGCAGGACAAAATATTTCTTTTGTTTCAATTAAATTTAGAAAGTGAAGCCATCACAGAGCTTTTAGAAGCTGGTACAATAAAACTATTTCAATTATACCCTAAAAGTCTGAAGAAAATTGAAAGACTGATATTAAGAGCCTTTGACAGAGGTTCCCATAGTTCCCTAGTGGTATAAGTGCCAAAAGCTGACCATTTATTTCTATTTTTGCATGTTTTGAAATAAACAGTACTATTGGAACATGACATACCTTTACACTTGATATTAGATTGGAAAAATCTGTATACAATGAGACATATAACTAGAAAGAATCTCATTCATCTAGGACAACACAACAGAAAAAATGAAAGGAAAATGGTATCTATGGGAAGAGATGAGTTCCTAATTTGAAACAATGAACAGTGTAACAATATACATTTAATAAACTTGAGTAAACCCATAATGTAAAAAACAAACAAGAAAACCACTTCTAATATAATGAAACTATTTCACTTAATTGGCCTAAGTAATTGCTTGTTTTATGTATTGTAGTCTTAAAATTAGGTCAGTATATTCAGATCAAGTAAATATTTCCAAGTTTCTACCTAGGCATGTAATCTAACTCAAATGAAAAAGTGCAGCAGTTAATCATATTTTTATTGATTTAATTTTTAATCAGTGATTTGCAATAGTTTTTAGTTATATCCACAAGAAAGCAAAGTATAAGTCATCTTCATTATGAAGACCTTGCTATATGCCTTTTTGGCTAGAATAAACTACATCCCCCAGAATTCCCTTTCCTTTTATATTTCAGTTAGTGTGGGCTACAAGGGAGATTGTCTCTGGGAGTTGGAGGGCAAAGGGGAGGTAGTAACCATTTTACAAAACTCACTTGTTTCTGATCTCCTGGGTCAACCTGTTGTCATGAAGCAGCAGCTGTGCCTGTGTTTGTTCCCTTTCTCCTGGATTTCCCTCAGTTTCTCTGACTCATGGGTTGTATATTTATGTTCAGTTTCATCTGAAAGAGTCCAGGATCCTGCAGTATATCCTTGTTACCAAGGTCAGAGGGAAAACCTATAGAAAGCAAAAGATCAGTGTTTACAGGGACTGAGAATGGGTGAAGATCATAAACAAACTTCAGAATGATGAAAATATTCTGTATACTGTCGTGGTGATGGTTATATGACTATATATTTTTCAAAGTTGTCAATCTCTTTACTTAAAAGAAGTGAGTTTTATGGTATGTAAATTATAACTTAATAATTCTCACAAAAAAATAAGAAAATACACAACAATAAGTTTTTCGACCCTTCTGGAAACTACAAAATCAAATTAAGTTAACTGTGATGGTATAACATAAAATTGTATAGCAGGCCATGTTAGCATCACATTTATTTCGTATACTTCCTAATTTTTTAATCTTGTAACTGAGTATATTAAAAAAAATGGGTGGTTTTGTTTTCAAAGTTATGTTTTGAATTTGGATATCTCAAATTAATAATAAACTATCATACATATGTATATATATGTATGCATATGTGTGTGGTATAATTTCTAAATGTGTATATTTAATTTCAAATTTATTAGAATTATATGAATCTATATTTATCAGTATTTAAATTTGTTCTATTAGTTCTTCCTTGAAAAGACAATATACTACGTGATTGCATGAAACAAACTTGTTATGAGAATGAGCAGTAATTATGTATTCTGACAAGCACAATAATTTCTTATAAAGCATTTAATACTTGTCAGTCCACTAGGCACTTTACTTAATTTATTATATTCAATACTAAGATTAATCTGAATTAAGAGAGTCATGTCCTCTCTGAATTTGGAAATAAAAGCCAAATTTCAATGTCATCATGTGTGTAATGAAATATTTGCTAAAACATACGTAAAATCACCTATAACCTTAAAATCCTGAGACTTAATAAAATGTAACATAAGTTACTTGTTTTGTCCCACCTTTTAATAGTTTAATAATAGACATTCAATACATTTCTTAGGCTGACATTAATTTGGTTTCCTTTATTTAATAGTGCTAAATTAAACATTCCTATAAAGCATTCTGATATTTTGATCCTAGATTTTTCTGTTTTCCTTTTGAATATATTTCCAGCAACTAGATTTATCACTTTGTTTTTTGCTTTATATATATTTCACTAATTTCCATTCTATATTTAATATATTACCTCTAATTTTCTTTTCTCTTTACTAGTATACATTTTTTAACTTCTAGGATACATTTCATGGTTTTACCATTTCAATTATAGTGTAAGAAATTTACAATAATATACTTTCATTTTTCCCCTACTGAAAATTGTATTTTGTTGCCTCCATGTCCTGGCTATTGTAAATAGGGCTGCAGTGAACATTGTGGTACATGTCTCTTTTTGAACTATGGTTTTCTCAGAGTATATGCCCATCGACAGATGAATGGATAAAGAAGATGTGACATATATATACAATGGAATATTACACAGCCATAAAAAGAAATAAAATTGAGTCATTTGTAGTGAGGTGGATGGACCTAGAGTCTGTCATACAGAGTGAAGTAAGTCAGAAAGATAAAACAAATACCGTATGCTAACACATATATATGAAATTTTTAGGAAAGGTACTGATGAACCTCATGGCAGGGCTGGAATAAAGACATAGACATAGAGAATGGACTTGAGGACATGGTGGTAAGGGTGGAAGCTGGGGCGAAGTGAGAGTAGCAGCGACGTATGTACATGACCAAATGTAAAATAGATAGCTAGTGGGAAGCAGTAGCATAGAACAGGGAGATCAGCTCAGTGGTTTGTGACCACCTAGAGGGGTGGGATAGGGAGTGTGGGAGGGAGGGAGACGCAAAAGGGAAGAGATATGGAAACATATGTATATGTATAGCTGATTCTCTTTTTTATAAAGCAGAAAATAACACACCACTGTAAAGCAATTATGCTCCAATAAAGATGTTAAAAAATAATAAAAAATAAAAGAGGGAGGGGATATGGGGATATATGTATGTATATGGCTGATTCACTTTATTGTACAACAGAAACTAACAAAGTATTGTGAAGCAATTATTCTCCAATAAAGATCTATAAAAAATAAATAAAAGAAAATTGTATTTTGTCATAATTTTTACTTTTATTATATTATAAACTCCATTCTATATTGTTCCTACTTTTGTTTAAAGAGTTTGAAATAATGATTAAAAATCTTATATGGGGCTTCCCTGGTGGCGCAGCTGTTGAGAGTCCTCCTGCTGATGCAGGGGACACGGGTTCGTGCCCCAGTCCAGGAAGATCTCACATGCCGCTGAGTGGCTGGGCCCGTGAGCCATGGCGGCTGAGCCTGTGCGTCAGGAGCCTGTGCTCCACAACGGGAGAGGCCACAACAGTGAGAGGTCCGCGTAACGCAAAAAAAAAAAAAATTATATGTTTAACCATGTAGTTACCATTTTCAGGGCCAAAATTTATTTATTATATTGATCCATATGTCCATCTGGTATCATTTTTCTTTTGTCTGAAGCATTTCTGACATTTATTTTACTGCCACAAGTCTGTTGATGATGAATTATTTTATATTTTATGTATTTGAAAATGCCTTTGTTTCATGTTTTTTGTTTGTTTGTTTGTTTGTTTTAAGATGTTTTCTGTGGCTAAAATTGAGGTTTTTTTTTTTTTTTTCTTCCATTCAATACTTTGGAAATGTCACTTCACTGTCTTCTGTCTTGTATTCTTTCTCATTAGAAATCTGCTGCAATCTTCATCTTTGTTCCTCTGCACATAATGAGTCCTTTATTTTCCTTTTCTGGATTTTAAAAAATTCCTCTTTTTCATTACTTTACACAGTTTCTTTGTGATATTCCCTACTGTAGTTTTCTTCACATTTTGGGGGAATTGGAGTCCTTTGAGCTTTTGAAACTTAAGGTTTGTAGTTTTCATCAAATTTGGAATATTATCTGCCATTATTTCTTCAAATATTTTTCCTGCTCCATCACTCTGTCTCCTTTTTTTTTAAGGAACTCTAATTTCATTTATTTGGGGCCACTTGAAGTTATCTTACAGTTTACTGATATTTTGTTAATTTTTAAATAATTTTTTCCTCCATATTTCATTTTGGATAATTTATGCTGCTGTTTTATGTTCCTTTTTAAAATTGAGGTATAGTTGATTCATAATACTATCTAAGTTTCAGGTGTACAACATAGTGATTCACAATTTTAAAGGTTATAGTTATTATAAATTATTGGCTCTATTCCCTGTGCGGTATAGTATATCCTTGTAGCTTATTTATTCTTTCATTCATTATTCATTTTAATTATTTTTTATCTGCAATTCTTAAACTGTCATTAATTCCATTTTGTGCTTTGTGGTTATCATTTTTAGAAGTTTAATTATATGTTTTTAAAAAATATTTTCTATGTTGCTAACTTTTTGAGCATATGCAATGCCGTTATAATAACAGCTACAAGTGTCTGCTAATCCTAATATTTCTGTCAGTTCTGCATCACTTTCTATTGATTGATATTCCTCACCATTATGGGACATGACACATTCTCCTGCTTCTTTGCATGCCTAGTAATTTTTTTACAGGATAACATACTTTTAAAATTTTCCTTGTTGTATGCCATATGTTATTTATTTCTATAAATATTCTTGAAATTGAAATACAGTTAATTGACTTTAAAACAGTTTTATTCTTCTGGGCTTTACTTTTAAGGTCTGTTAGATGAGTACAATCTGTGCCCAAACTAGTATTAAATATTTACCACTACTGATGTAAGATCTTTCTCTATGCTCTTACCCAAGACCCAGCGACTTGAGTTTTTCCATTCTGGCTGGTGGTATTCCTAGCTCTGTGTACATCTGGGCACTATTGCTTCTAATCTGTTGAGGTGGCTCTTTTAAAGGCCCAAGGTGACTTCCTCTAATTCATGAGCTGATCAGTACTCAGCTGAAAACTCAAGGATACCCTCTCCTCTCTGGTAATCTTTCTTACAGAGTCTAGTCACTTCAGTCTCTATGGTTTATCAGCTTAATCTCCTTAACTCAGTTTTCTGGGTTATTCCTAGATCCCCCCTCCCTGTACTGCAGTCAGGAAACCTGCTTATGGAAGTAAGCTCGGTCAATTGTAAGCTTATCTTGTTTGTTTCTCATCTCTCAGAGATCACTGTCCTTTACTGCCTAATGTTTACTGCTCGTTACAGTTTATTTTTCTCATGTTTTGGTTGTTTCAAGTGGGAGACTGAATCAGGTCCTGTTACTCCATCTTGGTTGGAAGCAGAAACCTGTAATTCAATATGAGATTGTTGAACATATTTCAATAAAAGTGAATTTCTTTTTCATGTAGGAATCTAAACAGTATGAATATATATTCTGCCAAATGCCACAGTATGGATTGTCTTTCATAAACACGGTATTGAAACAAAGCAGAAATCATATTGATTTATAATGGGAGAAGTGATTCCTGGTCAATGAACTGGCACAAATGGCACTTTCTTGAGTACCAGCATTTTGTACACATGTGCTTTTTGCATAAGTATATGTATAAATTTGCACTATGTGCGTCCATTCTCTAATTTACAAGATTACAAATTATGTTAATTCTGAAGTTCAAAATCAGAAAATATTTTACTGAAATGACCATGTAAAGATTAGAACATTAAGTTTATTCACATCTTAGCTACTGCTTGATTCTATGCAAATAATTTTGCTTTGTGATGTTGGGTGACTGGAAAAGTCACTTGACTAACCAAAATTTTCTGTTAAACTCTTGTAATCCAAGACAGTTTGTAATATATTGAGGACAATATTAAAGAGAACACATTTAGACAAACACAATAAACTTTAGGATATTTTTGCTTTATATATATATATATATATTTTTTTCCTGCGGTACGCGGGCCTCTCACTGTTGTGGCCTCTCCCGTCATGGAGCACAGGCTCCGGACACGCAGGCTCAGCGGCTATGGCTCACGGGCCCAGCCGCTCCGCGACGTGTGGGATCTTCCTGGACTGGGGCACAAACCCGTGTCCCCTGCATTGGCAGGCGGACTCTCAACAGCTGTGCCACCAGGGAAGCCCTTTACTTTATATTTTAAAAATTTTATATGACTTTAGTTTAATGGTCTGTATCATCTTACCTATTTACAAATATAACTTAATGTTATTATTTATAAATTCTGATTAGTATTCTACTTTAAAGTTCCTATCCTGAATATCCTTTAAAGATTTTCCTTTACCTCTTTGGTTTGGCAATGTCATGTCCTTTGCTTGGATTCACTCAGGTAGTAAGACAAAAACAAATAACTGAAGCAAACAAACACAATTTTTTTTTCCCCAAGATTAAGAAGTTTCATTGCCAGCTAAGTATTCCTAGTTCTTGATTTGCTTTATGCATATCTGCAAGAAAAATTATTAAAACAAGATTCCTAGTTTTTCTTGAAACAGTATTAACTATGCCTAATACAAGATCTTGGCAGTCTATTGTCGACTTAGTGTTGCACCTTCTGTGAATGAGTGATGACAGAAATCCCAATAGTACCTTCCAGTATTGGCCACCAGGATTTGTTTTTAGCCAAAGGAATTAGAGGAACATGTGACGTTGCCTGGAAATTTTTAGTCATACACTTAAATAAATAAATTGTATTATTTTATTAATTTCAAATATATTTATAAATGTATTATGTATTATGTAAATATTAATGCATATATGGTTAGAAATAAAAGTACTTTTCCCTTTTCTTATCACACCATCCCCATCACCACCAGTCAGAGATTGTCACTATTAAAAAGTTTAGTGTATATGTAGGCAATCATCACATAGCTGGTTAAAAAAGTAGAGACTGATGTAAAGCTGTTAGATATAGGACAATGAAGTAACACCTTCCTCATAAGTTTAGGTACCTGCCTCATACAGTGGTTGTAAGGATCAAATGAGTTAATATTTTTGAAGATCTTAAAATATTCCCATTTACCTTTCTAAAGTTTTCTATGGTAATTTATTTGTTGGTGTACCTACACATTTATTTCTATGAAGGAAGGGAAGTTGAATCACTGGATCAGATTTTGTCCCAGAATTCCTGATGTGCTCTGTGATATCTGCTTGACAGGAATGACAGTGGAAAGTGTTTTCTCTGAACTGGGCACTCTAAATGGAGGTAGTGGAATTCCAAGACAAGAGTCAGCACCAAATGGCCAAAATAAGGTGGATGTGAGTAGTATAATGGAGACCAGGTCATGGCTGTAATCGAATGGTTTTACCTAAAGAGGTTTCTGACATTGGCTAATAGATAATGGGAAACCTAGGGACGAAATAATGATGATGATGGGACCATCACCATCATCATCAACAATAGCAGTAACAACAATAACTAAAAGGTTCTTGACTTATGAAGTAAAAAATTTCCAGGACCATTCATTAGAAGCCTGACTTAAGTCACCAAAAGAGCATCACAGTTCAGTTCCCAGGCTAAAAGCTTACTGTAGCCCCCAAAAATCTATGAATGAAAAGACAGCTGAGTATGCTTGAGGAAGAACTCCATACCCCCACCACCAAATTGTAGTATACGTCTTCCTGCTAACTTTTCCCAAAGTTTGGCTATTTACTGTGCAGTGGGGAAGGGAGTACAACTAGAAGTTGCTTGGAAATACTGGTTATGAATACTGAATTGACAGTCATTCCTGTAGCCCCAGGAAGAATATGGGATTATGGAATTGAGATGATTAATGGAGTTTTGGGTTCTAGAACAGTAAGTCCTGAAACACACCCTGTGATGAATTCCTCAATTTCAGATTGTATAGCTTCAATGGATATATTCAGCGACTATCAGAATCTTCACACTCATCTCCTGATCCATGAAGTGAGGGGTTTTACAGTAGTATTGTAGAGATTATTGCCACTACCAGTTTTCACCCAAGAACATGAAAGATGGAAGGTTGTTGATTGCTAACACATCCCACATCCTCATTCAATACACCTAAGTGTACTCTGTAGAACACAGAATGATCTTGGAGAATGACAGTGCATTTTGTAAGCTAAAACTGATGGTGGCTCCAATTGCAGTGACTGTTCCAAATCCAGTTTTGATGTTAGATAAAAGCCAACATATTTCCTGGCAATGGGTATCTAATACACACACACACACACAAATGCAAATATATATATATATATATATATATATATATATATATATATATATATATATATATATATATATATATACAGTTGACCCTTGAACAACACAGGGGTTAAGGGTGCTAACCTTCCACACAATCAAGATTCTACATATAACTTATAGTTGGCCTTCCGCATCCACTGTTCTGCATCTGCAGATTCAACCAATCACAGATCATATAGTACAGTAGTACTAAATTTACTGAAAAAAACAATCCACATATAAGTGGACCTGCACAATTCAAACCTGTGTTGCTCAAGGGTCATGTGTTTGTGTGTGTGTGTGTGTGTGTGTGTGTGTGTATGAAATGAGACCATAGTAAAGAATCAAGAAAAACAAAAATGTGTGTGTGTGTATATACATACATATATATGTATAAAAAGTATATATGTATAAAATATATGTATGAAATATATTTGTTTTCATTTCCCCCTGACTCTTTACTACAACCTCATTTCAAGGTGAATTGAGGGGAGTGGAAAAGTAAATCATCCCAGTGGAAAGAAGTTCTACCAGTGCTCTTTGTTGTTATTTTTTTATTTGAAAGACAGTGAGAGACAGGTATAGATCTGTACTCATTCATGAGCAGTGGATAATAGTATGGATTAAACTATAGTTACATGGAAGGAACACAGCTGGAAAATTAACAAAGAGTTCTGGAAAAGATTTATGTGTCCCATTTGAATGCTCAAGAAAGAGTAACTTAAGGAAATCAGATTATTGTCAAGTGGTAAAGATGATCTGTTCTGTGGATATCAGCCCCTCTCCACATCAACATGTGTGCTTAACCATAGGTTCATCTACATAGTGTTGTGGTGGCAGAGATGGAGATGATGAGTGGGCTAAGCAACATGGACTTGAATTCACCAAAACTTATTTGACTGTACTCATCTACTCAGTGCAAAACCTGCCTAGCAGAGATCAATACTGAGCCTTAAGAAGACACTCTTCCCCATTGAAGCCAGCTATGTACTTGATGACAGATTGATTACATTTCCTTTATGGAAGGCATAGTGCTTTGTTCTCATTATAAAATAACCTAACTGTGGATTTTTTTTTTCACTGTCTGTAAATAGTTTTTCAAAGCCACCATTCATGGTTTATAAAAAGACTTGGTCACTTTCATGTTATGCAACAGAGCACTGCTTCTGAATAGTGAATTCCTTTACAGTGTGTGAAACACAAGATTCAGCCCCTACTCTTGGAATTCACTGGTCTCATTTCTCATCACTGTAAAACAGCAGGACTAAACACCTCATAGAACAGCATGCCTTGAGGAATGCAGGCGTTATCGCTAGCATCCTCAGCTGAGATCCTGGCTGATAGCATCAACCAATACTCATGTGAGTGAATGAGCCTTTGGATGAGTCCAGCCCTCAGCATCAGGTTCACTCTGGACTCTGAGTAAAAAAAAAAAAAAAAACTAGAATAGCCTCCTATAAAGTTAAATACATAAGAACAAATTATATTTTGGAGGAAAATGTAGATGTATTTGAATTATTCCAAATTCAAAAATTTTAGCTAATATCAAAATTTGTGCAGGAACAACTTCTATGTTCCAGAAACCTTTGAATTTTATGAGATATGCAGCACACATGGGTCTCACATTTAGCCATTCTTAAGTGTCTGTATTCGATCATGGTAGAACTCTTTTAATAGCCTTTTTCAGCTGCCTCTGCTTTCTCCAGCACTCTTGTTCTGCTCTAAATTAGACACAATTTGTGCTTCTTGTCTCAATAATATTCCCCATGACAGAAAGTGTGGATATGTGGAACACGTGTGACTTGACAGCAGTTACTATAGTTAAGGGAAATTTAGAAGTGGTGCTGAGGTAAAAATTAGAGAAAGGTCAGACAAGAAAGAGATGGACCTCCTTCTCAGGCAACCACTTTGGTTTTCCCAGGTTTGGGGATTAGATCTGGTGTCAGAGTGAAAAATTACCATTATTGGGAGAATATACCCCCATGGTCTCTTGTATTTCTATACCTTTGTAAAGAAAAGCACTAATCGCCTTTTGTGGTAGACTATCTTTTAAAAGATGTCTGTATAGCAAAAAAGTCATGAAAGAGATAGTGTCTGTCTCCAGAACAAAGAGCATATTTGCTTACTATCTTTTATAAAATATTTATAATATATTTAGGTTTCTTAAATCAAATGGGACCCATTCTGTGTATAGTCATAGTCATACACCTAGGCCCATCCACATGGACCTTGTGGAAGTTGGGACAAGGAGAATTGACAGAATTAATCTTGTGTGATTTTGTGCTGCACGTTGAACTGTGCACATGCAATCATTTTCTCTGATTCAGGAGTTTTGTGTCATCTGCCATCTTCCATGAAACTGTGGCGTCCTATCTTGTTGGTTTGAAAGTAGAGTGAAATCTCAGAGCCTTCAACATTCTTGACAACTTGTAGACCAGAATAAGGAGAAAATTTGGGCAAATGTGATAAATTTAAATTTTTTTCAATTAGTTTAATACTTAATTTTTTGAATGTTTTTTAGATATTTGCATTATAGGAGTTTATTAGACTGTGTTTTAAAATGTTGAGAGGGCACATTTTTTGGAAGTTAATTTCTCTGTAAAGTTTATCATCACTGAAAATATCTACTGAGACCTTGTTGGATACATGTTTGCCTAAGTAGCACTGAAGTTAAAATAAAAAATACCTCTTCTACACTATCTAATACTTTGTTGTCTAGGCAAAGCCTATTATTGGTTATCATTCTAATTTAGTTTTCATCAAGATTATTTTTGTTTCTTTTGGGTTTCAATTATGCTTCCAATCAATTCCATTTTAGTTAAAATTTACATCAGTGTTTGTATACCATTTAAAATTGCACATTTTAAAACATGTTTCAATTAAGATTTCTCTCTTGTTATCATATTTGCTGCAGCTGTTTCTACCATTGACTGTCTGACTCCACAAGTTTATTTTGCTTGATTTTTCAATTTTGTTTTCTTATTTTAGGAGGAAATGACTTTTTTTAAAACGTTTAGTCTAGGGCAATCATTTTCTTACCATTTTCTTTGTACTTTTGTATAGTAGCTCATTCTTTGCTCCAAAAGAAGTAAACAGTGTTGGCACAAGTTCATAGGGAAACACCAACTATGAGTAGAGCCACATGGGAAGGGTTTCACAGGTTCAGCTGTAAGTGCAGAGTATTTGGCTATGTTTTCTTACACTGGACAGTATTACTATAGGCAGGAATTTGAGAGCAGGGTAACTGAAGCTGGAACCACAAAAGGTTTAGGCAATATTCTTTTTCATCAGATAATGCCAAGTACTCTCTGCCAGACCCTTTTTTTTTTTCCTATAGGATTATTAAAAAAAGACTTCATAAACAGAATAACATAAATGTTGCAATTTTAAGCCACAGAGGTTTGTTTTGTTTCGTTTGGCTTTGAATCATAGTATCAGTTTAGAACCTTAAAAGAGAAATGAATAAATGAATCAAGGGCTACATATATCTGAATGTTCATATAGTTAATTACATCACTCAATCTCTCTAACCCATAAAAAAAGATTTTAAGCTCACTATTTCTTTCTTGTACATGTTATGCCATTATTTTTTATCAATATATATGCATATATATATACATATATGTCTTACATGTTATATTACTATTTGAACCATCAAAAATAAAGATATTTTGAATTAAATGAGACATTTAACAGTTCTTCTAGATTTGTAACTTTCTATTAGGACCATACGCGAGAAAGAATGTTTATGGCACTTAACTAATGTTGCTTAAGAGGCTAGAGAAGCTTAAACCAATTTCATACTATATCTAATCTCTTGACAACAATACTAAGGGAATCTTTATGATCTCTATTTTGTGGAATTAAAAGAAAAGCTGAACTTCAGAAAAAAATAAGTGATCTATCTGCCCAAAGTCACAGGCATGCTAAGTGACCAAAGTGGAACATGAACCCTGGTCTTTTGACTTAAATTTTAGCTTCTTTCCCTTATCTATGGAAATAATGGAAATGTCATTGGTCTGGACATTTGTGTCTAATTCACTGGAATTATAACATTTGCTTCTAATTCCAGCTCAATCAGTAACAGTGTATCTGTCAATAGACAAGTGATTTTGACTCCCATGTATTCACTTTTTTATTCAGATGCAAAAAGAAGAACTTTGGATGAATACTTTGCTAGATTCCTTCTAGATCTGTTTCTGGCTTACATGTTATTTCAATTGATTCCAAGTTTTCTAAAAAAATATGATAAGAATAAGATGTTAATATATCATGTTACATATATTATTCACACATACTTATATGTGTATGAATATTAATATATTATGTAAAATATATATCCGTGTGTGTCTGTATGTTTGTGTGTTATTTCTGATACTTGTGGAAAAATAAATCAAAATCTAGGCATTTTCTATAATAATCCATGTTGATAGACATATTATTTTTGTTATACATCACCTCATTTTCTTCTATTAAACAGTACTCATTTACTGAAAAGTGAAATGTTTAAATATATATGTTAAGACATTTCAAATATGTAGTGGTAAATTTTCACTCATGTGATCATTTTAGACCAACCTAAGATGTATTAACCCTTTTAATAATGGATATTTTATGACATAGTATAAGTTTGCTCTGTCTGGCTATCAGATGGATTTTGGTAGGGATTATTTTGGATACAGTGATTTTTAATGGTAACGTCTTATTTTCTCTTAGCATGTTCTCTTATCCCTTAAACTGTCATTATTTTCTTTGTCATGGTAGTGATATTGTTAACAAAACTTGGAAGAGTAGAAATCAAAAAAGATTTCTATTTGATGGGTTGTAAATGATACGGAAGAGAATAAAAATACATAATACTCTCCAAATTATTTTGAATTGGTCAGTTAACATAAAATAAGGAAAATTATGTTTGATACATATAGCCTCTCATGTGTCTTAATAATTTAGAAGTCTTGTTAGGAATGAAGCAATTGCTTCCTTTTAGATAGTTTAAAATTTCCATAGAAACCATGTTTGAGTTTTACATTCATGAAATATGAAATGAAAAATTCCTCTTATAAAACTAAGAAAATAAAGGAAATTCATCATATTATACCGAAATGATACTTGAAAAATTTTACATGAATAGTTACACTAATTGCTGGGGCCATTCCTTGCTCACATAGCTGTTTATCAAAGACAGAATGATAAATATAAGCTACGGTTTATAAAATCCTTTCAAAAATATTAAAATAAATGATTCATAATGTGCACAGATGGCTAAATGTGAAAGTACTACATTATGTATTCAGATATTTTTTGTCCTTTATGAATTAGGTAGGCTTTCAGTGAACTAAATATACACAGTACCTTTAAATGAATTATTGGAATGATTAAGTTTTAGGAGACTTTTAAAGTACGAAAATCCTGAGAAACCATTGTAATAAATTGCAGTAGGGAACATTAGAGTTAGTTTAAATGTGTAATTCACACAAGTATAGAATTTTAATTTTATGAGATTTTAATTCCATAGTTGGGAAATGACGAATGCTAATAGTTAAAGATCACAACATCTTATTTTCTCTTCATTGCATGAGCTTTCTACTTGTAAAGTTATTAATACTATAAGTTTGAAGGCTATTAAGTGATTTTAGTCTTTGCACTTCCTGACGCTGTGAGTGGCTTTCATCTAAGGTACTTGGAACAGAATATTTTCATAGAAAGAAAATTGAGTGCCCTTTTTTCAGTCAATTTTTATTTTGTTTTACCTAAAAAATATTGTAGTTTGTTGCTCACTTACTCTCTAATAACATGGAAATTGGAAAGATTATCATTCTGTAATTGATAGAGTATGGTGGGAAGAAATAGTTGCATTGAGGAAAATGATTTCAATATTCATACAAATCCTGACTATCTTAAAATTTGTTCTTGGACAAGTCACTTGCAATATTACCTCTTTGTATTATTTCTTGAGTCTACATCATAGTAAATCCCATCTTTGCTCCCCATCAACAACATGGTTACAAATTAACTAATAAACTGGGGGAAATATGTTTATTTTTTCTTTCACTTATTAGAGCAGGAATTGACAAACCTTTTCTGTAAATGTGCAGATAGTAAATATTTTAAGCTTTATAAACCATAGATTCCCTGTAGGGGACTCAGTAATCAATGTTGTAACACAAAAGCAGCCACAGACGAAATGCGTACACATGGCTGAATTCCAGTAAAACTTTATTTACTAACACAGGTGGTCACATTTTTCCTGCAGAAAGTAGTTTGCTAACCCATGTTTAAAAAATAATAATAATAAAGACACAAGCACTCTTACAGCCTGGACATATCAAGGATAAGGAATCCCTGAAAACTGTTTCTGGGTGACTCATCATCGGTTGAACCATTTTAGCAGAAAATACTCAGGGAGGTGTTGGGGTTGTTACATGCTACCTGGACAAGGACAGGAAGACATATTGGTAGAGTTTTCAAAACAGTTGAGAAGGTCTCAGAAGATATAACTTGCTTTCTTTCCATCTGAACTATAAGAGAAGTTACTTGAAGTCCTGATAAGATCTTCCTACATTTCAGCAACATCAAGTGGCAACAAAAACCTTCATGGGAATGTGAGGACCCAATATGATTGCTCCACCAGTGAAGAGAACGTTGGCATATATGTTGTTCTATTTAGCCATCAGCTTGTATTAAGACTTATCATACTTTAATAAAGGATCATAAATGCCTCGAGAATCTCCATGCCTTCTTTGTCTCCCCAAAACTACTACGTATTAGGGTGTCTGTATCAAGGAGCCTTTCTGTAAGTCTCTCTTATATGGTGTGGCTTGATCTCACCCTAGTTGGGGATAACGACTCAGCTGCTGTCTACAGCTGTATATTAGGCTAAATAAAAGATAGAAGAATTAAGCCACACGAAGTGGTATCTTTCCTATAGTTAAATCATCTATTGAATGAAAAATAAAATACATCAAATAATTAATCTAATGTTATTTATTGATTAACTTATATGTCCAGTTTTTCTATTGCCTGAAAGCATTTCTGTAATATTAGAACTGTGCTTATTTACTGTATGGTAGAACATTCCTGTAATGCATTCTATACCATATGTACATATAACTTTGTGGAGAGATTTTTCCATTTCTACATAGATTGCAATTATGGTGCAGAGACCATTCAGGTATTCTATTTCTTCTTGAGTCAATTTTTATGTTATATTTATTTTTAAGAGTATATTAATTTCCTCTATGCTTTCATATTTCTTTCAGAAAAGAAACTGAGAAATTTAAGAGAGAACAGCTAAGGAATTGGACATATGATTACTCTGTCTTTTACTTTCAGTCTTGTGTTTCACAATGAAACCTTTAGCATACTGAAAGATTTTATTTTTACGTTAGCATTAAGCGTCTTTTGATTCTTATTCTGTTTAGTTATGTATTTATGTATTTATTTATCTATCTAGAGGTAGTAATTAGTTTTGGTCAATCCATGTTCTTCTTTGTTTAAATACTTGTGAGTAGCCACTTACTTTGCTCCAAATAACCAATTAAATTTAGCTTTTTATTTGCTTTTCAGTTATAAACCTTTGTAGACCATAAATACACTTCTACCTATGAAAATCAAGGACACGCTTCTATTTCTCCACTGTGAAAACCTGGATCCCAGGAAAACCTTTTTCTGTCTGGTATGCAGGGGAGTAGGGAAGTACAAAGTAACAAAACAATATGGGTAACAATGCAGTCTTTCTTAAATCAATATGGGGTTATTCTACATTAATGTCTTCTCAAATTTGGAAATATATCTAGTACTTAGATTTCAGATTGGAAATAGAGAACAAGAAATTCACATGTAGGAAAAAGAAATGAAAGAAACCTAAGAATGCAGAAATAAGCTTCAAGACCTCAGCTTTATTGCCAAGGTTAATTCCATCTTAGTTAATTCTCATTTTATCCCTGTTACTGTCTGATACAGTTTTT
The DNA here is from genome assembly GCF_963455315.2 of Globicephala melas. Taxonomy (NCBI): domain Eukaryota; kingdom Metazoa; phylum Chordata; class Mammalia; order Artiodactyla; family Delphinidae; genus Globicephala; species Globicephala melas. Next base: position 21,145,877 of record NC_083317.1, on the reverse strand, counting down.
GTAACAACAAGGACAATTTCCTTATCTTGTCTCATAAAGAGAGAACATATTTACATTGACCTGCTTCTAATGAAAGCATTTCATTTCTCTGAAAGCAGTTAGTAAATACATTTCTGAGCACTGAGTATGTGCCAAATCTTGTGTTAGGTACATTAGAAATGAAATATCTAAACATTGCCAATCTTTCAATGCCAAGAGTAACATTGGAGAAATGTCTCTAACTTCTCAAATCTATATTATTTTTCCTCCTTCTGAAGAGCGATCACCCTAAGTAATCAAATTGATTATTTCCTTCCGTTTCTTATCTTTCATTGCATCTAGCCATGAAGATGTACTATAAATTGGCATTACCTTAGTGTGGTCTGAAATATTTAGTACTTTTAGGGCCCTTTAGTAATATCTGTATATTCTTTTACAGTACCACTACTGATTGCACTTTCTTTACTGATCCCATGAGCTAAGTTGGTCCTGATCCTGTTATTCCCATTTTACTCATAAAGAAAATGTCTTATGATGATTAAATGGCTTCTAGTGCAGTTGATATTTTGGAACAAGACAGTATTTGTGTGCTATTTGTTCTGATCCAAAATTCCATGTCTTTTTTAGTGTTTTATAAGCATCTTTTTGAAAGTTTAAATTCCCAAGAAGGTTACCCAGCTGAACTGCTTACTCTAAACATATGGATTTTTAGTATATCTAATGAACAACCTAAGGGATAATTTTATTTGAAGAAACAAAGAGTATTTTTCTGTCAATATGTAATACTTTAAGGCTCTTAACTTTACAATAAGACTGCATATGTGATTCAAAATGTCTCATTGATTTCATTATACTAGTGCAAAGCTCACAAAACCTAAATACCAAACATAATACAAATGAATGATTTTATAGTTTATATTTTTTATCATTATGATTTTACTTTTTAAGTGAAGCATGCAAAGATATAGTTTATAAATGAATGAAAGAAAAGTATGGTTCTAGTTGAGAAAAATAATTAAATGATTATAAGGAAGGGTTTGTCAGAAAACTTTTTATCCTTTTGTATTTAATGCCTTGGAGAGTACTCACCACACAGTTGATGCAGTATGGTTACATATTAATGAAAACTGAAAAGAATGAGAGAAAGTAGGTGGCTATCATAGATAATCTAATGCATGACATTGAGAGTAACAATTACTTGGAGGGTAGAGTGTGTGACAATATTCTTTCCATTACTGCTGTCCAGTGCATGTGTAGTTATCTTCATGTGTTATGTTCTAGTATTTGGCAAATATTGTGGCAGTATGTGAGACTCAGCTGGATATGTGCACCAAAAAACTCTGGTCATAAAAGTAAATGCATCTAACAAATGTTTGTATAAATGATAACAGAAGTGCACAATTTCATGGACATAGGAAAATCACAAAAGGCAAGTGGTCTGTTCTTGAGAATAAATTAAACAACTTTTATTACATTTAAAATTGAAATAGCTAAAGGGTAAAGATGATTTGGAACTTTCAAACAAAAAAACGTGAGTCAGAAACAAGCATCTGGCCCATTTTCACACTAAAGGCTTCTGCCAACCACTACAAAATTGAAATTCTGAAAAGACTGTTGCGCTGAGCATAGGAAACAGGAAAGAAATCCAACGGCTACCAGAAAGTCTGGAATGTACTAGGAGAATGTTGCCTAGGATGTTGAACATTGATTTCAGAGAATAACAATCATAGTGGGGGAATGATTGGAAAATAAACCAAGCTATAAAGAAAAGGACATCTAAGAAAAAAAATTAAATGTGACACAGGGTAGAAGACAAAACACACACACCCACGTATTTATAGCTGCATGGTAGAAATCAACACATGAAAGTTACTGTGAATAAGCCCATCCCAATAAATAGGAGAGCACAGAGGGAATTAATATACTCTTAAAAATAAATATAACATAAAAATTGACTCAAGAAGATATAGAGTACCTGAATGGTCTCTGCACCATAAATGCAATCAAAGTAGAAATGAATAACACTACACAAAGTTACATGTGCATATGGTATAGAATGTTCTACCATATAGTAAATATATGTGGCTCTAATATTACAGAAATGCTTCCAGTAAATAGAAAAACTGGACATTCTTCATCTCATTTTATAAGCCATGCATGATCTCGATACTAAATCAATTGAAATAGATTGAAAGAAAGAAAAAAATGCATATTATTTTCACTGAAAATGTATTCCTATCATAAATTAATTACTGAACAATACATAAAATACATTAATACATTATGAAAATATTGCATTTATCCTATGAATAAGCTAAATGCTTAATATTGGCAAGTCGAACATGGAATCCCCACATTAACATATTAAAATAAATACTATTTCAATAAATATAGAAAATATGTACATTTCAAAATAACTTAATGTTTAAAACACCTTTTAAACTAAATAGTGGAGAACTTTTAAATCTTATTACAAGCAGGTATGAAACGCTGAACGCCATGATTAAACATGAATTGTTGAAAGCATACCTTTAGAATCAGGAAAAAAATAAGATTTCAGCTATTACCAGTTTCATTAAGAAATATATATATTGAAGATTCCTGTAGCCATATGAAGGTGAGAAAAATAAATCAAAGTTACATATCTGGAAAGGAGAGAAAAAACTTGCAGAAAATTTAATAGACTATACAGATAAATTATTAGAATTTATAAAGTCATGAATAAAGTTTGGTGTTTAAAAATTAATATAAAATTCAAATACATTTCTATAAAAATTAATCTAGTAATGCAGTTTAACTGAATAACTTTTAGAATTTTAACAAATAATTAAGTACATAAGAAGACTATAATAAAAATTTTGTGGCTAGTACTGAAGAATATTTAACAAAATGTTGAATATATATCTTAACATTTTAGGATCCAGAGTTATATGCTTAAGGACCTAGAGATATACGCTAGCTTAGGGATAGAAACACTTAATATCATGGGTGAAAAATATCTCCAAAGCTTTTGTTGGCATTCAAATCAAATTCCCAACTAAGTGTTACCAGGCACACTGATTCTAATATTCATCTAGAGCAGGGGTCTCAACTTCTGTACTATTGACATTTGGAGCCAGTTTAGCCTTCACTGTGGGGTGCTGCCCTGTGTGTCTCTAGATATTTAGTAGCATCTTTTGGTGTGTGCCTTCCAGATGCCTTTCATGCCAATCAAACATGTTTGTAGACATCATCAAACATCCCATTATGAGCAAAATCACCGCTGATTGAGAATCATTGATATAGGGGAATGTATGGCTGAAAATAGCCAAGATTCTTTGGAAAAAAATAGAGATATGGCTTTCTCAATCAGATGTTACATTATAATGTTAAATTTTAGAGATTAAGAATGTGTATTCTATGTGGGTCTATTGCTGTTTTGTGTATAAGTTCATTTGTATCATTTTTTTTTTAGATTCTACCTATAAACGATATATCTGTCTTTGTCTGTCTTACTTCACTTAGTATGATAATCTCTAAGTGGTTACTAAAGGGAAAAGGAGTAGGGAGGGATAAATTAGGAGTTTGGGATTAACATATACATAGTACTATATATAAATAGGTAACCAAAAAGGACCTACTGTATAGCACAGGGAACTATACTCAATATTTTGTAATAACCTATAGGGAAAAAAATCTGAAAAATAATTTATATATGTGTACACATATATATGTATATATATATAACTGAATCACTTTGCTGCACAATTGAAGCTAACACAACATTATAAATCAACTATTCTTCAATAACAATAAAAAATAAAGACATGGAATAAAATCTAAAAGAAAGAGATTAAGAATGTGTAGTACAACTCTACAGTAATAAAATGAGTTATTCAGTAGTTACTTATGAAACAATTAGTTCTTCATATGGGGAAAAATAAAATTCCATCCCTTACTCATGACCTGGAAAAATAACATTGAATAGAGAAGTGGGTTTTTTTGTTTGTTTCTTTTTCTTACTGGAGTATAGTTGCTTTACAGTGGTGTGTTAGTTTCTTCTGTAAAGCAAAATGAATCAGCTATACGTATATATATATCCCCTCCTTTTTTGGATTTCCTTCCCATTTATGTCACCAACAGAGCATTGAGTACAGTTCTCTGTGCTGTACAGTCGGTTCTCATTAGTTACCTATTTAATACATAGTAGTGTATATATGTCAAATCCAATCTCCCAGTTCATCCCACCTCTCCCACCACCGCACCCAGGTATCCATACCGCCGTTCTCTATGTCTGTGTCTCTATTTCTGCTTTGTAAATAAGTTCATCTATATCACTTTTTTAGATTCCACATATAGAAGTTGATGTAAAAAGCAAATTATAAAACTTTAGAAAGCAAACTAAGTGAATACTTTATAAATTTGTGTAAGAAGTTATAAAAGACAAAAAATAAAAAAAAATAACATATGGAAATAATTTATAAAGTTGACTTATTCAACATAAAATGTTATCTATTTAAAAATTAGAGTGAAAATACAGGACATTCACTGCCAGAACCAACCAAGGATTTTTATTCCAAATATATAAGCAATATCTATGAGTCAATAAAAACAGTTATCATATGGAAGTGGTTGAAAAACATCAATAGGTATTTCACAGAAGAAGAAATGCAAATAAACTAGAAACCTATGTAAAGAAGCTCAATCCCATGAATATCAGAAGGAACTTTAAATCCATAAAATACAATTTTATGCTCAGCAATTTGATAATAATTAAAATGAAATTAATCTATTTATACTAAGTGTATAAGAGTGTGAGACAACAGAAGTTTTCATCCTACCACTAGTGGGAGTGTAATTAGTATATTCATGTAGGGTAATTTTTTTTTTTTTTTTTTTTACATTTCCAATAAAGATGAACATGCACATTGGTGGATATTCTTTGTGATTCTTATGAATGCCCACCTCTCTGAGATTCAAAGGCAATGTTTTTTAATGTGAGCAATCAGTATATATAAATATTATTATTTCTTAAACCAAAGCGATTCATTTTATTCAATTTTATCTTTGCTCTATTTCAAAAGAAAAATGTTCAAAGAATATGTGAAAAATATTGCTAATGAAATTGCTGTGGTATAGTTCTGCTGTTAACATGGAGTACATTTAAACTCTGTGTGAAAAGGGAGAAACAAATATCATATATTAATGAATGTATGTAGAATCTAGAAAAATCATACAGATGCATCTATTTGCAAAGCACAAATAGAGACATAGATGTAGAGAACAAATGTGTGCACACCAGTGGGGAAAGAGGGGTGGGATGAATTTGGAGATTGGGATTGATAAATATATGCCACTGAGTATGAAATAGGTAACTAGTGAGGACCTGCTGTATAGCATGGGGAGCTCTACTCGGTGCTCTGTTGTGACCTGGATGGGAGGGACATCCAAAAGTGAGGGGATATGTGTACACATATGGCTGGTTCACTTCACTGTGCAGCACAAACTAGCACAACATTGTAAAGCAACTATACCACAATAAAAATATATATATATATAAAATATAATAAAAAAAATAAAATCTTCTGTGCATTTGTTCCAGTTATTTTAACATAGTGGGTTATAAGACATCCTATTCAAAAAGAAATTACAAATTCAATTTAAATATCCAACTAATATCAAGTTATACTGACAGTTCACTGAGTTTAATTCACTGTGTATATATATATAGTCAGCTACTAGTTTGCTGTCACATTTTATAAAGAGTTCTGACAAGGCCACACTTCTATAGTAATTTAATATTATAGAATGTGATATGGAATGTAAATGAACTAGAAAATAATGCATTAGAAGCTCTGTAATATCTAAATTAGGATGGATATATTAATATTCTCATTTTTGGTAGCCACCAGCATTTTTGACTACATAATTACATGTTTGATTATGTTTTTACATAAACCAGAATGATACCAAACTTAAAATAGGAAAAAATAATAAATATGTAGTAAAACTGAGTATAAACACAAAGATATCCAACCTCCTTAGAGATATTTTCAGATGATCGTGATATCTTATATTTCAAATATTTAAAGCACATACTTCCCAGTGTGTTATGACTTTAAAAAGTTTATGAAAATTAAATATAATATTTTTTCTCAGTGGTTTCTTGAATTGTTTTTAGTCTTAAAAATATCTAGCCTTAGAATTTTTTCAATATTTCACAGCATGAACATGTTATTCTTGGTCTCTGGGGCATGATTTTTAACATAAATATATATCTGTAACTATAATATATATATTTTACTCAATTCTCAGCCAAGCTATCTGCTTTTCTTCTATTTATCTATCTTTAGATCATTTCACTTAAGTATCACCTTTCAATTTTGTGACATTCTATCCATTTTTAATTAATCTTTTCCTAGGTCCATAATATTTTAATTGCTCACTTATTAAAAATATGTGTTAAAGACATAGGGAAATAGTTTTAACCACCTGAACTCTATGTGTCCAACTCTGTTTTATGGGATCTCTTTTTACCAGAAAAACTAGTGTGGTCACAGTGGTCATGACCTGTCTGTGTAGCAACCATGGGTCAAAGGCAATATCATGCCTCACTACTCATTTATTCTGTTTTCTCTATATCAGGGGAAAACTAAAGAAAAATAACAAGCAAACAAGGCTGAAAAACAAAACAAGACAAAAAACTAGTGACTTCCTGTAGGCAATATGGCAAAAAGAAGTAAAAAGGAATTCATTGGCTCTAACTGGACAATACTTAGAAATGTAAGTAGTAGTTCTGTGAACAAGAGTGGAGATGGGAAGAATGCCAGAGTTAATGTCATGAACCTTACAAAGAACAACGGTATAAAGAAGCTCAAGTCTCTAGGTTAGTGGGAGAAACTGGGTACTTCTAAAACAACTGCCCTAGGGCTTCCCTGGTGGCGCAGTGGTTGACAGTCCGCCTGCCGATGCAGGGGACGTGGGTTCGTGCCCAGGTCCAGGAAGATCCCACATGCCACGGAGCGGCTAGGCCCGTGAGCCATGGTCGCTGAGCTTGTGCGTCTGGAGCCTGTGCTCCGCAATGGGAGAGGCCACAGCCGTGAGAGGCCCGCGTACCGCAAACAAACAAACAAACAAAAAAACAACTTCTCTAGTTATTATAGAAGAAACTTCTTGCCTCCAATAATCTTGCATTCTAGTGGGAGGAGACAGAATTACAATAAACAAACAATCAAATATCAGAGAATAAACAGGTGAATTAGCAAGATTAGGTATTAAATGATTAGGTAGACTAGGTAGTAAATGATGGCCTGATTTAGAGGTCATGTAGTACCTGTAAGAGCATTCCAGGGAAGCTTTAGCCATTATAAAATTGACTTGGGTGTCTATGACCAGCATTTTAAAAAGTAGAATAAAATAGCAGACTGTGGCAAAAATAGTACAGCATAGCATAGCATAGCATAGCATACAACGGAAAAATCAGGTGCTCTATACATAGAGTAAGTGTTCTAAGAGTTCTTTTGTGTGTTGTGTGTGAAACTGCATATGTTTATGTGTGTTTACATGTTTGTGTACTGGAAATACAATATAATATGCATTTTCATTGGTCCAGGTCAAAAAAGTTTGGAAAACACTGATATATTGCAAACACGCTTTTATAGAAATAGGCTTTAGATATAACAGTTATTTAGCAATTACTCTACAAAATTCACTCCTAAGTGCTTCCTATTTAATCCTCGCAACAATAGTATTAGCATTTATTTTCTTTTTCCAGAGAAGGAAATTGAGGCACCAGACAGGGTAAGTACTTTCTCAAGTGCAGTTTCAAAATTAACATTGAATTTGAATGTATACTAATATCAAGTATCCACATTTAAAATAGGTTTGATTTTCATGATTGAGACAGATAACAACCATCTTTCTATTTTGGAAACATTGTTTCATTTCTTTAATTCTCAATTTTTTACTCTCATAAAAAATGCTGCAGCATTTTGTAGATAAAATTGTGTGCACATATGACTGTTTCCTTGGAAATTTTCTTGGATATATTAATATTTAAAGCCCCAGATATATTTTGACCAAATGACATCTAGAAAGGTCACTGAAGTACATGAATGTCTTAAAGGTGGAGGTTCTCCTGTTCAAGTACCCAGTTTCTCCCACTAACCTAGAGACTTGAGCTTCTTTATACCGTTGTTCTTTGTAAGGTTCATGACATTAACTCTGGCATTCTTCCCATCTCCACTCTTGTTCACAGAACTACTACTTACATTTCTAAGTATTGTCCAGTTAGATCCAATGAATTCCTTTTTACTTCTTTTTGCCATATTGCCTACAGGAAGTCACTAGTTTTTTGTCTTGTTTTGTTTTTCAGCCTTGTTTGCTTGTTATTTTTCTTTAGTTTTCCCCTGATATAGAGAAAACAGAATAAATGAGTAGTGAGGCATGATATTGCCTTTGACCCATGGTTGCTACACAGACAGGTCATGACCACTGTGACCACACTAGTTTTTCTGGTAAAAAGAGATCCCATAAAACAGAGTTGGACACATAGAGTTCAGGTGGTTAAAACTATTTCCCTATGTCTTTGAGGGCATCTGACCTTCCCAAGCTCAGAAGATAGACTGTCCTTTGTAGTTAATGTGTTTCTCATGTCAGGCAATTTTTAAGCTGACACTTTTGCTTGGTTCCACTACCAAACTTAAAAATAGAGTGAACTAGGCTGTGCTCTCTATTAACCTAAAAATATAAGTCCTGATAGAGAGTTTGTGCAGAAGAAATGACAGCAAGTCCACTGGATTACCAAGGAATTTTATTAAAAGTTGTATCTGGCATGGGGCCTGCCTCTATTGCTATTGGATGTAAGATATTTAGGGTTTGGAGACATGAATGAAGTTTCTTAACTTCATTTGAATAATACCCCTGCAGTGTGCTGTGATGTTATTAGATATGACCGATAGAGAAGAGAAGCTCAAGAACACATGATTAACCACTATATATCCTTCAACAGTTTTGGAAGAGGTCAGCTCATGAGATTGGGTGTCCAGTGCTGAAATTCTAAGTTCAGTGGCATTGAACTGCCTAGAAGAGTTAAGGAGCAGTGTAAAGTAATTAATTGGAGACAGTGCATAGAGCTGGGGTTATCTGACACGTAGACACTGGATCTAGAGGATTGAACAAATAGCGGTGTTCTGGATGGGCTCAGATAGAGAGTTCTGCAATACATGTCAATGGTGGCTGCAGGAATCTTTGTTAGTCTGGGCTTATGTGACCAAAACAGATCACTCACTTGGCTAGCAGTTTGTGCTTCTTTTGACCAGGGGTTCATTTGACGCAGTTTACTTGAGTGATGCACATTGCCTTTCCATGAATCTTAGGCTTCTCAGTGCATGGTGGCTGGGATCCAAGAAAAAGAAAGTAGAAGATGCCAGATATTTTGAATTTTGGCAAGGTTCCAGAATATTAAATTTTGTCTTTTCTAATAAACTCAGTTCCTCAATGGGGAGTGAAAAGCATATACAAGGAGAAAAGAAATTGAATACAATCATTTACAGATCCTTCTCACCAAAAAAAACCACTTTTACATTAACCACATATTTATCATGTCCAGCACTCGTCGTTCTTTCAGTCAAGTGCTCTATTGATATGTCTTCAAATTCACTGAGCTTTCCTTTGGCTGTGTACAATCTGTTGCTAAGTCTAGTCATTAAAGTATTCATTTCAGATATTGCCCTTTTCAATTTTAGAGCTTCCATTTGGTTCTCTTTTATAGTTTTCATTCTTTTACTGAGATTCCCCATGTCTCTTTTCTCCTCTAAGTCCTTAAAACATTTGCTATAATAGTTAGAACTTACCTGTGTTAAAACTTATCCTGCTAATTTTAATTCTTGAAATTCTTATTTATATATTGCTAGATATTTCTAATTTTAAAAATCACCACAGGCTGGGTGACTTAAAACAACTTGAATTTGTTTTCATACAGATCTGTGGGTCAGGAGTGTGACACAGGTCTCAATGGGCTACAGTCTAGGTGTCTAGAGGGCTGCATTTCTTTCCAGAGTTTCAAAGGAGAATCTGTTTCCTTATGTCTTCCTGCTTTTAGTCGAGCTTTTAAAGGCTGCCCCATTTCTTGGTTCATGGTCTTCCTCCAACTTCAAACCCGGAAAAGGCAGTTTGAGCTTTCATATTACATCACTTAAGACTTCTCTTCTGTCTCTTGATTTCGATTTTAAGGATCCTTATGATTACATTGGGCACCCTTGGATAATCCAGGATAATCTCTCCATTTAAAGGTCATTTTATCAGGAACTTAATTCTTTATCTGAAACCTCAATTCCCAATTTCTATGTAATCTAACATTCATAGATTCTTCAGATTAGGGTATAGACATATTATTTATTTATTTTTTTAAATTTTGGTGGGGGCATTGTTATTCTGCTTACCACACAAACCCGGTGAAAATTTCATTTCAGTTATTGTTCTTTCTGGTTACAATTCCCATTTGTCCTCCTATCTAGTTTTCATTTTTCTGCTGATAGTCCCGTAATTTCTATTATTATGTTAGTCTTTTACTTTATGTCCTTAAAACATTCGTATGAGTTGTATTAAATTCTCATTTACTAATTTCAGTTTTCTAAATTCTTTTTTTTATATGACCCGTGGTATATTTAAACCACATCACATTTTAATCAGAACCTCTATTTTTATGGTTCCAGTAGGAAGTTTTGATTATCACCAACATGTACTCTTTAATATTTACTTATAGGTATTTATTTCTCTTAATTTTGCCCATGATCCATTCAGGCAATTCACTCTAGAACATTTAAATCATGTTTTGAACTTTCTCTGATTATTGGTGTTGTCATGGAATATTTTCTAATGCTTGTCCTTGCTCTGACATTTCCCAAACCCCACATATGTGTTCTTCCATCTAAAGCTCTTGCTATCTATCTAGTCCAGAGATTTTTTATTTAGACTCTGTCACTGCCACTTAATTTCCAACCCTGCAATGTCTGTTTTTCAGGTCAATTTTCAACCTCATTAATATAGGTTAAGTTGAGGAAGAGTCTTAGACTGAGACAATAAGGAGAATGAATATCTTTGAGGTTCTGACATTTTTTGTTACTTCTAGATGCTTCAGAACAGAAAATGAAGAGGTGCAGGAAGATCCAAAATAGATGTGTGGTGTGTGTGTATGTGTTTCTGTGTGTGTGTATGTGTGTTTGTTCCTTGTATCCTTGTGGTCTGGAGCAGAGTTCAAGAAATTGTATCTTTCTCCTGAAAAAGAAAATTAAGAATCTAAGAAGTCACTTCTGCCTAATTAGTTTTATTTATATTCTTTATCTACATCCTGCTAAAAGAATCAGTCCCCAATATGATTACTTATTCTTCTAGTCTCAAAAAGTTTGTGCTTTTCTGATATGTAAATATTGAACTGTTTTTTGGTGACTTTTGTGAGTATGAGCACATGTATGTGGTATGTGGGGTGTGGATGTGGGTGTGGGAGTGTGTGTTTTAGAGGTTAGAAGATACAAACTTTGGGTTTCTTCTATAGGATAAAATATGTGATTTATCCCTGAAGGCTCTATTAGCTACCTCTATATGTCCCTAAAGCACCCTGCACTCTCTCCTACCAGGATTTAATTCTCCTTGTAAAGCAGTGCTTATTTGCCTATAATATTAATTTTTATTGTTCATTATTATTCTAGAGCCTGGCACAAATAACATTTACTAGGATAATGCTAATGAGTAATTAAATATTTATTCAGGAGGAAATTTGATGTATGCAGAAATATCTGTAAGTATAACCTGTGTTAACAAAATGATAAATTTTGAAAGAAATGAACTTACTCTATATTTTTTACAAGTTACCAAGATTAGGTAAAGTTTAATTTTATTACTTTTATTACATTACAAACTCAACATTTGTAAACAACAATATAACATGCATCCTTTTGCATCTTGTCAAAGCTTATTGCTATCTAGAAACATTAGTAAAATCATTCCTACTAACAATGTAAATGTGAAGGATTTCTTTTAAAAAATGGAATAGCATCAAATTTGTCCTTTGGAAAATATTTTTATTTGCTTATTTTTCATCCTAAAGTGAATTTAAATTTCATTTAATGATTCATTTCTATTATCTCTTAAACATCTATGTAATATGGCCTCTAGGTATGGCTAAAGAACAGTGATGTGTAAACAACTACAGGTTCAGCTCAGGTGAAACAATATGAAAAGCCATGCATACAAAGCAAAATGACCTCCTGTGTAGAAATTGATCATGGAATTACCTTAGAACCTACATTAAGCAACTTTATTACAGGAATAATATTATGTAGATAAGGTAGCAAAATATTAAAAAACAGATTCTAGGACACTTAGGGTGATCTATTATCAACCAGTTCTTTTTTAATTTCTGTAATTGAACTCACTTAAATAGCTGCTTTTATGAAACATAAGTAAATTAGTTGCTGACCTATTGCCATCACATTTATTTTTCCTCTTGTCATAGGATGAATGTGTTTGTAAGGCAGCCAACAACTTAGAAGAAAACGAGGTTTCAACTCAGGTGATTTTGTTGATGGCTTGCCAGGTATTGACCATATATTTCGACAATGCCAATTATGATGTGGATCACAAACAAGCAGAAATAAGGCAGGACACTTTGAGAAAGAATTCAAGCAGCAGGGACTTGAATGAATGAGAGGCACTGAATGCTGAAGACAGCAGGGACTTAACCTGGGGCAGGGAGATGCCTAGATAAAATCAAGGGAAAAGCATACCCACTAAATAAGATACAGACATAGCAGACAGATAAGGTAACAAGGTAAGGGTGAAAAGTATGTTTTGCCTGAGGCTGTGGTGTAACAATAAGACAAGATTCTAGACCTCCAATCTTAGGGTGCACCATGATTATTAATCAATTATTAGTTTTGTTCAGACATTGATGAATTTCATATTAAAAAACATTTATTTAATCCAATATGTATTATGTGCCAGGAACTTTACAAATGATTAACTTGACCTTTTGAAAATATCAAAAGGTAACTAATATCAATACCATTTTACTGATGAGAATTTAGGTTCAGTTTAAGAAATTTGCACAATATCAAACAGAGAGTAATTAGCAAAACAAAAAATAAAAATTTTCCCTGTTGCCTCATATAATCAGGAAAGTTTGGAGGGGTGTATATTTGAGAAGTACAACCAGTGATTCTTGCCTTTTTCTGCTTTTTGTCATTATTCCTCTCTACGTGTCACATTCATTTTCTATTTATGCTGATTGGTTTTCTCCATGGAGAGAAACAAGGGCAACCAGCAGCTCCTGGGCTCATATTTTTCATCCAAGAGTAAGGGCATTATTCTCCGAATTCCAATTTAAATATCTCCATGAAAAGACTCGAACTGGCCTTTGGTTTAGGTTATTCACCCAGTCCCTAACACTGGTTAGGAAAGTGAGACTGTATGGTTTCCAGCATGGAACAGGTACCAATCATAGTCCAAACACTTTCATCAAGGCAGCAGAATCACGTAGGAAGAGGGTGGTGGTATTATTTAGCTAAGGATGCCATAACAAATGACCACAAACTGACTGGCTTAAACAATAGGAATATATTGTCTCCAACTTTTGGAGGCCAGGCCAGAAGTCTGAAATTAAGGGGTCAGCATGGTTGATTCCTTATGAAGGCTGTGAGGGATAGATCTGTTCCAGGGCTCTCACCTTTGTTTATACCAGGCCATCTTTCCCCTGTGTCTCTTCACATGGCATTATCCATGTGTTCATGTCTCTCTCAAACGTTCCCCTTTTTATAGGGATAGCTATCACCTCATTTTAACTTGATCACTTCTGTAAATACCCAATCTCCAAATAAGGTCACATTCTGAAGTACTGGAAATTAGGAATTCAATGTATGAATTTTGGCATGACACAATTCAACCCATAAAATTGGTTCTCATTTGGACAACATGCTTGAGGTTTCCCAAAAGAATGTAAGATGTGTTTCTTGAATTACAACCTACATTATTTACTGTATATTAATTATGTAACTCAGTAGCATCTGATAGTTTAGTGCCCTTTAATATTTTCTGTCTTCTTCACTACTTTTCTTTCTGTGTTATTTAAAATGGCTCCTCCTTTCAAAAGCTTTACACCATATCACAATATGTTGTAGTACTTCTGTTTTCCTAAATCTCAATAATAGAGGTAATTGTACATGTACTATTTTTTCATAGTATAGATTTATTTGAAAAAATATTTTGTCCCATCTATGTCATTCACGTTACAGTACAAATAAGGCACCTGCAGATGAGGATGTTGGTTAGTGTTTAATTTTCAGAGTCAGCACAGTATTTTGGATGGATGACCAAGTTAAATGACTCTGATATCACCATCCAGCCAGCATGACAGAAACAGATCATTAAGCCTGGAATTTTCACAGGTAATAAAGATCTGAAAATAATCGCTGAATTCTTTGCCCCATCCTATGATTACATATTTAACTCCCAAAGAGGCAAACTAAAGCCATAAATCTATCTAATATTTTCAGCGATGAGTATATAGTATGCTTCAAATTAACTATCAACTTCCATTTGTCAAGTAGTTATATTAATGAAATAGTCAGTTTTATTTTAATGGCTGTAATACTGGCTTTTTTGGTGTGACTTCGTCATGAACATCATATTTGTGGTTAAATGACAAGGAAAAATTGGCAACATATATTAAAATGGAGCCAGTCTTCTAATATTAAATACTGCTAGCTAATGCATAATTGATAATGTTACAGAAAGCAGGGGTTATACAGTGAAGTCAAGTGGAAAGCTTAATGGTAGATGATTGATGTACAGACATGTTCTAAAATACAAGGAAAAAAACAAAGCAGCAAGTACAGGCCTGCTTGGAAATAGAGGCAGGTAGAATGCCTCTGTCTTGCTTTCAGCCAGATTAAGGTGACTCTTTGAATAAAAGTCAATAATACTAACCTTTGTGAATACCAGCTGCAGATCCAAACTAGGAAACTGAGAACATTAAAAATATATCAGCCCTTCTGGCTACACACATAGCACAGGATCACTGTCAATAGAAAGTGGTTATGTCATTCTCCCTAGAAGCATTGGACAAAAGAAAGAGAATCAGCAGGGGAAATTTGGAAGTGTGGAATCTCCTAATTAGAGGAAAAAAACATAAAAAGCATTGATCTGAGTACTTGCTTGTTCTGAATATTTATCATAATCACTGGGTGAACCTTTGACATATTTTAATTCATGCCACTCTATTTCCCTTATTCCGATTTGATAAGTCTAGGTTGAGGCCCAGGGATGGTGATTTTTTAAAAAATCCTCTAAGGTGATCTATCTTTTCTCCTTTCAACTTGCCCGCTTACCCATCTAGTATTTGCGTATCCCAGATGACTCGTGGTCAGTTTCTGCTCTCAGATGACTTTGAACAGGGAAAGATGACTTGGGGAGAAACATCATACATTCTTTAACAAGGCTCTAATTATCCCCATTACATATTTTTCACTTCACACATCAAAAAGTCACTGATAATTTGAAGTGGTTCTTCACCATCATTCCACGTAAAGTGCTCGTGTTCAGATCATGGGGGAATTGTTTTTATGGTCAATTGGATACGGTCAACTAATTATCAGAGAATATTTGATTTTTGCTATAGCTAACTTATGATTTCAATTCTACTATGGTTTAAGAAATGGATCTGCATCCCAATCTGGTTTTATCCCAATAAATACGTTGCCATTAAATCTTATCTATGATCTACCGGTTAACTATTTCTAACCCTCATAAAAATTGTATTCATTAAACTAAAACTTCTTTCAGCATCAGCATTAAATCAATCTCTAATTTGTAATACTGTTTAATTCCCGTGTGGTAAATATTCCCATCATGGCCAATTTCAAGCTACAAATGGGACCTTAGTGAATGAGGAGTTGGGAAGTGTATTTATTTCTTACATCTGCTGTAACAAAGTACCCCCAAACAAGAGACATTTATTCTCTCACAGTTCTAGAAGATAGAAGTTTAAAATCAAGGTTTTGGCAGGGCCATGCTCTCTCTGATATCTGGAGGAGAGGATCCTTTCTTTCCTCTACCTACTTCTGGTGCTTGACAGTTATCCTTAGCATTCTTTGGCTTATAGATGCATCGCTCCAATCTCTACCTCCTTTGTCACATGGCATTTCCCTTCTCTGTGTTGTTGTGTCCAGATTTTCCTCTCTTTATAAGAATACCAGGCCTTGGGTTAGAGCTCTTTGTAACCCAGTATGACCTCATCACCCTTATTTCCAAATATGGTCGCATTCATAGGTTCCAGGTGTTAGAATTTCAATATATAATTTAGGGGGACATAATTCAACCATAACAGGAAAAGAAGTACAGTAGCATGCCATTATACAGTATTTCCACCATGAAGATACAGTGTATATATATATATATATATATATATATATATATATATATATACACACACATATATATAAACTAAAAAGCATATTTAATGGTAAATGTTTCAAAATAACTAGCAAGTGATATGTTTTGAGTATTTTCATATTTATGGCCTTTTAAATATAACAATAATTATAAATTTATATAATTTAATTTTAACAATGGCTATATTTAACAGTTGTCATGTGTAATTCTTGAACATTTAATAATTGACTCATAATGTGGTATGAGGTAGTTCTAATGCACTACTGATTGGAAACATCATATAACCTAAATCTGAAAAATATGATATTGAAAGTGGGAGTTAAGGGAAACTAGGGAAAGTCTTTTCCCGGCCTGAATTATTTCTCTTTTTATTACAATGCTAAACAAAACTAAAGGCATGTTGCCCATTCTGTCGTGGTTAGTGAGGGAGACTATAGTCAAAACAAAGAATATAAGCAATTCAGATACTGAGCTCTGTTTGTAGACAGCCTTCTATTGGTATTTCTCACATGTTTGCAAATCTTGGAAACAAGGCACTGACTACCCTTTTTTTCGGAACTATCTTTCAAGAATGTTTGTATAGTCACCACTTTGGAATACAGAGATGGTGTCTCCCAAATGGCAGGTTTGTTTATAGCTTGGAAGATAGAGATAGTGTTGTTTCCAAAAGACAGGTCTTCTTATGGTTCATTATATTAAAGACACTGTCTCCCACTGGAGCAAAGTGCAGCCACACTTCCTGGCCACTAAAAAATATTCTGGTGCTCTAGTTCTGTGATCTTCTTCTCTGCCTCAACATAGTGAGTGTGCAGATGTCATCCATCCCTCTTTGAGTCATGTGTGGAACATGGGGTTTCAGGAAATGAGTACAAAAATAATGATACTCTGGCTATTGACATTGCTCTGAATAATCAACTGTACTTGTTCTCTAACACAAGTTTGTTTTCTTCCCTAAGCATCCGTGAAAATATGGTCAGCCTACAAATCAGCTTGCACAGAGAGGAACATCTCAGACCCTCAAGGCTCTTCACATCACCTTTTCTATTGAGCTTTGATTACCTCATCTATAATATTTTGTTGAGCCTAAATTTAAGGCTTCCTTATCCCTCTTAGAATTATAATGTAGCACAGTATTGCTCTTATATTTGTTTACCATGTGTTTTCAGATGATTGTAAAATTAACAACAACAAAAGTTCTGAGTCTTATTTGTAACTTCTGTATGACAATATCTGGTAAACTTTATATTATGTATTGACTCAGAATTATCCTATTTGTTTTTAAACAAAAAAAGTCTTGTTATATTTGTGCATTGACAAGACAATGTATGCTTATATGGTCTATGTATGTGTGTATGTATCTATTGATCTATCTATCTATCTATCTATTTATCTATCATTGATCCATCTACCATCAATCTATCATCTATCTCTACCTTAGCTAATTCAAGAATGCAGCCGCTTTCTCAGTCTGTGCCAGTGGCTATATCATTTTACTTCTCTAAGCCTTAGTTCTCACATTTATAGATCAGGGAGAGTAATACTATCTACCTTTTATTGTTGTTATGAGATTGAGGTAAGTGGATTAAGTCAAGCAACCAAAATAATTATTTTTTGGATGATCTTGTATTGATTACGTGCATATACTAGATGTTATTTCAAATGTGTTTCTTTAAGACAAATTAATTAGTTAACTCACTGGATCAACAAATATATAGTGAATGTCTACTATATAACAGGTACTTTTCAAGGCACTGAAGATGATATATACAGATCTTGAGTGTCCAGTATGTAATAGGCTTTTCTAGTAACTGAAGTTATATCAGAATATATCAAAAAATCTTTGCACTCATGGAGTTGACATTCTTTGGGAAGACAGAAAATGAGAGTCAAAAACATTCTCTATTATTAAGTAGTGTTAAAGTACTAACTGAAAACAGAGCAATTTTAGTCAGAGAGAAATGTGGAGATCTATCACATCTTTGGCCCCCAGAGGCATTTCTGATGAGTTGGCCATTATGCAGAGACCTTAATGGGATCAGGAAGCATGTGCATGTCTTGAGAAAGTGAGTTGAAGCAGAGGTATTATTAAAAGCAGTGGATCTGAAGCATGAGAATGTTTTGCATTTTACAGGAAGATACTCATGCCAATAAGGTTAAGAGCCATTCACAACATGTTGTGTGTGGTAGAAAATATAGTGTCTGAGATAGTGAGGACTCAGATCAAGTAGAACCCAATTTAGAGCAGAGTAGGGACTTTGGAGTTGGGAACTTTGGAAATGTGAAATGTTTCAGAATAAAGAACAAGTAAAATAGGAACTGTATCTTTCTTTTGCAGCTTTTAAATCTGGGAGAACATGAAGTCTGACTGATGACTTCAAAGGAACTCAAAATATTAGGATGGAGAAATAGAAATAAAATGCACTTCCTAACATGCTGTTAATTTAGAATTGACTGAACAAAATCTATGCTTGTTTAAAACTTTATCATATAATGTTATAATTTTAAGTTTACCATTTTAGTTTTAAGTTTACCATTTTAGTTTTAAATTGCATAAACTTGGATTTTTAAATTATAACGTCACAATATACTGATGTTCTCATTTTTTATGAATTGGATTAAACTTACCTTTAACACTGTTTTCTTGTGCTCATCCCCAAGCAAGACAGAACAACATATATTTTGTTTGAAAATAAAATATAACACAAGAGGCAAAGTGAAATGGTTCTTAGTTCAGAAACAATATATTAAAACCACTCTGATTTTACCCAGAAAGGTTGGCTCCACCTCAGAAAAGTTGGTCCTCACATTTTTAGCTTCAGCTCTGTGTATATTTTTTTTTTCCATGATCATTTAACAGAGATCCCATATTAGTCTCACAGAGAAGGCAGTAGCAATGACTGGGCTTTGAGATGGATTTCAATGGGATTCAACCACAGATTCTAAATGTGTTTTACCCAGAGGCTATACTTAGATTCAGAGGGTTTGTATTTCAAAATGGAGAATAATTCATGTAACATATGTTTTGTTATCATTTGTGGAAGGCAGTATATGTCCCTTAATATGAAATGTCCTGAATATTTCAAAATATGAGTTAATAGAGTTAGGCCTGCTGTTAGTGGAATGCCTTGTATAACTTCAGGCATTCAGAAGTGAAATAGGGAAAGTCCTGATTTTATGACAAAGATTATTGTTATGATGGTGGATGTTGTTGGATTAAAAATTTTTGTAATTGTTCATTGCCTGGAGTATATTAAATTAGCAATAATAGCCATTATAGGTAATATATATGTGGTGGCTTGTGTTAGAAAATATTTGGTGGATACTTCTATAGCTTGTGGGTTAATTTTTTTATTTTATCTTATTAGAATAAGGCTAATACCTGGTATGTTTATTTCAAATCCAATTCAGATTAATAACTAGTGTGAGCTTGTTAGTTCAATTATGGTTCCTGAGATGATAGTCAGTAGAACGATAGTAAAATCAATAGGTTTATTAGTATGGGAAGGATATAAATTAACATTTTCGGGGTATGGGCTTGATAGCTTATTTAGCTGACCTTGCTGTAGAATGTGGTGTAATGTGGTGGCAGGAAGAATTTTGAATTCAATATTCAATTTGTATAATTATAGAAATAAGAGGGTTTAAACCACTTTTATTTAGTCTATCAATGTAACTCTTTTGTCAGACATATTTCTTATGTTTGTGGTGGAATGCTTGATATGATGATTGATAGTGAAACATGTCACATACATAAGGCTAGTGTTAGTGGTAATTTTTTTTTTTCATAAGAGATGTATAAGTTGATCATGTGAAAATCATGGGTAGGGTGTTAGAATTCATACAAAGAAGATTGTTAGAAGAAGTGTTTTAATGAGGATATTGTGTGTAATTCTGATATGTAGGGGTTATGAAATGCTCCTAAAAATACGATTGTTGTGGACATTTTTATTATGATGATGTTGGCGTACTCTGCTAAGAACATGGTGAATGGCCGTGCTATGTATTCTACATTGAAGCCAGATATGAGTTCTGATTCACCTTCTGTTAGAGCAAATGGGGCTTGGTTGGTTTCTGTGAGATTAGAGATAACTCATATTATGGCTAGGGGTCAGGATGGGAAAATTAGTCTTAGGTGTTCCTGTGTTATAATTAATGTTGAAAATGTAAATGGTCCATTTATTTGTAGGACTGATAAGAGAATAACTGCTAATATTATTTCATATGAGATTGTCTGGGCTACTGCCCATAGAGCTCTGATAAGTGTATATTTTGAATTTGAAGTTTATCCAGATCAGATGATGGAGTAAACGGCTAGGCTTGATATAGCTAGCATGAATAGTACACCTAGCTTTGTACTGATTAGTGGTTAGGATAGGGGAAGAGGAATTCATATTGGGAAAGCCAGGTTTAAGCTAGAATTGGTACAATAACAAATATAGAAATCGATGATATTGATGGTCATATGGTTATTCAATAAATAATTTGACTACACCAGCAACGGACTGCAATAATCCATAGAGGCTGATGGCATTTGGCCCTTTTTGGAGTTGAATATAGCCTAGGACTTTTCTTTCAATTAATGTAAGGAATGCTACAGTGAATAAAATTAGAATAACTAGTGAAAGAATGTTGATTATAAACATGTCGTTTGGAGGAGGAATTGAAATGCTGGCAATAAAGGTTTAACTTTTATGCAACTGCTGGGCTCTGCCACCCTAACAAACCCTGTTCTTGGGTAGGATATGTATATGTTAATTGAACTGATATTATATCATCAATTAGCTTGAAGGCACTTTTGTAAGGTAGGCCTCATGTCTCTTCTCCTTTTTGCCACACAGCTGAGAGAGCTAGTTGCCCCCAAATATCCATACTCACTCATATTTCGAGTTCTCACTGTGGTTGGGTTGGCATCATGTGACTACTTCTGGCTGGTAGGCTGTGAATTGAGGTGATGTGTGTCTGTTCCTGGTTGAGGAGTCATTTCTCCAAATGCACTTGAAGGTGGAGCAGAGTTGCCTTTAGTGAACTCTGAATGAACAAACACTAAAACATTTAATTTGTAATTTCTGTGGGGTGTTGATTCTACAGCATGCCTAACATTATGCTGACTAAAATAGAAAGTGGACCCTGAGTGAAATGCTGCCGAAAAAATAAGCAAACAAAAATATAAACTTAACTGTATGGTCCTGGCTTAGTAGTTGGGCTGGGGAAAGTAAGGAAACTGATATCTAAGCATAAAGAGATGGAGATTCATATTAGCAGTAGCAAAACACGTGGGAAATTATTGCTTGAAATCATCTGGAAAGGAAATTCTTTGCCTCCTGAACTGGCAGCTCTAGGGGAGGAAGTTAGAAACATGGTAAAAGTTTGTGAACATAGCTATGGCTTGCATTTATCAAGGTCTCAGAAGAAAGTGACAGTCTCTAAAAATGACTGTTCAATTTGTAAGTGTTCAAATAAAAGCAATTTCAGAGTTTATTCGTAAGGTTTATTGCAAGAGGCAGGAAAGGGACTATTGCAATTGTTGGAAGGGGACTCAGAACATTCCAACCAGAAGATCTGCAAACATCTCAAAAGTGGGGCAGAAAAGGGCTTTCTTTTTATCAGGAGGAATAAACAAGGATAAAAAGAACCAAACATGGGAGCACAATGCATCAGGAAATGCTTTTCCTGGGATCAGCAGATTCCCACATTTTTGAAAAAGTTCTTAAGGATAGGCTGTATGCTCCCTCTGACTAAGGGTCGGTCAGTGTTCAGGGTCCTATGAAGAGAGAAACTTAACTAAAGTTTGGTTAAGTCACTTAAACAAGCACTTTGTGTTGATTCATGGGTGATGACAAAAAATTCCACTACTACTCTTTCATGAGGCAAAGAATGGGATTTGGAGATTCTGGCCTTGTTTTGCATAAGTAAAAAAGGTGTGTGTGTCTCTGTGTGTCTGTGTGTGTGTATGTGTGTGTGATGGGTTACCATAAGTCTTATACTAAGTCGTAAGGGGAAGGGTGTTCTTTGCAGCCAGGCTTTCTTTTCCATTACACCAAAGGCTGGGGAGATTTCTTCAACCCAAACTGTTTTCCAGGAACACAGATATCAGATACTAAGTTAAACACTCTTGCAAGCAAAACTTGTGAAAGGTTAAACTACTGACAAGAGTAGGAAAAGTCAACCAGTGTTAAGAGCCCAGGTGATAACATGATATTACAAAGACTCTGA
This sequence comes from Globicephala melas, assembly GCF_963455315.2. Taxonomy (NCBI): domain Eukaryota; kingdom Metazoa; phylum Chordata; class Mammalia; order Artiodactyla; family Delphinidae; genus Globicephala; species Globicephala melas. Next base: position 21,123,260 of record NC_083317.1, on the reverse strand, counting down.
ACAAAAAATCCCAGTAAAATTTCTCAAAAAAGTGGCGCAGGTTAAATGTTCATCATAATAGGTTCCAGGTAGCTTCCATTAATTGAGAGGGGATCAGGTGCGGCAAGGAAGTGAAATCTCCAAGAAATATAGCAGATTTTAGAAATATGTCTCAAAAGAACTTTGGATGTGGTAATTAGCACATGGAAAATCCTGGAACATAATAGACGAGAAGGCAACTAAAATTTTAAGGAAATTTTGCTGGCAAGATATTGGACTAGAAAACTTTAACTGTTTGAGATTTTCAAAGAAGAAAAACAAACACACAAACAAAAAACCTTTGGTCCCTAAGCTTCTTCCTGTAGGAACTGAGCTGAGAAATCTGGCAGACTACAGGAAAGCACCTTTCGCATTACCTGCCTGATATGTAGACAAGAAATACAAGCTATAGATAATCCCAAGAACAGAACAATCAGGAACCAGGACAATAAGGACTTCTGAGAGAACTAACTGTCAGATCTTGTCATGAACCCCACCTCCAGACCTAGAGTAGGAGTGCTTCAAAAATATCTTCCCATTGGCATTTTAGAATGGTTGCAGACCAATCACTGACAAGATAAGACTTTGATTATTTCCTTTAAGGAGGAGATGTGAGTGTTCTACGTGTGGGAAGAAGGAATCAAAGAGATGCCCTAAATAAAAAGGTAACAAAATAAAGCAAAATAAGAATCAACTAAAGCTTATAATATTAAAAAAAAAGAGAGATGCCTTGTGAATAAGACAGATTTTTTTTGCCTGTTTTACCTTTCTTGTTCTCTACCATGGCAGCCTCTGTAATCTGCTATGTAGAAAGTTTATATACTGTAGGGGCCAGGCTACCTTAATGCATGCAGACCACATAAGAGTAAGAAATAAACTATTCTTGTGCTAAACCTCTTAAATCTTTTTCCTTTTTTCTATTCTTTCTACTGCAACATAGCTGAACATTTTACTATTTATTGTAAATTATAAACCATGTTTGCTATATTATCATTACTTCTAATCCCAGCTTCACCATTTGTTTCCTGAGTTCTGTTCTATAAATTTACATGTAACATTCACACACATTTCATGTGTATATGTTATTTTTACTCTAAGTAACATGTGTTCCTCTCATTACCAAATTCTCTATTTATAGAACTTGCACTGAAATAATAGCTCTTCACCCTTCCTTTCAAATGCAAAAGAAATACTGATTATATACTGTGTGATGGAAAGTGTTCCTTTTAAAAAAGGCTCTCTAGCACACTACAAGTTCCAAATTTATAATCTACTCAGATTTCTTGCAAAGACCTTAAGTCTATTAAATTCCAAATAAACAGGAATTTTTTTCTAATGTAGTACTGTTAGCAATAATTTAAATATACAAGAAAGTAGATTTTGTTACTAAAACAAGTATAATATTACTCGTTCAAATCTTGGTACAGAAAAAAATGATCATTTTATTCACGTGGAATACACTCAGTTGTGTTGTCATAGTCATAATGTGATACTTGCAACTTATAACTATATACTTGTAGCAATCATATAATAAATGAAATAACTGGTTACTAATATTTTATTTACTAAAACATTTGTGATGTAACTGTTTGTATAGAAAGTGTAAAATATTCAAGTCAACAAGCATTTATTCTAAAATAACATTTCTTGCACATAGGTATGGTTATAGGGTTCAATCTATTAGATATGCAATGAAAATTATATCTGGTTTCATTTCATGTTAATAAATAAACTTTCCCATTTTTTGTGGAATTTTATGAAATCAATGAACATTAACACGTTCATTTTTACATAATAATAAGTATATCCTTTTGTTTATTAAGTGTTAAGGCAGTTGTAAACCTCCATGGGATGCCCTATATCTCTCATCATACTCCACACTGTCTCCATACTCAAACTACTTTCTTCCCAAAATTTCTAGGCTGTGTTTGATATATACGGTTTTGTCATAAATCTAAAATGCGACAAAATAAGATGATATTGTAGTAGCAGAATCTCCATTCTATAATCCTTTCTCTGCAATAAAGTATTGTTTGGTTTTCAGTTTAACTAAAGAACTATACTGATAAGTAACTAGTCATTAATCAGTAACTTCTCAAGCATCTCTGAAAATCTGCTGATGTTAAAAAAGGAATAACTCCATTTTCTACTCTCTTGCTACTCAAAATGTGGTCTATATAGCAGGCGCATCAGCATTCCCCAATAGCTTCTTAGAAACATGGAGTCTGAAGCCCTACTCAAAACCTACCAAATCAGAATCTACATTTTGGTAAGATATCCATGTGATTTCCGTAGCTGCATTAAAGTTGGGAATACACTACTCTGTTCCCTGCAGTAGAATTCATGCTTTTCCTTTGATAAAACTGAGAAGAAAATAGGTCATAATGAATTTGATTCTGCAACCGAAATTTCCTACATAAATTTGTAAAAAGAAAATAATGTTTATGGGACTTCAGTGGAAAGAAGCTTCTGCCCACCATCCTCCCACCCTTTTTTTTTTACAAAGGCTAATACATTCCTGCTTCCTCATCCACTAATATTCTTTGTGGAAATATACCACACATTAAGTTGAAGTTCTCAACATAATAACTAACCTTCCATCTCTAAAGTAGTGGTTTCAGACATGATCATAACTCTGAAAAAGTATTTCTGATCTCAGATTAGGAATGAGAAAGAGAAAGAAGTGATTTCCTCTCTCTCTTAAATCGGTTACTCATATTTGTGATGCACAAGGGAAAAGAAAGGATGATATGTCTACAATGTTATGGGAATATGTTGTATATAATATACTATTCATTCCATCACTCTTTTTTTCCTATCATTCAGAGAAATCTAGATTTTATTCTTTGTAGAGGCAGTGATTTGTATAAGAATTTTTTTATAGAAAAATCAAAGAAGCTGTTTATGTAAGGCAGTTAGGAACTTGCCTAGATACAAATTCATTGAACTAAAAAATATGTTCCATTGCCATTCAACAACAAAACATCAGTTTGAAGAACCAGAAAAGGGCCTTAGACAGCAATAGGAGAAAATGAAAATCATCATTCTGAGTGCACTAAAGAAATTAGCCGGAGATAGACTCCCTGTTCTGATACTCATTTACATCTTAAAAGGAGTCCTAAAATAAGGTGTAGATGAATGCTTTTTTTGACAAAGTTCAGTAAAAAAGAAAATATTGGATTATAATAATTGGCTTTCTGCAGGTGAAGATCACTTTATTTTTAGAAACACTCTTTTTATTGTTATCTAGTTTAAATTAAGCCAAAAATGTCATTGTGATTATTAAGTTCTTTGCCTGCAATATATGTTTGTGAGATAATGAACCACATTTTCCCACTGTGTAAACTACACCATGGAGACTAAGCAGCACTTTTAGAAGCTGGGAAAAATCTTTTAGGTCACTGGGATACCACTTAGGAAACTAGCACTTATTACACTAAACGATACCCTAATGGCTTGGAAAGGTCAACATAGCTTTCAAAAACTTATGACCCCCTGAGAGCATATTGCTCAACCATTATCATGTTATTTGCAGTGCATCTGGCTAGATGTTTGTAAATAAAGATCTTCATGTGGTGTGGTAAATTATGGAGTATAAGAGAGTATATTATACGAGAATAAGCTAATTCAGTTTTAAAGATGACTATTACATTATATTTTTATATGAATAAAGCAAGTGTAGTTCTTTTCTTTCAAGGATAAATATTTCTATATATTCTATAAAATATCACAGCTAATAGGTCCATCAGATCCCAATTCCATACTTTACTCATAGGCATAGATAACTATCGATGATTTATATATATAGCATGACAATATGTATTTGTAACTACTATGTGAAGGCATTAGGATGTGATTCATGCACATTATTTCCATCCTTACAAAAATATTTAGTATACATTAAATAGTATGGGTTATGAGGTATAGTATGTATAAGTTTTATTACGATTTTAGTATGTGCCAGGCACCTTATGTGACTTATCATACTCTCTCCTCCTAAGCATTCTAAGACATATTGATGGATAATATATTATTATAGACTTAAACATTTAAGGATACATTAAAAAGATGGCCTTTGAGAGAATAAGTAAGTTAATTTGTGTAGGTCTTCTTAACGTTTGTTTGGGTTTTTCTAAACTATACTACAGAGAAGTGGGTAATTCAATTTTGAGGAGAATTTGGTATTCACAAGGAATTTTTTGACACTTTAGAAATTTGCAAAATCAAAGTCAGCTACAGTGTAAATCCACTCTAACTGCATTCGTTGGGGTGAAGTTTTGTAAGATTATCTTACTTGAGTGCAGATGGGGTCTGAAAGTAGAGAAAACTCCAGACCTGCTTCACTGGTCATTTTCCACAGCTCACTGATTGTTACAGTTGTTCCCTGCCAGATTAAAAAGTTATTCCTTATTCCTTTACTTTACCCTGTTTAAAATCAATGCCCAGATTTCCAACACTGTTCTTACCTTAGTCCAGGAATACTATCCTCTCTCAACTGGGATTACATAAACAACCTCTTAGCTGATCTCACTGACAGCTCCCTTGCTCCATCTCATATCATATTCCATATTTCAGTAAAAGAGGGCATTTAAGAAAACAAATTGAACATTGCATTACCCTTTGAAGCACTAATGAGCGTATCAACACAGTGTCTGAAACAGGGTCAAATTTCTTTGTTTTAAGATCCTTCATTATTTTGAAACATGATCCTCTGCCCAAACTACCAATCAACTGTGAGGGTAGAATAAATACATTTTCAGACATTCAGACTCTCAGAAAAGTGACTTTGAGACACTTTCTTTAGGAAATTACTGGATGATGTGTATGCCCAAAATGAAGAAGTAAACAAAGAAAATAGGAGATATGTTACAATAAACAGAATAAAGAGATAAAGGGAATCCCCAGGACAGGACAGATAAGAGGACGGCTGTATACAGGATATATGAAATAATCCATTGAAATTGAAGTCAGTTATATGACTTGGAAGATGTTTCATTAGGAAGATAAATTTTATATGTTATCTATGTATCTCAACATAGTAGAGGAATGTGAGGCAGTTGGAGAGTTTGGAATAGAAATTGTGATAGAAACATAAAACTAAACAAATGAACTGAAACAAAATCATTATTTGTACCAAGAAAATAAGCATTCTTCATGGAAATAGAAGTAATCATACTTTGCTCTATGGTTACATTTTGAATACAATTTACATATTCATAACATAAATCTTGAATATTTATCTAACCAACGTTTTCATAAAGTGTTATTGGAAAGATGAATTCAGAAGAAGAATGTGTTGTATCGTAAATGAGAGATAAATCCTCATGAGCACCAGGAGGTGAAGTTTAATTTTCCCATTCAGATGTCTCAATTTGATATTTCAATCTGAGGAGCAATGATGGAATTATGTAAACATGGCAGTGTTCCTTACCTAATGCTAATTTATGAAACCCTGGTAACTAGAGAATATATCTCTCCTATAGTTTACACTTTCAAAACAGTAAAAATGGTTATTTGTCCTCAACTCTCACCTTTATTTCAAGCCCTCCAAATTTTCTACCAACCTGATAATGGAGTTATCCAGACTAATTGTGTCTCATTCCTTAATTACTTTATGATTAATTTGCCTGTGGTACATTCATTATAATTTTATTTGTGTAACATGGTTAACTAAGAGTGAAATACATACAGCGTAGTTTAAAAGTGGGCTTGGTCTTTACTTGTTCTGAATCTAATTGGTATCTTGGCTATTCTCATACTGAAGTCAAAGTAATGTGAACTACTCCAGCGGTCTGAAAAAAAAAATACTGCAAAACTATTCCAATTGTTTGAAATGTTGTTTGAAAGAAAACAAAAACACTGCCATGTTTCGATCTTTCTCACAAATTTTTGCTTTCTAATTGGGAGTGGTGATGATATTCACCTCACTGAAAGTCACGTTTTAGCTCTAAGTCCATTTCTATACTCTCCTTCCAGCTTTTGTACCCCTGTCCCTTCCTCTAACAGAGATAGGCACTTTTACCTCACTGCATCAAATTTTGCCATCTGTAAAATGAGGGGATGGAACTATTATAAAATTTAGAATGTTAGTTTTAGCACCAACGTATGCTATTCTAATTTTTAGTGATTAATAAGATAAATCATACATCTGCTTTTTTATAAATTAAAGTATATAATTTCAAAATATATTTGAAAAGTTGTATAAAACTGTATCAAAATTTATAAATATATAAGGGGTTTGTTAACTTCATCAAGATAGAATTTAATAAATCATATAGCTGTAAATGTAGACATTAAAAAGTTCAAAATGAGTAGACAAATATCTCCTTGATTTTCTGTATGTTATTTTAACATTGTCATATGCACAGTTATAACTAAAATTGCTTTACATCAAAGACATGATTCTTCATGAAAAGTTTAAAAATTACATAAAATATATTTAACTTTTAAATTTATAAAATTCAAAGATATTTTAAAGAATTAATTTTAAAAAGTATACTGAATGTGAAAATTTACATGGAAAAGCAAATAAAAGCTCTCATGTAGAAAATATATTTGAAATTATATTTGTTAACTAAAATTTTGTATCTCATATGTTGGATGATAAGCTATTAAGTACAAAAGCACCTTATCAGTGCCCTTTTCTGATTGGGTTTTCTTTCATATAACAAATCATGAAGCAAGATTTCTGTTTTTTCTTGTTTTGTTTTGTTTGTTTGTTTTTGCCTACATAGTTGCCATATATCTATGTATGGAGGTACTTTTTTGGTGTTTATAAGTAAATGTGGAGAAAAGTGATGTCAATATGGTACAGTAGGAAGCTCCAGACCCTAATTACCCCATGGAGATACAAGTTACAACCAAATTTGAAAACTCTAGAAAACTTTAAAGAAGATTCAGCACCAAGTCAACACATAGCCAAGAAGGGATTTGACTAAAAAGGGTTTTGTGTGTGTGTGTGTGTGTGTGTGTGTGTGTTCATCTTTGCCAATCCCCCAACTCAGTGTGGTGCAGCACAGTTGGAAGGACACCTCCCAATCCCTGCCTCCTGGAAAGAGTGGAACCTATATCCAGTGTTCTGAATTTTTCTGGGGTTGCCCTAGGGACTTGTTACTGTACATATCACCTGAGCTGGACTGCTTGGGGAACAGTAATGTAGTTTGGGTTAAGAGATTGGAGACCTGTCATAGTGCCATGGACGTTAGGGCAACAGGGAGTGCACAGTTCTATAGGGAGGCTATGGAGGGAGCAAGAGATTACAGGCATAGTAACTCAATAGAAACGGAAGCCAAAGGCTACTGAGGGTGAACATTACAGGGGAATTAACATAGTTAAAAGTAGCTGTACATTCTAGAGTAAAAGCAGATGCCAAGTTCAGGGAAGACACATGCCTAGAAGAGATTTGAGAGGCCCTGGAACCTCTAGCTGGGCTGATTAGTGAAGAGGCTTCTCCTGCAAAAAGGTGGTTTGTAAAGACTAGGAGAGGAGCCTCTGGTCCTTAAATGTATGCTTCTATATCTCAGATCCAGCAATTGTAAATCTAATTCTTTCTCAAGTGGAATATATCTGAATTTCCTATCTGCAGCCTTTCTCTTCTTCTTCCACTGCATCTGACTCACCTTAGCCAGGGAAAGTTCTCCATTTTTAAGGGCTCATGTGATTACATTGGACCCACCTGTATAATCTAAAATAATGTCTCCATTGTAAGCCCCAAACCTTAATTATATCTGCAAAACCCTGTTTGTCATAAAATATAATATACTTACAGATTCTAGGGATTAGAATATAGACATATTTGGGAGGGCTAGCTGCTTACTATATATAACTGTCCCTATTCCCTTACCACCCACCCCTCACCCACACCCCTATATCCCATACTGTGGGTTCCAAGTGATGAACCAGGTAACTGGTCTTCCACCCCATCCTGTGTCATGCTCTGTAGGATCAGACAGCAGCACTCTGATTGCCCCACTTGGTAGTGTTTTAAGGGGCCCAACAGGGAGTTGATCTTGTTTTCCCTGCCCATGGAAGGATGTAGCGCTCTGATTCTTCTACTGAGATAATGTTAATATGAGAAAGAAGCTTGTGTGTTGTATTCAGTCTTGAGGAAGTAGCTGGTACTCCAGTTTCCCAACCAAGGTAGTGTCCATGGGGTCTGTTGGCAAGCTGAACCTCTACTCCCTCCCAGCAGCAAGGAAACTTAACAAGGCAGTACAAAATTGAGCTAGTCTCCACTCTCAGTTACACTCCCTCTACCATCACCACCTAGTGTCAAAGAGACTTAACAAAGCAATGAGGGTCCAAACTAATCAGCGTTCTACTTTCCACACACACCTGGGACCAATGGGGCCCAGTGAATAGATAAACCTCAGCACCCATGAAGTAACAATGACACTGAGTGAGGCATTTTGAGTCAGGACTCCTGGGAACTTCAGCACCTCCCATTCCAGAGTAGCAAAGCCCACTGGGAAGCCCACCATCCACCTGCTATGAAGGAGACAGACTAAGGTGGTACAAGGTGGGACTTGTTTACACTTGTTTGCCTGCCCCCCTTTGTCAGCAGGAATCATGAGGTGCTCAGCTACAACTCTATCATGCACAATAAGGTGGTATGTGTCAGTCATCTGATTCCCCTTTCCCTTAAGTTTGTGAGGCCAGTGGAGAGGTAAGCATGCTCTCCAAGTTGGAGGCAACAAGATGGTGTGAGTCAATTCCCCACATTTTTCAGGTTGGTGCTGGTGGAGCCCAGTGAGAAGTTGAACATAAACACCCAGCAGCTATAGTGTCATGCCTCAACAAGTGGTACTGCCAGCTTAAAAAAAAATAGGCACCACAGTTTTTAGTTTAATAGAATTTATATTTCCAGAATGCAAATAAAAATTACACTTCATACCAAGAAACAGGACAATAACAAGTTGAATGAGAAAAATAAAATAATCAGCAAAAAACAACAGGGAGATGAATTTGATGTTGGAGTTATTTATCAAATATTTTAAAACAACCATCATAAGAAATTTTCAACAAGCAATTACAAATTCTCTTCAAACAGATGGAAAAAAAAAAAAACTCAGCAAAGAAATATCTGTCAAAAAATGCCAAACAGAAATTATAAAACTGAAGAGTACAACAAAAACAAAGTTGCTTGATGAAGTCAATAAGAGAGTGCAGATGACAGAGGATAGAAGCAATTAATTTGAGGACAGATCAATAGGATTCACCTAATCTGAACAACAGAGAGAAAACAGACTGAAATAACAGTCTGAAGGACTAGTGGGACAAAAGCAAATAACTCATTTTTGTATCATAGAAACTTAGAGGAAGAGGAGAGAGTAGAATTAAAGAAGTATTCAAAGACATAATAGCAGAAAACTTTCCAAATTTGATGAGAGCTATAAACGTACAGGTTCAAGAGATTGAGCAAAATAGGAGACTCAAAGAAATCCACACCAAAATATCATAATTAGAATTCTGAAAAGTAAGACAAAATAAAAATATGGAAAGAAGCTGGAGACACGTGACATTACTTTAAAGGGAACAACTATATTGAATAACAATGGATTTCTCATCTGAAATCATGGAAGCCAGAAGAAAATGACACAGCATTTTTCAAGTGTTAGAAGAAAAGAATCATCAACTGCAATTTCTATATCTGGCTAAAATATCTTCAGGAATTGAAGGGAAATAAAGACATTTTCAGACAAAGGAAAACCAAGAAAGTATGCTGCTAGTAAATATAATCTTAAATAATAGTTAAAGGAAGTTCTCAAAACAGTAAAGTGATTTATAGAAAAGGACTTGAAACTTAAGAAAGGAACTAAAAGGGACTTCTGGTCTGGACAATATGGTGTAGGCCAGTTTCTTCCTCCTCTTTCTCACTCTGTAAACTATATACTCTTAAATAATGTGGGAGACAACCAAAGAACTCTGACAGGTGGTAAGAGGAAGGAGAACTGGTGTGAGAATACACTACTGGAAGAGAATCAAAGTGGGAGGATAAATTAAGCTCCATTTACCCCCAACTTTGGCATTCCTGTCTCCAAGTTAGCAACAGAAGACCCCCAAGTAGGTGTCAGGATTCTCTCTGACAAGATTAGGCAAGCTTGGCATCACTGGTAAGGGCCATCAATCACAAACTCTGCTTACAAAAACCAACAGAGGAGCAGTTATTTTTCCCATCAGGGTCTGAATCCTCCATCTCTGCCCTGAGACACTGGAGTGGCTAGAGGAGGAAATATACAGTGGGGATCCTAACCTAATAAATGTCTAGCCCAGGAAGTACTCCGCCTCCACCTCAAATAAGTGAAGATACCACCACAACAAGCAACAACCAGATGAAGCAACTCTTCATCTCCAAATCTTGAGATTGCAGAGATATATAGTGGCCTGAAAATAAAAGAAATATGTAGAATTGAAGGAAGATGGACTTAAAATATATGTAAGAAACACCTAAAGTAGTGCTAAGAGGGGAATTGATAGCACTAAAGGCTTACATTAGAAAAGGGGAAAGATCTCATTAATCTAATTTTCTACCTCAAGAAACTAGGATAAGGAGAACAAAATAAACCCAAAGCAAGTAGGATAAATAAATAATAAACATCAGAGCAGAAATCAGAGGTTGAAAACAGGAAAACAATAGAGAAAAATAAATAACCGAAAAAAATGCGGCAGAAATCTGTTTGGAATGGTTACCAACAGACTCTGCCGCATCATCCATAGCCTGTGATCCCATCCCCACCAAAAAAAACACATTCTTCTTGAGACTGAGAGCCTGTAATTTGTAATGGCCAGATAAAACAGTGTTGTCCACATTTCAGTGGAGGAATATGAGTAACTAAAGTACAGTCCCCCATAGGCAAAATGACGGAAATAGCAGAAAAGGAGTTTTTGGTGAATAAAGGTGCAAATAGGGCTCCAAGTGTTTTTATTATCCACACTTACTAGAAGCATTAAATGAGGAACAACAAAAATTCTTAACACATTGATCTGCATAGGTTTACTGTCTATATCCCAGGCTGTCAGGCACATCCTTTTGTTTACATTGTAGTTTTATGGGATTTTTGAATGACAAATACGGTGGCACTGTTGGAGAAAATAAACCAAATTCACTATTTAGCAATAATATTCTGAAACTTAGGATGAATAATTACAATTAATGGCAAAACAGTTAAACTTATTACACTCTTCAGTTGTTTTAGTATCATAATTTTTTCAGTGTTTTATTTTAAGGCATTTCTTAATTTAGTACTGTAAGTGAACATCTCGGTTCAGCAGTTAGGGTGGAATTATTTATGACATTTATTAGCAATTAGGAACAAATAAATTTTATCACATGCATTGTTGGTGATTAAATAAAATAGAAAATGCAAACGATATAATATTATATACCTAATGCATTTTTTCTCAATTTGTGTATCATTTTCAGAATTATACTATTGAAAGAGAATAGACATAATTAACCATATATGGGAAGCTAATGTATGCTTGTAATAGGGATAATGGCTTTTATAGAGTGGTATGATTACTTTTACAATCCAATTTAAATTTAAGGGTTGGTGTTCCTTCATTAGTTAGATTGGATTTTCTTTACTCTCCAGAAGTTTCATATTTTTTGCTTTGGGTTCATGTATGTGAAGTGAATATTTGGAAAATGGAGGAATAATACTAGTGATTTAATCTCCATGCAATCAAATGAAATTTAACATTGTCCTTTTCATTTATTTTCACCCTATATAAATGTAATGTTTTCCTGATCATTATTCACTTCCTAATAGAACAGAGAAAAAGTAATTTTTCCATGATGAAGAATATGTCTATGTAAGAGTAGGTTCATTCAGCCAAACTGAATGAAATAAAGCTTTGTCAAAACAAGTCTTATTTATTTAGAATGATTTTGCAACTTGGCAGGGACTTGAGAAACTATGCCTTTTGTTATGGGTCATGAATGTCAAAGTAAATGAACTTGTCTCTCTGGTTGTGGATTGACCTTTAGCTATTAACCGGTCTCATTACTTTTAACAATTAATTTTAATATTAATTTTAAATATTACTGTTTATTTTGACTAATTTTAGAAATTAAATGAATTAAGCTGCACTGTTCCATAAAAATTGGTAGGAATTAATAATTTTGGCTAAATATGGTTGCAACGTTCACTTGGAAACAGTGTCAAATACTTGATAGATATTTATAATGAATAATAGGTTCCAGATTCTAGGGGATAAATAGTTGTATCACTATGCACTTCATCACTAATAATTATAATGATGAAGTTATATAGATATGTAGTATCCATCTATACACACGTAAACATATAAACCAAACCTACATAGTTGTGAAGTAAAATAAGGTAATATTTAAGTCAATTTGAAGAGGATAGTCTCCAAATTTGAGGAAAAAAATAATTTGACCCTCTCACTTTTATAAGGCAATATTTTAAATGTCTCTAAGTACAATAAGATAAAAATTAAATCTTAATTGCAGAAGATATATTGCAGAAATGGCTATAGTTCTTCATTCCTCCCTCTATCCTCACCACTTGCAAGGCCGTTTTAAGCTCTTCCTATCCGTATTTTAATCTTGTTTACTATTCTTTTAATATAAGCTGGATTTGTGACTTCCTTTGGTCTGGTCCATGGAATGCAGCACTCTTCTGGTCTCCCTCAGAGTTGTACCAGTACATAAACACAGTTGGTGGTTTGAGACTTCACATGGAGGAAGATTAATGTGCCCCAGCCAATGTTCAAATGTAGAATCTCTAAGCTGACCTGTAGCTGATATCAGCCATATACAGGAGTTCTGCTAAGATCTAAAGAACCAGCCAGCTGTGTTCAACCTTAACTGCTGACTTGCAAAATCATGAACTAACAATATAGTTTCTGCTGTAAGCTACTAATTTGGAGTGAACTATTACACAGCGATAAGTAGATGATAAAGTTCTCAAAAAGGAATTTTGAGAACATTACCTTTTAACATGTTACTTTAAACACTACTTTAAAATCCTGTAAGCTTTCTAAAATTTTCACCTAAAACCAAAAACAAACACACAATTTTTTTCTAATGCTAAAATAAAAATTGTTGGTAAAATATATCCAATTTTATTTTAGGAAATGCAAACTTTTTTGACTGAAACCATTCAAAATAATTTCAGTTCTTCAGATACAGAAGCTTTCTGGATAATCATCTTTATTTTCTATATCTATTTTCTCTTTTATAGTATATTTAATATTCAGAATGATATTCTCAACTGTATTCTTATTTATTTATTTATTTTTGGAGACCATATTTTAATTATCAAATATTTGTTGTTGTTTTTGTTGTGCTTCTTTGTTTCCTATTTGTACATGAAAATCCTTCTTGACACTTTATGTTAACTTTTTTCCCCCCGGTTTGTGGTTTCTCTAAACACAACTTTATTTCAATATCTTTCATCTATGCTATTAGATTTCCTCATGATAATTTTCTGTTCAAAATTAATTACTGATAATAAAGTTCAAAATTATAATAAATTCATTATGAAGAGAGTGATGTGTGTAAGTTAAATTAACTCTACCTCATAGAGACAAATAATCAACAATGATAGGTCCTAATCAAAAATTCACACTCCAGTGTGTTTATTTAGTTGTAGAACTTCAATCCCTGTAAGTGAGAATTCACATTTTAGAGGTAGCTGTAAATGATCAACATCTAAATATCTTCATCAAAATCTTCACTGGAAGATATAACACTATAATAATATCAGTTTGTTTTATTTTTGAAATACCCATTAGGTTTTAGTTCTCACATCAATTAACTGAGAGCTTTTAATATTTTTAGTTATAAAAATTATTTATTTCATTCACGGGACACTTCTGCCTATGAACAGCTTAATAGAAACATTGTCAAAAGTAAGAAACTAAGGGGCTTCCCTGCTGGCGCAGTGGTTGAGAGTCCGGCTGCTGATGCCAGGGACGTGGGCTCGTGCCCCAGTCCGGGAAGATCCCACATGCAGCGGAGCGGCTAGGCCCGTGAGCCATGGCCGCTGAGCCTGTGCGTCTGGAGCCTGTGCTCCGCAATGGGGGAGGCCACAGCTGTGAGAGGCCCGCATACCACAAAAAAACAAAAACAAAAAAATATAAGAAGCTAAGAATGTATGTTTTCATTTATCCAAATGTTACTCTTAAAAATATTGAAGGAGGGAGACGCAAGAGGGAAGAAATATGGGAACATATGTATAACTAATTCATTTTGTTATAAAGCAGAAACTAACACACCATTGTAAAGCAATTATACTCCAATAAAGATGTAAAAAAGTAAAAAAAAAATAAAAGTAAGCTACATAAACTACATATATATATATATATATATATATATATGGCTACAAATCATAGAATAAACTCTTTTGTGACATACCAAGTTAGCCTTACAGAGAAGATCCATTGGTGGCAGTAGATGAAATAACAATTCACTGAACAGACTTTTTTTTTTTAATCATCCTAAATATTTACCTAGAGATACATACTAACTCATAAACATTATAGTACTCAATACTAAATATCTCCTCAGCAAATACATATGATTATACCCCAAATACTAAAACATATGCTTTTTATCATCATGGTTGTTATTTTGTCTTAGGTTTATTTTCTCTAGAGGCTATTAAAGAATGCATACATTTTTGCTGATATTTTATCACAGCGATAAAGTGAGATGGGGATCATACTCAAAAGGCCACTAAAATCAGTCAGCAGGTTTATTGCAGAAAACAACTGCTTGCCCAACATTCTGAAAAAAAATCAGTAAAGTATGACCCAATGTATGGTTAAGTGTATTGTCACACAAACCCCTCAATTTGTAACATATTTTACATTATAAATATATATCTATTAAAGGCAGCATAATTTAATATTATTATTCTAATGATATTCTTACCTTAGTGTATGATCAATTATCCATGGGAAGTCAGAAGAAATTGAATTTATTTTAAAACTTTTACTTATCATATCATACAAAATTCACACATAAAAATCAATTTTCTTGATTATATTCTCCCTGTATCTACTAACCCATTTTTTCCTTAGGACGAATCATTATATCTCTAAATGTTAGTGCAGATTCTCAGACAATTGCTTTTACAAGTTCCAGGAAACAATTGACAATTCTTTTAATTGTATATAATTCAATTCATCCACAGTAGAAAAAAATATTCATTCAAGACATATCTTCATGGAATGCATATTGTGGACATAGCTGAAACATTGTATAATTTTAGACAAGTGATAATTGTAAAATAAAACTGTTTTTATTGCATTGTATTATTATTTATGCAAGTGTTCTGTGGAAGTGTAGAAAACAAAAGACAATTTGAATATAAAAATTTAATCATTAAAAAGTATATTTTTACATTTTATTCCTTATAGCAAACATCAAGCTAGTTCTGTATGACATAATAGGAGAGTTATCCATGTCTTCAGTACTTTCTTACTAAAAGGAAGTCAAGCTGAATGTTCATATTTTTTATGAACGCCTACTATGAAAAAACACTAATCCAAATTGAATCCAACTTACATCCCAATTGTGCTAATGGAAGTAAATATAATGAGTTTTTTAAAAACTGTACAAAATCTTAGGTATCTTGTTCTTGCATTTTTATGAAAAATACTTAACTAAATACGTTAGTGTTTAGTGGGTCTAAATAATAATTTTGTGAATAGGGTAGAAAATGTTGATCTCTAATATACTATTTCAACAATGTAGAATTAGGTGCAGATGAACAGTAAAGATGAAATAGTATTCATATGTAACAAGGACATGGGCCTATCAACGGTCTGTATCTTCTTCAATCCCTGCCAGCTACAGTTCATGAACAGCCCTGCCAACCCAGAGACCCAAAGGGAGGCACTCCCATTATCATGGAAATACAACATAAAAGACATATGCTTTTTATCTTCATAACAAAACTTATGGGATACATCAAAAACAGTTCTTAGAGAAAATTTTATAACAATAAGTGTATATATTAAGAAAATAGAAAGATCTCAAATAAACAACCTAATTTTACACATCAAGGAACAAGAGAAAGAAGAATTAAGGAAGCCCAAAGTAGCAGAAGGAAGGAAATAACAAAATCAGAGTGGAAACAAATGAAATAGAGACCAGAAAGATACTAGAACAGATCAATGAAACTAAGAATTGGTTTTTTGAAAAGATAAATAGAATTTACAAAACTTTAGTTAGACTAACAAAGAAAAAAAAGAAAAGACTCAAGCAAACAAAATTGTAAATGAAAGAGGAGACATTACAACTGGTATCACAGAAATACAAAGAATCATAAGAGACTACTATGAACAGTTATATGCCAACAAATTGGATAACCTAGAAGAAATAGATACATTCCTTAAAACATTTAATTTTCCAAGACTGAATCATGAAAGAATTAAAAATCTGAAAGGACCAATAATAACTAAGGAGATAGAATTAGTAATCAAAAGCCTCTCAGTATAGAAATGCCTAGGACCAGATGGTTTCACTAGTGTATTCTATCAAACATTTAAGTAAGAATTAACAATAAATCTTTTCAAGCTCTTCCAAAAAATGAATAGGAGAGAACACTCTCAAACTCAATTTACAAGGCTGACATTACCTTGTTTCAAAGCCAAAAAAGGACAAGAAAAAACAAAAGTAAAACAAAACTACAGGCCAATATTCCTGATGAACATAGATCCAAAAAATCTCAGCAAAATATTAGGAAACAGAGTTCAAAAGCACATTCATATGACTGTATAGCAGGATGGATCAAATGAAATTTATCTCTGGGTTGTAAGAATGGTTTAACTTTTAACATGCAATTCAATAAATATGGTATACCATGTTAATAAAATAAAGGATCCATATTGTATGATCCATGCAGAGAAAATATTTGATAAAATCCAACATCCTTTCATGACAAAAACTCTCAATAAATTGGATATAGAAAGAATGGACCTCAACATTATAAAGACCGTATATGCTAAACTCACACCTATAGTCATACTCACTGTTGAAAGATTCTCTAAGACCAGTAAGAACACAAGGATGCCTCCACTCACAATCCCCATTCAACATAGTATTGGGAGTCCTACAAAAAGAGATTAGGCAAGAAAAGGAAATAAAACACATCCAAATTGGAAAGAAAGAAATAAAATTGGCTCTGTTTGCAGATAACATGATCTTATCTGTAGAACATCCTAAAGACTACATCAAAAAAACTGTCAGAACTAATAAGCAGTACATTTTTAGGATACAAAAATCAATATGAAAAATCGGTTCCATCTCTATACACTAACAATAAACTGACTATCTGAAAAACAAAAAAGAAAAAAGAAAACAATCCCATTTACAGTATCATCCAAAACAATAAAATACTTAGGAATGCATTTAACCAAGGAGGTGAAAGAATTGTACACTGAAAACTAAAGGATATTGGTAAAATAAATTGAAGAAGACACAAATAAAGATATCCTATGTTCATGGATTGGAAGAATTAATATTGCTAAAATGTCCATACTATCCAAAGCTATGTATATATTCAATGCAATGCCTGTTAAGAATTCAATGGCATTTTTCACATAAATAGAAAAATACAATCCTAAAATTCAAATAGAAGAACAAAAGACACTGCAGTGCCAAAGAAATCTTGGGAAAGAAGAATAAAGGTGGAGGTATCACACTTTCTGATTTCAAACTATATTATAAATCTATAGTAGCCAAAATATGATATGTGCATAAAGCACATATAGACCAATAGAACAGAATTGAGGACCCAGAAGTAAACCCCTGCATATACTGTTAACTAATAGTTGTCAAGGATACTAAATGGGAAATGCATAGTCTTTTTAATAAATTATGTTGGGGAAACTGTATATTCAAATGCAGAAGAATGAAATTGTACCCCTGTTTTACACCACTCAAAAAATTAACTCAGAATGAATTAGAGACTTAAATATATTACCTGAAACCTTAAAACTCCTAGAAGAAAACATAAGAAAAACCATCTTGACAATGTTTTTTTTTTTTAAATATTACACTAAAAGCACAAGCAACAAAAGCAAAAATCAACAAGTGGGGCTATATCAAAGATGCCTCTGCAAAGTAAAAGAAACAATCAACAAAATGAAAAGCTAAACTGTGGAATATTTGCAAACTGTATATCTGATGATGGGGTTAATCTTCAAAACATGTAAGGAATTCTTACAACTCATTAGCAATAAAATCCAAATAATTTGATTAAAAAATGGGCAGAGGACTTGAATAGACATATTTTCAAGGAAGATATTCAAATGCCCAACAGGTACATGAAAAGGTGGTCAACCTCAGTAATCAATAGGAAAATGCAAATCAAAACCATAATGAGGTATCATTTCACAACTGTTAGAGTAGCTATTATCAAAAAGACAAGAGAGGCTTCCCTGGTGGTGCAGTGGTTGAGAGTCCACCTGCCGATGCAGAAGACAAGAGATAAGTGTTAACAAGGGTGTGGAAAAAATTTTGTCCCTGTGCACTGTTTGTGGAAATGTAATACAGCCTCTATTGAAAACATTATGGAGGTCTCTCAAAAGTTAATAGAAATAGTTAAACTAGAACTACCATAGCACCCAGCAATTCCACTTCTGGGTATGTATCAGTTGAAAATGAAATCACTATCTTGAAGCAATATCTGTACCCCCATGTTAACTGCAGCATTATTCACAATAGCCAAGGCATGAAAGCAGGCAAAGTGTCTGTTGGAGGATGAATGGATATAGAAAATATGATATACAGTTGACCCTTAAATAATAATGGGATCAGGGATGCCTACTCTCCACACAGTCCAAAATCCGAGTATTAATTTACAGTCTGACCTCCATGTCAGCAGTTCCCCATCCTCAGATTCAACCGAGGTCGTATGTATTGGAAGGGATTACTGTAGGTAATTACTGTAGGTCGTAGGTAGTGTATTACTGTAGGTCGTATGTAGTGGAAGGGAATCTGCATATAAGTAGACAGGTGCAGTTCGAATCCATATATATATATATATATATATATATATATATAATTGCATATTATTCAGCCACAAAGAAGGAGGAAGTCTTGCCATTTGTTACAAAGTGAATGGATTTTGAGGACATTATGCTAAGTGAAATAATTCTGGCAAGAGAAAGACAAACACAGTATGACCTCACTTATATGTGGAATCTAATCAAGCTGAACTCATAGAAAATAAGAATATATGGCGGTTTACAGGGGCTGATGGATGGGGGAAATGGGGAAATGTTGTTCAAAGGTTACAAACTTGAATTATGAGTGGAATAAATTCTGAGGATCTAATGTAGAGCATGGTGACTATAGTTAATGATATGGTATTGTATACTTAAAAGTTGCTAAGGCAGTAGATTTTAAATGTGCTCACACACACAGAGTAATTGTGTGAGGTGATGGGTGTGTTAATTAACTTTATTTTGGAAATCATTGCCCAATATATATGTATATCAACTCATCTCATTATAATCTTAAATTTACACAGGGTTAAAAGCCAGAGGGAAAAGGGTCTATTTCTTCCTAATCAAGTCTTTGTTGGATTAGACACACCACTTTGAGCCCTAATATAATCTAATTTGACCATAGTGATAATTACTTTTTTTCTAATCTCACACACACAGACATGCACATGCACACACACATGCACACACACACACACACACACACACACACACACACACACACACAATATAAGAATGCTTATGGATACTCCTGGAGGGAAAAGATGAGAGAGAAGAAAGGGTCAGGTAGGAAATGATAGTCCTTTACTTACCTGGAAAAGAGGCAGCCACCTTGATAGAACATGTATTATATCTCTAATTACTTAACATTGATATGAAATTTCTTGTCCAACTTTCCTTCAGCATTTTAGGAGCACCCACTCCAGATTATGTTGGAGAGCATTTCATATCTGTTTCAATAGTTATTGAAAAGGATATGTTTATTCTGTATTGTTTTCATGTCTTAACTATTTTAAAACATTAGAGTGTTTTCATAAATCTAATATTCTCTCCTATATGTGTTTTTCTATTTCTTCTCATTCCCTCTATTTTTCTTAGGTTATTATTTGCTATTAATTTACTGATTTTTTGAGAAGGGTCTTATATCAATTTTTTTCAGCCTTTCATCCTTTCTAACTTACCATTTTAAAGTTTTAAGTGATATCTGAGCATGGTTTCAGATGTATCACACAGGTTTTATATTTAATATTTAATTATCATCCAGCTCAAAATATTTTCTAGTTTTCATTTTTAGTTTTTTATTATATTTAACCATCAGTTAAAGATACATTTGTGCTTGTGCGATTCTAATTTAATTGCACTGTGATTAGGGAACATACTTTAGGATTTTCTTTTTTTAAGAATAAACTAATTTTATTGAAATATAAATTATAAACAAAATGATTCAGAAATCAGAAGCACACAAAAAAAGTCTAGAATCCTTAAAGTCTTTTTCAAACTAGCTTCCAGCTCAACATTAACTGCTGACTTCCATTAGCCTTAGTTTTCATGTTTTAGAACTTCAGTGATTGGGAATACACAAGTTTACTCTGTTTGTGTCTGGCTTCTTATGCTAAAATTTCTATTTGTTAGTTTTATCAAAGTTGTTGTTCATAGTGTGTTCCTTTTCATTATGAATGAATAATTATGAATATGGTAAGTGCCATATTGTGAATATGGCATTTATTTTGTTTTCTAGTATTGGTTATTTCCAACCATGCTGCTTTAATAATATTCTTAAACATATGTTTGGTGCATCTAGATATGCATTTCTGTTGGGTATATATCTATGAATAAAATAACAGGGTATCCAAATGTTCAACTTAGACAATTTTTGAAGTTTTGTCAATTTTTACACTTCAAGTAATAATGTATAAATGTTTATTTCTTTGCATCCTACCTAAAGATGATGAATTTATTTAATCATTTTTTATTTTAGCAATTCTGTGAGTATGTTATGATATTTCAAAGTAGTTTAAATTTGGGACTTCCTGGTGGTACCATAGGTAAGACTCTGTGCTCCTAACGCAGGGGGCATGAGTTTGATCCCTCATTGAGGAACTAGATCCCACGGGCACCCACAACTAAAGAGTTCACATGCCGTGACTAAGAGTCCTAATGCCGCAACTAAAGACGTCTGCATGCTGCAGCTAAGAAGTCCGCATGCTGCAACTAAAAAAAGGATCCCGCATGCCACAACAAAGATCCCACATGCTGCAACTAAAACCCTGCACAGACTATATAAATAAATAAATAAATCTTTAAAAAAATAAAAAGAAAACATCACTACAAATTCTACACATGCTAAAATAATAATAATAAAAAAACCCCAAAGTAGTTTAAATTTGCATTTTCTTGTGGCCAGTAATATTGCAAACTTTTATATTTTATTGATTATAGAAGAGCATCTTCTGTGAAAACTATGCTCAAATCTTTTGCCCATTTTTCTGTTGGGTTTTCTAAATTGTCTTAATGGTTTATAGGAATTATTTATGTGAGCCCTATGTAATACAAAACTATTATTCTGTACTAATGGTGGTCTTATCACTTATTATGTTGTATTTTAATGAACAAAAAGCCACAATTTAATATAGTCCAATTTACTAGTCTTTATTGTGCTCCTCTTAAAATTTTTATCTTGCTATATTTTTATGAAGATACAGCCTTTAATCTGGATACTGATATTATTTTTTTTTTTTACATTAAATTCTCAAATACACTTCTATTTGAATTTTTTTTTTTTGATGATTTGAGGTAGGGGTCCACATTTTTCCTTGTGGATATCCAATTAACCCAGCACCATTTGTTGAAAAATAATTCCCACTGAAGTACAGTAGCACTTGGTTGTAAATCATATAATTGTAAATGAGTGGGCCTTTCACTATTCTATTTTATAAATATATTTATGTACACTTATATCAGCATTGCACTAACTTAATTTCTATAGCTTTAATATAGACTTGGTATATAAGAACTCCATTTTTGTTCTAACATATTGTATTGATGCTTATTTGACTTTTGCTTTCCCATGTAAAACTTAGAAGCAACTTATCAATTTTTACACACACACACGACACATATACTTCTGGAATTTTGATTGGAATTACATTGAATCTATAGGTCAATTCATCGAAAATCGACATGTTTAAAATTCTAAACTTTCCATTTCAGGACCAGGTTACGTCTCTCAATTTACTTAGGTTTTCTTTAAATTATCTCAAAAATTAAAAATATTTTTAGTGTAGAAATCTTGCATATATTTTATTAGACTTATTCGTAGGTATTTGGTGTTTTGATGCTTTTGTAAATGGTTTCAGTGAATTTTAAAATCTATTTCTATGCCTCTAGCATATAGTGGCTAATCATTTTTTTATTGGATTTTTATTCAGAAAACTTATTAAATGCACTTATTAATTCATTTTATCTGAAGATGCTTTTGAATTTTGGATATTTGCATTGTTATGGGCCATTTATCAAAATTTTATTTTGCCATTTCTGAATCTTACTATTTTCCTTTGTCTTATTTCAGGGACTAGGAATATTAACAGAAGTTGTTGAATACCAGTAATCTTTTATTTCTAAACTTGTTTTTCTTCTAATCTTGGGAGAAAATGCCATGTTTTAGTATTTAGGATGGGTTTACTTATTTTCTTTAATAGATTAAGAAAATTATTGTTTATTCTAACTATTGAGATAACATTTGTCTCATTTGTTCTACTGATGTAGTGATAATGCATTTATTCTTTTTGAGTGCTAAACTGTTCTTAAATTTCTAGTGTAAATCCAGTTTGTGATGCATTATGTGTTTATATGTTAGTAAGTTTGATTGACTTCTATTTAGAATATATTTTTACCTATATTCTTGAGAGAAGTTAGCTTATAATATTCTTTTATGTAAAGTCATAATTTTGTGTCAAGATTATCCTGGGGTGATGAAACAAGTTAGGAAGTGGTTTTATATAAGAACTTTTAGCATTTGAGCCCATATGTTTTGGGAGGGAGGATTTTTTCAGAATAAGGCCAGAGTAACTAATTTAAGCAAGAATGTGATTTTAGCTGAGACTAACTTCAGATTGATATCACAAGGAAGCTGAGGAGTACATACTGCACCACAGAGGAAAACATTCTAAGAATTTTATGGAGAAGGAGACAGCTGCAAATTTAATTTTTCAAAAATGACTGAACTTAAGAAATGGCTACACCAATTGGTAAAGGAAACTCTGGTGAATGATTGCATCCAACATATTCTACCCCTTGGATCACACAGATTCCTTTGCTTCTCCCAATTTTTTTTTTTTCTACTTTACCTAGGCTTCAGCCTCACCAAAGATTCCATTTAATTATAATTTCTGGAAAAATTATCAGAGGAGGGTTAATGTGACAAATTTAGGTCCTGTTGTTTCAGTTGGTTCTGAGACCATAATTGACAATCAAAATCCCCATTTTCCACTGTCCACTGTAGTTACACCTCCCATTTAGTTAACATTCCTGCTGATCAAAATTGGCTTGCCATCTCGGTTGACCCAGAACTTCATATATGATACTCAGTCATACTTTAATCAGACTTTATTTATTTTACTAATTTCCCGATAATACTGGGCATGGGAAAACCATAAGTTGCTTCAATGAGCTGCAATCTATTTCTCTCTGCCCCCATTACATAAAGGCTCACCAACCTACACATAGTGATTAGGGAAAATTATCCCTGTCAATATGCTAATTCCTATTCTCTGTTGGTCTAGTAGCAGAAGTACCTAAAATGATCCAGTAACAGATGCATCTTTAAGTTTCTCTGGTGAAATTCTTAATCATGCTATTGTTTTGAACATATTTAAATATACTAATCAAATTTGTTTTAAATTCCCTGCCTGACTTAATTATCTATATCACCTGTGGATCAGTTTCATTTGTAGCTGTTGGTTTTTAGTCTCTGGATTTTTGTCTTGTGTTAATACTGGGGATATTTTGTTGCATATTACACTTTATATGAAAAATTTAAACAGCTCTGGATAATTTTATTTTCCTTCAGGAAAGAATTAACTTGTTTGTGCCAGCAGTTAGAGTAAGGGCATATTACTGTGTCTCAATAAACAATCTAGATTTTCTGAGCCTGTGCTGTAAGGCTTACCTTTACTTGGTACACATTTTATTTCAGGGCATAACTCTTTAGAAGTCTCAACTGAATGCATGTGGTGTTTATTGCTGTCCTCTAAGACTCCTCTCCCATCTTAGACTCCAATTTTGTCTCCTCTGCAAGATTATTGAAAGGTCTTAGGCTTTTTTAGTTACTTAGCAATTTCTTCTTGATTGATTTCTTGGCCTCTTGCTCCATGCTTTTTAGGATTTACCAGTAATCTACAGTATTAAAGCACTCAGAATTTTGGGGTCACTTCTCTGGGTCATTTTTCTCCAGGATTTTTGTTTCTCATATCCTAGATGCCTTATTGCTTCTGAAAACAAAAGTTTGCCTCCCTCATAACAATATCTCAAAGTTTCTGCTTCCTGCTAGGACTTTATGCCTTATCATGAGATTTAGGGAAAAAAAAATCCCCAACATAAAAGTAGTATAATTCTGGCCCCCTGCAATTTGTCTCTTTTCTCTCCACAATGTTGTTGCTTCAAGTTTCAGTTACTTGTGTTCTCTGATAGTGAGTACCAGATGTTTTTGGCCCTTCTTCAATTTTATAGATGTGCTTTTCTGATTCATGTTCCTCAATAGTAATCAGTTGTAGAATACCACTTTCATTACAATGAAATATTTGGAGACTTTTTAATGGGTCAACATAGTTTTTTTTTTGAAATTATAAGTTTGAAAAACAGACTGTATCCTATGATTACACCATACTCGTTTTCAAACAACTAAATTTTGGATCCTAACCACATTTTAAACAAGGGAAATTAGACCTCATTCTTTTAATCAGCATTTTAGCATAGCCTATCACTTTAGAGTATATACCTATGTAATTGGGGATTCATTTAAACAGCAAATCATGGGTTACTATAATTTTTTTAAAAATATTTTATTCAAAACCAGGAAATAATTATCAAGTAAAATCTTTGCAATAGATATCTATCATGATTAGAATTGTGTCCTCCCAAAAGATGTTGAAGTTTTACCCCTCAGTACCTATGAATGTGACCTTACTGGGAAATATGATCAAATCAAGATATTGGCCCTAATCCAATATGATTGGTGTCCTTATAAGAAGAGAAAATGTAGAAAAAGAGACAGATATGGATATAAAGACACAGGGAGAATGCTATCTACAAAGCAAGGAAAGCCTGAAGCTACCAGAGATTAGGATAGAGGCGTGGAACAGATTCTCCCTCACAGGCCTTAGATGGAACCAACCCTAACAACATCTTGATGTCAGTCTTCTAGACTCCTGAACTGGGTTGTATAATTCACATAGTTTGTGGTACTTTGCTAAGGAAGTCTCTGGAAATTAATACAATAGGTAAACCACCTGAAAGTTGTAATCTCTGAACCTAGATCCCAGGCAAACTTCAAATCCAAACCTCTTGGACCCCTTCAATCCAGGATTCAAAGATAAGTCATTAATTAGTCTGCATCAACCTCTAAAAACAGGTTTTATAGTTTGTGATAAAACATTGGAGTCTAAAATACATTTCTTAAAGAATAAAAGTAAATATAGGAAGTATTAATGAAATACAGTTAAGAATTTTTAAGTTAATGGGATTCAAAGAAGCTTGTATAATGAAAATAATAAATCAGAGAAAATATATAAATATATTTAATTATAGCTAAAAGTAAGTTAGGTAGCCTAACCTCCACTACCCCCATCTACCATACACACAAAAGGAGATTTTCTGTATTAGTTAAAGATGTCTCAATATAAGGGCCTGATATTCTCCTACTATAAGTGAGGAAAATGACTTAGTGACATTAAGTAAATTTCTAAATTCATGTAGATATTTGGGAAATATTAGACTCAAATGCAGTACTGGATGGCTCCAAATAATACAATAATATCTTTAGTTTTCCAGGAGAGGCTGACCAGACTATTTTGCAAGCCATCATATTATCAGTTTATTCTATATTAAATTATGTTTCAAGTTATGCGTATGTAGTTTCTGTGGTCCTTGACATTAGGTGTTGAATTCTAACTGCTATTAATATAAATGTGAAACAAATGCCTTTCATTATACAATTATATTTGAATATACAATGAGTATTTCAAGTACCAGAGATTTTAATAACTAATTAAATATATCTCCCCATTAGGAGAAGCTACTGTAACCATTCATTATGGTTGAACATTTGAACATTTTTAGAAGATCAAGAAGATTTAGCCAGAGGAGAAAGCAAGTAAATAATTTTCTAGCCAAGGGAAACAGCAATATCATGTCCCAGAATCTGGAAAAAGATTAAGATTTAAGAGTAATTTAGGACAGGCAAGAATGACAGGTTTGGGAATGAGATGGAGGATTATATAATGTGAAGCTGAGAGAATTGCAGAATCCATAACACATAGATCCATGGAGGCCATGCATAGTGCTCACCATTATGAGAGACACGAGATGACTGTACATTATAGATAACTGAGTCATAATTTACTTAACTAAAGCACATTACTGCATCATTTTAAGGTCTTTAATTTTCAATTATTAAAAAGACCTAATCTTTTATAATCTTGTTCAATTTGTTGAAAGTTGAGACAGTATGAATGATATTCTGCAGAAATAATACCCTAATTTCTTATTAATTATGTCCCCAGTTTGCAGAGGTAGTTTATAAGACCATTGATATAAACACTCTTGCATATGCAGCTCTACAATTACTTGATTCTAAAGTATATATACTTTAGAAGGTGGATTTTCATATCTAATCACACATTGACACATATAGTTACAGTTCTCTTTAGAAAAGTATTTCAATTTACATTCCCATTAAAATTATGGAAGTAACCTTGTTTCTAAAACCACTTTTACAATTTGATTTTTAAAGTGTGTCGGGGCCATGAATTTTTTTTTTTTCTCTTGTGAATTGATTGCCATTCCACTTTTATATGGGTTATTTTTTGTTTGTTTCATTTTCTCGTAAGGAGTTCATATTTTTAGTGTAGTTTTAGGTTTATAATAAAATTGAAAGGAACATACAGGGAACATATACTCCCCTGCTCCCATATATACATAATCTCCCCATTATCAGCATTTCCTACCACACCGATTCTTTTGCTGGAATTGGTGAATCCACACTGATACATCATAATCACCCAAATACACAGTTCACTTTAGTGAACTGCTGGTATTGTGCATTCTATGGATTTGGACAAATGTATAATGGCATGTATCCATCATTATGGATTCAAACAGAGTATTTTCAATACCTTAAAAATCCTCTGTGCTCTGCTTATTCATCCCTGTTTCTTTCGCAACTTCTGGCAAACACTGATCTTTTTACTGTCTCCATAGATTTCCTTTTCACAGACTGGTATATAGTTGGAATCAAACAGCTTACATCCTTTTCAGATTGGCTACTTTCACTTAGTAATATGTAATTCCGGTTCCTCCATGTCTTTTCATAGCTTGATAGCTTGAAAAATTATATATCATTTTCTGGAAGTAACACAGTGTATTTATCCATTCTCTTACCGAAGGACATCTTGATTGCTTCCAAATTTTGGCTATTTTGAATAAAGCTGCTGACAACATCCATGTTAAGGTTTTGTATGGACATATGTTTTCATGTTAAAATGTTCCTTTCATCTCAAAAATATTCCTTTTTAAATATTTGTTTATAATTATTGCTTGTAATAGCATATTAAAATTTCTTTAATGATCTATTGACCAATGCTTTGATGATTTCAGACACTAGTATCATATTTAGGCAGTATTTCTTCACCCTAATATATCCTTTTATTCTAATACTGCTGTAGATTTATTTCTTATATGCAAGTATTTAATCCATCCATACGTTTTATAATAATGTATGAAGAACTATATAGTTAAATTGTATTCCAAATGGTTATTCAACTGCTACAATGCCAATTACTGGAAAATATATATCTTTTAATTTATTTTAAATGTTATCTCTATCAAATGCTTAATTATATATTATTATATAATTATAATTATATATAAGCTATATATATAATTATAAATACATATATATTTGTTGGGGTTTTATTTGTTGTTGTTAATCTACACTTCATTTCAAGTGGCCTGTCCATTTTGCCATCAATCCCATAGAGTTTTACTATACATTTTTAGTATATTTTTGATCTGTGCTATGGACTGAATGTTTGTTTCTCATATGTTGAAGCTTAATTCCCAAAGTGCTGGTATTTGGCGATGAGGCCTTTGGGAGGTAATAAGGACATGAGGTAGAAGACCACGAGAATGGAATTGGTGACCTTATAAAAAGAGAAAGAGACTAGATCTCTCTCTCTCTCTCTCCCTTTATTTCTCTCTCTCTCTCTCATTCTCTCTTTCTCTCTCTGCCATACCCATGAGACATATGAGGATACAAAAAGAAGGTGGCTCTCTGTGGATACCAGATCTGCCAGTACATTGATCTTGTACTTCCCAGCATCCAGAATTGTGAGAATAAATGCCTGTCATTTAAGCCACCCAGTCATTCTACAGTATTTTTCACCCTAAGATTATCTGGTAAAGTTGCTTTTCTTTAGACTATTATGGAGTGTGTAATGGATAATTTATATGTTAGGTTGACTGGGTCATGAGGTGTCCAGATATTTCTTTAAACATTATTTTCAGTATACCTGTGAGAGGGTTTCTAGCTGAGATTAACATTTGAATTAGTAGATTGAGTAAACCAGATTGCCCTCCCTAAGGATGCCTCATTCAGTCAGTTCAAGATCTGAATAGCACAAAAGGATAGAGCAAGAGAGAATATCTGATTCATGACTGCCATCAAATTGGGACATTAAGTTTTTTTCTGCCTTCATATTGAAACTGCATCTTCAGCTCTTCCTGGGTCTTGAGCCTACAGGCTATCTGGCTGCACTACATCATCATTTCTCCTGGGTCTCCAGCTTTCCGACTACTGATCTTGGGGCTTCCCAGCCTCTGTATTTGTATGAGCTAATTTCTTATAGTAAATCTGTGTGTGTGTGTGTGTGTGTGTGTGTGTGTATCTCAATAGTTTATATACCGTTTATTCTACTTTTCTGAAGATCTATGTATCCTCTTACAGGTAGAAATGTACCTGTATTTTTAAGATTTAATAAATTATATATTCACATATTTTTGTTTAATTTATAGCTCACTTAGAAGTATTTCTTAATATCAAATTTTGAATTTATTTCTGATTATTATTAGATTCAGTGATCTCTGATAATTAGATCAGTTTAATTTACTGTGATGTTCACAACTCTCTGTCATGTTCCATATTTTGGTTATATTCTATTTTAGTGTGTATAATCTCTAATTAAGATAATAATTAAACATTTTTTTGTAGTTTGTTCAACATTTCTCCACACACTTTGAGACTTGTTTATTACAACCATATAATTTAGGCACATATAATAATTACAGTTTGTGAATTTAATTCTGCTATCATGATAAGGTATCTTTTTATGCCTACAAATATCTTTGCCTTAAATCTCTAAAATTAATATAGCTATGCTATTTTTTATTGCTGATATTTGTTCAGTATTCATTTCTCAATGCTTTAGTTTGTCTCCAAATGTTTTGAATTATTCTGTAGAGTAAATTTGTTATAATTCAATATATCATATTTTGTCAATTAAGATTAAAATATATGTGAATGGAATTCTAAATTACCATGTTGTCTTTTTTTTGTACTGAGTTTTGTGTCTTTTCTTTATTTTCTTCCTTTCTTACCTTCATTTAAATAAAGCTTTCTTTTTGAGTATTTATATTTTAAAATTTACTTGTTTAGAATTTTTACTCTCTATGCTTATTTCTTTAATAGTTAGACTAATCATTTTAACATGAAAATTTAACAGATTCTAAAATAAAATAATATCCTTACCCTTCCCTTAACAATACAAGTATCTTCAAGACCATTTATTTCATTACCTTTATCCAATCTCATCTTCCAGTACATTAGGTCTGTTATTTTCCCTGTACAAATTTATTATTATCATTTTTATTTTTCTCTTAATATTTATTTATTAGGCAGTATACATATTTGCCATGTCTTACTTTCTAATATATTTTGTTGTTTTATTTCTAGTTTTGATACATAATTTGATTAAGTATAGAATTTTGTGAGGACATTTAATTTCTTTAAGTATTTTGATGGCATTTTATCATTGTCTTTTGATGTGTATTGTGTTTATTGTGAATTCATCTGTCATTGCATTTGTTTCTCCTTTTTAGGTGACATCTTTATTCTTTGTATGCTTTTAATTTTCTATTGTCCTTTGACTACAATTTTACTATGAATTATCTAGATTTGTATTTATTTTATTTTATTACTTAAGATTGTTATAGGGCTTCAGCATCTGGGATTTTGTTGTCTATACATAATATTGGAGTAGACAAACAACCATTATTTCTCTGAATGTTGCCCTGTCTCCACTCTATATTATATTCTTCTGGGAATTCTGAATATATGTATATTAGACTTTCTTGCTCTAGTCTCAATATCTCCTAACCCTTCATAATTTCCCTTTCTTTCACTATATTTTGTTCTACATAATTTCCTCACCTATATCTTCCAGTTTTCTGATTTTTTTATATGCTGTTTTATTCAGCTATTGAATTTTTGTTTTTTTCATTTTTAAAAGCTCTATTTGGTTCCTGAAACATTTAATGGGTCATTCATTTTAGACTCTAGTACCTGGCTCTTATATTCAAGATTCTCTATTCTTTCTCTAAGCAGATTAAATATTTATTTCATATTATTTGATAATTCCAATATCTGAAATGTTTCCATTTTAGATATACTGTTTCCTTTATCTGCTTGCATTTGTGGTGACTCATTTCCCTATATGCACTGTTATTTTTGCATAAAAGTTGTTTATTTCTTTTGAAAAACATACCCTATGTGAGTTCTTTGAGAACTTACTTGCAGTTTTATTCTTCAGAAAGAATTTGCTGTTGCTTTCACAAATCACATTAGAGGACAACCAAAACAAGATTGCTTTAAATTAAATTCTCTGCTTTGAGCATATTTTTGTTTGTTTGCTCAGTTGGCTGTTTTTAATCACTGTGTATTGTTAATTTGGGGGGAAAAACTTTTTTGAGATCCATTTGTATAAAAGTTTTCTTGGGGCATGGGTTTGCTTTTCCTTCAAAATAATGTTTCCTTCAAACTTGAATTTTTTCTTTTGTTTCTTTTTGCATACATACTATATATCAAATATATTTACACCAAAAATGCAACTATTGTAGATCCCAGAAATATTTTTTTTTTTTGTTATTCTGTTGGATTATCTATCTTATGGGTACTGGACTATTTTTCAGTCTCTTATGTAGAGTATATTCTTTAGGATCAGCTTTTCCAGAGTTTACCAGAACATCTAAAGGTGAAAGTCAGATCTCCTAAGGCTAACCCCATAAGATTTATTTTACCATTTAAAGTTCAGACCCTAAAAGATTAGTTCCATTTTAGAATTTCTTAAAATATTTTTTTACATTTTATTCTCAGGTTTTGTTATTTTAATTGGAAAGTAGTTTAAGGCATTCTGTTTGCCACAGAATTCTAAATATAAATTTAAGGGTATAGTGTTTTATGTCCTGTCTAGCTATTTATAACAATTATGTTGGTCTTTAAAGTGTTAAAAATAATTTATAAATCATTTTTTCAACTCAAAATATTTTATTCTTTGTAATCAGGTTTTCTAGCTCAATAAAACACTTGAACTATCTTTTTTTTTTTTTTTTTTTTTTTTGCGGTACGCTGGCCTCTCACTGTTGTGGCCTCTCCCGTTGAGGAGCACAGGCTCTGGACGCGCAGGCTCAGCGGCCATGGCTCATGGGCCCAGCCGCTCCACAGCATGTGGGATCCTCCCGGATCGAGGCATGAACCCGCGTCCCCCGCATCAGCAGGCAGACCCTCAACCACTGCGCCACCAGGGAAGCCCCACTTGAAGTATCTTTTGAACATAGTTGGCCTTTTATTAATTTCATCATCATTGTATGGCTAAAGCCATACAAAAGTTTTTTCCTACTGATAAAGTGCTGGACACTTATTTTGAGTTTATACTAATTAAACTATGTATTAGTATATATCAAAGGCAATGAGGCAGATGAATATCATTACATAGAACTTCCACCAAGGAACAAAGCTCATAGTTATTTTTCTTTTTATATTTAATGATAACAGATGCACACTTGATATTTTACTCACACCTGAATAAAAGCTGTCCTTATATGTGCTTGTATACAATCACATACATAGAAAGAAAAAAAGAAAAAGATAGACATGTTAAAAATTATTTTGATGTTTGCCTAAGATAATTTTAGGTTTGGTAACAATCATGCATTAGACAGTAGCTCAATCATGAGATGAAATGATGTTATTCTTAAATGTATCAAAAATATTAAGTTTGTAAGAAGATATCAAGATGGTGTATTAGGAGGACACAGAACTCACCTCCCCTGACAAACACATCAAAAATACATCGACATGTGGAGTCATTCTCACTGAAAACTAACTGGAGACTGGCAGAAAGACTAGTGTACAACCAAGGCTATAAGAAAGATCCACACAGAACTAGGTAAGGAAGGGTAGAGAAGCAATCGGGCTGAAATCTGTTTCCCTGGGAAGGGACACAGAAAAGGGTGCGATTAGAAGAGCGGAGATCCTCCTTGGGGAGTGAGCTTTCTGAGCCACATATTGGGCACCACAGCCCTGGGGTCCAACACCAGAGAGACAGTCCTCTTAGCTGGTTAGAATATGAGTGGGACTAACAAGAAGACTATAGCAAACCCAGACTCTGTTTGTGAAGGGTGTGCAGACATTTGCTTATTCCTGAAGCAAGGCAAGTAAAAAAATGAAACTGCATGGAACCCTGGCCTCTTTCCCACAACTGCTCTGGCACCCCCCAGCCTGAGCTGAGCACCTCCTATGTCCCAGTTGCTTTGTGATGCAGCTTCACACTAGAGTGAGGACTGCCATGGTCAAGGAAAGTGCTCAGTTGTGAGATACTGTGCCAACCCAGATCCAGAAGGGCACCTGAATGGGGTGGGAGCAGCCATTACTGGTGATTATGGAGGCATTGCATCAGAAGTGTTCCGGGACTCTGAATGGGACTGGGGCTGCCACAGCCCACACCCAGATCCACGTTGAGAAGCTGCTCCAACCCCTCTTAGTCCAGCTATGCTCCCTTCTGGGGAGAAGGTGCCAGTGCTAGGAGGAGAAAGAACAGCACTTAGAAGGAATGCAGCCAACTCGGGCATGACCCTCAAGGTTTCTGCTCCAGCAACTTGGGACCTGACCCCACACCCAACAGGGTGCTGTTAGCCACTGAGCAGAGAAGATCTTGCTCATACCTTTCTGCCTCTAGGCCCTCCATTTCCAGCCCCAGGTCCTACCAAGCTGATAGCTGCCAGCACCACCTGGGAAAGACGTGACTTGCACTCACCTCAGATCCAGCTCTCTCACCAAAGTCACTGGGGCATGCAGACTGTATAGAGATGCTCCCACACAAGGACACCACTTTAAGACTAGAATAGGTAACTGTTTTACCTAATTTCATAGGGACAGAAAAAGTTAAGCAAAATGAGAAGAGAGAGGAATTTGTTTCAATTTAAAGAAAAAGAAAAAGCAAACCTGAAAAAAAATAGAAATGAAACAGAAATAAACAATTTAGCAGATAAAGTGTTCAAAACATTAGTAATAAGAATGTTAACTGAATTAGGGAAAAGAATAGATTAACACAGGGAGAATTTTAACGAAGAACTAGAAAATGTAAAAAAAAAAAAAAAAGAAGCATACAGAAAAGAAAAATAC
The DNA here is from genome assembly GCF_963455315.2 of Globicephala melas. NCBI lineage: Eukaryota > Metazoa > Chordata > Mammalia > Artiodactyla > Delphinidae > Globicephala > Globicephala melas. The sequence goes on along the minus strand of NC_083317.1, from coordinate 21,089,302 downwards.
AATAAATGAAATGAAAAACACGCTAGAATGAAGTAACAGCAGACTAGGTGATACTGAAGAACCCATAAGTAACCTGGAAGATAGAATAATGTAAATCAATGGTCAGAACGGAAAAAAGAAAAACAAATTAAAAAATTAGAATGGTTTAAGGGACCTCTAGGACAATGTCAAGCATACCAAAATCCCATTATAGGGATTCTAGAAGGAGACGAGAGATAGGAAAGAGTCGACAGTGTATTTGACAAAATTATGGCTGAAAATTTCCTGAACATGAAGAAGGAAATAAATATCTATGTATTGTAAACACAGAGGGTCCCAAACAGGATGACCCCAAACAGATCCACACAAAAACATGCAAAAATCCTCAGCAAAATATTAGAAAACCTAATTGAAGGATATATAAAAAGGATCATACACTAATGAACAAGTGGGATTTATTCCAGGGATACAAGGATGGTATAATATCTGTAAATTAATCAGTGTGATATATCACATAACAAAAGGATGGATAAAAACCACACGATTATCTCAACAGAAGCAGAAAAAGCATTAGGCAAAACTCAATATCCTTTCATGATAACAACTCTCATGAAAGTTAGTAGAGAGAGAACATGTCTCAACATAATTAAGGTCATTCATGATAAACCCACATCTGACATCATATATGATGGTGAAAAGTTGAAAGCTTTTCCTCTGAAATCATGAATAAAACAAGAATGTCTACTCTCATCACTTATAATTAACATCCTAGCCCCAGAGATCAGACAAGAATATGAAATAAAAGTCATCCTAATTGGAACTGACATTTTTAAAATGCTTTAAAGTAATTATTTTAATTTTAGAAAGCCATATATCTTGCTTTTATATTATATTTTATTTACGGTCATCACATTTTAAACTGTCTTACAAATGGCAAACACTGTTATCTATGTAATAGGAACAGTGTAGTGTATAGTCTGGAAAATAGGTAGGGAGCCTTCTATCTAACAGAATAATTGCTCTCTCCTAGCCCCTTTGTTACATAAGGAGAGATACTGATGTTACAAAATATGCTGCTTTGAAAAACATGTTTTAAACAAAATGATGAAGCCATGTCTAATGTTACCATTTATAACTCTTTTCCCCAAGCCAGTTTCTATACCTTTATAAAATGTATTAAAACACAAATATCCTTGATAGACTTGTGAGACAACAATGAAATGTGTGACATACAATTTACTTTTAATACTTTTAGTTTCTTATCCATTTTACTAGATCATTGCTCTCTAACAGATTATATATTTTTTTTGTCAGCTTGGCGTTTTTTCACATTTCCTGTCACCTATGATAATTTATCTGCAAATAATGGCTGATTGATAATTATTACATTACTTAAATTGATATTATTAAAAATTGCAGTTACAATATTCCTTATAAAGATTATCAACCCAAATCAACTAACTAGACATCTTGAAAATTAAAATATAATTCATGCCTTCATTATTAAGTTAGGGGGAGAAACACTGATATTTTAACAATTCCAATTGATGTTGTACCTTCTTTTAGAATACAAGTGAAACCAAATTCCACATTCCTGAGTGCCTAGAATTTACCCAATTAATTTGACTCTAAATTTACTAAATTTAGTAAAACTACTCTTGGTAAACCACTTCTTTCTCTTTAAAGATACATATTAAACACATACAGAATAAATTTTTTTTCTACTTGATCAAATTCCTGCTTTTCTCAGAAATACTAGGTCAATTTTTTTCTTTTCTCTTTCCATTTACATTACTTTCCCATATTAAATTGATTGAGATAATAATATTAACAAACTGAGAGAGAGAGAGATATACAGAGCATGGGAAAAGAACCCTTTAACATATTAACTTATACATGTATTTGTTTTTATATTTATTGTCAGTTCCTTCTATATACTCGCTGAGTTCCAGGACTTTGTCTATTTTAATCTTGAGCACGTAGGACAATATTTTGGACATAATATGAAAAAATATTATAGTTGAATGAAAAAATACAAGAAACATTCAGTGAATGTTTGATAAATGAATATTGCAAATGACACAGAAGAAACAAGCGATTACAAGGGAGGCAAGAATATAATGTACCTCTAATAATAATATAAATATTAGTTATTGTGTATCTTTTAAGTACCAAGGCCTGTGGTTTACATTTTACTGAGTCCCTTCAAAATTCTATACTTGTGGTTTGCAATTTAAAGAATACATGCATATAATGCATAATTTTTACATACATATCACAATACTGTTTAATATTTATTATTTTCCCCATTGTGCAGTTGTTCAAACTATCAAGATTAAATAATTAGTAAATGATAGAGCCATATTACTATGTACATATTTCAAATCCTCTACAGCCAAATTTCTCTGATTCTCTCAATATGTAATTTAAATTGTTGTGCAAGTCCTAACTTTTCCCACTGTCTACTCTTTACAGGACATAGGACAAGATTAGTTATACAGACATTGATGACACCCAAGTCTTCCCTAGACATATAATTTGTGACAAGTACTTATTTGGGAGTGGATTACCAAGTCAAATTGGCGTTGGTTCAAATGTTCACTCTTTTCTTGCCATGCTGTGTGTTACATCAGGTATTGTACTAATTTTCTATTGCTGCCAAAGGAAATTGTCACAAACTCAGTGACTTATAACAATAAGAAAAAATAGATCTTACAGTACTGTTGGTTGGAAATGTGAACAGGTCTCACTGGGCTAATTGAAGCATTGGTAGAGTTACATTCTTTTCTGGCTGCTCTAGGGGATAATTCATGTTCTTGTGTTTCCAGCTTCTAGAGACTACCAGCATTTTGTGGTTTCTGACCACATTTTTTCATCTTTAAAACTAGTAATGGCAAGGAAAGTCCTTTTCATTTTATCTCTTTGGTTCTCTGTAGCCTGGCCATAAAAGAACTAGACAATTATGTTCAGGTGAACCTAGAAAGATAATAATAATTGGTGGTGCCTACTGCTAGGGATATTAAGCAATGTGTAGCCATTGCTGTAAAGTAGAGAGAGGAGAACCATGTCCAACAGAGCTGCAATAGCCACTCTGTGTATCTTTTTTTCTTTTTTTAAATTTTTATTGGAGTATAGTTGCTTTAAAATGTTGTGTTAGTTTCTGCTATACAGCAAAGTGAGTCAGTTATACATATACACATATCCACTCTTTTTTAGATTTCCTTCCCATGTAGGTCACCATAGAGCACTGAGTAGAGTTCCCTGTGCTATGCAGTAGGTTCTCATTAGTTATCGATTTTATACACAGTAGTGTACGTATGTCAATTCCAATCTCCCATTTCATCCCGCAAACAAACTCGTTGTATCTTTATTTGCTACAGCAGAATGGGAAAGTACATATTCCCATGTGCATGTGTAATGCTCCTAAAAATAGGTGCCGGCAGTTGGAGGGGTACTTTGTATATGTACTGGAGCTCCTTCTTCTTTTTCTTTAAAATTGGCATTTTTTAAAAAATTGGAGTATAGTTAATTTTCAATGTGGTGTTAGTTTCAGTTATGTCAATCCCAACCTCCCAATTTATCCCTCCTGCACCCCCCCTTCCCTCTTGGTAACCAAAAGTTTGTTTTCTACATCTGTGACTCTATTTCTGTTTTGTAAATAGGTCATTTGTACCATTTTTTTAGATTCCACATATAAGCAATATGTAATACGATATTTGTCTTTCTCTGGAGCTCCTTATTGAGCAACTGTGGTCAATTAAGGTAACTGAAGTTACAATTGATAGAGTATACAAGTCAGCCCTTTGCCCTGACAGAGCATATGTTAGGCACTCAAAGGTGCAGTTTTTTTCATAATGACCAGAGTCAGGTTTATCATGGATATTCTGTATATTAAATATGCTGGCAAGTCATGCCATAAGAACAGGGTGATTGTTGAGTAAGTGGAGAGAGGAGGTTGATCCTAAGATTTATTTCCAGCTTTTAAATTATGACATTCAATTTGTACTCTCATAAAGATGGTGGGTACGCAGTAGATAGATTATCTGAGGCACAGTGATGACAGAGCACAGTGTCCCTTTGGTACTGCATGGAAGAGCAGTGACAAACTAGCAAACGTAAGCTGACAGAGCTAATGATTTCAGTACAGGTACATGGACTATATAAACTACAGAATGGGAGAAAACATTTGCAAATACTGGTATCTAAAATAACTCAAAATACAACAGTAAGAAAACACACAACTCAATGAAAAAATGGAAATTTCACATATTTCAATTATAGTATTTAGAATTCAGTATTGGCCTTTCACTACACCATTTATAGGAGCCATATTTGAATCCTCTCTCTACAACATCTATCACAGTATTTGATCCAGAGTAGATATGGAACAGGGAATTTTAAATCCAAAACATTTATTGGATTCTTGTTTGAAATGACAAAAAAAGCACCTTAATATTTAACATGCCTTAGGAAAATAGAGTATTCTATACCAAGAACTTTGAATTTTCAAAGTCCTGGGATGATAACTATCCTCCCTAGTAAGCAAGAGAGGTCACTGAAGAACACTTACATGTTGGTAACTGCAAACACCTAGAACAAAGAGACAAACAGTTGGAGGAAACTGTTATTTAAATCATTTATCTTATGAAGGAGGAATAAGAAACACTTAGTATGGTTCGTGTTATTCCTGGTTCTTTTATTCAATAAGAAACAGAGTCCCTTTTAAATATACTTGGAATGGAACTTTTAATAAAAAATGAGTAAACCATTATAATTTTTATTTAATCTACAAAATATGTTTATGTTAGAAAATGGGATTGGATGACATGTTATATACTAATTTGATTAACCCCACTCATCACAATTAAAATTGTGTAGACTGCTTCATTAGAAAGATATTATATTGTATGTCATTTTAATTTTTCTTTTTAATGACGTAAATAAACACATAGTAACTTTGCCAGTTTTATATTAAAATTTAACACAAATCCTGGTTCATGGATCATCCTTCAATGTGATGATCAATTATAATTTATTAAATAAGAAAATCAATGTGAATGGACATCAATCAGTAAGCCAGTGTTATTCTTAGTGTCTATTCTGAAGATGAATACAATCCCAAGTGATATTATTCCAGAAGTAAGCTCATGGTGCCTTTATAAGTCCTCAGTTCTGACTTTGTTTTTGTAATAAGAAGAAGGTGACATAAAAATAAATGTCTTCTTTTGTGCTTTAATTGGGAATTCCACTTACTCTGTTTACGGCATTTTAGCTTAGGTCAGGATAGCCCTCTGCTCTATGACCTATTACTGCTTAATTTGTAGTGCTGGAAAAAAAAATTCCTATCTATAACACGAAACTAAATTCTATTTAATTTTAATCCATTTAAAAGTAAATAGCCACATGTAGATACTGACTAATATATTGGGTGGCACAGTCCAAGAGCAAAAATATGATTATTTACGTGCTATCGTCAGTGTGAAGTCAAACTCTTCAACATGAGTGATGATCAGTATCAATTATGGCCTTTGGTTATTCACTCACCTCATATCCACTCTTCCCTTCATTCCACAAAATCTGTGGTCCAGCCAGACTTAGTTTAAGCCAGACTTAAATAGAATATACATTTTTTTCTGTAACTTGATAATGTGTCTGTCATTTGTCTGCTTGGAATATTCCACCTTCTTTCACAATAGGTCTGTAGAACCATATAGTGATTTCTGCACAGTTGAATACTTTTAGTGAATTGTGAAGATGGGAAGAAAGTCACTGTACTAGTTTTCTGTTGCCTAGAAGTAAGCCACAGGTTCTGCTGCACTCAAGGAGAAGGGTTCTACTAACGTGACTGCCGTGAGTCACAGGATGAGAAACAAGGAGGTGATTCATAAGTGGTCACTTTAGTTCACCTAAAGTCAAGTTTTGCCCCCTGGCCACCAGTGTTTCATAATCAAATGCAAAATGCATTCACCTAATCCCAAAGTCTCCAAATGTCTCATTCTATTTTAGCATCAGTACAAAGCTCAAAATTCCATCTATATCTGGTCCAGGTGCAAATAAGGCTCATGGTTGAAATCTGTTAGGCACACCTCCTGGAGCACAGTTCCACTTGATCTGTGGATCTGTAAAACCAAACAGACAAATTATCTGCCACAAACACACCCAAAATACAATGGTGGAACAGAAATAGGATGCCAGCTATAGACCTTCTAGTTCAAAAAGGAAGGGAAAATAAATACAGTAAAGAAAGAGTCCCTGGTGCTGGAAGTTTTGAAATTTGGCTGGGCTAACTCTAGTTGGAATTCTTTGATTGAGTTTCAATACCTGGGAAACAATTATCCATGGCTCTCTGCAGTTTTAGTTCCACTTGTTGAGTAATCCTTCTTCTCATATGAAAGTTAACGTGATTAGTTTTATTAGCCATTTTTCTATCATCAGAATTTTGGAGGCCTGACCATTTCTTTTAATTGTCTATGTTCTCTGTCTCTTTTGACCCAAGCTAGCAATGTTTCTGCTGAAATGATTTTTCTAAGGGAGTTTTTAGGCCTTCCCTAGATATCACTTGCGTTCACTCCATTAGACAAGAAGCTATGGTTACATATTGTTCTGAGAAAATACTTTCTGTATCTTGGCCTCTTAGTCAGATGGCTGAGGAACAATGCACTTAAGCTTCCTAGAAACTCTCTGGTTTGATTGAAATCTGTAAATCGCACCCTTAATCTCTTTAAAGGCCACTTGTGTGCCTGAATACTGTCTTTTTAATCTTTCTGAGGTTTTAGCGAAAGGTGGTATAGCCATACAGTCTTACCCTCGGTCTTGTCTCTAGAGCATGCTTTCCTGACAGTGGATCTTAATTCTAAGTCTTTTGCTGTCCTGGAGAGGCTGAAAATTATCAAAATCATCTAGTCCTGGTTACGTTTTATTTAACAATTTTTCCCTCCACTTATTTCTCGCTTCTCACATTTTACTATAAGCAGCAAGAAGAAATAAAGCCGCACTTTCAGTGTTCTTTTGGACCCAATTCATCACTTACAAGTTCTGCTTTCCCTATAAATGCAGGCAAGGATTTTATTAAATGTTCCGCCACTATGTAACAAGGATATCTTCATCCAGTTTCTAATAACATACTCCTCACCTCCTTCTAATCTCCTACTGGCAGCACTTTCATATCTGAATTTCTACTAACAGCCTGTCCATGTGATTACACTTTCTCTATCATGCTCCTCAAAATTGTTGCAGCCTTAGCTCACCTTCTGCTTACAAAGCTGCTCCTCATTTAAAATATCTGTCACAGCAGCATCTCACTCTCATGCACCAATACTGTGCATGAGAGTGTACTGAGTCCCAGGTTTAATCCTCAAGGGGAGGGGATTATACAAGCGTTTGGCACATTGAGGGTCACTTTTAGGAGTTTCCACCACTGTCATGGTCCTGTTTGTATCAATGCCATTTCAGCACATGCTAGTGGGAATATATTTGAGAAGTAGATAATATCAAGACATTATACTGTAAATTACCATCTTAGGCATGGGATGCTTTCATGCCTTGTTATGTGAGGACATGAACAGTGAGAAGAAATTATACTAACCAGTTTACTGAAGCAGTTGATGAACATATTAAAGATCATATAAAATCCAATATGCTTTGAAATGTGTCATAGTAGATAGCCAATTACCTGTTAATCTATGATAAGCTTTTATTCTATTAGAAAAGGTAATAATCTTCTATGTATCTTGTCAGCCTTAATAAATACTGCTTTTCTCTATACAAAAAAGTAAAAATAAAAGGAAGAATAGTGTTTCTATGTAAATGTAGAATATATCAGAAAATTTTCTATGAGGATAAGATATTCTGAATTAAATCTTATTATTTAAATATTTATAGAGTGCTTATTATTGACCCATCATTGTGCTAGGGAAAACAGGTGATTGTTATGATATTGTCTCCTAGGAGATAATAGTCAAATCAGAGATGTGAAAAAAATAAAATATTGTTGTCAGATATAAATAAGGTAAACAAAAGATATATTGGGCATAGAAGAATAAATAGAAAGCAAAATAAATTATCTCTGTTCTACAAAGGAATGTGTTCGGAAATAGATAACAGATACAGTTAATCCACAGGAACTGCATGAAAGCCTGGGTAAAGCAACTTCACATAGGTAATAAAGCAGTTCCCTGCCATGTCACTTGTGAATTCTGTGAGAGCACTTGACAGGGAATGAAATTCTGGATTATATAACTGATAGATAATTGATCCAAACAAATCCTTCTAGAATAGTCTGTTTCTTCTCCTCTTCAAATGAAATCATTACTAGGAGAAACCATTTCTTAAGTCCTTACCAGCTGTCATTTTATTTGTCTGCTAATAACCCAGTAGCATTTTGTTGAATGGGAAGGAAATACAGGATCCATTCTAGCTTACAGTGAGGTAGAGAGGATCAAGAAGAAAAAAGTGGGAGAGAAGACTGGATATTAAGAAAGAGGAAATAGGCGATGAAATTGGAAGTTTAAATGTATCCAAGTCCAGAGAATATATTTTATGTTACAATCAAAACTGCGAACATTCCCTTTTTATTAATAAAATGCCAGATTATTCTACATTGTTTTTCACATATTACCTCACTTAAATCTCACAATAACTCTATTATATATATATATATATTTTTTTTTAATATGTATTTATTTATTTATTTGGCTGCACCTGGTCTTAGTTGCAGCACGTGGGACCTTCCTTGCCGCGTGCAGGGTCTTTTTTTTTTTTTAAATCTTTATTGTAGTATAATTGCTTTACAATGGTGTGTTAGTTTCTGCTTTATAACAAAGTGAATCAGCTATATGTATACATACATCCCCATATCTCCTCCCTCTTGCGTCTCCCTCCCACCCTCCCTATCCCATCCTTCTAGGTGGACACAAAGCACTGAGCTGATCTCCCTGTGCTATGTGGCTGCTGCCCACTAGCTATCTCTTTTACATTTGGTGGTATATATAAGTCCATGCCAGTGTCTCATTTGGTTCCAGCTTACCCTTTCCCCTCCCCATGTCCTCAAGTCCATTCTCTATGTCTGCGTCTTTATTCCTGTTCTGCCCCTATGTTATTCAGAACCATTTTTTATTTTTATTTTTTAGATTCCATATGTATGTGTTAGCATATGGTATTTGTTTTTCTCTTTCTGTATGCGAACTCTTTGTGGCATGTGGGATCTAATTCCCTGACCAGGGATCAAACTCGGGCCCCCTGCATTGGGAGCACGGAGCCTTAGCCACTGGACCACCAGAAGTCCCTAGGTAGATATTATTTTTATTATCTCAATTTTATAGATGAAGAAATCAAAGGTTACAGAGGTTAAATAATTTGCCAAAGGCTGTATATCAGGTAAAAATTTAACCAGGACTTCAGTTCAAGCAACCTGACTCCTTAAGCTATTTGAGGTTCACCACATAGTATATTTTCCAAATGTGGACTGAGATTCATCGAATGTGTTTATTATATTATTCGTAAAGGAGAGTCTAGAATTTCAACTAACACCAAGATATGTCTGGATCTCTGTAGTGGAGGTCTTTGGCCTAAAGCAAATAAAGGGAAACAGTAGATCTTACCAGAACTGCTGTTATTCTAAATAAACTCCTTAGAGTTGCCCCAAGTTCCATCCCGTAATTTTATTTCAGGGGAGAAAACTATGATCGTATTGATTACCTAATAAAGGTTGAAAAATGTAGTAGAATGTAAAATACATTTAGAATACATATATGAAATTTAATGTAATTTGTTTATATTCTAAGGGACCATAAAACTATCTTTACACACTAAGATTCCCTATAAACTACATACATTTTTTTTAAGGAACATTATGTATTTAAATCCTAAATCTATGAGTGTTATAATTAGTAAATATTACGTACTTACTTATAATATTTAACATAACAAAACAGTAATCATGTGAAAAAAAATTGCAGTTTCTGGAAAAAAAATCTGTTTTTAGTTAGGAATATATATATATATATATATATATATATAAAGAAAGTAATAAATATTTATTATAAGCTGTATATTGCTGTTGATTTTTTGGTTCAAAGATGTCCAAGATGCATTTTCTGCCTTTGAAAACCTGATAGATTTATCAAAGGAAGCAAATATATACTAACAATATTCATAACCTAAATATAGTGATAAGAATATTTAACATCTTGTGTGACTTATAAATAAAATATTTTATGTATTGTAACTACTTATATACAGTGTACATGAAAAAAAGGGTAAAATATTGCACCTGTTCATAAATGTGTGTACATGCTGCAGTAATTTCATTCCTATTACTCATATGTTTTATATCAGAGTGATTTTTTTAGAAGAATGAATAAAAGCTTTGAGCAATCAGTTTGAACACATGGGTAATGTTTAAATTGAAGTCCTAAGATCAAGCTCGGGGCAAAGGTACTGCTGGAATGCCATAGAATTATAGTGTATTCACACCACCATTGACAGACTGGCACAGTGGGGTTCATCTGCAGTTTTCTTTCTGGGAGAAATCTCAGAAGGGTTTCAACAAAGTATTAACCACTGTATACCTAGACCTACATGTTTCCTGTCTAGTGGGTTCAAAGAAGTCTCTATAATCAGTTCTTCAAAATTGGGAGTGAGCCCACTGGGAGAAAATCGATGAATGTTTGTTTACCTGCTGGGTGGGAAAATGGAAAAATATCAACCTAAGGACATTTTTGTTTTCATCTTGTATTATGCTTGAAGATTACGCAGCAACTGGAAACTGGCTATATGACAGGAAATCAGGAGGAGGTCCCACACTCAGAGGAACTCACTGCTGACAAACAGATATTTCTTTGCTGCCAAAAGTTTCCTGCTCACTACAAAGCTAAGTGACTTCAGGATATTTATACACCCTGCAGTTGCAGCATGGTCTGTAGCTTAAATACTGGAGAGAATCTCCACATCTCTGAGTATTTCAGGGAATCAGATAGGAACTTGATAGAAGAAGACTTTTTTTTTAATTTAATCCATTAAATTAGGATTTAAGCACCAAAAATTTTACTAAAAAGATGTTTGGAAGCAAAAAGAAGAGATTTTTGGAGGCCTATTAAGTGATGTAACTTCAAGTATTCTAGGAAGCTCCATGTTTATCAGAAACCTCTTGGCATATGTTATGAAAAGTCATATATTTCTGTTTAAATATTGCATAACACAGTTCAGTTGTATTTCTTCGTATTCAAAACATATAATAGAAGGAGAAGCCTCTTTCAGGATGTTAGAAAAATAAATAACAACAACAAGGCAACACAATTTTAGCTTAGAAACGTGGCCCACAAGTTGTACAGCAAGAGCTATTACAAGTTACAAGTCTGAAGTATGATACAGATAGATTTTCAATGTCGATGGAAGCAGTTTGCATGTCTCAAGCACTGAAAATAAATATAACCCAAAACAGGCAGAGTTTTCACATGGCATGCAGGAACTGAGTCTATCAAAATTGAATGGAGTACAATAGGCATGAAGCACAGAAGATAAAGGAGATGTATATGATTCAACCTAAGTGTCCCATTCAGCAGCCATACTTAAGCACTGACACATAGGGAACTTTATAGGTTTTGCTCATTGCTCTGTCAGCACCACCTAAAATAGTGGGTGGCTTATATGGTGCTCACTACATATTTGTATGTTTGAATGAATGAATAAACCTGGGAATATGAGAGTTTTATGGAAGTCAAAAATAGAAACAATTTGTAACAATGTAAAAAGCCTCATCATTTTGAAAGTTAATAAAAATATCAAGTTGAGTCTGAGGAGACATTAGATAAGATACCTAAGATTTGTTTGAGGTGCCCTTAAATCTCCCATTTCTTTTTCCCTGACAGAGATAGAGAGTTAAAAATTTCCCCAGTCCCATGTTTCCCTACTTTAGTTCATCTCATCTCAATCCAACTGCCATTTTTTTTGACAGTGTCTAAAAGTTCAAGATTTTATGTTCCTCTTAAAACTTAGTGTGTATTCCATTCACTTAAGGATGAGATAAATTTCTAACTAGAGAAACTCATGATTACTATGCTGATATAAATGACACTGAAAAAAATATAGTTAGTTCTCCCTGGTGTGTGTAATTTAGGATAGATTGATAGATATATAGATAGATAATAGTTACATAAATACATAGAGAGATGATAGATATATGTATGGATATATAGATAGTTTCAAATATGTAGAAGTCTTCAAACGTCCAAAACCAAAAAGAAAGCTATAGCTATCTCCAGTCTTCTAGGATGCTGTTTATGAACATTTTTATTAGAAGAGGGTCCTCTAGTTATTCCCATATCATATAATTAAACTAAAGTCATATCCATAGTTTCTTATAAAACAGTGATGGTCCATCAATGTGCTAGCGATATAAGTTCCAGGTTATTTTGACATTATTTTCACCCTGCATAATGAACCTGAGAAAAAGAGAAGACCAAATGCCAAATCCCGGATCATATGAAGATTGAAATGCTTTTTCCTGTAATAGGTCATTATGAATTCAGACTGGGAATTTTTTCAGGAAATAATTCAGTTATTATAGATACTGGCTATTTACCTGTATGAATCCAAACATTTATTTTTATGATTACAGAATGTCATAGGATTCTATGTGTACATTTAAATTGTTCTGCACTATAGAGAGAATAGTCTTCCTTATTGTTTCAAAAGTGTCTTGACAATGAACTGTGGCTATATTTCTTCTAGGTATTTTATCATTTCAGACTAGAAAAATTCATTAATAACCAAAGTCATAAATATTTCTAATTTTTGTAACTTATTAAACATAGATCATCCCTGGTACAATGGCGTAGCTGGAGATTAATGTAGAAATTATCTACATCCTTTTTCTCACCAAATTATTTGACTAATGAAGAAGCTGAGCACCACAGAGTCAATCGATTTGCCAAGACCACACAGTTGAGGAGGGCTGTATCAGGATTATAAAACATGCTTTCTAAATTTGGGCCACTATCTTATCTACTCTGCTAGCACTTTTCAAACTTTTCTGGGACCACTGGTAACAGAAATTATTAGGATCAGGGCTGTGGCATTTCTGAGCACTCTGGCCCCAGTTCAACTGGGTATTGTGCTTTACTCCATTTCATGTCTGCTTTTATGGTAAATTTTGCTAAAATGCTTCCTCCTGCTAAAATCTTTGTAAACCTTTATAATAGAAATTAACTCAAGTATAATTAATCTTACTGGATGCACACTCTTTCTTTCAGGACAAGAAACGTCACCACCCCATACATGGACATATACGTGAAACTACATATGTCCCTAAAAATACTGACAAAAGTGTCCCCTGTTGTTTGTCAGGGAAGTCATCTGACCATTTGAACCTAAAGCTCTGTCTTCAGTCAGTAGAACATATCAGCAGATTATATCCTTTTGAGATTATTTCACAAGAAAGCAAATTGTAAAATAGTCTCCAGAAGTTGCTAAAGCCTAGATGAGTGTGAACTAAAATCATTTCAATTGAAAGATCAATACAAAGAAGGAGAGAGTATCTTGTAATCAGACTCCAGACATTGTTAAAAAATAAATAAGAAAAGTGTGGAACAAATGAAAGAAAGAACTTGTGGATATATTTTAAGGATATGTTGAAGAGAAGTTTCATGTGTGCTGTAGACAAAACTTGAGCATAAAGAATTGTGGGGCATAAAAATTTATGTCTTCTCATTCTAGGTGGTTTGGCTTCCAAGTCCATGTACAATTCATTCTTCAAATCTCTGTATCAGATTCTTATCTTGAGCACTAGCCCACCAGGTGTCTATCTTGTCTTTTGTCCTCAGTTAGTGGCCAGTGGAGCATTACAAACTCTGTAAAAAGTATAATCTTTTCCCTATGACTTGATACTCACACAATGTAACCACTTGTTATTTTTAAACCATAGGAAGCACAAGGTCTTAACTCCTTTAGGGAACTATCATTCAAATTGATGTCCACCTGTTTGGAGCATTCTGTAATATCATTAATTTTCCCAATCCCTAAACAAGATTCAGGACTCCCTAGGATCATGGCAAATCAGTCATCAATATTTTTTTATTTCAATTATGATATTGATTTATGTAACTTCAGAGAGTTCAGCAAGTATTTCATTTGAAATACCTTTTCTTCTGACTACATATTACCATAGGGAATTCCTCTTCTAGCCATGACAGAGAAATCAACACCAGATTTATTAGTTACAAAAAGTCGACTGCAAATCTGGATAAAACGTATGAAGCAACAATTTTTAGTGATTGAACAGCTTTGCTGGACTGTATCCTTTGGCATAAGTAATGACATGAGATGAACTCCAAGGTCACTCTTCAATAAACCTGGTATTCTTCCTGGAAGCCCTTTGGAGCTAGAAGCAGAGAGATGAATCCCAAATGGGACACCCACCTCACTGAGCTCAGGAGGCTGTTGAAGCTGATGGGATTGGTAGGGCAAGACGCATAAGAAGAGGAAGAATCCAGATTCTCCATGGATTCTCCATCAGAATACCTTAAGGATTCTTGGTTGAAGTCTGAACTACAGCTGCAAAGTGTGAGACTCTCAAGGGTCATTGGCATGCTGCGATTTTCTTCAAGTTGAGATCTTCTGAATCCAAATGTCTCACTAAAAAGGATGCCAACTGCATAGTTACCCACAGAAGCTCCAGCACACCCACCAGACAAAGTGGTTGAGAGGGTTTGAATCAGTGAATAGCTGTTCTATCCTAGACAGTCAGGGATAATCTGATAAGTACAAAGAATAGAAGGCAAGTGTACAAATAAAGAAAATGGAGCAAGAATTAACTATATAAATAAATGTTAAGCAATTAGAGAAATATTTACAGAATAACAATGCATTAGAATTATTGAGACAATATGGTTAAAGGGTATCAAAAGTTGGGAAACAGTACCTAGGATAAATTTGAACAAATTCTCAGAGGGAAAAAAATGGAAAGATAGTCAGAAATTTGCCATAACCAAAAACCTCCCAACCCCCCCCCCAAAGAAAGCCAATTTTAAAACTCTATATAATGTTCTAGATGGAGGTACGCAGAATTTTAAGATGGCTCCAAGATAGTACCCTCTGGTTTAACATTATTTTATATAATTCCTCACCTTGTGTGGATGGGACTGTTTTAACAGGATATTATTGTGTTATATGGCAAAGATGAAGGAATTTTGTAAATGTAATCAAGTTCTTTAAGCAATTGACTTTTAGTTAATCAAAGAGAGATTATTCTGTGTGAGACAGACTTAATCAGGTGAGTACTTAAATGATAGAAGTTGAAGAGATCAGAAGCAACAGCAGACTTTCTTTTGCTGGCAGAAGCAAAATGCCATATTCTGGAGGGAGCCATGTGGTAGGTATCTGCACATGGCTTCTAGCAGCTAGGTACCTCAGTTTATACTTGCAAATAATTTATTTCTGCAAATAGTAAGTTAGCTTGAAAGAGGACACAGAGCCTCAGATGACAGTGCAGACCTGGCTGACATCTTGATTTCAGCCTGATGAGATGCTGAGCAGAGGGCTCAGCCAAGCTGTGTACAGATTCCTGGTCCACAGAGCTGATAAACTTGTATTGTTTTAAGCCACTAAATTTATAGTAATTTGTTATACAGCAATAGAAAACAAGTAACAGAAATTAAAGGCAAAAAGCTGTCTAAATTTTAATATTAATGTTACAGAGCCCTAGCAATAAGTCTATAAAAGGAGAGCATTAAAAGAAAGGAAAAGAAAAATTACAAGGCAGCAGTTTATTAAGACCTAACACACCTAAGACACCTAAGGCAATCAAATAATGAAGTTTACTACGTTAGACAATTAAATGCTTCACAGTTATAGATGTCAGCAGTATCTTTTCATCTAAATTAACAACCATTTATGAGAAAAAATTTCAATAGGAGAGGAAAAGGAGTTTAGTAATAAGGAAAGTCTAGGTAATAGTCTGATAATAATCTAACTGCAAATTTCAGTACCTAAATATAACAAAAGTAGACTTCTAATTCATGCAAATTCTGTTGTGAGTCAGACAGCTCTCTTGGGCAAATGTCTCTGCATGGTGACTCAAGTATCCTGGCTGCTTATTTCTTATATCAAAGAAGCTCTACACCATGGACAAACAGGATATAATTTAATGACCATGCAAACAAAGCTCCTATGAGGAAAAAGGAAATTTGTGAAAAGCTACACCAATGGAATATTACCCAGTTTAACCTATTCTAACATGCTCTACATGATATGCATTCTTTGAGCTATTTTTTCAGTAACTAAGACATCTGTAAGAATTATATGTCTCAAAATTCAATTTTGCAAATAGATCTGGTCTTTTTCAGAAACACATGCAAAAACCCAAGTCACACTAGGAAAAAAAAAAAAAACTTTTGACATAGATAGCTTAAAAATAATTTATTCCTTGATGTAAAAAAATTACAACAGGATGACAGAGTAGAATGATGTGCTCTAACTACCTCTTGTGAGAACACCAGAATTACAACTAGCTGCTGGACAATCATCAACAGGAAGATACTGAAACTCACCAAATAAGATACCCCATATCCAAAGACAAAGGAGAAGTCATGATGAGACGGTAGGAGGGGCACAAACACAGTAAAATCAAATCCCATAACTGCTGGATGGGTAACTCACAGACTGGAGAACACTTAGACCACAGAAGTCCACCCACTGGAGTGAAGGTTCTGAGCCCCACGTCAGGCTTCCCAACATGGGGGTCTGGAAACAGAAGGAATTCCTAGAGAATCAGACTTTGAAGGCTAGTGGGATTTGACTGCAGGACTACAACAGGACTGGGGGAAACAGAGACTCCACTCTTGGAGGGCACACACAAAGTAGTGTGTACATCAGGACCCAGATGAAGGAGCAGTGACCACAGGGGAGACTGAACCAGACCTGTCTGCTAGTATTGGAGGGTCTCCTGCAGAGGCAGGGTGTGGCTGTGGCTCACTGTGGGGACAAGGACACTGGCAGCAGAAGTTCTAGGAAGTATGCCTTGGCATGAGTCCTCCCAGAGTCTGCCTTTAGCCCCACCAAAGTGCCCAGGTAGGCTCCAGTGTTGGGTTGCCTCAGGCGAAAAAACCAACGGGGAGGGAACCCAGCCACACCCATCAGCAGTCAAACAGATTAAAATTTTACTGAGTTCTGCCCACCAGAGCAACTGTCAGCTCTACCCACCACCAGAACCTCCCATCAGGAAATTTGCACAAGCCTCTTAGATAGCTTCATCCACCAGAGGGAAGATAGCAGAAGCAAGAACTAAAATCCTGCAGCCTGTGGAACAAAAACCACACTAACAGAAAGATAGACAAGATGAAAAAGCAGAGAGCTATGGGACAGATGAAGGAACAAGATAAAACCCCAGAAAAACAACTAAATGAAGTGGAGATAGGCAACCTTCCACAAAAATAATTCAGAATAATGATAGTGAAGATGATCCAGGACCTCAGAAAAAGAATGGAGGCAAAGATCGAGAAGATGCAAGAAATGTTTAACAAAGACCTAGAAGAATTAAAGAACAAATAAACATAGATGAACAATACAATAACTGAAATTAAAATTACACTAGAAGGAATCAATAACAGAATAACTGAGGCAGAAGAACGGATAAGTGATCTGGAATACAGAATGGTGGAATTCACTGCTGCAGAACAGAATAAAGTAAAAAGAATGAAAATAAATGAAGACAGCCTAAGAGAACTCTGGGACAACATTAAATGCAACAACATTCGCATTATAAGGGTCCCAGAAGGAGAAGAGAGAGAGAAAGCATGAGAGAAAATATTTGAAGAGATTATAGTAGAAAACTTCCCTAACATGGGAAAGGAAATAGCCACCCAAGTCCAAGAAGTGCAGTGAGTCCCATACAGGAAAAACCCAAGGAGAAACATGAGGAGACACATAGTAATCAAACTGGTAAAAAATAAAGACAAGAAAAAATATTGAAAGCAGCAAGGGAAAAATGACAAATAACATACAAAGGAACTCCCATAAGATTAACAGCTGATTTCTCAGCAGAAACTCTACAAACTAGAAGGGAGTGGCATGATATACTTAAAGTGATGAAAGGGAAGAAACTACAACCAAGATTACTCTACTCAGCAAAGATCTCATTCAGATTTGATGGAGTAATCAAACACTACAGACAAGCAACTACCAAACCAGCTCTACAACAAATACTAAAGAAATTTTTCTAAGTGGGAAACACAAGAGAAGAAAGGGACCTACAAAAACAAACCCAAAACAATTGAGAAAATTGTCATAGGAACATACATATTGATAATTACCATAAACGTGAATGGATTAAATGCTCCAACGAAAAGACACAGGATTGCTGAATAGATACAAAAACAGGACACATATATATGCTGTCTACAAGACACCCACTTCAGACCTAGGGACACATACAGACTGAAACTGAAGCGATGGAAAAAGGTATTCCATTCAAATGGAAATCAAAAGAAAGCTGGGGTAACAATACTCATATCAGACAAAATAGACTTTAAAATAAAGAATGTTACAGGAGACAAGGAAGGACACTACATAATGATCAAGGGATCAATCCAAGAAGATATAAAAATTATAAATATATATGCACCCAACATAGGAGCACCTCAATATATAAGGCAACTGCTAACAGCAATAAAAGAGGAAATCAACAGTAACACAATAATAGTGGGAGGCTTTAACACCTCACTTACACCAATGGACAGGTCACCCAAAATGAAAATAAATAAGGAAGGAGAAACTTTAAATGACACAATAGACCAGATAGATTTAATTGATATTTATAGATCATTCATCCAGAAACAGCAGATTACACTTTCTTCTCAAGTGCATAAGGAATATTCCCCATGATAGATCACATCTTGGGTCAAAAATCAAGCCTCAGTAAATTTAAGAAAATTGAAAGCATATAATGCATCTTCTCTGACCACAACGCTATGAGATTAGAAATGAATTACAGGGAAAAAAAGTAAAAAAACACAAACACATGGAGGCTAAACAATACCTTACTAAATAACCCAGAGATCAATGAAGAAATCAAACAGAAAGTCAAGAAATACCAAGAGACAAATAACAATGAAGACATGATGATCCAAAACCTATGGGATGCAGCAAAAGCAGTTCTAAGAGGGAAGTTTATAGCTATACAAGTCTACCTCAAGAAACAAGAAAAATCTCAAATAAACAATCTAACCTTACACCTAAAAGAATTAGAGAAAGAAGAATAAAAAACAAAAAACAAAGTTAGCAGAAGGAAAATAATCATAAAGATCAGAGCAGATATAAATGAAATAGAGGCAAAGAAAGCAATAGCAAAGATCAATACAACTAAAAGCTGGTTCTTTGAGAAGATATACAAAATTGATAAACCATTAGCCAGACTCATCAAGAAAAAGAGGGAGAGAACTCAAATCAATAAAATTAGAAATGAAAAAGGAGAAGTTATAACAGACACCACAGAAATACAAAACATCCTAAGAGACTATTACAAACAACTCTATGCCAATAAAATGGACATCCTGGAAGAAATGGAGAAATTCTTAGAAAGGTATAACCTTCCAAGACTGAACCAGGAAGAAATAGAAAGTATGAACAGAAAAATCACAAGTAACAAAATTGAAACTGTATTTCAAAATCTTCCAACAAACAAAATTCCAGGACCAGATGGCTTCACAGTTGAATTCTATCAAACATTCAGAGAAGAGCTAACACCCATTCTTCTCAAACTCTTCCAAAAAATTGCAGAGGAATGAATACTCCCAAACTCATTCTATGAGGCCACAATCACCCTGATACCAAAACCAGACAAAGATACTACAAAAAAAGAAAATTACAGACCAATATCACTCATGAATAAAGATGAAAAAATCCTCAACAAAATACTAGCAAACAGAATCCAACAACACATTTAAAGGAACATACACCATGATCAAGTGTGATTTATGCCAGGATGCAAGGATTTTTCAATACATGCAAATCAATCAATGTGATACACCATATTCACAAATTGAAGAATAAAAACCATATGATCATCTCAATAGATGCAGAAAAAGCTTTTGACAAAATTCAACAACAATTTATGATAAAAACTCTCCAGAAAGTGGGCACAGGGGGAACCTACCTCAACATAATAAAGGTCATATAGGACAAACCCACAGCAAACATCATTCTCAATGGTGAAAACCTGAAAGCATTTCCTCTAAGATCAGAAACAAGACAAGGATGTCCACTCTCACCACTATTATTCAACATAGTTTTGGAATTCCTAGCCACAGCAATCAGAGGAGAAAAGAAATAAAAGGCAGACAAATTGGAAAAGAAGAATTAAAACTGTCACTGTTTGCAGATGACATGATAATATACATAAAGAATCCGAAAGATGCCATGAGAAAACTACTAGAACTAATCAATGGATTTCATAAAGTTGCAGGATACAAAATTAATGCACAGAAATCTCTTGCATTCCTATACACTAATGATGAAAAATCTGAAATACAAATTAAGGAACACTACCACTTACCATTGCAGCAAAAAGAATAAAATACTTAGGAATAAACCTACCTAGGGAGACAAAAGACGTGTATGTAGAAAACTATAAGGCACTGATGAAAGAAATTAAAGATAATGCCAACAGATGGAAAGATATACCATGTTCTTGGATTGGAAGAATCAATATTGTGAAAATGACTATACTACCCAAAGCAATTTACAGATTCAGTGCAATCCCTACCAAATTACCAATGGCATTTTTTACAGAACTAGAACAAAAAATCTTAAAATTTGTATGGAGACACAAAAGACCCCGAATAGCCAAAGCAGTTTTGAGGGAGAAAAACAGAACTGGAGGAATCAGACTCCCTGACTTCAGACTATACTGCAAAGCTACAGTAATCAAGAAAATATGGTACTGGCACAAAAACAGAAACATAGATCAATTGAACAGGATAGAAAGCCCAGAGATAAACCCATGCACCTATGGTCAACTAATCTATGACAAAGGAGGCAAGGACATAAAATGGAGAAAAGACAGTCTCTTCAATAAGTGGTGCTGTGAAAACTGGACAGCTACATGTAAAAAAAATGAAATTAGAACACTCCCTAACACCATACACAAAAATAAATTCAAAATGGATTAGAGACCTAAATGTAAGACCAGACACTATAAAACTCTTAGAGGAAAACAAAGGAAGAACACTTTTTGACATAAATCAGAGCAAGATCATTTTTGATACACCTCCTACAGTAATGGAAATAGAAACAAAAATAAACAAATGAGACCTAATGAAACTTAAAAGCTTTTGCACAGCAAAGAAAACCATAAACAAGCCGAAAAGACAACCCTCAGCATGGGAGAAAATATTTGCAAATGAATCAATGGACAAAGGATTAATCTCCAGAATCTATAAACAGCTCATGCAGCTCAATACTAAGAAAACAAACAACCCAATCCAAAAATGGGTAGAAGACCTAAATAGACATTTCTCCAAAGAAGACATACAGATGGCCAAGAATGGCATGAAAAGTTGCTGAACATCACTAATTATTAGAGAAATGCAAATCAAAACTACAGTGAGGTATCACCTCACACCTGTTAGAATGGGCATCATCAGAAACTCTGCAAACAGCAAATGTTGGCGAGGGTGTGGAGAAAAGGGAACCGTCTTGCACTGTTGATGGGAATGTAAATTGATACAGCCACTATGGAGAACAATATGGAGGTTCCTTAAGAAACGAAAAATAGAATTACACATATGATCCATCAATCCCACTACTGGGCATATACCCACAGAAAACCATAATTCAAAAAGACATGTGTATCCTAATGTTTATTGCAGCACTATTTACTATAGCCAGGTCATGGAAGCAACCTAAATGCCCATTGACAGATGAATGGATAAAGAATATGTGGTACAAATATGCAATGGAATATTACTCAGCCATAAAAAGAATGAAATTGGGTCATTTGTTGAGACATGGGTGGATCTAGAGGCTGTCATACAGAGTGAAGTAAGTCAGAAAGAGAAAAACAAATATCATATATTAATGCATCTATGTGGAACCTAGAAAAAATGGTACTGATGAACCGGTTTGCAGAGCAGAAATTGAGACACAGATGTAGAGAACAAACATATGGACACCAAGGGGGGAAAGCCACAGGGGGTGGGGGTTGTGGTGTGGTGAATTGGGTGATTGGGATTGACATGTATGCACTGATGTGTATAAAATTTATGACTAATAAGAACCTGCTCTATAAAAAAATGAATAAAATTAAATTTTAAAAAATTTTAAAAATTAAAAAAAAAATTAAGAAATTACAAGAAATAATTTATAAGAAAGACATAATCTATTGGGAAAAAAGCAAAAATGTAAATAGAAATTTCAAATAAGAATTATAAATGCTATGATCTGAATGTGTACCCCTAAATTTCATACATTGAAAATTTAATGCTCAAGGTGATGATCTTAGGAAGTGGGATATTCTGACGGAGCTTATGTTATGAGGGATTAATACGTTTATAAAAGAGGACCCATATAGGTAGCTTGTTCTTTTCACCATGTGAAGACACAGAATTCAGTACTTTACAACCTAGAAAAAGGGTTTCACCAGACACCTAATCTGCCAGCTCCATGATATCAGACTTCCCAACCTCCAGAACTGTAAGAAATAAACGTTGTTTATATTCTGCTTGGTCTATGGTATTTTGCTATAGGAGCTTGAATGGATTAAGACAATAAATATAGAAATTCAAATTAAGTCATGAGATGTACTTTTCACTGTACATATGAGCAAAAACCCTCTAATGCAGAAATACATACTTTCACACATAAAGTATATGTACTATATTAATCACAGCTGTTTCCGAAATTGAAAAGTGGGAACAAGGTACCTAATACATATGGCCATTAGTAGGGAATTTATTAAAAATTTTAAATTGATAATCAATGGAATGATGTGCAGCTATGTGTAGACAGATGAAAAAAAATCCTTCAAGACATAATATTAAATGAAATAAAATGAGTCATTAAGGAGTAAATAAAATGTAATTCAAAATAAAAGATACAAGTCAAGAATCTACAATTAAAGTAAGTATTGCAAAATTATATAGAAAAATAAAAGAACCCATCAAATTATATTTTTATAGTTAGCATAGTGATTAACTCTTTGGCATATGTGGTTTTATTCAAAACAATTTTTATGTGCTTGGATCTCTTTCAACAAGAATGTACACATGTTACTTGAGTAACTTACAAAATACAAATAATATAGAATTATTTTAAACTTGAAAATATGATTTTCAGCCATTTTAGAGATCAAATACTGTCAAGTTAGTATTACTTTGCCAAAGAAAAACAATAGACTTATACTATGTCATATGACGTGAAATAAAGTAATGTCAGTCCTTGACCTGAGAGTTGTCATATTTGGTATTTATATTTCCCTCTAAGGATTGTGCTTACTCACTAGATTCATAAGGTAAATCTTAATAAATATGAAATAATTTATACATATTGCAGTTTTTTATCCAATTTGAAGTGATGCTCCAATATTATCTATACATTTATCGTACTCAACTCTAATCACAGTTTGATCAGAAATTCTCGAAGCAGCCCAAATTGTATATATTGTGGTTCTGATAGCATAGGCTTAAGATAGGTGAATAATTGATTAATTAACATAGAAATAAAACATCAAATAATAAAGTATCAAGTCAGAGGACACAATACCCAGTCTCAAGGAGTCAAATAAACATAACATGAGAGGATGTTGATGACAGTCAAATATGAGCAATTAAGAGAAATCAAAGTAAACATTATGGATAAAGACCTAAAAAACTGCAGTTTAGGAATTATAACTGGGAGCCTGGTAATGCTGGAATAGAGATTCATACATAGAGAAAACAGAGCAGTAGGAAAAAATCTCAGTGTGGACAATATATTCCAAAAATCTCAAATAGCAAGGCTTAGGCAGGCTCAGGTCCATACCGACAGAGATAAGAAGTTCTATGTTGTCCATTAGCAACAATGGGAAGATGGTTATGGTCACTCTCCCTAGAGCAAAAGTCATATGTCCTGGGTGGAGTTGTGCTCCCTACTTGTGACGTGTCTCATGGGCTTGTGGCTGTTTGAGGGGAGGAGGTTTATAGCAGATGTCTGTAACTCCTGGCCTAGAAGCAGAAGCAGATGAGACTTCCTAGGAGCTTTGATCTTTGATCACTATGTTTCTTCTACAACATTGCCTGTCAGAGCCAGGACCTGTAGACTAGTTTCTGAATATGCTTAAGAGAAGGGTGGAAAACGTGCTCGCTCCTGTTTTTACCACAATAGAACACACACACACACACACACTCATTCACACTATGGGGAAGAGAGAGGAAGAAAGTGGTCATTAACTAATTGCATTTCTTTAAAAAAAAAAAAATCTTAGCAAATTCCCACAGAATGGGGCTTCCCTGGTGGCGCAGTGGTTGAGAGTCCGTCTGCCGATGCAGGGGACGCGGGTTAGTGCCCCGGTTCGGGAGGATCCCACATGCCGCGGAGTGGCTGGGCCCGTGAGCCATGGCCGCTGAGCCTGCGCGTCCGGAGCCTGTGCTCCAAAACGGAGAGGCCACAACAGTGAGAGGCCCGCGTAACACAAAAAAAAAAAAAAAAAAAAAAAAAAATTCCCACAGAATGAAAATATTTCTCATATGTAGTATTCAACTACAAACAATCTTTAATGAATACCAGGAATGCTTTCTCAAGTTAACATTACAATCAAGAAGGTATAACTAAATGTTTTCTGAAAAACACCATAGAAAATGCTTTTATAATTCTCCAATGTTCAACATACATAATAAAATCAATAAATATTGATTGTTTCATCAAGATATATTCTTTCTGCTTTTTTTCTCTTTTGTAAATGTATAAGTCATAATTTTATAAGCACATAACCCATTCTTCATATTTTAGATGTAAGAATATTTAGTAGTGTTCCAGAGTAGCAACAAAATGCATATCATAATTTTGGTGACCTCAGTAAGAAGTAGTCATCTTCTCATCTAGCTTTACATCCTTTAAGTGGGAGATTCCTGATTTGAGTAGTAAATTCTGACTAAATGCTGACTGTAAAATACTTCCGGTTAAGTATAGGGAATGTGTTTTCTAAAAACTTCAAAAATTTCAGCAATATTGACAGAGAAAGATATGAGCAAGGCAGAATATAAAATTGTTATCAAATGAAACACTTCAGATTGCAAGCTATGGCTTCAGAACAAGTTCAAATTGCTTGTTAAACTCTATATTGGCTTTTTCTCTATGTGCCTTCAGTACCGCAAACTCCCTGAACATCTGATAGGAAATGGAAACACTGAGCTGTTCTCTCCTGATTTTTGTGCACAATGTTTCATCAGAGAAAACAGCTGCCAATATTTTATGCCCAGAAACAAATTGTTTCTCTTTTTCTCTCTATAATCAAAATCAGAAACCTCAACTATATAAATAAATGCTCTATTTTCTTTATATATAATGTACTTATATATTAAAGTAACACATACATTTAAAAATAGTTCTCTAATGTTTATTAAGGATTAAAAATTTAACTAAAAATTAGATTCAATTGCAGTTCAAAATATAAACAAGTAATGATTGCAGCCACATATATTGGGGAGAAAAAAGAAATAACAGGTAATGCTGAATATCGTTGAAGTTCAAATTTGCAGTCAAATCTCCATTATCTTTGTTAATGGGACAAGATAGTGGCCCAGATAATATAGTATGCCATCCAATGGTTCATTTTATTGGCCTGGTAATATATTATTCTATTTTGCTCCTGCATGTTTATAGCTTTAATTACACTTTAATACTATGTTATTAAACTAAGTGTGCATTCCATGAATACACACTTTTTTTGAGTGTCAAAATATTTCATTTTATTTCTGTATCATAAATTTGTCATTTTAACTTTGATCATTAGCTAAATAGAGTAATACAAAAAAATGAGAGAGAAAAAGATATTAGTATTCATTTTCATAAAGTACAGATTTAGTTTTCAGTTGTTTGCCTCAGTAAACATCATCTCACTTCAAATCCTCCCCTGATCCCACCCAAGAAGGGGCTATTTTTTTTTTCCTTAACAAATGTCTAACACCAAGAATAAATGAAAGATCTAATGAAGACAAGCTTTTTTGTAAACATTTTTCTGGATAAGATTTCTAAGGACAACAGTACTGAGTGAAAAATAACATTTCATAATTAATATCAATACATATAATAAGAAGAACATAATTTAGATTCCCATGCTTATTTTTCAATTTTTAGGCCTCTAATTATGAAAAAATTACCTAACTAAACAAGAATGCTTACCTTCATATGTGGCCAAATTATTTTTACTGACGCTCTTTGAAGACATTCTCTAGTTTTGGCCTTTACAAGAAGTTAATTCTCACACTCTCTCACCAATTACATAGGCTGCTGTTTCAGCCATAGAGACAGACCTTGAAGAAAAGCTATCTGTGAAAGACTATTTAATGTAAGGTGGAAGATACTCTGCCATTAAGATTTTAAACCTGAAAACAGATAACCAGCACATAAACAAATATAAATAAATTGAGTTATTTTAATAGTGAATTTCTCCCAATTAGTTCATTGAGAGACTTCACATGAACTGAGAGAACATTTTGTGAGTCTTACAAATGCCCCTTGTGCTTTTGATGAGGGGCTATTAGAATAAAGGAGAATCAGCTGCAGTAGAATCCAGTTAACATACATACACAGAAGCACATATGTAAGCAAAATAATAAATAGCTTAAATTAGTAAGCAAAATGAGCCCATGTCTCCAAAAAACATCAGGATACATACACAGAAGGAGGGATAGCAAGAGAATGAAATGGGGAAATAAACAGGAGGTAAATCATTCAAGGTCTTAGATGCCATTTAAGATGTTGGCCTTTATGATAAGAGTGATATATGAGTAAAATATTATTCAGGCAAGAATCATCAGTAAATGTTCAATATAAGAATCAAAGTTTATTGAGTAATAGAATATTAATGGTGTCCCAAATATCTCCCCTAAAATTATTAATTAACTATAAAAATTTTTTAAAATGTAGTAACTACAGATCTGAGTAACTGGACAACTCTTTATGTGATCAAAACTAACGTGACAAAATAAGACTGATGGAATCATATGCTCTGGAAGTATTACCCTGAAAAGAACACAGTTTCATTTCAATAATATTTCAGCAAAAATTAATAACCTGAACTTTATCATGAGAAATCTCAGAAAATCCAAAATTAAGAAAGAGTAGTGAAATGCTAGTTTGTAGTTTTCAAAAATGTCAACTTTATGAATGACAAAGGAAGGTTGAAGAAATTTTCCAGATTAAAAGAGATTAAAATGGATGACAGCTAAATGCGGTAAAGGGAAAAACTATTATTTTAAAGAACATTAATGGGGCAAGTAACATATTAAAAATAAGACTGCAGGAAATCACCTGCATATGCTAACATTAAATCAAATATAAATTTTCTGAATTTTATAATTATACTACAGACAATATAGAAAATACACAGTGAAGCACTAAGGGATAATGGTGCATGGTGCATGCAGTCTACTCTAAAATATGTCACAACAAATAATGAATGTATGGAGAAATGAATATATGGAGAAAAAGGGGTAGGGAGAGAGCTAGAAAGGAGAGAAAATGATAAAACAAATCTGGCAAAATGTTAACAATTTTGAGAAGAGGGTATATAGCACTCTAGGTGCATGAGGAGAATGAATTAGAAGAGATTCTATCTGGTTATAGACAGATCCACTGGGAAGGTATAGTAATTATCCATACCTAGTAATTGTCTAGGAGAGTGATGATGGTGTCCTTCCATTTGCATTAGAAGTAATGGAAAGAAAGAAGCAAAATCAAAAATTTGTTGATTTACTATGCATAGCAAAGGGGGAAGGGAGTAAAAGAAGATTCTCAGGTGTTTGATGTGTACTCAGCTGTTTGGAAGTAATGTCAATCCGTACAGTAGGGAGAATGAGGAACCCAGGAAGAGAAGGCATTGGGTTGTTTTGGAATGTGAAGTGTCCACAGAACCATTACATGAGAATATTCAATGGGCACTTATCTACATGGATTTATAACTCAGGTGACAGCTATTGATGGAAATATATAGTTTGGCATTTGTATTTCACCATCTGAAATATACTTTTAGAATCATAAGAATGGTGTAATTCTCTGAAAAACACTAATGGTTTAGCATTTGTCAAAGGAAGAAGTGGTAGGAAAAGTGTCATAGAAGACAAATAAATAGAGAATTTCAAGAAGGAACTAGTGGTCAGATTTGATATAAACATGACAAAAGTCAGGTAAAATCAGGACTGCTATATAAAAGTACCACAAACTGAATGACTTAAAAGCAATTTATTATTTCATTGTTTTGGAGGCTAGCAGTCCAAGCTCAAGGTGTCCTGTCTGAAGGGTTTGGTTCCTTCTGAAGGCCGTGAAAGAAGGATCTGGTCCAAGCATTTCTCCTTGGCATATGTATGCCGTCTTCTCCCTTGTCCCTTCACATAGTATTCCCTATGTGTGTATCTGTGTCTAAATCTCTCCTTTTGATACAGATATCAGTCATATTGGGTCCTACTAGTTGACCTCATCTTAACTAGACATAAACAATGACCCTATTACAAATAAGGTCACATTCTGAGATACTACAGGTTGGAACTTCAACAAATGAATTTTAGAGGGACACAACTCTGCACATAGCAACCAGGAACAATAAGTACACTCTAGACTGATCAAGGAAGGTTTAACTTCAGTCCAGTAAAGAGGATAATAACAGGTTAAGAGAAGCAGTGGGGAAATACCAGATTATCAGGGTTGAGAAAGGAAAGTGAGGTGAGGGATTGAGGGTTGCAGTACAGGAGCTACATTTCAGAAGTTTGACTGCAATGGAGAGGACAAGGATCCTAAGGAAGCTTAATTTTAAAGATGGGATAAGAAAAGTAAAACATATGCTTAAATTCTGAAAAGAAGGTACAAATACAATACAGTGAGGGTAAAGGGAAATAAATTTGTGAGAAAGATGAGAATCCATAAGAAGTTCAGGACTTAGAGAAATACAGTATCACCAATCCCAAGGCAACAGAGAGATGGAGATTACAAATAATTTATATGTTTACATATCATATCAATGAAAGAAGTATGTGAAAATATCTTGCAAATAGTAATATGCTGAGTATATAAGGAACATTGATATCATTATGTTTTATTATTATTAACAGCTGTATCTTATTCTATTACTATTGGTATCTTTCATAATTAGTATTAGTTTTTCATTAGTATTAGTATCTTTGGTAATTCTAACTTAGAAATTATCCATTTAGAGAATGAGATGATTTTTCTGGCACCTACATAGTAAAGTAAAATTTGATACAATGTGCTGGATCATGCCCAAAAGTGGATATCAATCCATTTTTATTATAGCTTTTGCTCTTCTGTTGGAAAATAAAGTACATATATCTAAAATTGAGAAATCAACCATGGCTTTATTAGGAACATATAATTTTATGATAATCAAATAAGATTAAAAATAACTATAATTCTGCATTTAAAAGTTAGAAGTATCACTAGGTGTTATTAAGTTTATTTTTATTGTCGAAAAATACAAATACGATGAATTTACCTGCAAACTTTTAATTATAAAATACTAGCTTTATTTAATATCACAACATTAAATAATCTCTAGGATGTGGGTACTGCATATTTTTGGTTCAATATCAGCACGAATTTTTCTAGTCACAGATTTCTAGATATATGCTTGATAAGCTGAAATTGAGAAAACTGGGCTAGATGTTAGTAATCCAGCTCATCTGTAATTAAATTCATGTGGAAAATTATAATTTAAAAAATTAATTCAGTTGGTTTATAAATACTAAACACAAGAATAAACTGACTTTTTTTTTTTTTTTTTTTCGGTACGCGGGCCTCTCACTGTTGCGGCCTCTCCGGTTGCGGAGCACAGGTTCCGGACGCGCAGGCTCAGTGGCCATGGCTCACGGGCCCAGCCGCTCCGCGTCATGTGGGATCATTCCCAGACCGGGGCATGAACCTGTGTCCCCTGCATCGGCAGGCAGACTCTCAACCACTGCGCCACCAGGGAAGCCCTGACATTTTAAAATTTTTTATAAAGACTATATTTTTTGTTGAGCTTGAGGTCTAAGATGTTTCATATTATGTCCCCCACCTTTTAAATTCTGACACTCTTAACTCATATTCGTCTTGAAAGCAAATCAACAAGCTCAAATAATCAAAATAAAACATGGCAAAAATATACTTATGGCATCTAGATAAATATGGTAAAGACACTGGCCTTAGATTTGAAAAAAACTATTAAAGTTATTTGGGGTAAAGTTTAAAAAATATTTACTGAAAGGATTATGTATGGAGAATGATGCACTGCATTTATATATATATATATATATATACATATATATATATATATATAAACATCAACTATTATCACTATATTTAGTTTTAAATTCCTTGCTTCTTTGCTGTCAATATCATTGGAACCAAATGTTAAAATTATGGACAACCTATTACCTTTAAATACAACCTAAATCATCACTAAATACTTTCGAAGAGTACATGATATTGCTATTTTCTCTCTCTAATATGTTACAAAAATAGTGAGGCTACAAACCTGCATAAATGTTCTTATTCTCATCCTCACTTGCATTTTCTGGGACCCCACTCTTTCTAATTTCCCACTCACATACTTTTCTCAACTATTCCTTTACTTTAGAGATTGCACACTCAGGATTCATCTATCTGAAAACATGACACCCTATCTCTCCTTGCATACACTTTCTCATCAAGTTATAGATCAGTCTGTTATTTTCCTTTTAGCCCTTGCAAATATGTACAGTTGTGGCTTTAAGGATCTTTCATGACTCCTAAGCATCACATCTTAGGATCTGAATAGTGATTTCCTCAAAAGATCTGTGTCCATAAGTAACTTGTTTACCCTCTTCCTTTTTATCCCCAGGACAGTGTTTCAGAAAAACAGAATTCTACTTCCGACTTTTGTACTTCCTAATAGTGAGCCCCAGGGCAGGTCATTCAGTGACTTTTGTCTTCAACTTCTTCATTAGTGACGTGAAAGACACTGTTTTCAGTTCTTGTTCTTCTTGGGAAATAGTATAGCGTAGTGGGAAAACCATTGACTTTGGAGCCAAACTGAAGTGGGTACAAATCCCGAGAAGTTATTAGTGTATGAATGTGGTGAATTTACATAGTTACTCTGAAGCTAATATTTCTTATTCATGGAAAAGGAATAACATCAATTCATCAGTATTTTACTGCTTGAACTTCTTACTGTTTTACCATGATGCAAAAATTAAAGGCTATAGTCTTTTAGAATCTTAAACTTACAGTCTTAGTTGAGCATCATAACCACAACTGGATATTAAGCTTTAGTTTTTGACCATGTGCCTGATCACACAGGATATCCAATGTAGCAGACACTCTCAAAATCTCATCCAGATCCAGGTCTCTTCTGTGCACAATAAAGTTTTACACGCTGACCTCGCTGTGCATGCAAGGATCATGTAGCTGGTTTTAGACAAGCAATTCCAACTGCAAGTAACATATATCACTTTCAGTTTGAAGAATCAAATAGATGATGTGAGATTCTCCAACATATGTGTGTGTGTGTGTGTGTGTGTGTGTGTGTGCCTGTCTGTCTCTCTTGTGTGTGTGCTCTCCAGGAAAGCTTGCATGTCCTGATGTGCCTACAGTATGATGCAACCTTTCTAAGTCTGACTTCTAAATTTCCCTGTAGGGTTTCCCTGGTGGCGCAGTGGTTGAGAGTCCGCCTGCCGATGCAGGGGATACGGGTTCGTGCTCTGGTCCGGGAAGATCCCACATGCCGCGGAGCGGCTGGGCCCGTGAGCCATGGCCGCTGAGCCTGCGCGTCCGGAGCCTGTGCTCCTCAATGGAAGAGGCCACAACAGTGAGAGGCCCACGTACCTAAAAAAAAAAAAAAAAAAAATTAAATTTCCCTGTAGAAGTCAGTTGCCTAGAGAGTCTATCACACCCACTTTAGACTTTGTATGAGTAAAAACAAAACAAAGCAAAACAGACCTTGTTGTATTAAGGCACCAAGATTGAAACTTACAGAAAAAGAAAATAAAATGTTAGACTTATTTTTATCCAGTCAGCAGAATGCTGTCCCATCATCAGACATCAGTTTTGGAGAATCCCAATGCCAAACTCCCACTGAGATGTAATTTGAAAATGTCTTAAAACTAGAGAAGCAATTTTATTCTAAATAAATAGAATCATCCTATCCCTTTAGAGAATGCTATTGCTATTATTCTCTTAGGAGTCACATCCACTTGAAAATGGAAACCTCTCCATTCCTTAGCCAACTTCCTACAGTGATCTCAGAACCACTTTCCTAGATCTTTCCACACATGCTGTATTTCCCCCCCCCCTTTCAGGATGCAAAATTACATTTCCCAGTAGACAACTTATGATTCTTTTAACCACTTAATTCTAATTGGAATGAATGCTCAATGGGTCAGTAAAATTTGCTTGAATTTTATTTTAAAATAACTCTAATCAATGAAGTTAACATAGCCAACTTGTATTTTAAAATATGGTTCAAAAAATCCCCAAAGAAGCTAGTAAACATTTCTATTTCCTGTTTCCTTGAGGTAGAGATTTACACAATATGTTAAGAAGCTCTAGTACATATAAATATTCCCTATGAAGCTAATTATAGTTTAAATCCATTATTGTTCCTATGGACGTTAACTTATTTTAGTTAAAGAACACAAAAGTTTTTTATTTATGTAAATTCTGGAATTTGTATTTTATTAATATAATTAAGTGTGGGGAGGTGACAATACCCTTTTACAAAATTTGGTATATAATTTATTGTCCTTCACGTTCAAGAAGGAAGCAAAAGCTTTGTATTTTTTCTGCAAGCCAGGAAATTGTGATGGATAAATAAATTAATCTCAGAGAACAGTTTAGGGTATTTTATACTCTGAGAGTTGGATCTTTCTAATTCTACATTGGGAAGAGGACCAAAAATAAATATTTTTCACCTGAAAACTTTTCAGATTCTTCTGGAAAAACCTCCACAGTAGACTGTTATGTATAATGATTCTTCAGCCAAAAGTAACATTATTCACAGGGTATGAAGTCACATTTAAGTTATGTCCATGGTTATCTAAAGTTTATTTCCATAAATTAAGTGCTTCTAGAATCCAAAACCCAGTCAGGAAGAAAAAAGGACATGAGGGAGGCAGAAGGAAAGAAGAGGAAAATAAGTATACACATAGGATACAATTATTTTCCTTCATAATATACATATTCTTCTATGACTGAATTGAAACCAGAGAGTTTGGATAATTTATTATGTCAGTGAGTCCCATATAATAGTCATTGCAGAATCTCCTCAGGAATTACCAAGCAGATTGTTTCTGGGTAGCACAATTTAAAATGTAGCATCTCCCCTGATGACATTACTTCTGTGCAGATTTCCAGCTAAGGTTATTTTTTCTCTGCAATTTTTCACAGTTAAAACTCTTAATTCAACTCCTACCTATATTTTGTTATAATAATAATTTTTGCATCCTACAGACATTTATGTCAATTTAAAGAAAAATGAACAACACAAGAGCTGTGAATTGAAGTTTAATTCAGGATCTTACTGAGGAATATAGCCTGGGAGACAGACATTCAGTTAGCTCTGAGGAAATTGCTCCAAAGTGGTAGGATGATTTTTGGCTAGTGAATATACGCAGTGAGGCATACATTTTTGGTAAAAGATTACTGCTATTCACAAAGAACAGGTATCTCAAGTTAACTATTTTAGTCATTTTCTTTGCAGGGGAAGATGCAAGAATCTGTGTTCAATAACATTCTTCCTGAGATATACATCTAATTACATAAGGGACCTGTTTACCCGAGCACAGAGTGTCTCATCCAGTTTCTCATTCTGATGTCCTCTTGGGGTGCATTATCAGTCAATGACTGTAGAAACTAATGAAGTAATCCTTGTAGAACTGGATAGCGAGCAATGATCTTTGTTTTTCATTTTTCTTTTTTGTATCTAAATGAAACTTCAAATTTAGATCTATCCCTCTCTTTCTGAAAACAATGATTTTCATTTATTTATAGTTTTTTTTTCGGTCTAATAAATACGCATATACATTATCTCATGTGATAGTGAATGTATTTTTATGGTAGTAGATGATTCTAAAATGACATTTAACCCATAGACTCAAATAGTTTCCACCAAGTTTATAATCAAGTGCCCATAATGATGCAGAAGTTGGTGAAATTCTCAACAAAAAGAAAACTAACACTGTCAAGAAATGTGCTGGGGGGTGACCTTCAAGATGGCAGAGGAGTAAGATGTAGAGATCACCTTCCTCCCCACAAATACATCAAAAATACATCTACCTGTGGAGCAACTCCTACAGAACAGCTACCGAACGCTGGCAGAAGACCTCAGACTTCCCAAAAGGCAAGAAAATCCCCATGTACCTGGGTAGGGCAAAAGAAAAAAGAAAAAAACAGAGACAAAAGATAGGGATGGAACCTGTACCTCTGGGAGGGAGTTGTGAAGGAGGAAAAGTTTCCACACACTAGGAAGCCCCTTCACTGGCAGAGATAGGGAGTAGGTGGGGGGGAATATTCGGATCCACGGAGGAGAGCGCAGCAACAGGGGTGCAGAGGGCAAAGCTGAGAGACTCCTGCACAGAGGATCGGTGCTGACCAGCACTCACCAGCCTGAGAGGCTTGTCTGCTCACCCGCCAGGGAGGGCAGGGGCTGGGAGCTGAGGCTTGGGCTTTGGAATTCAGATCCCAGGGAGAAGACTGGGGTTGGCTGTGTGAACACAGCATGAGGGGGCTAGTGCACCACAGCTCGCTGGGACAGAGTCCAGGAAAATGTCTGGACCTGCTGAAGAGGCAGGCTGAAGAGATCATTGTTTCAGGGTGTGCGAGGAGAGGGGATTCAGAGCACTGCCTAAATGAGCTCCAGAGACAGGCACGAGCCACAGCTATCAAAGCTGACACCAGAAATGTGCATGAGATGCTAAGTTTGCTGCTGCAGCCACGAAGAATCCTGTGTGCAAGCACAGGTCACTATCCACACCTCCCTTCCTGGGATCCTGTGCAGCCCCCAACTGCCAGGGTCCCATGATCCAGGATAACTTCCCTGGGAGAACATACTGCATGCCTCAGGCTGTTGCGATGTCACACTGGCCTCTGCCACAGCAGGCTCTCCCTGCATTCCAATTATGACTACCACATTCCTCCCTCACCTTGACGGAGCAAGAGTGCCCTAATCAGCCATGGCTTTAACCTCCTCCTGTCTAGGCAGGGAACAGATGCCCTCAGGCGACCTACACACAGAGGTGGGGCCAAAACCAAAGCTGAACCCCAGGAGCTGTGCAAACAAAGAAGAGAAAGGGAAATTTCTCCCAGCAGCCTCAGGAGCAGTGGATTAAATCTCCACAATCAACTTGATATAACCTGCATCTGTGGAATACCTGAATAGAGAGGGAATTATCCCAAACTTGAGGCAGTGGACTTTGGGAGCAACTGCAGACTTGGGGTTTGCTGTCTGTGAATGATTAGTTTCTGATTTTTATGTTTATCTTAGTTTAGTTTTTAGTGCTTGTTATCATTGGTGGATTTGTTTATTGGTTTTGTTGCTCTTTTATTTTTTTATTATTACATTTTTTATTTTAATAAGTTTTCTGTTTTATTTATTTATTTTTTAAATTCCTTTTTCTTTCCTTTTTTCTCCTTTTTCTTCTGAGCCATGGGCTGACAGGGTCTTGGTGCTCTGGTCTGGTGTCAAGCCTGAGCCTCTGAGGTGAGAGAGCTGAGTTCAGGATATTGGACCACCAGCGACCTCCCGGCCCCAGGTAACGTATATCAATGAGAGCTCTCCCACAGATATCTGTCTCAATGCTAAAACACAGCTCCACCTAATGTCCTGTAAGCTCCAGTATTGATACCTCATGCCAAACAACTAGCAAAACAGGAACACAAATATTAGCAGAGAGGATGCCTAAAATTATATTAAGTTCACAAACACACCAAAACACACTGCTGGACATGGCTCTGCCCATGAGAAAGACAATATACAGCCCCAACCAACAGAACACAGGCACCTGTCCCCTCCACCAGGAAGCCTACACAAGCCACTGAACCAACCTCCCCCACTGGGGGCAGACACCCAAAACAATGGGAACTACAAACCTGCAGGTTGTGAAAAGGAGCTCCCGAATGCAGTAAGTTAAACAAAATGAGAAGACAGAGAAATATTCAGCAGATGAAGGAGCAAGGTAAAAACCCACCAGACTAAAAAAATGAAGAGGAAACAGGCAGTCTATTTGAAAAAGAATTCAGAGTAATGATAGTAAAGATGATCCAAAATCTCTGAAATAGAATGGAGAAAATAGAAGAAACATTTAACAAGGACCTAGAACTAAAGAGCAAACAAACAATGATGAATGACACAATAAATGAAATGAAAAATTTTCTAGAAGGAATTAAGAGCAGAATAGCTGAGGCAGAAGAACGGATAAGTGACCTAGAAGATAAAATAGTGTAAATAACTACTGCAGAGCAGAATAAAGACAAAAGAATGAAAAGAATTGAGGAAAGTCTCAGGGACGTCTGGGACAATATTAAACACAAAAATATTCAAATTAAAAGGGGTCCCAGAAGAAAAAGAGAAAAAGAAAGGGACTGAGAAAATAGTTGAAAAGATTATAGTCAAAAATTTACCTAACATGGGAAAGGAAATAGTTGATCAAGTCCAAGAAGCATAGAGAGTACTATACAGGATGAATCCAAGGAGAAACATGCCAAGGCACATATTAATCAAACTATCAAAAATTAAGTACAAAGAAAATAGAATAAAGGCAACAAGGGAAAAACAATAAATAACATACAAGCAAATCCCTTAAGGTTAAGAGCTGATCTTTCAGCAGAAACTCTGCAAGCCAGAAGGGAGTGGAAGGACATAATTAAAGTGATGAAAGGGAAAAATCTACAACCAAGATTACTCTACCCAGCAAGGATCTCATTCAGATTTCACGGAGAAATTAAAAACTTTACAGACAAGCAGAATCTAAGAGAATTCAGGACAACAAAACCAGCTTTATAATAAATGCTAAAGGAACTTCTCTAGGCAGGAAACACAAGAGAAGGAAAAGACCTACAGTAACAAACTCAAAACAATTAAGAAAATGGTAATAGGGACATGCATATTGGTAATTACCTTAAATGTAAATGGATTAAATGTTCCAATAAAAAGACATAGATTGGCTGAATGGATATAAAAACAAGACCTGTATATATGCTGTCTACAAGAGACCCACTTCAGACCTAGGGACACATACAGACTGAAAGTGAGGGGATGGAAAAAAATATTCCATGCAAATGGAAATCAAAAGATAGCTGGAGTAGCAATTCTCATATCAGACAAAATAGATTTAAAATAAAGACTATTACAAGAGGTAATGAAGAACGCTACATATTGATTAAGGGAACAATTGAAGAAGAAGATATAACAATTGTAAATATTTATGCACCCAACATAGGAGCACCTCAACACATAAGGCAAATGCTAACAGCCATAAAAAGGGAAATCGACAGTAACACAATAAGAGTATGGAACTTTAACACCCCACTTTCACCAATGGACAGATCATCCAAAATGATAATAAATAAGGAAACACAAGCTTTATATAACACATAAAACAGGATGGACTTAATTGATCTTTATAAGACATTCCATCCAAAAGCAACAGAATCCACCTTCTTCTCAAGTGCTCATGGAACATTGTCCTGGATAGATCATATCTTGCCTCATATATCAAGCCTTGGTAAATTTAAGAAAATTGAAATCATATCAAGTATCTTTTGCAACCACAATGCTATGAGACAAGATATCAATTACAGGAAAAATCTGTAAAAACTACAAACACATGCAGGCTAAACACTATACTACTAAATAACCAAGAGAAAAATGAAGAAATCAAAAGTTTCCTAGAAACAAATGACAATGAAAACAAGACGACGCAAAACCTATGGGATGGAGCAGAAGCACATCAAAGAGGGAAGTTTATAGCAATACAATCCTACCTCAAGAAACAAGAAAAATAACAAATAAACAACCTAACTTTACACCTAAAGCAATTACAGAAAGAACAACAACAACAAAAGCCAAAGGTAGCAGAAGGAAAGAAATCATAAAATCAGATCAGAAATAAATAATAAAAAAGGTATGAAGTAATAGCAAAGATCAATAAAACTAAAAGCTGATTCTTTGAGAAGATAAACAAATTTGATAAACCATTAGCTGGACTCATCAAGAAAAAAAGGGAGAAGACTCAAATCAAGAGAATTGGAAATGAAAAAGGAGAAGTAAAAACTGACACAACAGAAATACAAAGGATCATGAGAGATTACTACAAGTGACTATATGCCAATAAAATGGACAACCTGGAAGAAATGGACAAATACTTAGAAAAGCACAACCTTCCAACACTGAAGCAGGAAGAAATAGAAAATATAAATAGACAAATCCCAAGGACTGAAATTGAAACTGTCATTAAATATCGTACAACAAACAAGAGCCCAGGACCAGTTGGTTTCACAGGTGAATTCTATTAAACATTTAGAAAAGAGCTAACACTTATCCTTCTCAAATGCTTCCAAAATATAGCAGTGGGAGGAACACTCCCAAACTCATTCTACGAGGCCACCATCACCCTGATACCAAACCAGACAAAGATGTCACAAAAAAAGAAAACTACAGGCCAATATCACTGATGAGTATAGATACAAAAATCCTCAACAAAACACTAGCAAACAGAATCCAACAGCACATTTAAAGGATCATATCATGATCAAGTGGGGTTTATCCCAGGAGTGCAAGGATTCTTCAATATAAACTAATCAATCGATGTGATAAACCATATTAACAAATTGAGGGCTAAAAAACATATGATCATCTCAATAGATGCAGAAAAAGTTTTCAAAATAATTCATCAACAATTTATGATAAAAACTCTCCAGAAAGTAGCCATAGAGGAAGCCTACTTCAACATAAGAAAGGTCATATATGACAAACCCACAGCCAATGTCATTCTCAATGGTGAAAAATGGAAACTTTTTCCTCTAAGATCAGGAACAAGACAAGGTTGCCCAAACTCACCACTATTATTCAACATAGTTTTAGATGTTTTAGCCACGGCAATCAGAGAAGAAATAGCAATAAAAAAATAATCCAAATCGGAAGAGCAGATGTAAAACTCACTGCTTGCAGGTGACATGATACTATACATAGAGAATCCAAAAGATGCTACCAGAAAACTACTAGAGTAATCAATGAATTTGGTAAAGTAGCAAGATGAAAAATTAATGCACAGAAATCTCTTGCATTTCTGTACACTAACGATGAAAAATCTGAAAGAGAAATTAAGGAAACACTCCCATTTACCATTACAAAAATAATAAAATACTTAGGAATAAACCTACCTAAGGAGACAAAAGACCTGTGTGCAGCAAACTATAAGACACTGATGAAAGAAATTAAAGATGATACAAACAGATGGAGAGATACACCATGTTCTTGGATTGGAAGAATCAACATTGTGAAAGTGACTAAACAAGATGAAAATAAAACCCTCAGAATGGGAGAAAATATCTGCAAATGAACCAACTGACAAAGGATTCATCTCCAAAATATATAAGCAGCTCATGCAGCTCAATATATAAAAAAAAACAAACCACCCAAATATTAAAAAAAGCCAAACCACCCAATCAAAAAATGGGTAGAAGACCTAAATAGACATTTCTGCAAAGAAGATATGCAGATTGCCAACAAACACATGAAAGGATGCTCAACATCACTAATCATTAGAAAAATGTCAATTAAAACTGCAATGAGGTATCCCCTCACACCAGTCAGAATGGCAATCATCAAAAAATCTACAAAGAATAAATGTTGGAGAGGGTGTGGAGAGAACAGAACTCTCTTGCACTCTTGGTGGGAATGTAAACTGATACAACCACTATGGACAACAGTATGGATGTTCCTTAAAAAAACTAAAACTAGAACCACCATATCACCCAGAAATCCCACTTCTGGGCATATACCCTGCGAAAACCATAAATCAAAACCAGACATGTACCACAGTGTTCATTGCAAGCACTATTTACAGTAGCCAGGACATGGAAGAAGACTAAGTGTGCTTCCATGTCCTGGCTACTGAATGGATAAAGAAGATATGGCATATATATGCAATGGAATATTAGCCATAAAAATAAACAAAATTGAGCTGTTCGTAGTGAGCTGGATGGACCTAGAGTCTGTCATACGAGTGAAGTAAGTCAGAAAGACAAAAAGAAATACCATGTGCTAACACATATATATATGGAATCAAAAAAAAGAAAAAGGAAAAAAAAAGGTTCTGATGAACCTAGGGGCAGGACAGGAATAAAGACGTAGACATAGAGAAAGGACTTGAGGACACACAGAGGGGAAGGGTATGGTGGGACAAAATGAGAGAGTAGCATTGACATATATACACTACCAAATGTAAAATAGATAGCTAGTGGGAAGCAACTGCATAGCATAGAGAGATCAGTTCGATGCTTAGTGACCACCTAGAGGAGTGGGATAGGGAGGGTGGGAGGGATATGCAAGAGGGAGGGAATATAAGGATATATGTATACATATAGCTGATTTGCTTTGTTATACAGCAGAAAGTAACACACCATTGTAAAGCAATTATACTCCAATAAATATGTTTTAAAAAAAAGATATGTGTTGAAAGAATTATTAAAAATCTATCATTTTCTAAAATATCACTAAAATTATAATACTATTGAAAAATGTTGTTGGCATGAACATCCTTCATTTTTTAAACAGAAGTATATGGGAGAGGAAGGAACCTAGTGCATCCTTTCCCCATTGTCACCCTCCTTACATAAAAACTTACATCTTTTACCCATTGGAAATATAGTTATTCTCTATGATGAAAATGCTTATTTATTTAATAGTTCTATATTTGAAATATTGAAAGAGTAACTTATACAGTGCTCTGGAATACTATTATAGGAGAGTCATCTATTTTTAAATATGTTATTCTTTCAAAATTTCCTATGCAGCTTAGCTTGCTTTTAAAACTATTGAAATCTTATATGATTAACGTAGCAGGTTAAAGGAAAAAATAGTGGGGAATAAGGACAACTGACCAACTACTTAGAAGAAAAGTAGCAGAGCAAATAGAGGGGTATACAAATATAACACTGTTTTAATAACTTCAAATTTATTAGTTTTAAATAGGGAATGTAGAAAATTACACTAGAGCAATGGAGTTCTAGAAGACTAGGAAAAACAACTCTAAAGTATCTGCTAAAAGCACCAAGAAATTTTTAAGAAATATTTTATCTGAGTGTAGTAATATCTATCTTTTGAGAAACAGAAACAGAAAGTTGTAACAATGGCATAAAATAAAATAAAACAATAATAAAAATAATAAATTGTGTAAAATAATTACCAATGATTAAAAAAGATCAAAATTGAAAATATTACTTAACCTTCTTATGAAACTATTGAAATAAACAAATCTATGTTTAGAGACAAATCTATGTCTTCATTAAAATTTAAGGGGAATAGACTTTGGTATCTGGCCTCTTAGTTATCCCAACCATCACTCCAGTGAAAGCACATTTGGAATTCCAAATAAAATTATACTGGTATAATTTTGAACGTATAGCTGACTTTGTAACAAAGTAAGGATAATCTTAGATATGTACGTTGAAAAACATTTGCATATATGCACAAGGTAACATCACTAACAATAATTTCAGAATTTTACACAATATTGAAAATGGAAAATGACCTAAATACATGTTAACTCAGGAGAATAGATTAGGATAAACAGATTAGTATTAGAGTAGTATAAGAATATAAATGAGAAAGTCAATTTCAGAATGATATATACAATGTCATATAAATTTATTTATAGTTTAAAATGTACAAAATAGTATTATATAATATTTGACAATAATTTTTAAGTAGAAAATAACAAAGATATGCATAGGAATGATATAATCTCAGGACATGATTGTAAGCACTCTTTGAGGGTAATTAGAGAAAGAGAATGTAATTGCAATGTCACATGCAAGTCTGTATTTCTCATCCTTTTTTTATCTAAAATATGTTATATAATAATAAAAAATGATAAACGAAATAAATACAATTAGCTTTCAAGTCAAATTAAATTTTCAAATGTACAAAAAATCAAATATACAAGGAATGGAAATGATGAAAGGATAAACATGCAGGAAATATCTATAACAGAAAATTAACATAATTAATGAGTTTGACCTCCTTGACAATCTAAAAAATTTACCAGTTTGTTTTCATTTACATACTTATAATTCTAAAACTATTTTACAGCAACATATGGGTAGAATCTTTTTTGGCAAAGACAGAAATTAAGGGGCTGTTACGTTTATAGATTCATAGAAATGGATCTGAAAGACACCTGAAAGATCACTCTTTTTCCTTTAAATGTACATATATATTGAGGCTCAGTTACAGGTATTTTTCTTCCTTAAATTTTGACGTGTCAGGGCTGAGTTCAGTTTTTGGTTTGTTTATCCTCTCCACTAAGCCATGAGCCATAAATGCTGTTGTGCTTTATTTCCAGCAATGCACAATTATCATGTGCTACAACATGAATGCTCTGTTTGTGTGTGTTTGTGAGAAAGTAAAATAAATCTGTTTTGTTTAAAGGGAACTTCTGCTTAAATTACATAGACCCAGAGCTTTAACATACTTCTTTTTCTTTCATTATAGTGATACTCTAAATTGAATTGTGAAAAACAAACCCTAACGAATGAGATTTACTTAAAGAAAAATATATAATAAAATGTAGATTTTTCCATTTATTCTTGTTACTATCTATCTTAATGAAAACTGAGTGATAATTTTGATGCATTTTAAAAGGAAATAGGCTATTGATGTGTTGTATATAATGCCAGGATTAGAGTGTACTTTATGTAGCACTTAAAATCTCTGAATTTTTATTGTCTACTTGTATTATTACTATTAATATTACAGGCTCACCCATTACTATTGATATTACCAGCTCATCCTCCTTTGTCATCTTCCCTAAATACTAACTTCACATACATGGTGTGAAAAAGCATTTGCAGCTTCATGAGCAGATAGAAAAGAGAGAGAGACTTGTAAATAGTAACTGGTACAAGGTGTTTTTATTTTCCTCCCCCAAGGTCTTAGAGTCAATCTTAATTATAGGTAGTTCAAGTAATATGACTAATTTCAATTACAAATCAGTTGAATTGTGATGTCTGCTAAAGGTTTTTTAAGATTAAGTAATGTAATGTTGGACTTCTTATCACAATAATTAATAGACATGAAAACTGGAACTTAGCCCAGAGTTTCTTAAACTTAAGTCCCATGACCACTGTCTACTTTAAAAATCATGCATATTTTCAGCAGGATGA
The DNA here is from genome assembly GCF_963455315.2 of Globicephala melas. Taxonomy (NCBI): domain Eukaryota; kingdom Metazoa; phylum Chordata; class Mammalia; order Artiodactyla; family Delphinidae; genus Globicephala; species Globicephala melas. Next base: position 21,045,727 of record NC_083317.1, on the reverse strand, counting down.
GTCCCAGTAACAGGAGGGAAAAAAAACTGTCACTTGTTAAGAATAAGTATATTAAAAATAAGAATGAGGAGATCCATGTATCTTTTAAGGACTAATTTTAGAATATTGGTAGTCAAAACTCAGAGTGATGCTTACAAAATATTAATAGTGTTTACATAAATCATATATTCTAATGGCTAATCACAGCTACTTGTCAGAAAATAATATAAAAACCTAATCAATGATATATTTTATTTTTCTGAGATACTCTTATTGTCCTAACAGTAAATCTAAATGATCAAAGCATTTCAAGGTTCACAATTTAGAAATCAGCAACCATAAAACATCCTTTACTTCAAACTGAAGACGGACTAGCCCCTACAATTTAAGATTAGATCCAACAGTTGTATTGTAGAGAGATATGTTTTGCACTTTTCTCTGTTAATAAGACATTATCCAAGTTTTGTGGGAGCATGACAGCAGACTCAATAACTCACTGTAAGGCATTCATCTCTAGGGAGTCAATTACCTCCATCTCGTTGTTAGATTGTGATGAGAGCACTTAAAACATGGATATTGAGATCAACTCATTCCATTTAGTCCATAAAATGATAGCAAGTCATATTTCAAAAGAATAGCTTTTTAAAGTGAGTCAGTAATGAAACAGAAAAATCTCTAAGCTAAACCACACATTTGCTTCAGAAGTTAAATTTCATGTAAAATAGATGAACATATGCTCATGTCAGTACATTAATGTTTTTGATATTTTTCATACTTCAAATTGCCCCTGTAAATACAATTTTTACATATTAGAATTCAATGCAGTTACTGGAAGTGGTTGAAGGAGTGCAAGTGTTTGAAAATAGCTTTAAAAGAACTCTGCACATGATAGTGGGCTAAGCAGTGTACAGATCAAGTTCTAGGGAAATGATTTATAGTTTTGAGAAAGTATGACATAAATCATGTTATACTATAAAGGATTCATCTTCTTAAAACAACAACAACAAAATTGTACTTGTGACTACCCTGTTTAATATCATGCAAAGTTACCTAGAATATAATCTATAGTTGTTACTATAGCACACAGGGCCTATTTAAGCTCAATAGGTCAATCTCTCCATCTTCATTTTCCATTTTACTTACTGTGATTCTGTAACATAGATCTTTCATGTCCGTAATGTGTCATTCTATGTCTTGCTTCCAGGGTTTTGTACCTACTGTTCAACTTGCAAAAACCACTTTCTCTTCTCCATCCTTTGGTATTTTCTCTCCTGATTCTTCAAAGGATCTCACTTCTCTAATTATATTCCATTTTCCTGGAGAAACTTCCACCACTCCCAGATAATCTGTCAGTTAGTTTAGTATTTCTGTATAGATCATATTTGAATTTTTAATCCTTTCTATCTTTGGAATTATTTTTATTTTTGTATTGGACTACAGTTGATATATAATGTTGTGTTAACTTCAGGTGTACAGAAAAGTGATTCAGTTATACATAATTCTTTTTTTTTCAAATTCTTTTCCCATTTAGGTTATTACAGAATAGTGAGCAGATTTTCTATGCTATACAGTAGGTCCTTGTTGTTTATCTATTTTAACTATAGTACTGTGTATATGTCAATCCCAAACTCCCAATTTATTCCTCCCTTCACTTTTCCCCTTTGGTAACCATAAGTTTGTTTTCTAAGTCTGTGAGTCTGTTTCTGTTTTGTAAATAAGTTCATTTGTATCATTTTTTTAGATTCCACATATAAGCAATATCATATGATATTTGTTTTTCTCTGTCTGACTTATTTCATTTAGTATGATAATCTCCAGGTCCATCCATGTTGCTGTAAATGACATTATTTTGTTCTTTTTAATGGCTGAGTAATATTCCATTGCATATATGTACCACATGTTCTTTATCCATTCATCTGTCAATGGACATTTAGGTTGCCTCCACATCTTGGCTATTGTAAACAGCACTGCAATGAATATCGGAGTGCATGTATTCTTTCAAACCATGCTTTTCTCCAGATATACACCCAGGAGTGGGAATGCTGGATTTTATGGTAGCTCTATTTTTAGTTTTTTAAGAAACCACCTTACTGTTCTCCATAGTGACTGTACCAATTTACATTTTCACCAACATTGTAGGAAAGTTACCTTTTCTCCCCACATTTATTGTTTGTAGACTTTTTAATCATGGCCATTCTGACTGGTGTGAGGTGACATCTCATTGCAGCTTTGATTTGCATTTCTCTAATAATTAGTGATGTTGAACATCTTTTCATGTGTCTTTTGGCCATCTGTATGTCTTCTTTGGAGAAATGTCTATTTAGGTCTTCTGCCCATTTTTTTTTTTTTTTTAGTTGTGTTGTTTTTTTCTTGATATTGAGCTGCATGAGATGTTTGTAAATTTTGGAGATTAATCCTTTGCCCGCCGCATCGTTTGCAAATATTTTCCCCATTCTGTGGGTTCCTTTTTCATTTTGTTTATGGTTTCCTTTGGTGTACAAAATCTTCTGAGTTTAAGTGTAGATGACACGATACTATATATAGAAAATCTTAAAGATGCTACCACAAAACTATTAGAGCTCATCAATGAATTCAGTAAAGTTGCAGGATACAAAATTAATACACAGACATCTGTTGCATTTCTATACACTAACAATGAAAGATCAGAAAGGGGAATTCAAGAAACAATCCCTTTTACTATTGCATCAAAAAGAATACAATACCTAGGGATAAACCTACCTGTACTCTGAAAACTATAAGATGCTGATGAAAGAAATCAAAGATGCCACAAACAGATGGAAAGTTATACCATGTTCTTGGACTGGAAGAAATAATATTCTGGAAATGACTATACTACCCAAGGTAATCTACAACTTCAATACAATCATGAAATTACCACTGGCATTTTTCACAGAACTAGAACCAAAAAATATTTTAAATTTGTGTGGAGACACAAAAGATCCCAAATAGCTGAAGCAGTCTTGAGAAAGTTAAACAGAGATGGATGGTTCAGGCTCCCTGACTTCAGACTATACTACAAAGCTACAGTAATCAAAACAGTATGGCACTGGCACAGAAACAAAAATATAGATCTATGGAACAGGATAGAAAGCCCACACATAAACTCACACATCTATGGTCAATTAGTCTACCACAAAGGAGGCAAGACTATACAATGGAGAAAAGACAGTCTCTTCAATAAAAGGTGCTGGAAAAACTGGACGGGTACATGTAAAAGAATGAAATAAGAACATTCTCTAACACCATACACAAAAATAAACTCAAAATGGATTAAAGACCTAAATGTAAGGCCGGATACTATAAAACTCTTAGGGAAAAACATAGAAAGAACACTATTTGACATAAATCACAGCAATATTTTTTTTGATCCGTCTCCTAGAGTAATGGAAATAAAAAACAAATAAACAAATGGAACCTAATTATCTTTGGAATTCTTATTTCTAGACAAGAATGTAAACATCATGAAGGCAAGCACTATATACATTTCACTCTTCATTCCCTAAACCCTAACATACTCTTTGGTATATAGTAGAGACTCAGCAGATATCAGCTGATTTAATGAATATATGAGTAAACAAATGTTAACTTAAAATGTATAAATAATACTAATAATTCTGTGGGCATAGTCTTCTAAGAGAGTTCTAGTGATTCCTGCCTCCTGGTAGTCATGCCCATGTATTATTACCACTCGTCTTGAATGTGAGTTGGACCTAGTGACTTACTTCTAACCAAAAGAATGTGGCAAAGATGATGGGGTGTTACTTCCATGTTTAGAAAAAAAAAAAGAAGATACTGTTAACAGACTCTGTCCTTTGCTGATTTTGATGAAGCAAGCTGCCATGTTGAAACAAGATGCTCATGTGAAAAGAAACTGCAGGTTGTCTCTGTCTGACAGCCAGGAAGGAATTGATACTCTCAGTCTAATATATTTTGAGTAAATAAATACTGGCAGCAGATACATAAGTGAGTTTAAGAGTTGCTTACTCCCCAGTTGAACTTTTAGCAGTCCCAGCCCCAATTTACACCTTGATTGCAGTCTGGTGAGAAACCTGAAACAGAAGATCCAGTTAAGCCATGCCTGGATTCATGATCAACAGAAGTGGTGAAATAATAAAAGTATGTGGTTTTAAGCCTCTAAGTTTTGATAACTGTAGGTAACAAAGACATATTTTGACTGTCAGAGAATCTTCAAGGAAGAAACGTTCACCATTATGAAGAGGAACAAATGACAGTGAAGATGCATAGAGGTCCAGAAAAATGGGGAAGAATGATAGCTTTGTGTGAAAAGCTAGGGTAACTTCTGTTTTTGATTAACAATTCCTTTATATTATTGGACTGCATTTCTTGGCCTTAAGTATCAATAACATTTTGTGTTTTTTGGTATATAAATTCCTGCTTTATCATTTATTGAAAACAAATTAACTTTGATAACACAATGTGCCCATTTATGCAATTGAAAATACAGGCAATTTTAAGTGATTAAGTAAGGAAAATAAGAGAGAAGCTATGCATATTTGGGATGGGTTATTTTTGAGGATTATAAAGAAAAAAATGTTGCCTGCCATTACAGTTCTACAGGAATCAAGCCATTAGCCACTGCAGTCACCCACAGATAGTGCACCTGAGGGGAATTCAGGATGGAGAAAAACAGGAAACATTCGTACTTGGCTTATACCAGCCCCTAGATAATTAAGATACGTATCTAAAGAAAAAAAAAATTCAATGACCCCAGATTCTTGCATCTTCCCATACATAGAAAATCATTAAAATTATTAACTTGAGATCTGCTCTTTGTGATTAGCAGTAAGTCTTTATGCTTGACTACTTGTTTTCCAGTGAAAAAAGTTCATATATATTCTGGCTCCTCCCTTGCCTATTCAGAGCTGTTCCTCAGAGCTATCTGAGAGGCTATTTCCAGGGCTATAGTCCTCAGTAGAATCCCTGAATCAAACTTAAGTCACAACTTTTGTTTCGGTGGACAACTTTAAGACATAACTGGAGCTAGTTCAGAAACAGAAGTCAGATTTAAGAAGAAAAAAAGATGATGATATATAACGAATAAGATTCAGAATGATGAGGTAGTGGTGCTTGTTGAGGAGACAAGGAAGTGATTCTAATTATTTAACTTACAGGATAAATAAAATCAATACAGTGGTAATTTAGTTGATTAAGCATCACTTTCCATTTTAATGTTTTATGTAGCTCAAATTAGCCATGTATTAGTTAGATCGTTTGCATGCTTAGAAAGAAAACTCAAATTGACTCAGCTTAAAAATCAGAGGGATAAGAATTTCTATAAGAATTTTACTTAGTATGAGTTTTTTTTTTTTTTTTTTTTTTTTTTTTTTTTTTGCAGTACACGGGCCTCTCACTGCTGTGGCCTCTCCCGTTGCAGAGTGCAGGCTCCGGACGCGCAGGTTCAGTGGCCATGACTCATGGGCCAAGCCACTCCGTGGCATGTGTGATCTTACCGGACCGGGGCACGAACCCGTGTCCCCTGCATCGGCAGCAGACTCTCAACCACTGCGTCACCAGGGAAGCCCAGTATTAAACACTTTTACTGAACGTAAGCTGAGGATTGGAGGTGGACCTCAGAGACCACTTTAACCAGTGCCTTGAATAATCAAAACTGTATCTCAGGCCCCTGTCTCTGATTCTCTTCTCTTCTCTTCTTAGTACGATTTTCTCTAATTGAAGACTTTCTCCATGGAGCAGGAAATGTGGCTACAACAATATGATAATTTTATATTCTACACCTCCTAGCACCACCACTAAGGATGCCTGATGTACTCAAACTCAATTCAAGGGTCCAAAAGGAAGACACTTTTTTTTTCTTTTTGTGACCACACCAAGTGGCATGTGGGATCCTAGTTCCCCGACCAGGGGTCGAACCCTCACCGCCCCCTGCATTGGAAGTGCAGAGTCTTAACGACTAGACCACCAGGGCAGTCCAGAAGACACTCTTGAAATGACTAAGGTGTACATACTTGGACTAGTCATCAATCATATTGTGTAAACACAACATTAGTGGTGGCCATAGGAGTGGAGGATATGAGAGTTCATATAAAGATGTAATTCTATATTAGAAATAGCACAAAATGCATAGGCAACAAAAGGAAGAAAAATAGATGAATTGGACTTCATTAAAATTTAAACTTTTTTTATATTAAAAGACATTGTTGAGAAATAAAAAGACAATGTACAGATAGGAGAAAATACTTGTAAATCACAAATCTTATAAGGGTCTAGTATCTAAAAAATATAAAGAACTACTACAACTCAAAAGCAAAAAGGTAAACAACACAATTATTAAAAACTGCAACAATGACTAGAACAGAAAATTTTCTAAAGAAGATATACAAATGGCCAACAAGAACATAAAAAGATGTTCAACATCATTAGTCATTAGAAAAATGCAAGTCAAAATCACAATGAGATACCACTTCACAATGAAGTGGTAATCATTATCATCTTCATCATCATCAGAAAATAACTAGTGTAAGCATGGATGTGAAAAATTGGAACCCTGTATTTTGCTTGGTTGGAATGTAAAATTGTGAAATCACTATGGAAAACAGTTTGGCATTTCCTCTAAAAGTTAGAATAGAATTGCTATATGACACACTATTTCCACTACCAGATATATACGCAAAATAATTAAAAACAGGTATTCAAACAATAATTTTATACAAATTTTCATGGAAGCAGTAATCACCATAGCCAAAATGTAATATCAGGTCAAGTGTCCATCAAGTGATGAATGGGTCAACGATAGTGGTATACATATACAATAAAATATTATTCTGTCAAGAAAAGAAATAAAGTCCTGCTATGCTACAATGTGGACAAGTTATAAAAAAAAAGTTCTAAATAATAGAAGCCACAACATGTCACATATTGTAGGATTCCATTTCTATGAAACTTCCAGAAGAGGTACATCCACAGAAACATAAGGCCGACAAAGAGTTTCCATGAGATGGGTGAAGGGGAAATGAGTAATTACTGCTTAGTATATACAGGGTTTCCTTTTGGGAGATGAAGATGTCTTGGAACTCGAAGAGGTGATGTTTGCACAACATTGTGAATATACTAAATGCAAGGAAAAAGTATACCTTAAAATGGTTAATAGATAATTTTTTATTACATGAATTTTGCCTCAAAAATTTAAAAAAGAAATGTGAAAACTGTCACACATATATGTAATAACAAACATATTCTGGTAATTAAGTTCATTAACTCTTTAACTATTTGGACATAATCTAAGTTATAAAGTGAAAAAATATTTATATACAAGCACACACACACTTATGTTCATGTTTGAAATCAAATAATACATATATATATTTTTTTTATTGTGCATTTTGCTATAAGGTATATATATTTCATCTCAATTAAAAATAGTATAAGAAGAGTAATGTTATTCTATTTAAGTACACAGGCCTATGTTCAAAAGCCATATCCCTAATTCTAAGCATCTATTTATATTTGGCTGTTCTTAATCACAGGTTAATGGCAAAAGGGAGACAGGTATATGGCTCAAATCCATATGGCTAATTAGATACAAAATCTAACTGCATTCTAAAGTGGATCACTCAGTACATTACATGATCAAAGCCATGATCAAAGAATATAGTTATAACAGACACTCTGTGCTCCCCAGATACCCTCAGATCCATTTGCCTGTGCTGTGTGTCTGTTCCCCAGCTTCTAAAGACTTCACCCATGACATTTTCCAGAATTCTTTGCAAACAGTTAGAGGGTTTGGGGGCTTATGATACCTTCGCCGCCAAATGGCCCCCCTCTACCTGATTTCTCAGGTAACCTTTAACCAAGGTTAGAATAGTGTAGGGAAATGAAAGCTAATTTTGTTGCCTATAGCTGGGATAATCTCAAAGGTGTAAAATTTATGCTCCAGAGTTCTCCATGAAATCAGATTCAGATGGAACATTATAAGAAACATCATAGCTTGGCTTCTTCCTTCTTCTTTGCCCTACTTTTCTTCCTTGAGGATTACTCTTGGGAATAGTTTCTTAATACATCACTTGCATTCTCTTGTTTTGCTTTTGAGAAATTCAAAAACAAGGATGGAAACTAATTCTTAGAAAATAGAAAGATTTTTTTTCAGCTTTTTTAATCCTATAGATCTGCAAAGGAAGAAAAAATGGACAAATTTCTGCAAAAGAAAGGTTTAAGGAGGGAATAGTAATAATTCTGACTTAACCAATGGGCATAGCATTGCTTTAAAAGGTAGAAAGATGTTTATTCCCCCCTGAAATGATATCATTCCCAGATGTTTTATAGACATATTTTATTAAACTTATAAAATATGTATCATTGTGTTACTTAAACTTTTAAATAACATGAAAGTCAATAGGCCTTAAAAATGTTTGGGGAAAAAAAATGTCCTAACTCTAATACCAATGAGATATAGATCTTACAAAACACAAAAACTGTAGATCAATCTTATTTGGCAGCAGAAACCAACATTTTAAATAAAATATTAGCAGGCAGATACAACTCATTATTTAAAAAAGGAAGATATAATAAAACAGTGGAGTTTTTATTGCAGGAATAAATATTTTAAAATTAGGAAATATATTAATGTATTAAATTAAATTAATGAAGGAAAGGAGAAAATCCTGGTTGTATTGATATATGTTTGATAAAATTCTACATCCATTTTAAAGAAAAACAAAAACATTTTACCTAACTGGAACAAATTCCTAAACTTGAATAAGATTGTATCTGAAACTAATAATAAAGACACTACACAGGTGAGCAATTAAAAGTTTTCCCTTGAAGTCAGAAAAAAGGAAGAATTACCACCTATCAAAATTATTATTCAATGTAGTTTGGGGATTAAGAGATTGAGTAATGTAAATATTCCAAAAATAAGGAAAAATTATATATGAATATTGGAGAATTAGAAAAGTAAATTACAATTATTTGTAGGTAATTTTTATCCAGAAAACCCAAGAGAATCAACTGAAACACTCATTAGAACTGATGGAAGAGATTACTATATAACAGGTCAAATAAAAAATAGGTAAAAAAGAGATGCAGCATTTAATGTGTTAGGAAATATATTAGACAAAAACATTAAATATTAATACATAATAAGAAATGTAAGGAAGTGACATGACAAAATTTAATTATCTAAAGTTATAGAAAAGTTGGCATGTTGGACTGAAAATGTCGTTTTTTACATTGTTTTTGTTTGCTTATTCCTCCATATTAATTTTCAAAAGGATCATCAAGTTCTAAAACTGAAATTCCTGAGATTTTGATTTGCAGTTTATTGTAATACAAATTTTATTTGAAGAGGATCATGAAAGAAGCTAACAATCAAAGAAGCTGACAAAATATTTTATTTTCTGTACAGTAAATAACCAAGTGTATTTTAAGAGCCTGAGAAAAGGAGTAGAGTGTGTAAAATGGCTTATGAATTGTCTTGTATATTAAATGTCAGGAAACTGCTTTGCACTGCTCATTCCAAAGGCATTGGATAGTTTTCATTTTTTTTTTCTTTTTATCAGAAATAATAGAAGTTCTCATAGACAGGGAAGAAAATGGGGCCCCAATGATAGAGCCTGCTACATAATAAAAGTTAAAATATGATTCTTTTCATTGTTTTCCTAGGCAGAAATTGGTACAAGCAACTGAAATCCCAAATCTAAATTTCCAGAAAGAACTGGATAAAACATTTTTGGAGTGAAAACAGGTAAATGGGTGTAACCCACAGTTATTTGGAGAGGAAAATAAGCTACTATTAACAAGATAGTGTTTAGATAAATCTACATTATATCACAGTTTTATAAATTTTGATTCTTTATTCTGACACTCCATTCATAAAGTGTATTTAAAATACAGAACTATCATATTACTCCTTTTTATTACTTGTTTTCCACTGAGATACAAATGTAATATTTCATTTTCTGTTAGCAAGTTATTTAAAATGTACTTTTCCTTTTTTTTGCTTTTTGGCTTTCTCCTCTGAAAAATTAAATGTTGTAGGGAAGGAAATAATTGTTCTCTATGTTTCCTTTGTGCATAGATGTGGAACTAGGCACATTTTCCTTTGCAGTTAATATAATGGGAAAATTTTATGGCATTGTAGACTTTTTATTTTGCTACCAACAATTACCTATAAGCAGAAAGCTACACTATGTTCGTGGATGATAATTGAATTGGGCAATAAGAAGATGTTGGTATGGAGAGGAGATTTTCTAATTAGTAAATATAATTGAATGTGATAAATCTATATTAATTTCAGCATGCAGAATAAATTGTTATTTAATTAACTTCTTACACATGCAAATTAAATTTTATTACATTAAATGTGACTACCAAAGATATACATATAACTTCAGATGCAAAAATTGCAACTGGAACAAAGTATATTTTTTTCAAAAATTGCTTTTATGAGTAATATAAAATCAAAGTAAACCAATGACACAAAAACATTTTGTTGAAATTTATATTAATTAACATACATTAATGACATATCTGATCACTGCTATGCTGGCAAAGTTTAACAACTGGTTCTCTGAGGAAAGAAATAATATATTTGTATTGTTTTCAGACTTTGTGGTGTAGCTACTCCCACCATGGTCAATTTCAAGATACCAACATGATATCACTGAGCATGGGGCTGGGAAGAGATACTCACAATGGACTCTCATGAGCCATTGCAAGCCAGCTCCAGCACACCACTGTCACTAATGATTATTTTATCATGATCAAATAATAGTTAATGAAGTTGTAGATATTATGTGCATAAAAGTCGTTAAATAAATACAAAGCAGTCAAAACATATAAGAATAACTCCCTAATGATTCAATCATAAAGAATGCATAATAAATCAAAAACACTATACCGTTGTTAACTAATACCAAAGCTCACTTAGACAAAATGTCACCAACTGTTATTGACTCCCAATGTATATATAGAAGATTGGAGCTCTCTTTACAATCTATATAAAGTTGTGTATAGCAATTAAATAGACCACTGGGTGAAAATAAAATACATCAGCAAGGGCTTCTCTGGTGGTGCAATGGTTGAGAATCCGCCTGCCAATGCAAGGGACACGGGTTTGAGCCCTGGTCCTGGAAGATCCCACATGCCGCGGAGCAACTAAGCGTGTGCTCCACAACTACTGAGCCAGCGTGCCACAACTACTGAAGCCCGTATGCCTAGAGCCCATGCTCCGCAACAAGGGAGGGCACTGCAGTGAGAAGCTCGTGCAGAGCAACGTAGAGTAGCAACGAATACCCAACGCAGCCAAAAAATAATAAATAAATAAAATTAATTAATTTATATAAAAACATACATCAGCAACATTGGCTAAGGGAGAATAAACATACAAGCAGAGTTGTAAAACATTGACTAAACTATCAAAATTCTTTCACAAATGACCAGCATTTTTTTTTAATAGTAATCTTTTATTTTTATTTTTATATGTATTTTTGGCTGTGTTGGGTCTTTGTTTCTGTGCAAGGGCTTTCTCTAGTTGCGGCAAGCGGGGGCCACTCTTCATCGCGGTGCGCGGACCTCTTCACTATTGCGGCCTCTCTTGTTGTGGAGCACAGGCTGCAGACGCGCAGGCTCAGTAATTGTGACTCACGGGCTTGGTTGCTCCGCGGCATGTGGGATCTTCCCAGACCAGGGCTCGAACCCGTGTCCCCTGCATTAGCAGGCAGATTCTCAACAACTGTGCCACCAGGGAAGTCCTGACCAGCATTTTTAAGTCTACAGAATAGATTTCACTTAAGCTGTTGAAAGTGTTCCAAAAGGTAGAAATAAATGACTCTTGTGAGTTTTCATTATCAGATCTCTTACTTCCTATTCAGACTCCTCCTCTACCTTATTCCTTTCTGTTCCTTCTGCTTCATTCCACTCTGCTATGCACCCCTTTGGCTCTTTCTGCAATGTGCTAAGTCCCCTCCCATTTCTGGACCTTCAGTGATCTCCTGGCATCCTCACTCCTCATCATTTAGACATTATACACCTACCTCCTCTTACACCCATGCTATATTAATGTACCTCAAACCACTTCTCTTCTGAAATTGCATTATTTAACTTTTGCTTAGGTATTTATTATCTGTCTCCCTCAATATAGCATAAATTCCATGAGGACAAGTGAATTTGTTTTCTATTGCTGTGTAAGAAATTATTACACATAGTGGTTTAAAAGAACACAAATGTACTATCTCACAGTTTCCTTGGATCAGGATTCTGGGCAGTGTTTTCCTACATTCTCTGGGCGAGGTATCAACCAGGATAAAATCAAGATGTTGACCAGGGCAATGATTTTATCAGAGAAGCTCAGCATCCTCTTCTAACTTTACTAGGTGTTATTTTACTTCCTTGCAGTTATAAGACTGAGGTCCCTGCTTTCTTACTTGCTGTCAAATGGGGTTATTCTCAGTTCTTAGAACCTTCATACCATTCCAAGGGCAGCTGGAGAATCTCTTCCTTCAGTCTGCTAAGACAAAATGCTATATAAGGTTACAGAACCATTAAAGTAAGTATCTGTAGTATAATCAAAAGTATATTTGGTTTGTCCCTGGTTTCTGACACAGAGCTTCTAAAACCCTTGGAGTTTCCTGAGTGACAGGAGGGTCTGTTGTATGTTAATGAGATGATTCAGGTGTGTATATGGGGGTAGAGGGGGCTGGATAGCTTCAGAGGGGGACTGGCTGCTAGAAAAACTAACCAGATGATTAGAGTGTTAGGACTTTCAGCTTCACTCCTCAACCTTTGGGGAAGGGAGAGTGGTTGGAGATTGCTTTCAATCACCTACAGCCAGTGATTAAATCAATTATGCCTACATAATAAAAATTTAATCATAATAATAAATAAAAACCCTCAGAATGACAAGATTTGGGGAAGCTTCTGTGTTGGTGAACATATCTACTTGCTGAGACAGTAGGGCAATCTGACTCCTCTGGGACAGAAGCTCCTGTGCTGGAGACCCTTGCAGACCTTGCTCTATGTACCTCTTCATTTGGCTGTTCATTTGTATCTTTTATCATAAAACTGCAATCATAAATATAGTGCTTTTCTAAGTTTTGTGAGTCAATCTAGCAAATAATTGAACCTGAGTCATCTGTGTGGGAACCCCCATATTTGTAATTGTCTGGGCAGAAGTGTGGGTCACCTGGGAACCACACTTGCAGCTGGCATCTGAGATGGGGCAATGTTATGGAACTGAGCTCTTAACTTCTGGGGTCTGCACTCAATTCCAAGTAGTTACTCTCAGAATTGAATTTAATTTTAATACACCCAGTTGATGTCAGAGGATTGGAGAATTGGTTGTTGTATGGAAAAATAAGCACTATCTCATTACCTTTGCCATATAACATAGCCTAATTAAGGGAGTGAGTATTCTGTCATAATGACTGGTCCCACCTGTAGGTCAAGGGCAGTCAATTTTACAGGACATGTACAGCAGGGGGTAGGAATCAGGGAGCATCTTACAATTCTTCCAACAACAGCAGGGATGCTATTTGCCTAATGTCTAAAACAATGCTTGACACATATAAATGGTCCAGTGTAAAGTTTCTTCCTGAAAATGAATTTTCTTCATTTAGCTTATTGTTTATATAAACAAATTAATTTTACTTGAAAATAGTTAAAATATTGAAGTCATTTTATTGATACATAATACAGGTAGGCATTATCCACAATCAGATCAATGTTGCCATTGTTTTATATTAGATTTTAGATGCTGATTCTACAAAAATGACCAAAGAATCACCTAGTTTTTTTTTTTAACCATTATGAAATTTTGTGGTTGGTGACTTGAAACATACTTGGTTTCTGTAACCTGTCACCTTGTAACCATAGGGAATGGGAGATACCACATACAGATTGCCAATGCCTGTTTTCTATACTGTATAAATTCTCCTTTTCTAGCTGCTGTTGCACTTCAAAGATCTCAGATAGTCTATGGTTTGGGTAAGCATTTTTTTTTTCCTTTTTAAGGGAAATAGCTCCTGAGATACCAATTCACCTGAAAGTGGAACAGCTTTTGCATGCAGTAAACTCTCAAGTTCAAGGTTAAGAAATAAATATACATAAATGGAAATGTTCTCAGAGATACATATGATTTAACCATTCACTAAAAATGTTTAATAGCTACAACATGGAAAAAAATTATGTATCTATTATATACACATACACACATGCACATATTATATATATATATTTTTTTCCATTTTATCTGGTCTTATTTGTATCTTCCTTTACAAAGGTACTGCATGTTAAGGATTGATAGTTTAGGGTTGATGGTACTGCTGAGTGTTTCTGAGGATGTGAATCACCTTTAAACCTAAGGTATTGCTCTGAATATGTGGACACTGACCCTGGGACTGAATCATAACTCAAATTTTCCGAGCCTCAACCACTGCTTCCAGTGACAAATGAAGCAGATTCTACAAACTGCCTCACACAAATAACGCTTTTGGATTGCTTGTTGTGCTTCCTTGCAGAGCTGAGACAACCATTTTTCTTCTAATCCTTAAGGACAAAAGTGCATTAGTCTTTCCACTTCTACTCCAATCAGTGCTATTTTTCATCTTGTGAGTAAAAGGTTTTGTGGAGTCTGTTGGTCATTATAACCACTGACTTATGAAAGCTTCAATGCAATTCAAAACTTCTATATTCTCCTGTAACCTTTAATATCACACTTTGGCTGTCTGTACACAACAAGTTAGATATTTCAGAATAAAGCTGTCTTAATCTTTTTATTACTTACCTTTATTATAACTAAATAAAAATAAATGTAACATGTGAATAGTTCTATATAGAAAAACAAAAATGTCAAGGAGATATATATATATATATTATATGTAAATAAATGTTATAATTTTCTTATGAAGCAGCATACTACATTGTTTGAGAGGATGGACTACTAGGCAGTCTGGCTCCTGCATCCATCCTCTTAACAGTATGAAATGCATGCTCATTTAAAACCCTAATTTAATACCTTATGTAACAAACACTATTCCAAGTATTATACTTTTGGAAATGAGACCAATTAACACCCTGTGAAATATTTATTGCTATTAGTGCCATTTTGAAGAAGGAAAAACTGAATAGGGTGTGACTTGGAACTTGTAATATAATCATGCAAAGTGCCAATTTTAAAAAAAAACCTTTATGATATATATCTACGTTTTGTTATATATCACATTATTTTTAAATTCATTGAAAACATGTTCTAAGGAATGGCCATGTACTCTATTTTGCTTAAATCATGGTTTGCATCCAAGACAAATGATTTATTGTGTAATTGATTATATATGTAAAAATACGTGTGTGTGTATACACACACACACACATATATATATATATATAGTTATTTTTCAAGGACCGTGAAAGATCAGAGATTTTACCCTACCTGAAAGCTAATTAATTATCTTTCTGAAATTTCATGAAAGATAATAGAAGACAAAAGACCCCTGGGTCAGAGACAAAAGACAGTTCATTAATATCAGCAATTACCATAGCCAGAGTATCAGGATTTATGCACTAGTTTCCTAAGACCCAATTCTCAGTGGGTAATATGAAGAGAATGAGTTAACACCTGCATTACTGGACAGAATTCTTGAGCTAAAATATCACCAACATTTTAAACTGAGCAGTATCTTATATTTATATGCAGGCATGAACTTAATAATAAAGAACTTAAACCTAAAGAGAAAGCTAGACTGAAGGGACCCTGGGGTTATTTATCATGTGTAGCTCTGGTAAAGAGTGGATAGATAATTAAATACGACTAAGAACCTAGGCCAACAGGTTATGCAGAAGAGTGATATATTATCATATATCGGTGTGTGCTCTTGGGAAAAAGAGCTGTTATAGTCAAATAGATTTATATATCCAAGGGATTATTTACTCTAAATACGTCATTGTTAAGAGAACCAACAATATATGGTCAGACACCCAAGGACTACCACCAGTGCTAATCCATTACTCCCTTAGGTCTACAGAGTTAAGGTAAATTTAGTAGATTACATTATAGGCCTATAGTTTTCATCCCTCACTGTTTCAACCCTTTGTCATTTGACTTGGAAGTTCATCTTGAGAGAAATTAGTCTATCTTTTTATCCTTGATTATTAGTTTGGCCATGTGACTTGCTTTGACAAGTAGTTAGGAGGTGTGATGAATGCAGAAATCATGTCTTTGTCAACAAAGCACATTAGTGTTTGCACATCTCCATTTGTTCTTCTACCATTGTTATAAAAGTATTTATCAACCAGCCTACTGGAAGAGAAGACAGGAGAAACAGGTCTGAGTCACAGCAGTCATCCCTATGTGGTCATCCTAGATCACCTTGTATGCTGTTTCATTGAAGTCTGAACATGGGGAAGCATGCAGGAAAAGAAAGTGCACCAATGAGAGATGAAGAACATGAAACTGAGGAAATCTGAAAAGGCAAGCAAGGTTCTTACCCCAATACAGATTCTTAGTTAATAGGAATTTGTACATTGTTGTCCAATATTTTTACCAATGTTATCATTGAAAAATGTTTCATATCCTAGGAACGCTCAAACTGTTTTTGCTTCAGTCTTTCAAAAATGGCATGACTTTAATTAGTCAATTCAAACTCTTTTCCTGAGAAAAGTAGAAAACAGAAAGAGAATTGCAGCTTAGTCACAACAGTCAACCAATTCTACTATCTTCTTCTTATTCTGAGATTCTTAGTGGTAGCATTTTATATTTGAGACCATTACCTTTGAATCAATAATATCTAGTTTTGAACTCCAAGAATAAGATAATTAAATATATCTATAATTCAGGTGAATCACAAACTGTTTTTCAACCATTATCTTCTCAACTAAGTTTCTTCAGAGGAACCAGTTTCTTTCTATCAAAATGAACCTAAAGATACCTATGTATATATGTATATCCCCTGAACAGTTAATTTACATAAGAAGAGTCAGATATGTATACACACACACACACACACACACAACCTGACTTACATGTGTGTGTGTGTGTGTGTGTGTGTGTGTGTATATATATATATATATATATATATATATATATATAAAACAAATAAAAGCAGTCCCTCTATCCTATCATTTCTATGGCAAATGGAAGATTGTAGTTCAGTTAGAAAAATAGTATAAGTGCAATGTAGCTAAGAATATCAGCTCAGCATTCATGTTCTCTCAGTGGAGAATATAAGCTACTAAATTTTATATCTAATCTGAACACCTACCTGGGACCAAAACAGGCTTCAAATAAACCCTCTTGATTCAGGGAACACTAATCTCCTGGCTTATGTCCTTAATTTGATCCTTTCTTCTCTTTTCTTCCAAACCCAAATAGATATTCTAATTGGACCCCATTTTTTCTCCATTACAGTGTGAAAGATAGCTCTCTCCCAGTTAATTTTTATGGATTCCAATCATAGTTTTAGTGACCAAAATGTATGTACTCAGTCATTATTGGTGCTACTGTCACAAGTAAGTGTTAAAATTATTTAGAATTACTTTAACATACCCAAAAAACAGAGTAATTCCAAAAGTAAGTCAATTTTTTTGAAATGAATTAGCATATAGTTCGAGAAAAGCAGAATAGTCTTCATTACTTTCATTCTGTAGTATAATATATACATCTGTATTTATATTCTTTGTTTCCTTCATACTCTTTTGGATCATAAACACCAGGAAAATAGGCATTTGCCCATTGCATGACCTGACCTGAGTCAGTATGATTATGTTGGTCCAGGCCATGTAAAAATTAAATGTGAAACATAATAGGGATCATTTCTGAGATGAAAATACTATGTAATTGTAAAGTTCACTATAGTCATTTTAAAAAGGAAGAAAGAGAAATGTCTCTCATATCTCTCAATTAAATCTCACAAAAGTTCCTGATATTGATCACAGTTTTCAGAAAGTTAAGGCTTTATTTCAAATGCTTACAAATTTACATAATATGGAAGGAAGTATTCAGTGTGTCCAGCATTAAACAATAAAAACCTTTAGAGTCTAAACCAGAAGGAGAAATAAAGGGGAAAAAAAACTATATAAATTAGTAGTAAATGTTAGTTTTTCTATAGTCACAAATGGAAACTTTAAAATAAATAAGCAAAAATAAAATAGAACATGACTAAGAAAATATAAGCTTTGTCCAGGTACC
Organism: Globicephala melas; assembly: GCF_963455315.2. Taxonomy (NCBI): domain Eukaryota; kingdom Metazoa; phylum Chordata; class Mammalia; order Artiodactyla; family Delphinidae; genus Globicephala; species Globicephala melas. Next base: position 21,027,570 of record NC_083317.1, on the reverse strand, counting down.
TGAAAAGTCAAAATAATTCAATACCATAATTTATATTTAGCCTTTAATTTTCTATGAATTTTAATTTACCACTAAAACTATTTGTTTTTTCTTCACTTAAACTGTATCTGAATAATCTGCATAAAAATTGCCTTAAAACAAAGCATTTCATAAAATCTCTTTAGAATCCCAAGTCAGTTTACTAAAATAGAATTTTTTAACAGTATGGTTTTTTGAAGTGATTAAAAGGAAATAAAAATCAGAAGATATTTTGATTAGCACTAAAACATGGAATGTGAACACTCTGTATCACAAATTTGAGGGAAATTTCATTTAGATATAGTGCAAGGAAAAAATTAATAAAGAAAACTCACAATACCAAATCATAACTTCTCCTTTTGAAAAAAAAAATCCTCATTTTGAAATAATGAAGAAAAAGAATTTAAAGAATATCATGAAAACCCCACATTTGGAGTCATGAGACAAGAACTTACATAAGAAAGGTGGGGACGCTTTTTCTTTCACTTTTGATCCACAGTATTTTTAGGGAAGTGGGTTCAAGCATAAGAACTACTGAACAGAAAGACTTAGAATGTTAAAGGCTTTCTCTTTCCCTGGTTCACAAGAGGAAAACATTTTTTTTTAATTGATACAAAGTTGCCATAATCTAAAAGTGAGAAGGGCATATTACACAAATGGTACTACTCTATTCAGAAACACTTTCACTGCTTCGGGCCAAGAGGGGAAAAATTGTACTTCCATAGGAAACAACTAAAAAGTCATGAGATACTGTTACATACCTCTGACTACTGCCATTCTTGTTGATGCCATTGACATAGCACTCCACCTGGAGAGTGTTTCTCAAGTTTCCAATTAATAGGAATATCATGGTTTAAATTTCCCATAGTATTAAACATATTTACTTGTATCCCCTATACTTAAATAACTTATATTTACACAGATAAAACAAATCTGAATCAGGGACTCCTCACAAGCCCTCCCTAAAGCACCCTCTTACTAACATCAATGGCTTCCAGTTTTCCAGTATGAATCAGCAGTTTCTCATGAGAACTGGCTCATTATCTTTTTATGACTTAAAGTCAGCTGTAATAGAAGGTCAAATATTGGAAAGACCAATGTAACACCAGGCAGAGTATAATGGAGCAGATGAGAATAACAGTCTGGACTTAATGGAGATACCCCCAAGCTGTCTTCACTTAATTGCCTCCACAAATTTGGCTCTCTGCCATGTCAATGGTTATTTAATTTTCTGGAAACTTGACATCTTTCTGTCATGTATTAGTAGAAAAATATGTATTTGAGTATGAATGCCAGAACAGGGAAGATACTTGATTAAATTAAAAGTATAGCAATGCTAACAAATTAATAAGAAGAGAAAGCAATCCCTATAGTAAATTATAAAACTCCAAAAAAGAAAAGAAAGATAAGAAAAGAAAGAAGAGACCATGATGTACAAAAGAAAAATACATACTTCAGGTAAGGTAGAAATAAAAAATAAATTGTAGGGCTTCCCTTGTGGCGCAGTGGTTGGGAGTCCGCCTGCCGATGCAGGGGACGCCAGTTTGTGATCTGGTCCGGGAGGGTCCCACGTACCGCAGAGCCGCTGGGCCCGTGAGTCATGGCCGCTGGGCCTACACGTCGGGAGGCTGTGCTCTGCGGTGGGAGAGGCCACAAAAATATATATATATATATATATATATATATATATATATGAGAATTTAATAGAAATAAAATAGTCATGGTACATTTTTAACTCATTCCTTTGAATCTCCATTAATATATCATTTCTTGTACATTATCTTGCTTGATCCCCTAGTATTGGGTTAAATCTCCTTTGTATGTGTTCCTGTAATGTTTATTTCTTCTCCTTTGATGAATTCATTGCACATGTAATTAGTTGTTTAAAATTTATATTCTTTCCTAGACTGGGAGTTTATGAAAACAGAGATTGCAACTATCACCATTGTCTTCAATAGTCCCTGGTGCATAACAAATGCTCAAGAAATATTTACTGAATTACAATAGAAACAAATGATTTATGAAGTAAAATATAATGACCTGAAATGATTAAAGACTCTTCTTATTAACATATTTAGTACTAATATAAATGAAAATTGTTGATATAGGTAGAATTTCAGAAATCTTTAGTTTGGATCAGATATAAGAAAACAAAATAATTTTGACTAGTATATTTCAAGAGAGTTTAACTATTAAACTTAGCCCAGAAATTTTATTTGTTCAGATACATTTTTCTTCCTTTAATCAAGCTTTTATAGCTTTCATCTACTACCTGTTTGCTCAATATATATTGGCACATCCCCAAGGTATCTTTAATTGAACTCATTAAAATATAGGTTTACATTTGCAGCTTGATCAATATTTCAGGATTGATTTTTTTTAATTTGTATAAACTTAGTAGCTTATTATAACCCTTGTAATTTCTCAAATACTTTTAAAATTAACTCATGTCATAATATTTGTTTAAAAATCTCAAATATGTCAAAGGACAAAAATATTTAAATAACCACTGTACCTGTGATAAATGAAAATTCCACTTGGTATGCTATTTTACATGTCAGTATGTTTAGTCCGTGCTTTAAACAGAACGTTTTATTTTAAAGAAGTCATTCTCAATCTTTTTGCCTTGTGAAACATATAAGGGAGAACCTCTGATATAAATACATACATACATACATACTATTATGTAGACATCTCATGGTACTTTAGCAAAATTAGTGATTTGAAGATATGATAAGAGAATAGTAATTTTCAAGTTTTGTTTGAAAGGGAATGCTGTTTTTTCTACAGATCTGATTTTTAAGAAACTTATTATCTTGATTTTTTTTTATTCCCACAAAGAAAACTCGAAAGCAGATCATTAGTGTGCATAAATGTAACTTTAATTTTCTTTTTTTTAATTAAAATACCTACTTGATAATTATTTTTTCAGTTATTCCATGTAGGCTAAAATATCATCACAAATTACTACTATACAAGATTATAAGATGCAAAGAGTGTTTGTACAGTAGGAGAATCATTTTTTTCGCCATAAACAAACATTTGAGCCAACATTTATTGAAAAAAAAAGAGCTCAGCTCTGCTTTTTTAATTGAAATGAATGTTTCTTTCCTATTCATATATTTTGAAAACTTACAAGGAAAAAGATAATATATTTCTGAAAAATAACTGATGTAAGCTACAATTATATGTAATATATGAAATGTAGGCTTTGAAGATTTGATTTAATTGATGTTAGTTACTGTTTTATAAAGAAAGTGTCTCTGACAATGTGGAACAATAGACCTAATAAAATCATAATCAAAACAAAATAAATAAAAATATATTTTAAGACACATATGTACAAAACTGTGGAAAAATATGTTCTTGCTATGTGACACATTCAGTTTCATGTACAGGTCTTGTGTTAGTTTCAAGAAATAGTCTTTTATCAGTATAGGCTACTCTTTTTTTATAGAAATGCAGAATTTATCAAGTAGCAGAACAGTAATCCTTATATTGAATGTGCTGTCAGATAGCAATTCAAAACATTTTTAATCTTCTCTCAAAGCAGTTTCAATTTGTGTCAAAAAAGATGTAAAATGCAGTCTCATTTTATTCTAGAGTTATTATTACTGCTTTTCAATAACCCTTGAGACCTCTTGATATCTTACCTCATTCTCAAGCTTTTCATTGGCTGAGCTTTGCCAGGCAGCAAGAAAGTCTTTCTTTTTCCTGTTGGGCTTTGCTATCATTGTAAGGTGTGAGAGCTATTCGTTTGTCTCTTCCTTGGTCTCCACTCTATTTTAATTAAGGTTTCTCTTTATTAATTTTTACAATTTTATTGGTTCTATTTCTCTGTGGAACCCTGAACTCAAAGAGTTCCTCCAGGATGTTTTGTTTTTGTATATAAATTAAAATTTTCAAATTTACCTTGACCTTTGATATCTTGGGAAGTTCTTTGGATCAGGAGTGTTTTCTTGAATTATGCTGCAATTTACAAATCTTACAAATGTGAGGTAATAGTTAACATGTCAACCTAGATAGAAAACTGTTGCTTGTCAGTCATTACCAAAAAAATCAGTATTTTGTGTCAGATTATAAATGTCACTTTATCATATTATTACCTCTTTCTATTGTATTTGTACATTGTTTCACACATAATACAAAAAGGCAGAGGCCAACTTAGATTATCAGCTCATGGAAAATGTACGAATAAGTAGCATTCCTTTTATTTGTCCTTTGTTCCACTAGTGTATTAGAATGTGTCATAATGTAATTATTCTTTGTCATCAATCTTATGAGAGTTATTTATAGTCTTAGGCTTCAAATTGTTGTTTATTATGTCACTATTTCCTTACAAAAATTGTAGACATGATTGAATAAAATTTCATTAAACAATGAAACAAACATACATAATAAATCAATAGCAAAATCTAATAAAAACACAAAAACTTTACAATATACCTTACTTCTAAACTAGATAATCCATATTTTCCAATATTTATGGCAACAATGGCAACCATTAGGGTGCTGTTGAACTGGGATACATAAAATGCTTCCTTTAGAGTAAAAATTCCCTTTGATTTTTTGTTACACCAATTTGGTGTGTTCAGACCAGTACGTTAGACAGTAGCCTCCAAGGGGAGGTTGAAGTAAGTTCTTCCAGAAGGAAAGTAATAATATTGTCTCCTTGTAATACCACAATTACCGATTATCAATGGCTACTACTGTCACATCTAGAACTGACTCAGTCAAGTGAATATGTTCCACTGACACTGAGCTGCAGACCTGGAAAACCTCTAATGAAATCTCTAATGAGATTTCTCTGTCACTGTCCTGCATTAATACAGAAATCAATAATTGTTTTATTTTCAATCATCTTACCTTGTAGACCCCTTAATGATGCCTCACAGAATCTTGGTTTGATAAATGCTCATCTAGAGTTAAAAATTACCTGAATTTTTACTAGGATGTTACATATTTCTTCTAATTTTCATTCCAAAGATGGGAGATACATTGAACAATTTCTCAAAATTATTGGTAAGACAATTTTAACATATTTTCATAATTTGAGTTCAAATAAATCATGTAATTACTCCTAACATCCCATCTATTTAAATAAAATTTTCACCCTAGGTGTGCTTAATGGAATAATGACTGTAATCAGTGTGTTAAAAAAAAAAAAGTACGTTCATATAAGTCTTTATTTTAAAGAAATATTCATAGATGAAATGATATATCTGGAATTTGATTCAAGATGATGGATGGGTAGTTGAAGTTGTATAGGTCAGATAAAATTGCAATTATTAGTTGTTAATTGTTAATTAGTTGTTAATTGCTAAGGCAATTAACTGAAATCTGTTCTAGATATGCTTAGTTATTAGCTTAGTTATTAGCTAATGATTAACTAGTTATTAGTTAATAACTATTAACTTAGTTATTAGCTAATGATTAACTAATAATTAGTTATTAACTAATTAACTAATTTCAATTAATTGTTAATTGCTAAGGTAATGAAGAAATTCACATATGATTTATTTTACATATACTTTATAATTAATTTTTTCATAAAACAAAAACAGAACAAAGCAAAATAATGTGTAGGGAGCTTAACCATCTAGTATAAAAACATTGATTCTCACCTAGTTTCCTAATACTCAAAAATGTTAGTATCAAACAGACAATGAAATTGTACACCTTTATTTTGTCATTTTATTAGTAGTAAACTCCTTCTTAGAAGAGATCAAACAAATCAATGTGGGCAAGTATATAAGTATGCTTTCCTTTTGGCAATTTGCCATTTTAAATGTATTTTCCTCTTAGAGTATATATTCAAAACTAAAATATCCTTTTATTTTGTTTTTTTAAAAGCCTTTTAGAAATAAGTTATATGAAAGTAACTGTTTGGGCAAAATTTTGTCCTCCTAAAATTCATGTGTTGAAGTTTTAACCCGCACACTTCAGAATGTGAGTGTATTTGGAAAAGACCTTTAAAAATGTTAATAGATTAAACTAAGATTATTAAGGCAGACACTAATCCAATATAACTGATGTTCTTATAGGAAGAGGAGATTAGGACACAAATAGACACACCAGGCATGTATATGTGCAGAGAGATTATCACATGAGGACATAGTGAGAAGGTGGGCATCTGCAAGCCAAGCAAAAAGGCCTCAGGAGAAACTAATCTTGCTGACACTTGGAGCTTGGTCTTCTAGCCTCCAGAATGGTGAGAAAATAAATTTCTGTTGTTGAGGCCACCCAGTTTAGTGTTTTGATGTGGTAGCCCTAGCAGAAGAATGTAGTAACTTTCCCTAAGTTTCTCTTTCACATACTCAATTTTCTTTTAATGTGTATATTAGTCTGCCAGGGCTGCCATGAAAAAATATCACATATTGGGTGGTTTAAACAGCAAATCTATCATCTCACAGTTATGGAGGCTGGAAGTCCAAGATCAAGGTGTCAGCAGGTTTGATTTATCCTGAGGCCTCTGTCCTTAGCTTGTAGATGGCTGCTTTCTAGTTGTGTCCTCACATGGCTTTTTCTCTGTGACACCAGTCATATTGGATTAGGACCCCACCTATATGACCTACCTTAACTTTTATTGACTTTCTAAAGGCCTTATCTCCAAATACAGTCACATTGAGGATTAATGCTTCAGCACATAAATTTTGAGGGAACACAGTTAATTATATAAAAATGTCTATACGTAACTTGAATTCATATGTTTATTTGATTTTAAACATACATTTTCATATTCAGGAAGTGGGATATGGTTAAAAATAAATTTGCATAAAAATGTCTGGTTAAAACTATTGATCCAAAATCGATTTTTACTATATTGTGAATAACTGTGGTATTCAGTAGGATAATACTCTTTCTACTGTCTATTTCAAGATGTGGCACCAGCGTTTTAACTCTCTTCAACATAATATTTTCCTGCTATAATATTCAAAATTATTAATTTTTAGCTACTTAAATGATAGATTATTTTATAGACCCTCTCTTAAAGTACCCGTAAACCACTATGCATCTATTATTTTTTTTAAATATGAGGAAATCCTAGCACATTTATTATTGAAAACTGCCTCCCATTTGAACCTCATGAGCTGTAAAATACAGTTTGGATACAAGAAGAAAAATAGTTTAATTTGTAATCTGCAGAAAATGGTTTGTTCTGCTCTGGGAATTAAACCTAAAGAAATACCTTGACATAAATTCTCTGTTGTTTTAAAAATAATAGGCATTTAAGTAGATGGGTGAATTCTTTCAGCTTTCATGTAATATATTAGAAAAAAAAATCTTACCAAACATTTAATACTTCAGACAATATTTAATATCAGTCCTTCATTAAGGATTAAGTACTCTATCTAGGATAGCTTCTTAAAATAAAAACAAAATTTTAAAAATCATTTATGAATAATTGCTAAATCTTGAATACCTATTTTCTCAATAACTATTTTCAAAAATTTTATATTATATATTATGTATATATACATTATATGTAATATATATTACATATATATATATATATATCTTTAATTTTAGATTCAGAGAATGTGTTTAATTACTTCTATAGAAAAATAAGCCCCATAAAGTTTTAGTGTTGAACTTCTCTTTTTTCCATCCTATATTTTGCTTGTTTAGTATAGAAATGATGGGAAAACCAAGATGTTGCCAATAAATGTGTATTTTTTTAATTTTAATTTGTATTTTTTTTGGAGTACACAGGCCTCTCACTGTTGCGGCCTCTCCCGTTGCAGAGCACAGGCTCCGTACATGCAGGCTCAACGGCCCAGTCACTCCGTGGCATGTGGGATCTTCCCGGACCGGGGCACGAACCGTGTCCCCTGCATCGGTAGGTGGACTCTCAACCACTGCACCACCAGGGAAGCCCTAAACGTGTATATTAAAGGAAAACAACAACAACAAAACTAGTATCCTGGTATAATTCACATTAATTACCTCTAGTGAACTGCTCAGCTTCATTAGATTATGAATTTTATTCACATATTCTTTTTTTTAATTTTATTTTTTTAACACCTTTATTGGAGTATAATTGCTTTACAATGGTGTGTTAGTTTCTGCTGTATAACAAAATAAATCAGCTATACCATATACATATATCCCCATATCTCCTCCCTCTTGCATCTCCCTCCTACCCTCCCTATCCCAACCCTCTAGATGGACACATAACACGGAGCTGATCTCCCTGTGCTATGTGGCTGCTTCCCACTAGCTATCTACTTTACATATGGTAGTGTATGGACATATATTCATATTCTTATCTCCTTTATATTGCTGCAATAAAGTTAGGTTATTACATATATAATATATTATTATTAAATACATATATCTTTAAACCTCAAGTTTTGAATGTTTAATGAACTAGTCATTGTTGTCATCATCTCTCAATTGGGCTACTTCAAAGTCTCCTAAATGAGATTTGTGTGTATATTTCAGTATTCTACATTCCAGTCAGGATATATTTTCAAACAAATATGGGATCATGTATCTCTCCTGCATGAAATACATTTTTTACTTTTCTCAAAAAACAAACAAACAAAAAACTGGTTGATCTTCCTGTCTTTCACCAGGTGTTCCCTCTCCCTCTCTAAAACATCTATTTAGTCTATTTAAGTCATTTCCATTAATCTCAGTGCCTTTGTACAAACTAACTCACAGAACATATACATTTATTTTGCTCTCCATTAGTTGGTCAGCATATCTCAAATATAATCTGTATATATTATGTATTAAAATATAAATGTGAATTGTTCAGAGAAATTTTCTTTGTGTCCTCAGGTTTCCAAAAACCTCACAGTTGTTTCTTCCCTAATAATAGTTTATAGTAATAAATTCATATATATAATAATGTCTATATCTTCCACTAGATTTTGAATTCCATGAGCCTAGGGAAAAAGTCTTTTTGTTCACCTTATATCCCACATCTATAAAAATGCTTGAAATATTAGGTACTCAATGGATATTTGTTTAAAAAATGAATTAAAATCAAGGAGAGAGAAAGCATTTCAGGAATAGTAGAATAAGTGCTCCAAATCTGCATCTTTATAAAAAAGAATGAAATGAGAACACTAGCAAAAAATAGCAAAATAAAAAAAAAATTAGGGCTCTGAAAGCAAAGTAACCAAAAGTTTACAATAATTTGAGACTATTTATTTAACTAAAATGAGTGAATCTCAATAAGAACAATGAGCTGGTGTTTACCTTGCACTGTTTCCATCCCCCTCTCCTTAGCTCTGTGGTAGTCTTGAAAAGCAATTACTTCACAAACAAGATAGCTGTAAAAACCAGCACTCTAGCAGTCACTATAGGAAGCAGAATAAATTTGGAATTCCCTAAAAGCCCATCCACAGAAAAATCTCTTTATTGTTTTGACTTTGAATTCTGTCAGCATAAGCAGCTATAAACCCAGGTTTTTTGTCAAAAACAATTAGCAACAGTTTAACTTTGCAGCCTCAGGTAGAAATACAAGCTGAGGTAAGCAAAAGGCTGACTAAAATATTTAAAAAATAATACCTAGGAAAGAAGAAGACCAAAGAGAGCTTTGAAAATGTCTGATATATTCCTGGGAATCTAGAAAGCCATACACATGTGTAGGGTTATGCACATACCAAGGAAAGATCTAAGTAGGACAATATCTTACTCTGGCTGATCTTTAACTTCTGCACAAACACGAAGTGAAGGCTAAGGAAAAGATTTAGCTTGCATAGTGTGGAAGATGTGCCTCAACACATACACAGGACCCCTAAACAAAGTCTGAGAGATTTATTGGATCAAGCCATTTGAAGAAATCTTGTTTAATCATTAGCTAATAACTAAGCATATCTAGAACAGATTTCAGTGGCCACAAACACAAAAGAATACAGATTTTACAGTTCAGGAAAATAACTAAATGGTCTAAAAAAAACAAACAGCAGCAACAACAAACTATGGGGAAAGGGAAGGATCTGACCTTCATAAAAGTCACAAACTATTTTTCAAATGTTCAGTTTTCAACAAAAATTAAATGTCTTACATTTATAAGACATGTAAAGAAAGAGGAAATAATGAAAGATGTACTGGGTACAAAAAAAAAAAAAATCAATAAGAATTTTCCCAAGGAAGCCCCAATACTGATCTTAAAAGAAGTCAGCTACTATAACTAGGTCCAAAATTGAAAGAAAACTATACCCAAAGAATTAAAAGGAAAATACGAGAACAATATATCACTGAAACATTGAATACCAAATAAAGGATAGAAATTATAAAAGCAAGCCAAATAGAAATTCTGGAGTGGAAAAATACAATAAAGTGGAAAAATTAACTCTGGAGGAAAAACACAATATTAGAACTGTGAGAAGAAAGAATCTAAACATGAATAAGAGAGGTCAACTGAGATTATACTTTTGAGGAACAGGAAGAAAAAGAATTAAAAAAATGAACAGAGATTCAAAGACTTATGGGACATCATTAAGCAAGCCAACATATACATAAAGGGAGTCCCCAGGTAGAGAAAAGTGACAGAGAGTATATAAGCTTCCTGTGGCTGCTGTATTATAGACGTAGTGGCTTAAAACACCATAAATATATTCTCTCACACTTCTGGATGCCAGAAGTCTGAAATAAGTTTCCTGAGCTGAGCTGAAATTAACACTTCAGGAGGACCACAAACCCTCGGGAGGCTGCAGGGGCGAATCTGTTCTTCCTCTTGTCCAACATCTGGGCCTCCAACATTTCTTAATTTCTGACTGTGTTACTCTCACCTCTGCCTCCATGGTCATAGTACCTCCTCATCTTTTCAGTGTATCAAACATTCTTCTGCCTGTCTCTTGTAAGGACACTCATAATTGGACTTAAGATGCATCTGGGTAATCCAGGATAATTTTCCAGTATCAAGATCCTTAACTTAATTACATCTGAAAATACTCTTTTTTATATAAGGTAACACTTACAGGCCACAGGTTAATGACCTCATATTTGTGGGCATTTATTGTTCAAATGACTACAGAGAGAAAGAGGCCAAAGGATATTTGAAAAAATAATAGCTGAGAACTTTCCAAATTTGATGAAAACATTATATTGATAAATGGATGACACTTAAGCAAATTAAATAAGATGAACTCAAAAATATCCACACCTATGAATAAATTATTGAAAACCAAAGAAAGATAATGTTGAAAGCAGCAAGAAAATTGTGACTCATCCTATGCAAGAGCTTTTTAAAAATATTTATACCTAGCTTCTCAAAAGAAACCAAGGAGGCCAGAGGTAACAATATTATTTTATTCAAAGCACTGAGAAAATAAAACTGCCATTCAACATTTCAATATGCAGCAATGCTTTCCCTCCAGAATGAAGGAAACAGTAACACAGTTGCAGATAAACAAAAACTGAGAACACTCCATCACTAGCAGACCTAACTTACAAGGAACACTAAAAGAAATATTTAAGTGCAAAATGGACACTAGAAAGTAACTTGAACATAAAAAAAACAATGAACACTTATAAAGGTAAAACATCTTGATGGGGTTATAAGATTTGCAGGAGAGACTTAAAGGAGAGACTTTTATACTATTGCAATTAGTTTGGTATTCATCCAAACTAGATCCCTTTATGTTAATTTAATCCCAAGTGTGACTTCCAAGAAAATTACTCAAAAAAGAAAAAGAAAAAAAAAAAACGAAAAACAAGTAAAAGATACCATAATGGAATTAAAATAACATATTAGAAAATAACTATTAAATTTAAAGAGGGCAGTAATAGAGGTACATAAAAGATATATAGGAAATATAGCAAATTTCAGATGTAAATCTACATTATTATTGTAGTGCTTACAGTAAATTTAAACCAACTAAACACTGTATGCTCTTTACAGGAGAAACACTTTAGTCTCAAAGACACAATAGAAGGTATAATTATGGGAAAATATAAAACAGTCATAAAAACACTAATCAGAAGAGAGTTTGAGTAATTATGGTAAAATGAGAAAAAAATAGTCTTTAAAGTAAGAATTGTTCCTGCAGACAAAGTTGGACACTTTATGATGATAAAAGAGTAAACCTATCAGAAAGGCATAGTTATATACTTGTTATAACATCAAGGTTCTAAATTACATGAAACCAAAGCTATAGAATTAATGGGAGGTATCCACAATTTCAACTACAGTAGTTAAAGACTTCAATACCCTACTTTCAATAATAGAACAGTGAGACATATTATAAAATATGTTTCAAAATATTGAATGGTTTAGGTCATACAATCTATATTCTCTACCTACAATGGAATTAAATTAAAAATTAATAATAAAAATAAATTTAGGAGATTCAAAAATGTGTGTAAATTAAGCAATACACTTCTAAAACACCAACTGATCAGATAAAAAATTACAAGGGAAATTATCAGATCAATGGAAACAAAATTATAATATACCAAAGGTTATGAAATGCAGTTATAGCAGTGCCTATAAGGAAATGTATAGCTATAAATACCTATGTTAAAAACAAAAAGAAAACATATCAATACAATAACTGTACTTCCACCTTAGTAAAGTAGGAAAAAAGAAAAATTGAACCCAAAGTAAGCAGAAGGAGAGCATAATAAAGATTAGAGTGGAAAAAATTAAATAGGTTATATAAGAATAATAGAAAAAAATAAGCAGAACCAAAAGTTTACTCTCTAAAAGATTAACCAAATTGACAAAAGTTTATCTAGACCTACCAGAGAGAGGAAGAAAGAGAGCAAGAGAGGTAGAGGGAGGCACAAAACACTAAAATCAAGAAAAAGAGGATTATAGGAGACTACTATGAAAAAACTATATTCTAAAAGATTTGTTAAACTAAAGTAAACATATTTCTAGAAAGACATGAAGAAGACATACATAATCCCAATAGATCTAGAATAAGTAAAGAGATTGAATTTAGTAATCAAATTCCAGCCAATAGAAGCCCAGGCCCTATGGCTACAGTAATGAATTCTTCCAAACTTTTAAAGAAGAATAAAGATTAATGCTTCACAAACTTTTCCAAAAAGTAAAAGAGAATGGAATGATGTTCAACTAGTTTCTTGAGGCTCAAATTACCCTGCTACTAAAACAAGACTAAGAACTCACAAGAATAGAAAAATACCCAATATCTTCTCTAAATATACACTCAAAAATCTTTAAGAAAAAACTAGTAAATTAAATTCGGCAACAAATTAACAGAATTATATATCATGACTAAGCAGGATTCATCTTAACAATGCAGAGTTCGTTTAACATTTGAAAATTTATCAATATATTACACCGTGTTAATAAAGAACAAAAAAACAATATTTTCTCAGCAGTAAAAGGAAAAAATTTTGACAAAACCTCATCTTTTCATATTTATTAAACTAATAAATGTGTTCAACAAGGATGTAGCCTACAAGATCTATATATAAAAATCAATTATATTTCTATACCTTAGAAATTAACAATTAACAATCCAAAATACGGAATTGTCCCTTCAAGAATCAAGTGTGATGGAAGATACACAAGTGTGATGGAAGATACAAGAAGGGAATTGTCCCTTCAATAATCGAGTTTTCTTCATGTAGTAAGTGTGATGGAAGATACAGGATGGAGAGTTTGCCAAAGTTCACACTGGAAAAAACACATTTCCTCTTTGAATTAGCACCTGCAATCATCATGGAATATTCTAAGCCTGTAAAGTCACTACCATTATGGTTATCATTTCCAGATAAATGGGGAATATCAACTATGCTCAGTCTCACAACTAATAATCTGAGGAGTTTTATTGACTAATCAGATCATCTATTGCTTCATTTCTTTACTGGGATGGGAAAAAAAGCTATAAAATATCATTACAATATCACCTAAATTTCACACTGCACATAAAATAAATGTTAATTCAAAATCAATCATAGATTTAAAGAAGTATAAAATATAACTATAAAATTTTAGATGATAGAGACTAAAATCTCATGATCTACAGCTTTCTTAGACATGACACCAGAAGCACAATGTATTTAAAATCAAAAAGATAAATTGACTTCTTCAAAATAAAGTTATATTTTTCTATGAAACATCCTGTAAAGAGAAGGAAAAGACAAGTTACAGGCTGAGAGAAAATATTTGCAAACCACATATCTGACAAAGGACTTACCTAGAATATGTAAAGAATTCTCAAAATGCAACAGTAAAAATCCAATTATAAAATAGCAAAAGATATATGGAGACATTTCATTGATAAGGATATTCACATGGCAGTTAAGAACATAAAAGGATGTTCAACATCACTAGACATTAGGGAAATGCAAATTAAGACTACAAAGAGACATTACTACACATCTATTAGAACAGTTAAATTTAAAAAAAGAAAAATCACAGAAACAATACCAAATGTTAGTGAGGATACAGAGAAACTGAATTTTTCATACACCACTGGTGGGATTGTAAAATGGAACAGCCACTTTTATAGTTGTTTGGAAGCTTCTTAATAAATTAAACATGATATCACATGATCCATCTATTGTGCTTCTGGGCATTTAACCCAGAAAACTAAAAATGCAAAATTCTCTACAAAAATATTTATAGCGTGTTTGTTTATAATAGCCCCAAACTGAAAACAACCAAAACATTCCTTAATAGGTGAATGGTTAAACCAACTACAATGCATTCATACAAAGGAATATGACTTAGCCATTAGCATAAATAGACTGCTTGGTGCAAGTAATAATTTCAGTGGAACTCAAAGGCACTATGCTTAATGACAAAAGACAATCTCAAAGGTCAGACTATATGAAGTAATCTATATAACAACGTTGAAGTGAAAAAAATTATAACAATGGAAAACAGACTAGTGATTGTCTAGGGCTAAGGAACTGTAGGAAGGTGGGCATTACAGAGGGGTTCCAATTTCTCCACATTCTCCCAACACTCACTATTTTCTGGTTTGTTTGATTTTTTTTTTAATACCTACCCTAACTGGTGTGAAATGGTACCTCATTATTCTGATTTATACTTTTTATAATGACTAAAACTGTTGAACATTTTTCATGTGCTTCTTGGCCATTTGCATAACTTTTTTAGATAAATACCTATTCAAATTCTTTGCCTATCAAAAAAAGAAAATTGAGCTGATTCTTTTCTTGTTGAGTTGTAAAAGTTCTTTATATATGCTGGATATAGACCCTTATCTGATATAGAATTTGCAACTATTTCCTCTTATTTTGTAGGTTGTCTTTTTACTTTCTGATAGGGTCCTTAGATGCACAAAGGCTTTTAAATTTAATGAAGTCCAATTTATCTTTCGTTTATTTGTTGCTTGTGCTTTTGGTATCTGAGCTATAATTTCAAAAGAGCTCTTCTAAGAAATTCTCTTTTTTATTTTAAAAGTTCAATGTATTTTAAGGTATAATTGTATATTAGTTTCTAAAATTTTATAGTTAAAATTTAGCTATTTTTATATATTGTAAAGATGGTGTGTTCCATTTTTAAACATAGCATGTAGAATATTTTATGGATACAAATAAATTATTAAATAAGTTTTCATGCTCATTAGATATTATGGCTACTGCACAGTACAATAACATTGTGGTAAATAAAGTAATCTCTTCATAACATCACCCTGTGGTTGTAAAAATTAACATATTTTCAAAAACATCAGGTCCTTAAAGGAATGATTTGAGAATTAAATCTGATTTTCAAATTGGAAGCTGCACAAGGTAGCAGAAAGATTCAAGAGCAAAAGATCAGAATTCTTCATTTGAAGGCTTGTCAGTTACTTACTATTTGACCTCGGGCAATTTACTTCTTCACACCGAGTATCATTTTTCTCAAATGACAGTTGGCATTTGGATATTACAATATCTGACCTAGTTATCTTAAGGAGAGTCTTCAGAATTAAAAAAGAACAGTTACAAAGAGCTTTATAATTTGCGCGCCTTGAGTAAAATGAAGTTTTTATTGTCATTTGCATGGCTTGGATATTGAAATCGTACAAGGTAAAAACTGGGTTCAAACACAAAGAAAATTTTGATCCTGATAATTTTGTTATCTTTTCAAACTCGAGTAATTCAGAAGGAAGAAGTTCCATGGTGCCTTGATTATCCCATAAATGTACAAAGAAGCTCAGCCTGCTTCCATGTCAGTTGCTATTTATGGTGCCGCGCAAAAGTGTGCTATGTTATTTTACAAGTGCAGGAAAAAACATTGCTAACACACAATTTATTGTGTCTCCATAATATTGCATTCTTATAGCTGGAAGCCTTCATGAAAATTTGATGATGTTAAATTGGTACCTTCTCATTCCAGCTATTAACTTCAATTGATAGTTTATACCTCTATGGAAAAAATGGAAATACAGTACGACTTTTAAAACTTACTTTGTTCTGAAACCTAAATACTCATTGAAAGAAAAGCCAACAGACCTAAATGGATTCAACAGATGAGTTGCACTCCTTACTTATCAAAAACCACCAATGATCATCTCATGGTAGAGGTGACCAGAATAAGCGTCATAGGTCAGTACAATTGCCCCCATAATATTAGACTTTTTTGAAGAGCATAAACTAGGTGACCTGTGAAATATTCTCCTTTTTGTTTCTTTCTCCCACAATGTAGGGCTCACCTTGTTATAATTATGATTGTCATCATTTGCTTTTCCTTAGCTATATCCCTACTGCTGTTTAAAATTAATAGTTTTCTTTCTTGTCCACATCAGATCCAATTGTTCATTTAAATTTAACGTTTTTAACAGGACAACAGAAAACAATGTTTCGAGAAAACAGATTTTTCTCATTGCGTTTGATTTACCTTTAGGATTAAAAAATATATTATAATCCAAGTGGTTTCAAAGGTTAAATAGATATTATAAAAAGCATTATTGAAAACTTATTAGGAAGAAATCCTGCTACTAAACTACAGATGTAGAGGATGGATGGTCCTAGAACAGCACACTGTGACAATTCCCAAGTGACTGTGAGTAATCTATCCTGAAACATACATAAAAGAACTGAAGTGTTTTGTTTCCTGCTCCTGTCAATCTTCAGTTAATACCCTCTATACAGAGAGGAAACGCAAATCAAAGTTGCCTAGTTAAAAAAAGAAAAAAAAGCTGTCTTCAGATTAACTTTTCAAATATCTTCTTACACTGACCTATAAAACTGTAGGAAAATAATGAGGGTTAGATGGATGAGGGGTAAACAAGATAAAACCTATTATAACATCCATAATAGTGGACCAATAGCGCCATCTATTGCTTCAGATACATGTCCATTATACATATTACAATCTTTGTGTGATAAAATAATGAAGAAATTATACTATGCATTTATTTTGTCATTTTATATACTTGCAAATATCATAAAATTAATAGTTACATTTCAAATTTATTATGTTATATATAGCACATATTTATTACATATTAAATTTATTATATTTATAACCTCTTAGGAGATAGTGTCAGTTTATTAAAATTTATACTCTGTCTAAGGAGTTGTATATCTTCTGCACAAAGTGTGAGTGTAGGACAGTGCTAGATGTACAAAGTATTAATACTGAGTACAGATTATTGATGCTGTATATAAAGTATTTAGCATAAAAATCAATCTGAATATATATACATATAATAAAATTATACTAAGAGTTTGTCAGCTATATTCAAACTGTGCTCAATTTTATGCAAAAGTTGCTTGAAGAAAGGAATGAAAAAAAGAAAATATCCCCAGATCCACTGTCAAGATGTTCTTGCAGCAGTTCTCCAACTTGCAGTATCGCCCTGGGTTTCATTTTGCCTCACGTTTTGTTCTAATTGAAGTAACTGACTATAGTTAAAGCTAATCTTGTTTACAGAGATCTGGTTATCTGCTTAGACCCATTCCTAATAAAACCATGGTTGCCAGAAATAATGGAATGATGTCCTGAATTTGTTAAAGACAAAACAAACACACAACAATAAAAATGTTAATTTAGACCCCTATACCAGCAAAAATGTTCTTCAAAAAAGAAAGTTACTTAAGCTTAGATGATTTGATGCTAGCAAACGCGCTCTACAAGAAATAGTAAAGATGGAAAATGATCTCTGATTGAACTATATTACTGCAGGAAAGAAGAAAATAATCAGAAAGGGAAACTTTGACAGATAATAACTGTTTTAAGTTGCAGTTATAACTAAGTATATCATGTGGGATTTTTTACATTGTCATTACTAAGGTATAATTTACATGCAATAAAACTCACCAACTTTAAAGTACAGTTCCAGGAGTTTTGTCAAATCAGTGCAGCCATATAATCATCACAATAATCAGCACACACCACAGTTCCATCACCTGAGAAATTTCCCTTAAACGTCCTTTGTAGCTATAGTTAGCTTCTTCATACATCCAGCAGTAATCTGTTTTCAGATTTTGAGAGTTTTGCCTGGTCTAGAATATCGTATAAATAAAATTACAAGGTAGGTAGCATTGAGTTTGGCTTCTTTCACTTAGTATAGTTCATTTGAAATTCATTTGTGCTACGGAGGGCATCAATAATTTGTCATAGTAAGTATATGTCTAATGTTGTAAAAAAAAAAACACTGCCAAACTATTTTTGCAATATTTGTAATATTTTGCATATCTGCCAGCAATGCATGAGAGTTCCTTTACTCTGTGTTCTCGTCAGCACTTGATATTGTTTGTCTGTTTAAATATTGGAATAGATATACTGTGATACTTTAGTGTGGCTTTTAGTCTGCAATACCCAAATGACAATGATGTTGAACATCTCTTTATGTGCTTGACATTTGTATATCTTATTTGGTGAAGTGTCTGTTCAGCTCTTATATCCATTTTTTTATTGGGCTATTTATCTTTTAATGGTGTGTTTGGAATTCTCTTTATTTTGGTTACAGATCCTTTATCAAATATATGATAAAAGCCAGACTGTGACTTTTCTTCCTTCTCCTAACTGTATTTCTATTAAAAGAAGTTCTTAATTTTGGTGAAGTACAATTTATGAATTATTTTTTAAGGAAATGTGCTTTTAGTGCCATGGCTGAGAAATCATTGATTATTCCAAGTCACAAAGGTTTTCTTGTATGCTTTATTCTAAAAATTTTTAATTTTAAAATTTTAGGTTTTACTTTTAGTAAAATTACCATAGCTTTATATTAAGTTTTGAATTCAGGTTATGTGAGTCATCAAAATTTATTCTTTTTTTTTTTCCAAAACGTTTTGGCTATTCTAATTCATTTGTGATTTTACATGAATTTGAAAATCAGACTGTTCAATATTAAAAAAGTGCTGCTGGGTTTTACTGAAATTGCAATGATTTTTTAGATTTTTTAAATCACATTGGGAAGAGTATAGCATATATCAATATATGAGAATATAGCATCTTCTAATCAATGAACACAGTATCTCCATCATTTACTTACATCTTCTTTAATTTATTTCATCAGTGTTTTGTAGTTTATAGCACATAGACATTACACATATTTGGAAGATTTATACCTAAAAGTGTTTCATGTATTTTAGAGTGAAATTATAAGTGGTACTCTGTTTTAAGTTTTGATCAACAACTGCTCAGTACTATTATATTAACTTTTTTTTTAATATTAGCCTTGTAACCTGTGACCTTGCAAATTGAAGTGTGTTTATGCATGTGTGTGTGAATGTTTATAGATTTTTGTGATTTTCTAGGTAGATATTCATATCCTCTGTGAGACAGATAACTTTATTTCATTCAAATTGTACTTATGTTATTTTTTTAATTTTTTTATTATTTATTTATTTATTTTTTGTGGTACACGGGCCTCTCACTGTTGTGGCCTCTCCCGTTGTGGAGCACAGGTTCCGGACGTGCAGGCTCAGCGGCCATGGCTCACGGGCCCAGCCGCTCCACGGCATGTGGGATCTTCCCGGACTGGGGCACGAACCCATGTCCCCTGCATCAGCAGGTGGACTCTCAACCACTGCACCACCAGGGAAGCCCTTATGTTAATTTCTAAATTAATTAATTTATTTATGCTGCCCTGGGTCTTTGCTGCTGCACGTGGGCTTTCTCTAATTTTGGCAAGCGGGGGGCTACTCTTCATTGCGGTGCACAGGCTTCTCATTGTGGTGGCTTCTCTTGTTGTGGAGCCTGGGCTCTAGGTGCGTGGGCTTCAGTAGTTGTGGCATGTGGGTTCAGTAGTTGTGGCACACAGGCTTAGTTGCTCTGCAGCATCTTCCCAGACCAGGGCTTGAACCCATGTCTCCTGCATTGGCAGGCGGGTTCTTTACCACTGTGCCACTAGGGAAGCCCTACTTATGTTATTTTTATTTATTTTACTTTTCTTAGCACACTGACTAGAACCTTCATATGATATGGAATAAAAATCATGAGAGTAATTATCTTGGCCTTGTCCTTAATCATAGAGAGAAATCATCTCCAGGTTACCTGGCTTAAAAATCTGACACCTAATACCTATAAAATATATGTGAAAGATACAATAAATATTCTATATTTTAAATATGATAAAGCTTAATTTAACTTTATTTTCAATATATATGCAAATTTATGTTAATATACATGTGTATTTGCATATATTGCTTACAGTTATGCATATTAATAAAAATTATCTTATGTTCCATTTGTACTCTGATGCAATATTCTGTAGAAAACCTCCTTGGTATGTATACAATCCACTCAGCAGGCTACTTCCATCTAAAGCTAAGCCCAGTCTATACTTATTCTCATCTTGCACTCCCTAATACAGGGATAGAAATAAATGTGTTTCCAGAAAAAAATATGTCTGTATATACATATTAGGGGAAGAATAGGACAGCAAAATTTTCTGAGATATTTTCAGAGATATTAATTTGTGTTTTGGTCTTTCTATGGTTGACCACTCCATCTGCCTAAAAGCCACAAGACAAGACATTTATATTCCCTGAATCAGGGATCTTTAGTTTGCAAGATCCAAAGAAATATATATTTGAAAAAAATGTATTATTTATTTCTTTGAGTGTCTGAACTTTTCAGAAAATTATATCATGAGAAAGAGGTTTAGGAGAGGACCTTAGAGAGAGTACAGTCCTGCAAGTCTAGGAACAAGTACAGCACAGCAAGACACTTACATTTGCACTTCATCACACCCAGAGTATGACACATATCACCAGCTCCACATCTATGGCTCTGGAGTCAGCTTTATCACATTGAATCTTTTTTATTGCAGGAACCTCCTAAATGGTCTCAATGTTCTCTCCTGAATCTGGCAGAACACAGCAGCCAGGAGTAGATCTTTTGAAATAACCGCACTCAGAATAAAATCAAGCCCTTTGTTTCCTTTCTGACTTCATTCCTCATCACTACCAAGCTATTGAAATGGAGAAGAAAACCAAGATCTAGCTCCAACTTTAGTGGAAGCTAAAGCTGCACTGGACCACATGGATTTCATTATTTAATACACAGAGGACTATGTGTTCCATATCACAACTTTGAATTTTAAGAGCAGAGAAATTGTCTTCTTTTGTGTAGTTTGCTTTGGAATTGTTCTGTAGAAAGCTATTTCTTAATGAAATCCTAATTTTCTCAAATAGGTTCGGCACAGTAGGAAAAACAGGATTTATACAGAGATCATAAAATGTACAATTGTACATTTCTTTCTATGTACAATTATTTACAGGTTTACAAATTTTTTCAAAAATGTTAATTTGCACACACAAAAAGCACAAACTGAATGTTTGAGTGAACACTATCAGTATACTTAGGTATATTTAGTCATGATGGATGGATAAAGAGATAGAGAGATGAACTGGCATATACAAATGATTAATAAAAATAAAAGAAAAGGGGCTTCCCTGGTGGCGCAGTGGTTGAGAGTCCGCCTGCCGATGCAGGGGACACGGGTTCGTGCCCTGGTCCGGGAAGATCCCACATGCCACAGAGCGGCTGGGCCCGTGAGACATGACCGCTGAGCCTGCGTGTCCGGAGCCTCTGCTCCGCAACAGGAGAGGCCCGCGTACCGCAAAAAAAAATAAAAATAAATAAATAAAAGAAAAAACTATAGTTTATAAAATGTACCTGATATTATGCAAGATTTCAGATTTATTGACTGATAGGTTAGCATTCGTTAATGTGATGTAATGAATAATTGGGTACAGGTTAAGTTGCTATGAAAGAGACCTTACTTAAGACATAGTGCTTTAAACTTATGATATTTGTCTCTCACCTAACAATATGGCTGATCTGGTAGCTTGATGGTGTCAGGGACCTAGTCTCGATCCATTTTGAGTTCTGTCATTCCTACATGCTATTGCCCATAGGGTTAATGATATCCGCCAGCTGAAATAAATGAACTGTTGTGTCTATAATTGAGTTTTCCTAAGAAATTTTCCAATCAGTCTTCCTTTAGCAAGGCCCTTTTTAATATTCCGCAACAGCTGATTGCCTGATTAATGTCCCATAAAATGCATAATTTGCTATTATGAATGACCTGAATTTTTGCAGGAAAAAGTATAGACAATATTATATGTGACATACTAGCTATAAATTATATTTTGCCAGCATTGAGTCCAAGTTTAAAATATGCAAACATTCATAATAAAAATCCTTCCCTTTTGAATACTTCAAAAATATTTTCTCATAGCTGAACCATATATCAGAATGTGTTGTTCTTAATCATTTATGAAAGATTACATCTGCTTGATAAAACAATGACAAAATTGCAACTGTTGCTATTTTCATATACTGAAACAATGTAGTCCTATGCTTGCAATCAACAAAGTAAGATCAAAATAGTCATAGGGAAACTGGTCTAGTTACTTTACTGTCAGAATAAGATTTTACTGAAAGATCACTTCTAAATGCTTGAAGATATATTTAATGGGAGAAAATTAGTTAGAAGAGGTGTTTCAAACTATATTTTGAATATATAATAATCATGTATCTTTAATGTTTGATTTAAATAAAATTGTGATGTAACAAATACAACTTTTGATTATCTATTATAATATAAATGAATATAATGAGCTAACGCAGATAAGACAGCATTTGACACGTGGTAAACATTCTGTAGCCATTAGCTGTTGTATATCTTACTTGTTATATATCTTACTGTAAATGTCTGCTGCATAGAATTAGATAACTTCCTAAGAGGACAGAATCAGTCCATGCTTCCTCTCTAGTAGCCATGAATTATGTGAAATAATGCAAAACATATTTTTCTACTTGGTATCCTACTTATTACATAAATGCATTATCCAGTACAATATTGAGAAAATAAATATCAAATATTTACGATACTTACATCACAGAATCAACTGTAATTAATGAGGCATCAACATGGTCAAAATTGTATTAATATATTGTTATAGGATATTGCAAGTGAATACAAAATTATTATAAGTACACTGTTTGTTCTTCATTCAAAAAAAAGAATGACACTATCAATCAAGAGCCCTTAGTTCTTACATTATTTTCACTCCCCCAATTTCTTTAAGTCTCAACATTTCCTTGGGTTAAATAAGCCAATATCACCTGTCCCTACATACATAAGGACACAGACACTAAGTGAAATGAAGATATTTTGAAATCTTTAAGAAAAAATTACTAAAATGATTCATGTAAATACTTCATATTAGAATTTAGGGAAATTTGTACTGATAACAACATTTAGGCATATAAAAATATAAATGAAAAAGACCCTCAAAAAAATATACACTAATTTCATTTAAATAGGCTATTATAAATGTTTACTTTTTTACAAGTCAATGTTAATTTTTATAATTCAATTATATGTCTCCTTGTATTACCATAGATTCATTCCTAATATATAAAGTGAACAATTTATTGTACAATTTTTATTGCTAAAACTCTCAGAAAACTTGCTTTATGGGGCATTCTGTATTTAAAATCAAGTCCTCAAAAAAAGAGATTATAGTCCCAAGTTCAGCTAGGATGCTTTCTTTAAATCTATACAAGAAAATAAGAAATATTCCTTTGTTCTCATAAATTTGTTTTAATTTATCATGTATTCTAGTAAGAAGAAAAATGTAGTCCAAATTTGATCATTATTTTCAAATCTGCTACAGACCTCAAAACAAACTTGTACCCAAATTGAAGGATTTACCAGATTCAAAATATTGCTTTTTGTTATTTTTGTTGTTATTGTTGTTATTTTTGTTGTTGTTCTACTCTTATTTTATAGTATTCTATCTTTCTCACTTGGACTTTTTTTACTTGTGGGTCATCAAAAACCTTTTCTGAAAGACTGTGTATATTGAGAATATTTATTTGGAGGAATATATATATATATGTATATATATATACATATATATATATACACGCACACACATATACACATACATGTACTATATTGGACATATATATACAGTGACACATTTACATCTATTATGACTGTATTTATATGTACATGTAAACAGATTATATATATGATTAGGTACAGATAATAATATTGATGATATAAATCAGAGGTAGGCAAACTTTTTTCTGTAAAAAGCCATACATAATATAAATATTTTGGTCTTGTGGGCCATACAGGTCTCTATCACAACTGCCCAACTGTGACCCTGTAATACTGTAATATGTAAGCAATCATAAACAATATGTAAACAAAAAAGCATCACTGATTTTTAACAACACTTTATTTACAAAAATAAGTACCAGGCTAGATTTGGCCTACAGAGTGTATTTGCTAAACCCTGATATACCTAATAGATATAGGTACAAAATAGATAGAGATATGTAACAGAGCCTGTGTACTCATAAAATACTTTATTTATCTTTTCTTCTTACCTAAGTTCTCATATGTTTGCCAAAACATAATATAATCATTTCCAAATCCATTAAATAGCCATATAAATTCTCATTAATTGTGGGGATTACATTAATCCTTTCATGAAAATAAATTTTAAAAAATTCTATACCATTCTATAATATTTACATATAAACATCACCCTTTAGAATCTAGCACATGAAAATGATCAAGATAAAAACAATGTAAAATTAAATAGATTTAATTATAAAGGGGTATTATTAATATAAAATATTAAAATTGTGGATTATATGAAATAAAATTATAATTGGAAATAATATAGCACACTAGTACTTTTGAAAGTGACAGCAATGAAAGTGACATGAGATCTGTATCATGGGAGAAGTTCCTGCCATTGAGACAGAATGACCCACATTTATTTTTTACATTAATTGTGTTCCTGTGTGATCTTTCTTTCTCCTTCCCAAGTTTATGTAAACACTCATATGGCATGGAATGCAGTTCCATTTTTTTCTGCAAATACTGTGGAAAGACTTTGGTGAGAAAATTATGTTTAATTTGACACCTGAAGGATAAAAATAAGAAAGCCAAGCAAAACAGAAAAAGGAAGTCACCAAGGCTGACAGAAGAACCACTTAACCCTATAAATAAATAAATAAATAAATAAATAAATAAATAAATAAATAAATAAATAAATAAATAAATAAAATACAATAAATATCAATAAAAACAAAAACTGGTTCATTGAGAAGATCAATAGAGTGAGTCTAGTCAAACTCATCAGGAACAAGGAGAGAAGATAGAAATGATAAAAATTGGAGAATAGAGAAAATGAAAAACCACCATCATCAACAATAAATCTCTTGTTAGTAATCGTAGTTGGAGATGGGAGTATTAGTATTGTTATTCTGAGGCAGCTGTATTACCATGTGAAATGAAACATAAAAATCAGCATGGGATATTCTCCCTATATCATCTCCCACGTCATTGAAAACCAGAATTATCAATGTATATGAAATGTGACACAAAGGTAATAAAGATGAAGTCATATAAAATTTCCATAATTTTTTATTGGAATGGAAATGGAAATAATATTAATATTAATATGTCTCACAAGGCATTTTATCTGTATAACTTTATCTATACCTATTGGTTCTAAATCCTATGAGAAGGCTTAGAAAAATTATTGATTCTTACTGCAGTACTGTCCAGTTAAAAGAAAAATGGGTTTCTTGGAGAAATATGTGATTACATGTATAGGGAAGAAAACAAGATAAGCATGGACCCTCCTGAATTATCAGATAGCAAGATAGCTATTAAGGACCACTAGGATCATGCCCTGAGGATTCAAGATCCAACCTGCTGAGGCTTCCACTTGTCAATTCAAGAAGGGACAATTTGAGATTTAATATGGCTAAGTATTGGATTGAAACTCATCATAAATAAGTGAGCTCCTAATTAATGTGAAAAATAATAATTCATTTTTTTAACTGAGTATATGACAGAAAAAGAATCAGGTGATTGTCCCACTTTTCGTGTATGAAATGTACCACTGGGTAACCAAATAGTAGATGAAAGGTAACATTACTTTGCAAAATTGTTTCAGCTGGAAAGTTAAAGTAAAATGATAGAATTAGATTATCACAATTTTTTAACCTCCAGCGGAAGATGAAATGAGAAATTGGGTATAAATGGCTGGAACAGGAACAACAAAAAGTGAAAGCCAGGAGGCAAATATTCTGTGCCTCCTGCTAAATGAATCTATTATTATTTAAAGATCTTATCAAATCTTTGTCTGACACATGTTAAGCTGCACCATGAGTTGCAATCAACCTAATTTGGATTCAGGGAAACCTAAGTCAAACTTCACAGATTCTAAAACAGAGAAATTATAAAGAAAAGAAAGGGATAGAGAGTAAAAGACACAGAAAGCTGAAAAATGGGAAAACTAAATTCTGGTATCTAATGCTACACACTTGCTTTATAAACTACAAAGAAATTCAAGGAACTGACTGCTATAAATATCAGGATAATGATTAACTATTGGGCGTACCAACGGAGCTGTGACTGGTTTAGAGCACTAGGAGAGTCTTCAGGAATGGCTGGGAAAATTATATTCGTTAACCTACACAGTGGATCCAAGTATGTTTAACTTTAAATAATTCAGTAAGCAAATAAAGAAAATTCATTTGACTGAATTATCACAAAATTTAAAACAATCAAGTTTGAAATAAAAGTGGTTTTATTGTGTTCTTACTTTGGTAAGCAAACTTGTTTAATCATGGCATGGATTTCCTAAGAATAAATGTAATGTTATTGACTAATCCAGTTTCCATCTAGGACCCTCACTCTACTTTATTTATCATGTTATTTCCTTTTCAGGAAACTGGGGTAATAAACAACTAATCATATTCTACATATAGGAACAGAGATCTTAGAGAATACATGACTTTGACAATCAAACAATTGAATAGATTTGGAAGAAGAATACAAATCATGAACTTAAATTTAGTATTCTTTTCTCTGCTAAGGTTTCAAAACCAAAGGGGAAAATAAGGATGGCTACAACATAAATTCTGTGATAATGATATGCCATTTTTGGCAGAGTAATTTGTATTGCTCATTAAGTCTCTAATATATGACTTTTATATGCAATTACTAACTGGTTAAGAAACAATCAATAAGAACATTTTTCACCAATTAGTGCTCTTTCTCATTAAATATTTAATTGCTCAATGGAACTAAACATCACATGTTCTTTTCCAAATAAGCTCTGAAAGATGAAAGATAAAACAACATATCTGAGTGAAATGTCATCTCCTGCATCCAAACTGCTTTCCTTTTATTTTGTAATGGTCTCTAACTCCTTTGATTAAGTGACTAGCTTGTGGTGTTTTGTTTCAGTCTTATCAGATTTTCTTAGGGAACTTTCCTAGGGAATGTTCACAGGAATGTTAAACTTCCTTCTACCTACTCAATACTTTTCATGTGAAATTTTCGACTGCAAAGGCAGTATAAATCTTGGTTCCCATGAAGTTACTGAAATCTGACTTCAATCTCTTAATGGCAGTACTGAATACTGTAATAATAGCTACTTCTACTTACCTGAAAAAAAAAAAGTGGAGAATGGAAATCAATTATGAGAATAGTGGTTAGCAAACTTTTTATGTAAGGAGATAAATAGTGATATTTTTGTCTTTGTTAGTTTCTCATTCTCTGTCACAACTACACAACTCTGCCATTGTTGTGCAAAAGTTGTCATAAACAGTATGTGAACAAATGTGCATGGCTCTGTTCTAATAAAACTTCATTTATAGATCAGGTGGCTGGCTGGTCTTAGCCTGAGGGCTTCAGATTGCTTAACTCTGGTACAAAAGAAAAGCTCCTCCTTTTCTTGCATTCATTTATTAGTTTGTCCAGCAAACATTTATTGTATATCCCTTACATATTCTATTAATGGTAGACAAGCAATAAATGGATAAACAAGTAAATTTATATCAAGCCAGGTGGCAATAAATGTTACAAAGAAAATGGAAACAGGTGAGTGGGGAGATAGTGAGTGGCAAGGTCTGGTTGGGTGGAGCATTTTATATGGTGGTCCATGTAGACCTCACTAATATGTGACTAATAGGTGACGTGTGGTAGAGAAACTGAGCAAAAGTGCGATAGAGTTGTCTGAGTGAAGAGAACATCAGGCTAAGGAAACCACATGTGTAGAAACCATGAGATTGAAACAAGCATATCATGGTTGAACAGCAAGACAACTAATATACTCAGAGTAGGAGAAAGGGAGAGAGTAGTAAGGTAGAATTTGAAGCCAGTATAAGGATTGTGTTGAGGGAATGGCATTTGGGGAATGCAGCATATGGCCCTTTATGGTATTTTAAAAACTCTGTTTTCTGTCCTGATAAGGTACAAAACCACTGGAATTTGTGAGTACTGAGGTGACATGATGCATTATGTTTTATATGAATAACACTGGTTGCTTTGTTGAGAATAGATGATGGAGAGGCAAAAGTGTCAGTGAGGAGAAGTTTTAGGAGCTATTGCAACAATCTAAGTGAAATGTTTTGGTGACTTAGGTGAGGGCAGTAGCTGTGTAGGTAAGTGAGAAGTTGTATAAGCACTGATTACAGTTATATGAGCTTTTGGGAATAAAACCAGAAAGCAATTTCTATTAAACTAAATCTGAAAAGTGTAAGTACAATACATTGTTATAAAAAGTGTCATGTACTATACAAATAATCTTTTCACCTTAAGATATTTTGATTTCTTTTGTTATAAGTTAATATTGCCAAATAAAATAAAATTATCAACACTCACAAAAATATAAGCATCATAAAGCTTAATACATTTTATTGGATTTACACCTGAAAAAATCCTGGCTACAACCTTTACAGCATATGAAGAAAAGGGATAGGAAAATTTTTTCCTATCTTAGAAATTGGTTCAAGAGAAAGGAGGTTAGAAGGATGTTCCTGGGCCCTCCCTCTTACCAGGTGAAGATGGTGTCCTGACTGCATTATTGGAAAAAATCTGGCCTGATTAATCCTTATTTGGCTACATAGCAAAATTCTTTTAATGATGATACTGGCATGTTTCTTTCCTTGTGATCATCTTTTGAAAGGTTTATTAACAATATTGAGGAGCCTTTAACAATGAAGTATTAGCTGAACTTTCTGAGTGCTGTTTAATAAATGACTGTCTGTAATAAATGTTAATGCATTGAGTAAAGACTTTGCTAAAAATAAAATCTACAAAACTTAGAATTTCTTAAATGAATAATAATTTAATATATTAACAATAGGTCTACATATATCTAACATTCACTATGTGAATAAAACAGTAAAAGAAATATGTAGGAGGATATCACTTAAGTTGTGAGAGAGTCTCTCAACCCCACAGTTTAAATAATTGCTTTTACTTTAAATTTCTTTAGAAATGGTAGTTAACATTTTTGAATGTTAAGGGATAGCTAATGTTTCTCACTACATTCATCGAAAGAGATGCTAATCATACATTTAAATGGAATAATATTTATCAAAACATTCATGCTAACTTTGGAAATGGCGATATTAGCAGAATCTAAAGGATTTTTGTCCTTTTAAAAATCTTGAGATTGTTATGATTGTATTAGAAATATTTTATGTTCATAATGGAGGAATATATTTATTATAATAAATATTACTCAGCTAGAAGTAATGACATTATTTCTACAAAAGATATTTTTATATTGTTTTACTCAAGGCCATAGAAAAATATTTGGAGAGGAAAGAACATTAAATATATGTGTTATCATAAATTAATGAGTTATATTTCATTACTTTGTACAATGAGATATTTTGGTTTTCTATACATCTAACATTGTTTTCTATACACCTAACATTCTGATTGATGATATGGCCAATAAAGAGCAAGAATTAAGGCCTCTGGCCTCTGAGAACTTAGAGGAAGAGTCATACCTAAAACAATATAATATAGTTAAGTAGGAAAAATAATTTGTGTTTTTGAAAGAAAAACAAGAGATGGTTGATGCAGGTTAGAAGGTTTGTGGAAGTGTTCATCAAGAAAGTAGGAGTTGAACTGATCTTCACAAGATGTGGAACATTGAGGTGGCCCTTTTAGTTTTAGAGAATTACCATGAAAAAATTGAAATGACATAAATGTCACATGCCTGAAATGGGAAGATTTACTGTGTTGGATTCAAAATTACTTATAAGTCTCCCTGTATTTGTTACCAAATGCTGGAAATGGACGAAGAGGGGAGAAAAACACCGATAAGTGGAAGGAATTGCGAGAGATAGTCTGATGAGAATTTCCATTCTCATACAATTAGGAGTACATAATATCATATTGAATCTTGGATTTTCTTTAATTTAATTAAATATCAATGCTTTTATTTTATTCACAATACATGGCTTATGTGACTTACATAATCATAAAGATTTGTAATGGCACTGATTCTAATTATATGTATTGTTTCTGTAACTACACGTTTTGGTAAAAGTCAGTTTTCTAAGGAGAGAGAGAGGAGAACGAAAGAGAACTCAGGGATCACTCTAAAGTAATCTCAATGGCTGAGTGTGCTAGTTTCCTGAGGTAAAAAAAATCTTGATTAAAAAATCAATTAATATTAATTTCTAAAAATGCTTTAAAATAGCTAAACTGAGACCTAACTCTGTCCAACCTCTCAGTTTAGAAACAGGAATTCAGTGGTAGGTCTAAAGTTCATGAAATGCAAACTTGTAACCTGGGGTGGTGACGTGGGGTGGAGTCAAGTGGGATCTGTTGAGTAGAGCAACTGAAAACCATTGAAGACTCACTTTAAAGGAGTGAATGAAGTTAAGCATATAGATCATGTGGGAATCAGCATAGTGCCCCTCCCTCCAAAGATGTTTATGACCTAATCTCAGTAAAACAGTGTCTGCAGAGGTGATTAAGTTAAGGCTCTTGAGAAGGGGAGAATATTCTGGATATTGGATGGGCCCAACGTAATCATAGGTGTCTTTATAAGAGACAAAGGGAAATGTGAAATTCAGAAAAGGAGCAGAGGTCAGAGTGATGGGACCTGGCTTAAAGGGGACTAGGCCTAGGGCCATGGAATATGGGGAGCCTCTCCAAGGTGGAAAAGACAAAGAAGCAGATTCTCCCCTGAGCCTCTGGTTTCCAGCATACACCTTGATTTTGACACTGCGAGTCTCCGGTTGAACTTTTGATCTCCAGAACTATAGGTAATGACTGTATAGTTTTAAGCTACTAAATCTGTGGTAAATTTTTTGTTTGTTTTTTATAGCAGCAATAAGAAACCATGCTAAAGGAAGCCTTAATGATGTTCTACTATCAATACAATTTCTGAGGGGGTGGAGGAAGTAAACTCGTATTTTACAGGATAACACATAATAGAGCTCAGAGAGGAACTGTAAAAGTGTTTATTTTTCCTGAAAGGCCTCTGGTTGGAGAAAAGATTAAGTAATAGAAGGAAGGTAACAAGTTCCAGAATGCATAAAAAAGATCTTGAAACTCTCATCCGATCTTATCTACCAAACTCTTCCCCTCATCTTTTCATCCAAACTTCTAAAAAGTTATCTACACTTCTTATCTATAATTTAATACTTTTGTTTGTTCTTCATTTGACAGCCCTATAGTTTTACCTTTACAACTAGATTGCAATTGATCTAGCACTGATTACCAATAATCATCAGATTTAGTACATGATTTTCATTGTTATTTTCCCCCAATTTAAAGCCAGATGAAAAAAACTTAGAAAACAAAACAAAACAAAAAACAAAACATATTCTATGAGAAACATAGAAGGGATTATTTTTGAACCTCTTGAGTTTCAAAAGGAAGCTTTTTCTATAAAATGTGGAATATAATCAACCATGGGTATGCTGACCATCAAAGTAAGTACTTGACAGGCAGTACCAAAGAAACAAATTACTGCATGATTTTTATATGAAGCACTTGAGTATTTATTATTATATAGATTATGACTTCAAGATGCATTGAAGCCCCATAAATTGGGACTTTTGTCGATGTTACCATTAATTCTTCATATCCTTACATTAAGATTACAGACTATAAGAGAAACAAAAAAACTTATATCACAACAGCTTTATACCCCCAACATTATAGTGGGGATGAGTTAAAATGTGAGGAAACAACTGAGATTGAGAACATGAAATAGCAATTCTGCTGGGACTTATATTCTGCATAGGTCAGTGGAATTATCTGCATAAGGTAGCAAAAGTTTTGCAAAAGCTAAATTAAGGCAAGAAGGTGGAAAAGTCCACAGACTTCTATCCCACCTGAATCAGGTTTGCACATATAGCTTTAAGTATTGCATATGCAATATTGTGAATATTGAATGCAGTGGTATTTAAGTATGAGAAAAACAACTTTTTTTCCATATAAATGATTAAACCATGTTGGATAGAGTAAACTTTTTAGAAGTTTGACACAATTGTTTTGCTTTATTATATGTGTTATCAAAACATTTAAAAATATTGTCCAATATAACATTTAGGAAATGAAAAGAGATGTTAATTACTGCATTAAAAAGGTATCTACCTAATTTTTAGTATTCATGTTAATAAAACTAATTACCAATTATCAATGAAGTATCTGACATTTATGATAATTTAAAGAATACAATAACTGCTGTTCTGATAATAGTAATTATTCTGTTATTTCCAATTAATATATAAAAGTATAATTACCATGATATTGTTGAGGGAACAGTTGATAAGCATATGGATTTTTTTAAATTGAAGTATAGTTGATTTATAATATTGTGTTAGTTTCAGGTGTGTAGCATAGTGATTCATTTTTTTTTCTGATTATATTATCATAGGTTATTACAAGATATTGAATATAATTCCCTGTGCTATACAGTAAATCCTTGTTACTTATCTATTTTATATATACTAGTTTGTATCTGTTAATCCCATACTCTTAATTTGTCCCTCCCTCCCCTCCCCTTTGGTAATCATAAGTTAATTTTCTATGACTGTGAGTCTGTTTCTGTTTTGGGTATAGATTCATTTGTATTATTTTTTTAGATTCCACATATAAGGGATACCATATAGTATTTGTCTTTCTCTGACTTACTTCACTAAGTGCAATATTCTCTAGGTCTATCCATGTTGTTACAAATGTCAATATTTCATTCCTTTTTATGGCTGGGTAATATTTCACTATATATATATATATATATATATATATATATATATATATATATATATATATATATATCAGGTCTTCTTAAGCCAGTTATCTGTTGATGAGCACTTGGGTTGTTTCCATATCTTGGTTATTGTAAATAGTGCTGCTATGAACATTGAGATACATTGTATCATTTTAATACATGGGGGATTTTTAGATTAATTTATATTTACAGTTTTATGCTATAATTCTTTCCAAATTATTTTTACTTATTTAGGCCTAGATAATGTTTCAAAAGGGACATTATAATGAACAAAGGAATTTAATTTTCTTTCAATATTAGCAATGTAACTGATAAGTTACATTGGATTCTCATTTTCTTTTAACTCTGACAGGTGAGAAAGAGTAGGATGAAGGAAACCCTTTGAGTTTGGTCTTGCTAGTGTTCATTTTCATAGTGACACCACAAGGCAAGTATCCCAGCACCCATTTTTTTTCTGCTCCCAAAATATTTTGGCGGCTGGTAGTAAAATTGTCAGGAAGCACTTTATAAACACGTCTGATTACTTTGTCTTTTTTTTTAACATCTTTATTAGAGTATAATTTCTTTACAGTGTTGTGTTAGTTGCTGCTGTATAACAAAGTAAATCAGCTATATGTATACATATATTACTTTTGAAATTTATTTTTCTTCTTGTCTTTCTTTCTTCCTTCTTTCCTTCCTTCCTTCCTTCCTTCCTTCCTTCCTTTCTTTCTTTCTTTCTTTCTTTCTTTCTTTCTTTCTTTCTTTCTTTCTTTCTTTCTTTCTCTCTCTCTTCCTTCCTTCCTTTCTTTTTCTTTCTTTTCTTTCTCTTTCTCTCTTTCTCTCCTTCTCTCTTTCTTTCCTTCTTTCTTTCTTTCCCCTCCCTCCCTTCTTTCCTTCCTGTTTATTGCAGTCGATCTATTTTTCTGTCATAACACTCTTAGTTGAGCATATCAGAAAGATTAGGAAATAGTTAATTTGCTGTTTATGTTCACAGCCACAGGTGTGCACTGTCAGTGCAAAATAGACCCGATTAAAGGCAACATAGACAAGTGAAATAGTCAGTGCAAAATAGACCTGATTAAAGGCAACAGAGACAAGTGAAATACAAAATGAGGACAATTTATTATTTTGTTATGCTCTTATCTGTGATTTGTTTTCACTCTTGTTTTCTAAGTGTCATGTACATGCCAGGGGAAAATTATAAAAGAAACAAATAACTAATTATTAGGTAGTAAAAAGGAGAGAGGAAAAAATTACAGTCACCTACATGTGTTCTCTTCACACACATTCTACTTAGCAACAAGTTGATGTTGTCTGTTTTATATTCTCTCACATACTCCTGCTGAATTCTGTAGATTGCTTATAATGACTGAACTTCTTGGGAATGTTTTAAAGAAGCTCTTCAAATTTAAGCACTTTGCTCAGTAGGCTGCTTTGACAGAAAGTGCCAATTACAGACACTAGAAAAAGGATTGGGAGAATTTGTCTCAAAAAAATAACACAAAAACATTTTATTAATATGAGTTAAAACAAAGGAACAGATGATAACATTAGAATCACAGTTTGAATTTTATGTACATTTTATAAAAATATTCCTGAGACTCAATAGATTTAAGAGAAAAAAAACAAAAGAATTTTTAACTTATATGTAAATCTATAAAAATAGACAAATCTAAAGTAAATAGGGAAATAATAATGATGAGATAGTTTTAAAGCATTTATATATTCTTGAAATGTATGTCCATCTTACAAATGCAGTGTAATGCAGCCATGTAATGAATTTATAATCACTGATATTTTTCCTGTAAATATTCATAAGACAGAAAAAGTATTTATCCAAGTATAAAAATAGATATATTCCAAGAGGAAAAATGCAAAGAGTACACAAACAGAAATTGTAGGATTGTTATTTTTAAGAGAAAAGATATATATACTTTCTATTACTCTGATCAGAGAATAATAATACTATTCAATTATTTCTATCAGGACTTTTAGTAGTACAACATGAGAAGCAACTACATACTTCTGTGGCTAAAGAGCAATTTATAAATATTATTCTTACATCACAGTCTTAACTTGATTACATTTTATATTGTATGTTTAGAATGCTAATGTATTGAGACAATTTGCATTCCCACTAAAATATTTAAAAACTAAAATTAATCTTTATATCAGAATCTATAAGGTCAAATAAATTTGATCCCTTTTACCAGCATTGATGAGGTATATTTGGGGTGAAAACAATCTGATCTCTCTCTGAGTACATTTAATGAGGCAGATGATACAACCATGCTTTTCTTTTATAATATTCTGCTCCCTGTGAAATGGACCCATTTACAGTAATAATATAAATAACAAATAGTAAAAATAGTAATAGTTTAAATTAAGGAAAAATTAAGGCTTGTCTAAAATATAAAAATATTTGTAATGAAATAAAGTTATATTCAATATGATTCAATTGCTAATTTTGTCAACAAAACAACTAAATGGAAAAATTGATAAAACATATCAATATTTTGAAGGGTTATACAAAAAGCATGAAGATTGAATAATTTTATGTTAAAAACAAGAGGGGCTAAAGAATCTAGAAAAAGAATAGAGTAATGAATAAAAAATTACTTTTCATTTCTTACATCTTTGAATACTTGAAATTTCAATACTTGAGATTTTAAAAACATATAAATGTGTTTAAATTTAAATAGAGAGGCATGATTTAGTTCTACTTCCCATCCCCCTCAAAACCTAACAAATAATACTTAGAATGCCATATTAAATGTTATTTTAAAAAATCAATTTAAACACAGATATATATATTATTTGACTTGGATAAATAGAAAGACAACCTGTCCCTAATTAAGAAGAAGGAATGTCATAAGGAGAACAAATCTATCAAATTAATATACTATCAATCAAAATGTCAAATGAATTTTTTGAGAAGTTATTATTTTTTTTAATTTATTTATTTATTTTTGGCTGCATTGGGTCTTCATTGCTGTGCATGGGCTTTCTTTAGTTGCGGCAAGTGGGGGCTAGTCTTCATTGTGGTGTGCAGGCTTCTCATTGTGGTGGCTTCTCTTGTTGTGGAGCATGGGCTCTAGGAGCACGGGCTTCAGTAGTTGTGGCACTCAGGTTCAGTAGTTGTGGCTCACGGGCTCCAGAGCACAGGCTCAGTAGTTGTGGTGCACAGGCTTAGTTGCTCCATGGCATGTGGGATCTTCCTGGACCAGGGCTCAAACCCGTGTCCCCTTCACTGGTAGGCAGATTCTTAACTACTGTGCCACCAGGGAAGTCCTGGAACTTATTTAATAATTCTAAATTTCATGAAAGATGAAGAATTAGAATAGTCAAGACATATTAAAGCTTACCTGAAGAAGACTATGGGAAGACCCATTATCAGTTATGAAATGTACCTTAAACCTGCATTAAAAAACTAAGTTGAATAAACAATGTGTGTGACAAACTTTTGCACATTTAATAATAAAAGCTGACATTTATTTAATGCTTACTTTGTATTCTAAGTGTTTCAGTATATTACACACTAGTTAGTACCTGTAAGGGAAATACAATGATTATTTCAATTTTATAGTTGTGTAAACTAAGGCTTACTGAAATTCATATCTTGCCCCAAATCAAGGTCACACAGCTAACCAGCAGCAAAGGTGACAGTCTGCCCTCAGAAGAGTATCCTAAATGACAAAGTCATTGGAATTTTTCCATTGACCAGACAGGCCCTCCCCTACTTGATCTCATAGTAAACACATTAACTTTTCAAGCATTTTTCAAGCTGTGGTAAACAATTTCTTTTCAAATAATATGTAATTAGGCTATAGAATCCTTTGCATTTTAAATTCTTAAACCATGTTTCACTTGAATGCTGGTTCTTAAGTCCCATTATTAACATTGTTTGAATGTCATATTTTTACCTCAACTCTGGCATCTATTTTTTAATTTTATTTTTATGAATGTATATTTGTTATATACTATTATATAAGTTATAGGTGTACAATATAGTGATTTACAGCTTTTAAAGGTTATAATCCATTTATAGTTATTATAAAATATTGGATATATTCCCCATGTTGTACAGTATGCCCTTGTAGCTATTTTATAACTAATAGTTTGTACCTCTTAATCTCTTACCCCTGTATTGCCTCCTCCCCCTCCCCTCTCCCTACTGGTAACCACTAGTTTGTTCTCCATATCTGTGAGTCTGCTTCTTTTTTGTTTTATTCACTAGTTTGTTATATTTTTTAGATTCCGCATATAGTGATATTATACAGTATTTTTCTTTCTCTGTCTGACTTATTTCACTTAGCGTAATTCTCTCCAAATCCATCCATGTTGCTTCAAATGGCAACATTTTGTTCTTTTTTATGGCTGCGTAGTATTCCACTGTATGTATGTATGTATGTATGTATGTATGTATGTATGTATGTGTGTATATATATATATATATATATATATATATATATATATATATCACATCTTCTTTATCCATTCAGCTGTTGATGGACATTTAGGTTGCTTCCATACCTTGGCTACAGTAAATAATGCTGCTAAAAACATTAAGGTGCATGTATATTTTTGAATTAATGTTTTTTTTTTCTTTTGGATACATACCCAGGAGTGGAACTTCTGGATCATATGGTAGGGTAGTTCTGTTTTTAGTATTTTGAGGAACCTCTATACTGTTTTTGACAGTGGCTGCACCAATTTAAATCCCCACCAACAGTGTATGAGTGTTTTCTTTTCTCCACACCCTCTCCAAAATTTGTTATTTGTGTTCTTTTTGATGATAGCCATTTTGACAGGCATGAAGTGATACCTCATTGTGGTTTTGATTTGCATTTCCCTGATGATTAGTGATGTTCAGCATCTTTTCATGTGCCTTTTGGCATCTACATTTCTTATTTGGAAAAATGTCTATTCAGTTCTTCTGCCCACTTTTTAATTGGGTTGTTTGTTTTTTTTGATGCTGAGTTATAAGATTGTATATGTTGGATATTAACCCCTTACTTGTCACATAATTTGCAAATATTTTCTCCCATTCAGTAGGTTGTCTTTTCATTTTGTTGATGGTTTTCTTCACTGTGCAAAAGCTTTTAAGTTTAATTAGGTCCCAGTTGTTTATTTTTGCTTTTATTTAAATTGCTTTAGGAGACATATCTGAAAAAAACATTGCTGCTATTTAGGTCAGGGAGTGTCTTGCCTATATTTTCCTCTAGGGATTTTATAGTATCTGGTCTTACATATAGACCTTTAATCCATTTTGAGTTTATTTTTGTATATACTGTTACAGAATGTTCTAATTTCATTGTTTTGCACATAGCTGTCCAGTTTTCTCAGCACCACTTATTGAAGATACTGTCTTTTCTCCATTGTATATTGTTGCCTCCTTTGTCATAGATTAATTAACCATAAGTATGTGGGTTTATTTCTGGGCTCTTTATCCTGTTCCATTAATCTTTGTGTCTGTTTCTGTGCCACTACAACATTGTTTTGATTACTGTAGCTTTGTAGTATAGTCTGAAGTCAAGGAGAGTGATTCCTCCTGTGCTCTTCTTCTTTCTCAATACTGTTTTGGCTATTTGGGATCATTTGTGTTTTGATACAAATCTTAAAATTATTAAAACTAAAAGACGGTTCTTTGAAAAGATAAACAAAATTGATAAACCTTTAACCAGACTCATCAAGAAAAAAAGGGAGAGGACCCAAATCAATAAAATCAGAAATGAAAAAGAAGTTACAACTGACACCACAGAAAAACAAAGGATCATAAGAGACTATATGAACAACTGTATGCCAATAAAATGGAAAATGTAGAAGAAATGGACAAATTCTTATAAAGGTACAGTCTCCGAAGACTGAACAAGGAAGAAACAGAAAATATGAACAGACCAGTTACCAGCAATGAAATTGAATCAGTAATTTAAAAACTCCCAACAAACAAAAGTCCAGGACCAAATGCCTTCACAGGAATATTCTACTAAACATTTAGAGAAGATTTAACACCTATTCTTCTCAAAATATTCAGAAAAGTTGCAGAGGAAGGAATACTTTTGAGTTCATTCTGTGAGGCCAGCATCACCCTGATACCAAAACCAGACACAGATATCACAGAAAAAGAGAAAACTACAGGCCGATATCACTGATAAACATAGACACAAAAATCCTTAACAAAGTACTAGCAGACTGAATCCAACAATACGTTAAAAGGATCATATGCCATGTTCAAGTGGGATTTACCCCAGGAATGCAAGGATTTTTTAATATCCACAAATCAATCCAGTGTGATACAAAACATTAACAAATTGAAGAATTAAAACCATATGATCATCTCATTAGATGCAGAAAAAGCTTTTGATAAATTCAACATCCAATTATGATAAAAACTCTTCAGAAAGTGGGCATACAGGAAACATAGCTCAATATGATAAAGACCATATATGATAAACCCACAGCTGATATCATTCTCAACAGTGAAAAGCTGAAGCATTTCCTCTAAGATCAGGAACAAGGCAAGGATGTCCATTTTTGCCACTTTTATTCAACATAGTTTTGTATTTGGAGGTGCTATTCACTTTTACCCAATTTAATTTATTCGCTGTGAGAACAGGAACATGCAAGCATTTTGCATGTTTTCTGAGAAACACAGATTTAAAATTTTGCATGCAGTCAGTTAAGCATATAAGCAAAATAAATAAAATAGTTGAGCCTATTTTTCACCTGAATTCCTATAACAAAGATCACATTTATAAATGCGGATAGAGCTAAAAAATATATGTTGAGGACTTCCCTGGTGGTGGAGTGGTTGAGAATCTGCCTGCCAATGCAGGGGACACGGGTTCGAGCCCTGATCTGGGAAGATCCCACATGCCGCGGAGCAACGAGGCCTGTGAGCCACAGCTACTGAGCCTGCGCTTCTGGAGCCTGTGCTCCGCAACAAGAGAGGCCGCAATTGTGAGAGGTTTGCGCACCGCGATGAAGAGTGGCCCTCGCTTGCCGCAACTAGAGAAAGCCCTTGCACAGAAACTAAGACCCAACACAGCCAAAAATAAATACATAAATAAAATAAAAAATTTAAAAAAAGGATATATATATGTTGAAAAATATTAGCAGATAGAGATAAAATTTAGCACAAGAAATCCCAACAATAACATCAGAGTTAACTTTGTCTCCATTTTCTAGAAAAACTATAAGCAAATAGGGCTGCTTTCAGTGGTAGAAGAATTGAACCATAGAGAATATCTCATCAGACTTATAAAATAAAGGAAATTTCTTTTTTTGCTTACAGTAAAAGATATAAATTGGCAGCCTGTTATTCCATACATGTGTTTTAGCCTTCACTCCTCACTTCTCCCCTTTAGCCACCACACACACCACAAACACATAAAATACAGATTCCTTTTCTGGCATCTGACACTTCCTACTTCTAAGAAATCTAAAAGAGGAGAGGTTATCAAGGTTTTAAGAAAGGACTTGAATTTCCTCACTCTCAGAGATGCTTGGTAAAGTTTATTGTATGATTATGTTCTTTGCATGTTTTTATTTTATTTTATTTTTCCCATTGCCCTGTATAATTTTAGCCTCTTTTGAGGTTCAAGCTAGTAAAATCTTATTGTCATGAGCAAGCGAGAGAAAGATATTCAAATCGTTTTACCAGATTAAAATTTGGTTCCAGGGCTTCCGTGGTGGCGCAGTGGTTGAGAGTCCGCCTGCCGATTCAGGGGACATGGGTTCGTGCCCCAATCCGGGAAGATCCCACATGCCGCGGAGCGGCTAGGCCCGTGAGCCATGGCCACTGAGCCTGCGCATCCAGAGCCTATGCTCCGCGGCGGGGAAGAGGCCACAACAGTGAGAGGCCCGTGTACTGCAAAAAAAAAAAAAAAAAAAAAAAAAAAAAAAAAAAAAAAAAAAAAAATTCTCAGTAAACAGATACTCCTATTAAGAGGTTTTTTTTTTTTTTTTATATCCTATTATTTTAACTGGGCTACATTTATACATTCCATTATTGTCTTTGTTAATTGAGGCATTTATTATTTTTTGTCCATTTATTGCTTTGGTTTGTTTATAATTATGCTTTGAGATAGAAGACAAAATATAATCTTCAA
Organism: Globicephala melas; assembly: GCF_963455315.2. NCBI lineage: Eukaryota > Metazoa > Chordata > Mammalia > Artiodactyla > Delphinidae > Globicephala > Globicephala melas. Next base: position 20,986,027 of record NC_083317.1, on the reverse strand, counting down.
ATGCTAAAATATGGAACTTGGTTATATTCTTAAAATAAATAACTTACCTTTCTAAAAGTATTTTATTTTGGAAATTGAAATCATTTCTTTGGCTTAACATAAATTGCCACAATCTGTTATGACACATTTTATGAAGTTCTTTTGCATTTTTTTTTCCTGCTCACTTGAGGATTAGATGCATCTGGCAACTCATTTATGTCAATGACATTTATTAATCACTTCCCATTATTTCAGTTATGATGTATGAAGGCTTTCACACTTGTGAGATTTCAAAAGTATCTAAAACTGATGATTCTCATTTTCTCATTTAAAACCTATTATGAAGTGCTCTCCTGAGAAAACAGCCACCTGTGTCCAGTTAGCAGCTTATGGTCATCTAGAATTCCTGACAGCACAGATAAAGTTTGCTTACTTCCTATTCTTACTTTACCACTACAATGCCCTTCAACTAAATTGACCTCATTTGTTTGTTATTAATATATCTTTTAATGTAGTTAATCACTTATCCAGTTAAAAATCCACATTCTTTACATGCTATTTCTGCCAATTTTTGAATTGGTTCATGTCAGTGAACCAAGTAATATGTATATATCACAAACTGCATGTAGATATCTAAGCATATGTAAGTAAACAAAAAATATTTGACATTAATTAGTTTTTCGGATATGTCTAGTTAACACACAATTAGTTTCCATAAGATAAATGTATAACAATAGGAAATAGACTAGGCCAAATAAATATTGTATCATAGAAGAATATTAATTCAGAAGTTTGTATCATTTTTAGTATTTTAACAAAAGTAAAGCAAACAAAATATAGTGGACAAAATGAGCATTTAAGTAATATTCTAACTCTGCCCTCCAGAAATTGATAAATAGACTTTCAAATACCTTTTTCTCTCTCTCCATATTCAGGTTATATATAATTAGACAAAATAATCGTTGATAGATAGATAGATAAAATATAACCTTACCAAAAAATAGATATTTCTAGTAATTAATCCTCAAAATTTTCAACACATACCAATCAAGTCCCAAGTTGATGATAACTGGCAGCAGCACCTTACAAGTTTCACATGTACAAAGTAGATATTTAGTGATTTTAGTAGACATTGGTGATTTTAGTAGGCATTTAGTGATTTTAAATATTTGTAATAACAAATATGAGAAATTATTATTTAAAAATTAAAACAAAAATGTTCTTAAAATGTGGTAAAATTCTGAATACAAGAAAACTACAAGTATATGTAAAATGTCTAAAGAGTTTTATGTAAGTCCACATTGTTGCATCAAAATTAAGAATAATCAAAGCATCAATATTTCAGGATACTTATTGTTGACTAATATATTTTATGCTTACCAAGTTGGTTTTGGTCAAATTAATTTTAGCCAAATAAGATGAATTTCAATTTCCATTTACACTGAATAAGTTAGTTATATTTATTATCTTAACCTTATATAAAACTGTATACTCAGAGTATTCCAAATAGAGAACATAAAAATGAGAATGCTTAAGTTTCAGAAAGGTCGGAAAATGCCTACATCTAAAATAGATGTAGAAAGAGTAGCTTGATAGTAAACATTAAGAATGCTTCTTTAACGTGGAACCAATTTTTTTTTTTTCGGTACGCGGGCCTCGCACGAACCCACGTCCCCTGCATCGGCAGGTGGACTCTCAAGCACTGCGCCACCAGGGAAGCCCTACTGAGAAATTTTTTAAGTAATTTGTTTGATTTTAATTTGAAAGCTAACTACAAATTTAGTTAACTTATGTTATGATGCATGCCATTGGGTGGTTATTATTAAATTTAAATTTTAGAAAATCTTGTTACAATACCAAGTTTTGCTTTTCCTAAGGGAAAGCCAATCTCAGACAATAACTCAACATTTTTTTAAATTAATTAATCTCTTTGTTTATTGAAGTATAGTTGATTTACAATATATTAGTTTCAGGTGTATAATATAGCAATTCAAAAGCTTTATAGATTATGCTCCATTTAAAGTTATTACAAAATAATGGCTATACTTCTCTGTGCTGTATAATATATCCTTGTTGCTTATTTATTTTATACATAATAGTTGGTATAAATACCCCTATTTTGTCCCTCCCCCTTCCCTTTTCCCAATGATATCAACATTTTAATATATTTTATGAAGAATCTTTTTTTTCTTGTGTAGCTGAGCCACAATAAAAGAATAACAAAATCATATTAATAAATAATAGCAATTCAGCCATTTTACTAATCAAGTAAATTTTGGTCTCATGTCAAATAAACAGTATGACTCTCAATGCTCCTCAGTTCCAAAAATGGCACTTTCCTTGTGGCACAGTGGTTAAGAATCTGCCTGCCAATGCAGGGTACATGGGGTCAAGCACTGGTCCAAGAAGATCTCACATGCCGCAGAGCAACTAAGCCCTTGCAACACAACTATTGAGCCTGCACTCTAGAGCTGGTGAGCCACAACTACTGAAGCCCACATGCCTAGAGCCCGTGCTCCACAACAAGAGAAGCAACCGCAATGAGAAGCTCGTGCACTGCAATGAAGAATAACCCCCACTTGCCACAACTAGAGAAAGCCCGCACACAGCAACAAAGACCTAACACAGCCAAAAATAAAATAAATACATTTATTTTTAAAAAAGTATTATTTAAAATATTCACCAATGTTTACATTTTATCTTTTATTGGTGGGCATGAGAGAGATTTTCTAATTAGATTGGTGTCTCAGCCCCAATGTTTTTGGGTTACTGGTGACTGATCCAGACATTGGAATATTTTATATGCTCTATAGTTTACTTAACATGTAATGAGTATGTCATGCATTGTGTTACTTGGTTTAATCAATTTTTTGTTTAAAAATATATTTTTAACCATTTATCATATGTGCATGTGTTTTTTTTGTGTGTATCTTTGGAATTTACCAAACAGAAGACACTGTGTTCTGAGTAACATACAGTTATATAAAGTGTGGTGTCCTTCAACTAAAAGCTTTGAAACAAGTAGAAACTGGTAATTTTCTCTACTTTAGTATTAAATATAGATAACTCTAAAATCAATTTTTTCAAAATAAAACTGGCTCTTAAATGCTCATTTACTAGTTAACTCATGAGTCTGCCTCCTGAATTCAATACACTCTAAGTGAAACTTATCATCATCTCTCCTAAAATACCTATTCTTTCTGATTTTCCTATCTCCTTCAAAAAGGGGATAATCTCTTCTTCTGTTACCTCCTTTGTATTGGCTGGAATATCACTTGATTGCTGAAAGTAGAGGAGCCATTTTGAATGGTAAGTTAGCCTTGGGAACAGAAATAAGGCACCAAGGAACAATGACATGGATGGGACATATTTTTTTGTGTTTCAGCAACATTCCATCAGTGTCTGATTTTTATAAGTAAATTGTGTAAAACTTCTATTTTACCAAATTATTTTATTTTTGTCACTCACGTTTAAGCATATTTTTTCACAATATGCATAATTAATTTATTATAATCTACCATCACAGCCATCACAAACAACCAGAGCCTCCTGTTTCTAGCCCCACATCTGAGCAATGAAAACCCTTACACTCTTTGTCAAAGCAGTGGAACCAGCAGCTATTTCCAGAAGAATATGCTCTGCTTGGCACTGGAACAACTCAGAACAAGGCTATAACTCATCAGTCAAAGAGAAATGGCAGAGTAAATACCATGGCTGAGAAATCAGACACAGCAGTGGAAATGTAAAACACCCTTTAAGGGTTCTACAAAACCTGGAGTGGGAGTATTTTGCTGTGAACTGGAATTTCTACATAAAATTAGGACAAGATAAAAGATAATTTGTGTTTAATTTGTTTTACTCATATGCATTTGAGAATTACACTGACCTACAGTTTCTGCTTTATTTAGTCAGTTATAATGCTACTTTACCTAGACATTATAATACTAAGTGAAGTAAGTCAGAAAGAGAAAGACAAATACCATATGATATCACTTTTATGTGGAATCTAAAATATGATTCAAATGGACTTATTTACAAAACAGAAACAGACTCATAGACATAGAGAACAGAATTGTGGTTGCCAAGGGGGTGGTAGGGGGAGGGAGGGATTAGGTGTTTGGATTATCAGATGCAAACTATTAGATATATGAATAACTGAATCACTTTACTGTACAATAGAAATTAACACAACACTGTAAATCAACTACACTTCAATAAAATAAATTTTAAAAAGAATGGTAGTAGCATATTTATTCCTGAGTTCAAATGCAAAAATTTAATTTTGATATGCAGTATGTCCTCTACATGTGAACCTTCAAATTATGAATTTACAAAGATGTGAAAATGTGTTCCATCAATGTCAGGTGTGAATGAAATTGCAGCTTGCCCTCCATCTCCCATTGTTTAAGAGGCTTCAGCTCTACCATCTCCAATTTCCTCTCCCTCCTCCAGTCAGTAACTCTTCTTGCCTGTTCACTTGATACACAGACAAGCCCCTGTATGCCAGTTGTTGTATTATACTACTGTAATTTTCAAGGTACTGTGCTGTAAGATTAAAAATGTTTCCTTTATTTATTTTTTTCATTTCTGAGCTTTTATTTTTAAATTTTATTTATTTTTTCTTACAGCAGGTTCTTATTAGTCATCCATTTTATACACATCATTGTATAAATGTCAGTCCCAATCTCCCAATTCATCACACAACCACCACCACCCGCCACTGCTTTCCGGCCTTGGTGTCCATATGTTTCTTCTCTGCATCTGTGTCCCAATTTCTGCCCTGCAAACCAGTTAATCTGTACCATTTATCTAGGTTCCACATATATGCGTTAATACGCAATATTTGTTTTTCTCTTTCTGACTTACTTCACTCTGTATGATAGTCTCTAGATTCATCCACATCTCTACAAATGACCCAACTTCATTCCTTTTTATGGCTGAGTAATATTCCATTGCATATATGTACCACATCTTCTTTATCCATTCATCTGTCGATGGGCATTTAGGTTGTTTCCATGACCTGGCTATTATAAATAGTGCTGCAATGAACATTGGGGTGCATGTGTTTTTGAATTACAGTTTTCTCTGGGTATATGCCCAGTAGTGGGATTGCTGGGTCATGTGGTAATTCTATTTGTAGTTTTATGAGGAAGCTTCATACTGTTCTCCATAGTGGCTGTATCAATTTACATTCCCACCAACAGAGCAAGAGGGTTCCCTTTTCTCCACACCCTCTCAAGTATTTGTTGTTTGTAGATTTTCTGATCATGCCCAGTCTAACTGGTGTGAGGTAGTTTTGATTTGCATTTCTCTAATAATTAGTGATGTTCAGCAGCTTTTCATGTCATTCTTGGCCATCTGTATGTCCTCTTTGGAGAAATGTCTATTTAAGTCTTCTGCCAATTTTTTGATTGGGTTGTTCGCTTTTAAAATATTGAGTTCCATAAGCTCTTTATATATATTGGAGATTAATCCTTTGTCCCTTGATTCATTTGCAAACATTTTTTTCCCATTTTGAGGGTGTCTTTTTGTCTTGTCTGTAGTTTACTTTGCTTTGTAAAAGCTTTTAAGTTTCATTAGGTCCCATTTGTTTATTTTTGTTTTTTTTTTATTTTTGTTTATTTCCATTACTCTAGGTGGTGGATCAAAAAAGATCTTGCCATGATTTATGTCAAAGGGTGTTCTTCCTATGTTTTCTTCAAAGAGTTTTATAGTGTCCAGTCTTACATTTAGGTATCTAATCCATTTTGAGTTTATTTTTGTGTATGGTGTTAGAGAGTATTCTAATTTAATTCTTTACATGTATCTGTCCAGTTTTCTGAACACAACTTATTGAAGAGACTGTCTGTTCTCCGTTGTATATCCTTGCCTCCTTTGTCATAGATTGGTTGACCATAGGTGCATGGGTTTATCTCTGGGTTTTCTACCCTGTTCCATTGATCTATATTTCTATTTTTGTGCCAGTACCATATTGTCTTCATTACTGTAATCTTATAGTATAGTCTGAAGTCATGGAGTCTGATTCCTCCAGCTCCGTTTTTTTCCCTCAAGACTGCTTTGGCTATTCAAGGTCTTTTGTGTCTCCATACAAATTTTAAGATTTTTTGTTCTGGTTCTGTAAAAATCGCCATTGGTAATTTGATAGGGATTGCATTGTATCTGTAGATTGCTTTGGGTAGTATAGTCATTTTCACAATATTGATTCTTCCAACCCAAGAACATGGTATATCTCTCCATCTGTTCGTATCATCTGTAATTTCTTTCAACAGTGTCTTATAGTTTTCTGCATACAAGTCTTTTGTCTCCCTACGTAGGTTTATTCCTAGGTATTTTATTCTTTTTGTTGCAATGGTAAATGAGAGTGTTTCCTTAATTTCTCTTTCAGATTTTTCATCATTAGTGTATAGGAATGCAAGAGCTTTCTGTGCATTAATTTTGTATACTGCAACTTTACCAAATTCATTGTTTAGATCTAGTAGTTTTCTGGTAGAATCTTTAGGATTCTCTATGTATAGTATCATGTCATCTGCAAAGAGTGAGAGCTTTACTTCTTCTTTTCCAATTTGTATTCCTTTTATTTCTTTTTCTTCTCTGATTGCCATGGCTAGGACTTCCAAAATTATGTTTAATAATAATGGTGAGAGTGGATATCCTTGTCTTGTTCCTGATCTTAGAGGAAATGCTTTCAGTTTTTCACCATTGAGAATGATGTTTGCTCTGGGTTTGTCATATATGGCCTTTCTTATGTTGAGGTAGGTTCCCTCTCTGCCCTCTTTCTGGAGAGTTTTTATCATAAATGGTGTTGAATTTTGTCAAAAGCTTTTTCTGCATCTATTGAGATGATCGTATGGGTTTTATTCTTCAATTTGTTAATATAGTGTATCACATTGATTGATTTGTGTATATTGAAGAATCTTTGCATCCCTGGGATAAACCCCACTTGATCATGGTGTATGATCCTTTTAATGTGCTGTTGGATTCTGTTTGCTAGCATTTTGTTGAGGATTTTTACATCTCTGTTCATCAGTGATATTAGTCTGTAATTATCTTTATTTGTGATATATTTTTCTGGTTTTGGTATCAGGGTGATGGTGACCTCATAGAATGAGTTTGGGAGTGTTCCTTCTTCTGCAATTTTCTGGAAGAGTTTGAGAAGGATAGGTGTTTGCTCTTCTCTAAATGTTTGATAGAATTCACCTGTGAAGCCATCTGGTCCTGGGCTTTCATTTGTTGGAAGACTTTTAATCACAGTTTCAATTTCATTACTTGTGATTTGTCTGTTCATATTTTCTATTTCTTCCTAGTTCAATCTTAGAAGGTTATACCTTTCTATGAATTTGTCCATTTCTTCCAGGTTGTCCATTTTATTGGCATAGAGTTGCTTGTAATAGTCTCTTAGGATGCTTTGTATTTCTGTGGTGTCTGTTGTAACTTCTCCTTTTTCATTTCTAATTTTATTGATTTGAGTCCTCTCCCTCTTTTTCTTGAAGAGTCTGGCTAATGGTTTATCAATTTTGTTTATCTTCTCAAAGTACCAGCTTCTAGTTTTATTGATCTTGCTATTGGTTTCTTTGTTTCTATTTCATTTATTTCCTCTCAGATCTTTATGATTTCTTTCCTTCTGCTAACTTTGGGTTTTGTTTGCTCTTCTTTCTCTAGTTCCTTTAGGTGTAAGGTTAGACAGTTTATTTGAGATTTTTCTTGTTTCTTGAGGTAGGCTTGTATAACTATAAACTTCCCTCTTAGAACTGCTTTTGCTGCATCCCATAGGTTTTGGATCGTCGTGTGTTCATTCTCATTTGTCTCTAGGTATTTTTTGATTTCCTCTTTGATTTCTTCAGTGATCTCTTAGTTATTTAGTAATGTATTGTTTAGCATCCATGTGTTTGTGTTTTTTACTTTTTTTTTTTTGCTGTAATTGGTTTCTAATCTCATAGCGTTGTGGTCAGAAAAGATGCTTGATATGATTTCAATTTTCTTAAATTTACTGAGGCTTGATTTTTGACCCAAGATGTGATCTATCCTGAAGAATGTTCCATGTGCACTTGAGAAGAAAGTGTAATCTGCTGTTTGGGGATGGAATGTCCTATAAGTATCAATTAAATCTATCTGGACTCTTGTTTCATTTAAAGCTTGTGTTTCCTTATTAGTTTTCTGTCTGGATGATCTGTCCATTGGTGTAAGTGAGGTGTTAAAGTTCCCCAATATTTTTGTGTTTCTGTTGATTTCCTCTTTTATAGCTGTTAGCAGTTGCCTTATGTATTGAGGTGCTCCTATGTTGGGTGCTTATATATTTACAATCATTATATCTTCTTCTTGGATTGATCCCTTGATCATTATGTAGTGTCCTTCTTTGTCTCTTGTAACATTCTTTATTTTAATATCTATTTTATCTGATGTGAGTATTGCTGCTCCAGCTTTCTTTTGATTTCCTTTTGCATGGAATATCATTTTCCATCCCCTCACTTTCAGTCTGAATGTGTCCCTAGTTCTGAAGTGGGTGTTGTGTAGACAGCATATATATGGGTCTTGTTTTTGTATGCATTCAGTAAGCCTGTGTCTTTTGGTTGGAGCATTTAGTCCATTCACGTTTAAGGTAATTATTGATATGTATGTTCCTATGACCATTTTCTCAATTGTTTTGAGTTTGTTTTTGTAGGTCCGTTTCTTGTCTTGTGTTTCCCATTTAGAGAAGTTCCTTTAGCGTTTGTTGTAGAGCTGGTTTGGTTGTGCTGAATTCTCTTAGCTTTTGCTTGTCTATAAAACTTTTGATTTCTCCATTGAATCTGAATGAGATCTTTGCCAGGTAGAGTAATTTTGTTTGTAGTTTTTTCCCTTTCATCACTTTAAGTGTATCTTGCCACTCCCTTTTGGCTTGTAGAGTTTCTACTGAGAAATCAGCTGTTAAACTTATGGGAGTTCCCTTGTATATTATTTGTCATTTTTTCTTATGTTGCTTGCAATAATTTTTCTTTGTGTTTAATGTTTGCCAATTTGATTACTGTGTATCTCGGAATGTTTCACCTTGGGTTTATCCTGTATGGGACTCTCTGCACTTTCTGTACTTGGGTGGCTATTTCCTTTCCCATTTCAGGGAAGTTTTCGATTATAATCTCTTCAAATATTTTCTCTGGTCCTTTCTCTCTCTCTTCTCCTTCTGGGACCCCTATAATGCGAATGTTGTTGCATTTAATGTTGTCCCAGAGGTCTCTTAGGCTGTCTTCATTTCTTTTCATTCTTTTTTACTTTATTTTGTTCCACAGCTGTTAATTCCACCATTCTGTCTTCCAGGTCACTTATCCATTCTTCTGCCTCAGTTATTCTGTTATGTATGGCTTCTAGTGCATTTTTCATTTCAGATATTGTATTGTTCACCTCTGTTCATTTGTTCTTTAATTCTAGGTCTTTGTTATATATTTCTTGCATCTTCTCGATCTTTGCCTCCATTCTTTTTCTGAGGTCCTGGATCATCTTCACTATCATTATTCTGAATTATTTTTCTTGAAGGTTTCCTATCTCCACTTCATTTAGTTGTTTTTCTGGGGTTTTATCTTGTTCCTTCATCTGGTACATAGCCCTCTGCTTTTTCATCTTGTCTATCTTTCTGTGAATGTGGTTTTTGTTCCACAGGCTGCAGGATTGTTGTTTTTCTTCCTTCTGCTATCTTCCCTCTGGTGGATGAAGCTATCTAAGAGGCTTCAGCAAGTATTCTCATGGGAGGGACTGGTGATGGGTAGAGCTGGCTCCTGGTTTGGTTGGAAGAGCTCAGTAATACTTTAATCCACTTGTCTGCTGATGGGTGGGACTGGGTTTCTTCCTGGTTGGTTGTTTGACCTGAGGCCACCCAACACTGGAGCCTACCTGGGCTCTTTGGTGGGGCTAATGGAGTACTCTGGGAGAGCTGATGCCAAGGAATACCTCCCAGAACTTCTGCTGTCAGTGCCCTTGTCCTCACAATAAGACACAGCCAGCCCCCACCTCTGTAGGAGACCCTCCAACACTAGCAGGTAGGTCTAGTTCAGTCTCCTGTGTGGTTACTGCTCTTTCCTCTGGGTCCCAATGCTCACACTACTTTGTGTGTGTCTTCCAAGGGTGGAGTCTCTGTTTCCCCCAGTCCTGTCAAAGTCCTGCAATCAAATCCTGCTAGTCTTCAAAGTCTGTTTCTCTAGGAATTCCTCCTCCCATTGCCAGATCCCCAGGGTCAGAAGCCTGACATAGGGCTCAGAACCTTAATACCAGTGAGTGGATTTCTGTGGTATAAATGTTCTCCAGTTTGTGAGTCACCCACCCAGTAGTTATGGGATTTGATTTTATTGTGATTACACCCCTCCTACCATCTCACTGTTGTTTCTCCTTTGTCTTTGGATGTGGGGTATCTTTTTTGGTGAGTTCCAGTGTCTTCCTGTCAATGATTGTTCAGCATTTAGTTGTGATTCTGGTGTTCTTGCAAGAGGGAGTGAGCGCACGTCCTTCTAACCTGCCATCTTGAACAAATCTCTCCTGTTTTCTTTATTTTTTGTGTTTGTTTTTTATGTATTATTTGTGTGAAAATATTATAAACCTATTACAGTACAGTACTATACAGCCAATTGTGTTAGTTAGGTTCCTAGGCTAACTTTGTTGGACTTATGAACAAATTGGACTTACAAATGTGCTCTCCGAACAGAACTCGTTCATGTGTAGGGGACTTACTATATTTTGTGACATTTTATATTGCTCATTTTTTCCCTAGAAAATTTGAAATGAAATGCAGGAATAGTACATTGTACCTGATATATTACTTAGGGTATTTTTCCTCTTTATTTTATTCTCTCAATTTCTGTTCAAATTTCTTTTGTAAATATAGCTATTCTTTTTTTATATAAATGTTTTAGCCCTTATATTTGGGTGTTTGATTCTTGTTTAGTTATTTTTTTTTATGTGGGGTATAATAGGGGTCCAACTTCATTCCTTTGGATGTGAGTATTTAGTTGCTGGGTTTTTTTTTTTTTTTTTTTTTTTTTTTTTTTTTTTTTGCTGTACGTGGGCCTCTCACTGTTGTGGCCTCTCCCGTTGTGGAGCACAGGCTCCAGACATGAGGCTCAGGGGCCCAGCCACTCTGTAGCATGTGGGATCTTCCTGGACCGGGGCGCAAACCCGTGTCCCCTGCATTGGCAGGTGGACTCTCAACCACTGCACCACCAGGGAAGCCCCTACCACTCATTTTTTATTTCCTTTTTAAATTGCCTTGACACTTGTCAAAATCAATTGCCCATAAATGCAAGGATGGTTTCTGGATTCTGTATTACATTTCATTGACCTATATATCATTATTCAGATATCAACCTGTGTTGATTACTGTAGCTTTATAGTAAATATTAAAATAAAGATATGTGAGTCCTCCAACTTTGTTCTTTTCAAGATTGGTTTGCCTGCTCAAGGTCCTTTGCATACTTATATAAATGTCAGTAGCAACTCATCAAGTTCTTCTAAGAAGCCAGCTGAGATTTTGATAAGAATTGTGTTGAATCAGTAGATCAATTTGTAAGCGTTGTCATCTTGGCAACATTAAGTTTTCCGATTCATAAACATTGGCTGTCTTTTCATTTATTCAGGTCTTCTTTAATTTCTTTCAAAGACTTTTGCATTTTTTAGTGTACAATGTTATTTCTAAATATTTATTCTTTTTAATCCTACTGTAAATGGGGATTGTTTTAAATTTTATCTTTGGATATTTTATTGCTGCTATATAGGAATATAATTGATTTTGCTTATTGATATTGTATTCTGTATTCTTGCTGAACTAACTTACTTCACTCTTTTTTCAGCCTGCCTATGTGAATTCCCAATAATTTTCTATATACAAGTTCATGCCATTTGTGAATAAAATTTCCCTTCTATTCCTTTCCAAACTTGATGTCCTTTATTTCAGTTTCTTACTTAATTTCCCTGACAAAAAGCTTCAGTAAAATGCTGAATAGAAGTGGCAAGAGTGAACATCATCTTCTAGCTCCTAAACTTAGGGGGAATGATTGCAAGTTTTCACAATTAATGTGTTGTTCTCTGTGGGTTTTTGGTAAATGTCCCTTATCTTGGCTATATTCTGCAATCTACTTTAGATAGAACTTGTCCCACATGTTTGCTGAGAGCTCCTGTCCCTTCTGCTCCTGCTGCTGTCACATGAGGCCTTCGTGTATCTGGTTCATATCACCTGACATTTCTTCCTGTTCAAATCTACAATCTCCCATTGGTCCATAGCCATCCTTCAATATGTCTGCAGTCCTCTCTCAGAAGCAGGGAAAATTTCATCTGCTTTATGCTATTATTCCTAGGTAGGAAGGAAGTATCGATGGCGGTGGTGAGATGTAGGAGCACACCTATATAAGGACAGGAGATTAAGAAAGATTAAAGTAAAATGTCCTCTTTTTTTTTTTTTTTTTTTTGTGGTATGCGGACCTCTCACTGTTGTGGCCTCTCCCGTTGTGGACCACAGGCTCTGGACTCACAGCCTCAGTGGCCATGGCTCACGGGCCCAGCTGCTCCATGGTATGTGAGATCTTCCCAGACCGGGACACGAACCCACATCCCCTGCACCAGCAGTCAGACTCTCAACCACTGCACCACCAGGGAAGCCCTGTCCTCTTTTAATAATAATATTTTGTCTTATTCTTTCATGCCCATGCCCAGCATGGTGTCATTTCTACTTTGACATGTCTTCTTGAGCTGTGTTTGATGTATTTTGTCAAGGAATGGCTGTATCCTCTGCTAGATGCTGAAAGCATGACACAGAGTATTCACCTGACCATCTCCTATTGTGATAGCAATTAAGTTAGGTATCACTCCAAGACTCTGCCAACAGGGTAAAGGGAGGGTCTAGGGCAGCATACACTCTTCACCTCTCTTCCTTTTTTCCAGGTTAAATAGCATCCTTTTAATTTGGAGATGGGAGTAGGAATAGATAAAAACAAGCACACAAGCTGGTTATTCCAGCTTGAATATATGTAGTCGAACTTAGAAGCTCTCTATTTTCATTACTCTAGGAGGTAATGAAAAAATGTAATCCTTTTTCTAGGATTGAAAAAGATCTTCTGCTATTTATGTCAAAGAGTGTTCTGCCCATGTTTTCCTCTAAGAATTTTATAGTACCCAGCCTTACATTTAGGTCTTTAATCCATTTTGAGTTTATTTTTGTATATGGTGTTAAGGAGTATTCCAATTTCATTTGTTTACATGCAGCTGTCCAGTTTTCCCAGCACCAATTATTAATGAGACTGTCTTTTCTTCATTGCATATTCTTGTTTCCTTTGTCATAGATTAGGTGGCCATAAGTGCTTGAGTTTATCTCTGGACTTTCTATCCTGTTCCATTGATCTGTATTTGTTTTTGTACCAGTACCATACTGTTTTGATGACTGTAGTTTTGTAGTATAGCCTGAAGTAGCCATTTTTGAAAACAAAAATGAAATAATGCCATTTGCAGCAAAATGGATAGACTTCGGAGATTGTCATACTGCTTGAACTAAGTCAGACAGAGAAAGACAAATATAGGATATTGCTTATATGTGGAATCTAAAAAAGGGTACAAATAAACTTATTTACAAAACAGAAATAGAGTTACAGATGTAGAAAACAAACTTATGGTTACCAGGGCGTTAGGTGGGGGGGAAGGGATAAACTAGGAGATTGGTGTTGATATATACACACTACTATATATAAAATAGATAACTAATAAAGACTTACTGTATAGCACAAGGAACTCTACACAATACTCTGTAATGGCCTATATGGGAAGAGAATCTTAAAAAAAGTGGATATATGTATACATATAACTGAGTCACTTTGCTGTACACCTAAAACTAACACAGCATTTTAAATCATCTATACTCCAATAACAATTTTAAAAATAAATAAATAAATAAATAAAAGCTCTCTAGCTCTCTTCCCTGGTGTCACTTTAACATTCTCCTTCTGATACAAATCCCTTTTCAATGACAGAATACAGGAAGACCACGGAGTAAATAAAATGCATCAATTAATAACTTTATCTCTTTCTCACACACACACACACACACACACACACACACATCCCTAAAGCCAGGTTTTGTTGAATGTAGTTGAAGTTGAACTGAGAATTATCTAGAACTCATGAAGTCAGAAGGTTTTATTTGTGAATAACTGGTAAAATTAAAATTCTAATGAACATTGCCTCAAAAGGGGTAATTTCATCTTATATCAATTTGTTTTGTAAGAAAAAAATATTAGCATCAGAATTACCTTTCTTATAGTGCTTTGTCATGAACTATCAAGTAAATCCTCTTTTTTATTATTGATTAAAATAAGTGTCCCAGGGCTTCCCTGGTGGTGCAGTGGCTGAGAGTCCGCCTGCTGATGCAAGGGACATGCGTTCGTGCCCCGGTCCAAGAAGATCCCACATGCCGCGGAGTGGCTGGGCCCATGAGCCATGGCTGCTGAGCCTGTGCCTCCAGAGCCTGTGCTCCGCAATGGGAAAAAAAAAAAGTGTCCCATAGAAATGTAAATTCCTCTAATGGAGTGCATTCTGTACATTAAAAAAAAAAAAAGACTATATTTATATTGTATAATTAGTCTTATTTCTACAATGGAAGTATATAAATTTTTCATAGTATGGTATTCCTGAGCTGGGCATAGAGAAAAGGTTACTAGATTAAGTGTAAAATACTCAGTTCCTATATTAAAAAAGAAAATCTAACCTATTTTCCAATCCCTCTAACTTTATTTGTAATCAACTTATACTCTTCCAGAGTTCTAGTCAAACATAAGTTATGGTTTGCCCATTTTTGTACTAAAAAAATTGTTCCTTATAGCTCCACAAATATGTGCTTCCCAAAGCTAACTGTATTCTCCATTAGACTTGTTGTCAGGACCCAAAGTCATGATAATTACAGGATGACTGTTCAATGCATACTCCTTGATGAAAAAAATTAACGAGACTTGGTATTGCCTCAACTTATGGAGACCTTAGTTGGGTTATTATATTATTATGATATCTATTGATATTAGGTAAATCTTGTTGTGATACTGATTTTTAAAAATCTAAATCAAATTATAGGACAATATATTTTATTACCCCTATTGCTAGCAACAGATTTTTAACAATATTTTTATTTGAAACATCATCATTAATCTGATTCTATCAGTTGTGTGTGTGTGTTTTTTTTTTAACAGAATAAAGCCGTAAACTATATATACTTGCTGAAAACTAGGAAACTATTAGGAACTGTGACCAATTACTTCACTTCAAGATTTTTGGATTGGCTAAAAAGATGCTGGCCTGGCACTGGAATAACACACAATGGCATAGCTGTATCTCACAAAGAAGTTGTCTACTGGGGTTTTTCTTAGGTCTTCCTTAGCATTTTCTTTTATTCAATAGCAGCTTATTTCCCATCTATTTGGAAAGCAAAAGCAGAGATTTCATTACAGGGCTATTGGACACCAGTTGCAAGCTCCATTATTAAGAATTTTGTTGTTGATATTTCTGTACTCACCTCTGTCAATTATAAAAATCTGATTCCAATTAAATTAAATGTATCCACAGAGCACACACATATAGGTGCAGATGCACACATGCACATACACAAACACATTCACACAAGCATGCACACGTCTTTATGGAGTTGTTTTCAAAGACTGGTTACACAGGATCCTTTTGCTCTGAGGTCCTGTTTCTTTTTATTTTCTGCCACAAGGAAATTTGATTAACCCTGCCATTGGTCTTCCACATAATGAAGTTCTGTCTTTTGAACTCCAAATATAAAAACAGAACTTAAAGAAGAATGGAATTGGTAAAAACCTCACCTCTTCCCAATGGCCCTTAAGAAAGTTTTGTTATGGGATGAATACCTGTTTCTTATATACACCTCACTTTGTTGAGGCATTCTTTTTTTATGAATATTTTAATTGAGGTTTACTTGATATACAGCACTGTATTAGTTTCAGGTATATAGCATAATGATTTGATATTTGTATATATTATGAAATGATCACCATAATAAGTCTAATTAACAGTTGTCACTATATATAGTTACATGGTTTTTTTTTTCTTATTATGAGAACTTTTAAGATCTACTCTCTTAGAAACCTTCAACGATGCAGACAGTATTATTGGCTATAGACACCATGATGTACCTTACATCCTTATAACTTATTTATTTTAAAACAGGAAGTTTGTACCTTTTGACTCCCTTTACCCATTTTGCACATTCTCACAACCCCTTTCTCTGGCAATCACCAATCTGTAATCTGTTCTCTTATCTACGAGCTGTCTTTTTTCTTTTATTTTCTTTTTTTCTTTTTTTTTTTTTAAGATTCCACATATAAATGAGATCATATGGTGTTTGCCTTTCTCTGCTTGACTTAGTTCCCTTAGCATAATGTCCCCAGGGTCCATCCATGTTGTCACAAATGGCAAAATTTTGTTCTTTTTGTATTTCTGAATAATATTCCACTTTCTATATACACAAACCACATTTTCTTCTTTTAAACTTTTTTCTAATTCATTTAATTTTTTTAAATATAGTTGAACTACAATATTATATTAGTTTCAGGTGAACAAAATAGTGACTCAATTTTTTAAACCTTATGCATGAGACAAAGTTATTACAATATTATTGACTATTTTCCCTTTGCTATACATTAGATTCCATTGACTTCTTTATATTATAACTGATAGTTTGTAGCTCTTAATTCTCTTCACCTCTTTCACCCATCCGCCCCAACCTCTTCCCCACTGGTGATCACTCATTTGTTTTCTGTATCCATGACTCTGTATCTGTTTTGTTATATTTGTTCACAAGTTTTGTTTTTTAGATTCCACATATACATGAAAATGTTCAGTATTTCTCTTTCCTTGTCTGAATTATTTCACTGAGCATAATAAACTCTAGGTCCATCAAAGTTGTCACAAATGGCAAGATTTCCTTCTTTTTATGACTGAGTAATATCTCACTATGTATATGTATATAGTGGGATATATATACATACATATATGTTCATATATATATATATATATGCTAAACTTCTTGTTTCATTCATCTATCAATGGATATGTAAGTTGCTTCCATATTGTGAATAACGCTGCAATGAACAAAAAGTGGATGTATATCTTCGATTTAGTGTTTTGTTTTCTTAAATACCCCAAAGTAGAATTGCTGGATTGTATGGTAGTTCTCTTTTTAATTTTTTGAGGAAACTCTATACTGTTTTCCATAGTGGTTATACCAATTTATATGTCCATCGACAGTGCACAATGATCCCCTTTTCTCCACAGCTTTCCCAGGACTTTTTATTTTTTCTATTTTTGTTTATAGCCATTCTAACAGGTGTGATTCCTCTAGCTTATTATTTCTCAACATTGCTTTAGTTACTGAGGATCTTTTGTAATTCCATACAGATTTTATGATTTTTGTTCCCCTGGAAAAATGCCTTTGTCATTTTGATAGGGATTGGATTAAATCTGTAGATTGTTTTGAGTAGTATGAACATTTTAGCAATATTAATTCTTCCAATCCATGAGCACAAAATATCTTTCCATTTATTTGTGTCTTCTTTAGTTTCTTTCATCAATGTCTTATAATTTTCAGGGTACAGGTGTTTCATCTGCGTGATTAAATTTATTCCTAGTTATTTTTTATTTATTTATTTATTTATTTATTTATTTTATTAACATCTTTATTGGAGTATAATTGCTATACAATGGTATGTTAGTTTCAGCTTCACAACAAAATGAATCAGTTATATATATACATATATTCCCATATCTCTTCCCGCTTGCGTCTCCCTCCCTCCTACCCTCCCTATCCCACCCCTCCAGGCGGTCACAAAGCACCGAGCTGATCTCCCTGTGCTATGCAGCTGCTTCCCACTAGCTGTCTACCTTACGTTTGGTAGTGTATATATGTCCATGCCTCTTTATCGCTTTGTCACCGTTTACCCTTCCCCCTCCCCATAGCCTCAAGTCCATTCTCTAGTAAGTCTGTGTCTTTATTCCTGTTTCACCCCTAGGTTTTTCATGACATTTTTTTTTCTTAAATTCCATATATATGTGTTAGCATACGGTATTTGTCTCTCTCTTTCTGACTTACTTCACTCTGTATGACAGACTCTAGGTCTATCCACCTCATTACAAATAGCTCAATTTCGTCTCTTTTTATGGCTGAGTAATATTCCATTGTATATATGTGCCACATCTTCTTTATCCATTCATCCAATGATGGACACTTAGGTTGTTTCCATCTCTGGGCTATTGTAAATAGAGCTGCAACGAACATTTTGGTACATGACTCTTTTTGAATTTTGGTCTTCTCAGGGTATATGCCCAGTAGTGGGATTGCTGGGTCATATGGTAGTTCTATTTGTAGCTTTTTAAGGAACCTCCATACTGTTCTCCACAGTGGCTGTATCAATTTACATTCCCACCAACAGTGTAAGAGGGTTCCCTTTTCTCCACACCCTCTCCAGCATTTATTGTTTCTAGATTTTTTGATGATGGCCATTCTGACTGGTGTGAGATGATATCTCATTGTAGTTTTGATTTGCATTTCTCTAATGATTAGTGATGTTGAGCATTCTTTCATGTGTTTGTTGGCACTCTGTATATCTTCTTTGGAGAAATGTCTATTTAGGTCTTCTGCCCATTTTTGGATTGGGTTGTTTGTTTTTTTGTTATTAAGCTGCATGAGCTGCTTATAAATTTTGGAGATTAATCCTTTATCAGTTGCTTCATTTGCAAATATTTTCTCCCATTCTGAGGGTTGTCTTTTGGTCTTCTTTATGGTTTCCTTTGCTGTGCAAAAGCTTTGAAGTTTCATTAGGTCCCATTTGTTTACTTTTGTTTCTATTTCCATTTCCCTAGGAGGTGGGTCAAAAAGGACCTTGCTGTGATTTATGTCATAGAGTGTTCTGCCTATGTTTTCCTCTAAGAGTTGGATAGTTTCTGGCCTTACATTTAGGTCTTTAATCCATTTTGAGCTTATTTTTGTGTATGGTGTTAGGGAGTGATCTAATCTCATACTTTTACATGTAGCTGTCCAGTTTTCCCAGCACCACTTATTGAAGAGGCTGTCCTTTCTCCACTGTACATTTCTGCCTCCTTTGTCAAAGATAAGGTGACCATATGTGCATGGGTTTATCTCTGGGCTTTCTATCCTGTTCCATTGATCTATATTTCTGTTTTTGTGCCAGTACCATACTGTCTTGATTACTGTAGCTTTGTAGTATAGTCTGAAGTCAGGGAGCCTGATTCCTCCAGTTCCATTTTTCATTCTCAAGATTGCTTTGGCTATTCGGGGTCTTTTGTGTTTCCATACAAATTGTGAAATTTTTTGTTCTAGTTCTGTGAAAAATGCCAGTGGTAGTTTCATAGGGATTGCATTGAATCTGTAGATTGCTTTGGGTAGTAGAGTCATTTTCACAATGTTGATTCTTCCAATCCAAGAACATGGTATATCTCTCCATCTATTTGTATCATCTTTAATTTCTTTCATCAGTGTCTTATAATTTTCTGCATACAGGTCTTTTGTCTCCTTAGGTAGGTTTATTCCTAGGTATTTTATTCTTTTTGTTGCAATGGTAAATGGGAGTGTTTTCTTGATTTCACTTTCAGATTTTTCATCCTTAGTGTATAGGAATGCCAGAGATTTCTGTGCATTAATTTTGTATCCTGCTACTTTACCAAATTCATTGATTAGCTCTAGTAGTTTTCTGGTAGCATCTTTAGGATTCTCTATGTATAGTATCATCTCATCTGCAAACAGTGACAGCTTTACTTCTTCTTTGCCGATTTGGATTCCTTTTATTTCCTTTTCTTCTCTGATTGCTGTAGCTAAAACTTCCAAAACTATGTTGAATAAGAGTGGTGAGAGTGGGCAACCTTGTCTTCTTCCTGATCTTAGTGGAAATGCTTTCAGTTTTTCACCATTGAGGACGATGTTGGCTGTGGGCTTGTCATATATGGCCTTTATTATGTTGAGGAAAGTTCCCTCTATGCCTACTTTCTGCAGGGTTTTTATCATAAATTGGTGTTGAATTTTGTCAAAATCTTTCTCTGCATCTATTGAGATGATCATATGGTTTTTCTCCTTCAATTTGTTAATATGGTGTATCACGTTGATTGATTTGCATATATTGAAGAATCCTTGCATTCCTGGAATAAACCCCACTTGATCATGGTGTATGATCCGTTTAATGTGCTGTTGGATTCTGTTTGCTAGTATTTTGTTGAGGATCTTTGCATCTATGTTCATCAGTGATATTGGCCTGTAGTTTTCTTTCTTTGTGACATCCTTGTCTGGTTTTGGTATCAGGGTGATGCAACTGTAAATGGGATTGTTTTTCTTAATATCTCTTTCTGATACTTTGTTATTACTGCATAGATATGGAACAGATTTCTGTATATAAATGGTGTATCTTGCAACTTTACTGAATTCATTAGTACTAACAAGTTTTTGGTGGAGTCTTTAGATTTTTCTGTATATAATACCATGCCATATGCAAATAGTGACAATCTTTCTTTTCTATTTGGATGCCTTTTTTTTCTTGCCTAATTGCTCTGGCAATGACGTCCAATACTATGTTGAATTAAAGTGGCAATAATGGGCATCCTTGTCTTTTTCCTGATATTAGGGAAAAAGCTTTCAGCTTTTTAACCATTGAGAATTATCTTAGCTGTGGATTTGTCATAAATATAGAAGCACATTCCCTCTGTACCCACTTGTTGAGAGATTTTATTGTAAATGGATGTTGAATTTGTCAAAGGCTTTTTCTGCATCTATAAAGATGACTATATGATTTTTTATCCTTAATTTTGATAATGTGGTGTGTTACATCAATTGATTTGCAGAAGTTGACTCATCCTTGCATTCCTGAAATAAATCCCAGTTGAACATGGTGTATGATCTTTCTAATGTATTGTTGAATTTAGTTTGATAATATTATGTTGAGGATTTTTACATCTATGTTCATCAGGTATATTGGGCTTTAATTATCTTTTCTTGTAATCTCTTTGCCTGGTTTTGGTATCAGGGGAATGTTGGCCTCTTAAAATGACTATATAAGTATTTTCCCCCTCCTATGTTTCAGAAAAATTTGAGAAGGATTATTAATAATTCTTTGTATGTTTGGTATAATTCACCAGTGAAGCTGTCTAGACCTGGACTTTTGTTTTGGGGAGTTTTTTGATTACTGTTTCAATCTCCTTTCCACTAAATGGTCTTTTCAAATTTTCTATTTCATCTTGGAAGAATATATGTTTCTAGAAATTTATCAATTTTTTCTAAGTTGTTCAATTTATAGATGTATAATTTTTCATAGTAGTCTCATGATTCTCTGTATTTCTGTGGTATTAGTTGTAATGTTTCCTCTTACATTTCTGGTTTTATTTATTTGAGTCCTCTCTATTTTTTTCTTAGGGAGTCTACCTAAGGTTTGTCAATTTTGTTTATCTTTTCAACAACCTGGCTCTTGGTTTCATTATTTTTTTCTATTGTCTTTTAGTCTCTATTTTATTTATTTCTGCTCTGATATTTGTTACTTCTTCTTTCTACTATCTTTGTACTTTGTTTTCTTTTTCTAGTTCCTTGAGGTGTAAAGTGTGTTTGTTTCTTAGAGACTTTTCTCAATCCTTGAGGTAGGCATTTATTGCTATGAACTTCCTTTTTAGAACTGCTTTTGCTGTATCCAATAAGTTTCAGTACGTTGTATTTCCATTTTCATTTGTCTCAAGTAAATTTTAAAATTTTTTTCTATTGAGTTCTTTATTGACCTACTGGTTATTCAGTAGCATGTTGTTTAATCTCCACATAATTGTGAATTTTTCAGTCTTGTTCTTGTAATTGATTTCTAGTTTCATACCACTGTGGTCAGAAAATATGCTTGATGGTTTCAATCTTTTTAAAGTTGTTAGGACTTGTTTTGTGGCCTAATTTATAATCTATCCTAGAGAATGTTCCTTGTACTCTTGAGAAGAATGTGTAATCTGTCATTTTTTTGAAGAAATGCTCTGTTTATATCTAAGTCAATGTGGTCTAACATGTCATTTAATACTATTGTTTTCTTGTTGATTTTCTGTCTGTATGATCTATCCACTGATGTAAGTGGGGTGTTAAAGTCTCCTACTATTATTGAGTGAGTGTAAATTTCTCCCTTGAGGTCTGATAATATTGGCTTTTGGATGCTCGCTTTTGGGTGCATAAATTTGCAAATATTACACTCTCTTTGTAGGTTGAGATTTTTATCATTATGCAATGCCCTTCTTTGTCTCTTACTGCAATCTGTTTTAAAGTCTATTTATCTCATATAATCATAGCAACACCAGCTTTCTAATGGTTTCTGTATGCATGGAATATCTTTTTTCATTGCTTGATTTCCATTCTCTGTGTGTCCTTACATCTGGGGTGAGTCTCTTTTGAGCAACATATAGACATGTCTTTTTTGATTTTTGTTTGTTTACATTTATACAACTGCCACAATATGTATTTTGATTGCAGAATTTAGTACATTTACATTTTTTGGCTATTTATGTATTTTTAACATCTTTATTGGATTATAATTGCTTTACATTTCTGTGTTAGTTGCTGGTGTATCACAAAGTGAATCAGCTATATGTATACATATATCCCCATATCTCCTTCCTCTTACTTCTCTCTCCCCCCTCCATATCTCACCCCTCTAGGTGGCCACAAAGCACCGAGCTGACCTCCATGTGCTATGCTGCTGCTTCCCACTAGCCATCTATTTTACTTTTGGTAGTATATATATGTCCATGCCACTCTCTCACTTCTCTTGGCTTACCTCTCCACCTCCTCGTGTCCTCAAGTCCTTTTTCTACATCTGTGTCTTTATTCCTGTCCTGTCCCTAGGTTCTTCAGAACCTTTTTTTTTAGATTCCATATATATGTGTTAGCATATGGTATTTGTTTTTCTCTTTCTGATTACTTTACTCTGTATGACAGTCTCTAGTTCCATCCACCTCACTACAAATAACTCAAATTCCTTTCTTTTTATGGCTGAGTAATACTCCATTGTATATATGTGCCACATGGTCTTTATCCGTTCATCTGTCAATGGACACTTAGGTTGCTTCCATATCCTAGCTACTGTAAATAGAGCTGCAATGAACATTGTGGTATATAACTATTTTTGAATTATGTTTTTCTCAATATATATGCCCAGTAGTGCAATTGCTGGGTGAAGTGGTAGTTCTATCTTTAGGTTTTTAAAGAACCTCCATACTGTTATCCATAGTGGCTGTATCAGTTGACATTTCCACCAACAGTGCAAGAGGGTTCCCTTTCTCCAAACCCTCTCCAGCATTTATTGTTTGTAGATTTTTTGATTATGACCTTCTGACCGGTTTGAAGTGATATGTCATTGTAGTTTTGATTTGCATTTCTCTAATGATTAGGGATGTTGAGCATCCTTTAATGTGTTTCTTGGCAATCTGTGTATCTTTGTAGAAATGTCTATTTAAGTCTTCTGCCCATTTTTGGATTGTGTTGTTTGTTTTTTAATATTGAGCTGCATGAGCTGCTTGTATATTTTGGAGATTAATCTTCTGTCAGTTGCTTCATTTGCAAATATTTTCTCCCATTCTGAGGGTGGTCTTTTCATCTTGTTCATGGTTTCCTTTGCTGTGCAAAAGCTTTTAATTTTCATTAGGTCCCATTTGTTTATTTTTTGTTTTTATTTCCATTTCTCTAGGAAGTGGGTCAAAAGGGTTATTTCTGTGATTTATGTCATAGAAGGTTCTGCCTATGTTTTCCTCTAAGAGTTTTATAGTGTCTGGCCTTACATTTACATCTTTAGTCCATTTTCAGTTTATTTTTGTTTATGGTTTTAGGGAGTGTTCCAATTTCATTCTTCTACATGTAGTTGTCCAGTTTTCCCAGCACCACTTGTTGAAGAGGCAGTTTTTTCTCCATTGTATATTCTTGCTTCCTTTATCAAATATAAGGTAGCCATATGTGCATGGGTTTATCTTTGGCCTATATATCCTGTTCAATTGATCTATATTTCTGTGTTTTGGCCAGTACCATCCTGTCTAGATTACTGTAGCTTTTTAGTATTGTCTGAAGTCAGGGAGACTGATTCCTCCAGCTCCATTTTTCTTTCTCAAGATTGCTTTGGCTATTTGGGGTCTTTTGCGTTTCTATACAAATTGTGAAATTTTTTATTCTAGTTCTGTGAAAAATGCCATTGATAGTTTGATAGGGATTGCATTGAATCTGTAGATTGCTTTGGGTAGTATAGTCACTTTCTCAATGTTGGTTCTTCCAATCCAAGAACATGGTATTTCTCTCCATCTTTTTGTATCATCATTAATTTCTTTCATCAGTGTCTTATAGTTTTCTACATACAGGTCTTTTGTCTCCTTAGATAGGTTTATTCTGGGTATTTTATTGTTTTTGCTGCAATGGTAAATGGGAGTGATCCCTTAAATTCTCTTTCAGATTTTTTATCATTAGCGTATAGGAATGCAAGAGATTTCTGTGCATTAATTTTGTATATGCAACTTTACAAAAATTACTTAGAAACAGATGACAATGAAAACATGATGACCCAGATCTATGGGATGCAGTAAAAGCAGTTCTAAGAAGAAAGTTTATAGCAATATAATCCTACCTGAAGAAACAAGAAATATCTCAAGTAAACAACCTAACCTTACACATAAAGCAATTAGAGAAAGGAAGAGAAAGATTAGCTCTAGTAGTTTTCTGGTAGCATCCTTAGGATTCTCTATGTATAGTATCATGTCATCTGCAAACAGTGACAACTTTACTTCTTCTTTTCTGATTTGGATTCCATTTATTTATTTTTCTTCTCTGATTGCTGTGGCTAAAACTTCCAAAACTGTGTTGAATAATAGTGGTGAGAGTGGACAACCTTGTCTTGCCTCTGATCTTAGTGAAAATGCTTTCAGTTTTTTACCATTGAGAATGATGTTGGCTCTGGGTTTGTCATATATGGTCTTTATTCTGTTGAGATAAGTTCCCTCTATGCCTATTTTCTGGAGCATTTTTATCATAAATCGGTGTTGAATTTTGTCAAAAGGTTTTTTTCTGCATCTATTGAGATGATCATATTTTTATCCTTCAATTTGTTAATATGGTGTATCACATTGATTGATTTGTGTTTATTGAAGAATCCTTGTATTCCTAGGTTTTACCCCACGTGATCATGGTGTATGATCCCTTTAATGTGCTGTTGGATTCTGTTTTCTAGTATTTTGTTGAGGAATTTTGCATCTATGTTCATCAGTGATATTGACCTGTAGTTTTCTTTTATTTGTGACATCTTTGTTTCAGGATGATGGTGGTCTTGTAGTATGAGTTTGGTAGTGTTCCTCCCTCTGCTATATTTTGGAAGAGTTTGAGAAGTGTAGGTGCTAGCTCTCCTCTAAATGTTTGATAGAATTCGCCTGTGAAGCCATCTGGTCCTGAGCTTTTCTTTGTTGGAAGAATTTTAATAACAGTTTCAATTTCTGTGCACATAATTTTTCTGTTCTTATTTTTCATTTCTTCCTAGTTCAGTCTTGGAAGGTTGTGCTTTTCTATGTATTTGTCCATTTCTTGTTACTTCTCCTTTTTCATTTCTATTGATTTGAGTCTTCTCCCTTTTTTTTTCTTGATAAGTCTGGCTAAAGATTTATCCGTTTTGTTTATCTTCACAGAGAACTAGCTTTTAGTTTTATTGGTCTTTGCTATCATTTCCTTCATTTATTTTTCATTATTTCTGATCTGATATTTATATTTCTTTCTTTCTACTAATTTTGGAGGTGTTTTTTTTTGTTCTTCTTTCTCTAATTGCTTTATGTGTAAGGTTAGGTTGTTTACTTGAGATGTTTCTTGTTTCTTCAGGTAGGATTATATTGCTATAAACTTTCTTCTTAGAACTGCTTTTACTGCATCCCATAGATCTGGGTCATCATGTTTTCGCTGTCATCTGTTTCTAAGTAATTTTTGATTTCTTGTTTGATTTCTTCAGTGATCTCTTGGATACTTAGTAGTGTATTATATAGTCTCCATGTTTTTGTATTTTTTACAGATTTTTTCCTGTAATTGATATCTAGTCTCATAACTTTGTGGTTGGAAAATATACTTGATATGATTTCACTTCTCTTAAATTTACCAAGAGTTGATTTGTGACCCAAGATATTATCTATCCTGGAGAACGTTCCATGAGCACTTGAGAAGAAAGTGTATTCTGTTGTTTTTGGATGAAATATCTTATAAATATCAATTATGTCCATCTTGTTTAATGTATCATTTGAAGCTTGTGTTTCCTTATTTATTTTAATTTTGGATGATCTGTCCATTGGTGAAAGTGCAGTGTTAAAGTCCCCTACTATTATTGTGTTACTGTTGATTTCCCCTTTTTTGGCTGTTAACATTTGTGCTAAGTACTGAGGTGCTCCTATGTTGGGTGCATACATATTTACAATTTTTATATCTTCTTCTTGAATTGATCTCTTGATTATTATGTAGTGTCCTTCTTTGTCTCTTGTAATAGTTTTTTTTTTAATTTTAATGTCTATTTTGTGTGATATGAGAATTGTTACTCCAGCTTTCTTTTGATTTCCATTTGCATGGAATATCTTTTTCCAACCCCTCTCTTTCAGTCTGTATGTGTCACTAGGTCTGAAGTTGGTCTTTTGTATACAGCATATATATGTGTCTTGTGCTTGTATCCATTCAGTCAGTCTATGTCTTTTGTTGGTGCATTTAATCCATTTACATTTAAGGCAGTTATCAATATGTATGTTCCTATTACCATTTTATTAATTGTTTTGGGTTTGTTATTGTAGGTCTTTTTCCTTTTCTTGTGTTTCCTGCCTAGAGAGGTTCCTTTAGAATTTACAGGAAAGCTGGTTTGATGGTGCTGAATTCTCTTAGCCTTTGCTTGTCTGTAAAGTTTTCAATTTCTTTGCCAAATCTGAATGAGACCCTTGCTGGTAGACTAATCTTGGTTGTAGTTTTTTTTTCCCTTTCATCACTTTAAATATATCCTACTACTCCATTCTGGCTTGCAGAGTTTCTGCTGAAAGATCAGCTGTTAACCTTATGGGGATTCCCTTGTATGTCATTTGTTGCTTTTCCCTGCTTCTTTTAATTTTTTTCTTTGTATTTAATTTTTGTTAGTTTGATTAATTTGTGTCTTGGCATGTTTCTCCTTGGATTTATCCTTTATGGCACTCTCTGAGCTTCCTGGACTTTACTATTTCGTTTCCCATATTAGGGAAGTTTTCAAGTATCATCTCTTAAAATATTTTCTGAGACCTGTTCTTTTTATCTTCTTCTTCTGGGACCAAAATAATTCAAATATTGGTGCATTTAATATTGTCCCAGAAGTCTCTGAGAGTTTCCTCAATTATTTTCACCTTTTTTCTTTATTCTGCTCTGCAGTAGTTATTTCCACTATTTTATCTTCCATGTAACTTATCTATTCTTCTGCCTGAGTTATTGTGCTATTGATTCCTTCTAGAGAATTTTTAATTTCATTTATTATATTGTTCATCATTGCTTGTTTGCTCTTTAGTTCTTGTGTGTCCTTGTTAAATGTTTCTTGTATTTTCTGCATTCTACTTCCAAGATTTTGGATCATCTTTACTATCATTACTCTGAATTCTTTTTCAGGTAGACTGCCTATTTCCTCTTCATTTGTTTCTTCCTTTTTTTTTTTTTTTTTGTGGCACGTGGGCCTCTCACTGTTGTGGCCTCTCCCATTGCAAAGCACAGGCTCTGGATTTGCAGGATCAGCAGTCATGGCTCATGGGCCCAGCCGCTCCTCAGCATGTGGGATCTTCCTAGACCGGGGCATGAACCCGTGTCCCCTGCATCGGCAGGTGGACTCTCAACCACTGTGCCACCAGGGAAGCCATTCTGGTGAGTTTTTACCTTGCTCCTTCTTCTGTTGTGTATTTCTTTGTCTTCTCATTTCGCTTAACTTACTGTGTTTTGGGTCTCCTTTTCACAGGCTGCATGTTCGTAGTTCCCATTGTTTTTGATGTCTTGGTTCAGTGGGTTGTGTAGGCTTCCTGGTGGAAGAGAGTGGTGCTTTTGTTCTGGTGGATGAGGCTGGGTCTTGTCTTTCTGAAGGGGAGGACTATGTCTGGTTTTGTGTTTGGGGGTGTCTGTGAACTTATTATGATTTAAAGCAGACTCTCTTCTAATGGGTGGGGTTTTATTCCTCTCTTGCTAGTTGTTTGGCATAAGGCATCCAGCACTTTAGTTGCTGGTTATTGAGTGGAGGTGGGTCTTAGCTTTGAGATGGTGATCTCCTGGACAGCTTTTGCTGTCTGGGAAGCAAAACTGGGAAGTCTCTTCCCAGAGACTGGGAAGTCTCTGGTGGACTGATGTCCTGAACTTGGCTCTCCCACCACAGAGGGTCAGGCCTGACACCTGGCTAGAGCCCCAAGACCTTGTGAGCCTCATGGATCAGAAGAAAGGTAAGAAAGAAAATAAAGTAAGGAAGAAAAAAATAAAATAAAGTTATTAAAATATACCATTAAATATAAAAACATAGAAAGAGTAATGAAAAAAAGAAAAGAAAGAAAGAAGAGAGCAATCAAACCAAAAAAAAAAAAAAAATCCACCAATGATGAAAAACACTAAAAAGTGAAAACAAAACAAAACAACAACAAAAAAAAAAACAGTGAGAGAATTCTAGGACAAATTGTACAAGCAAAGTTATACAGACAAAAGACAAAATCACACAAGGAAGCATACACATACACACTTACAGAAAGAGAAAAAGGGGAAAAAATATATATATCTAAAGGAAGGGAGAAACCAAATCAATAAACCAACCTACCAATGATAATAAACAAATCTACCAATGATAATACTAAACTAAATAAACATAAATCCAGAAACAGATGCTGAAATCAAACCCCAAGTCTACAGTTGTTCCCAAAGTCCACCACCTCAATTTTGGGATATTTTTTTCTATTCAGGTATTCCACAGTTTCAGGGTACATCAAGTTGACTGTGGAGATTTAATCCTCTGCTCCTGAGGCTTCTGGGAGAGATTTCCCTTTCTCTTCTTTGTTCACACAGCTCCTGGTGTTCAGCTTTGGTTTTGGCCTCACCTCTGCATGTAGGTCGCCTGAGGTCATCTGTTCTTCTCCCAGACAGGAGGGGGTTAAAGAAGTGGCTGAATTAGGGGCTCTGGCTCACTCAGGCCGGGGGAGGGAGGGGCACAGAGTGCAGGGTGAGACTGCAGCAGCAGAGGCCGGCATGACGTTGCAACAGCCTGAGGTGGACTGTGTGTTCTCTCAGGGAAGTTGTCCCTGGATCACAGGGCCCTGGCAGTGGTATTCTGCACAGGCTCTCAGGAGGGAAGGTGTGGATAGTGACCTGTGCTTGCACACAGGCTTCTTGGTGTCTGCAGCAGCAGCCTTAGTGTCTCAAGCCCATCTCTTTGTCCGCGCCAATAGCTGCGGCTTGTACCCATCTCTGGAGATCATTTAGGTGGTGGTCTGAGTCCCCTCTCTTCACACACTCTGAAACAATGGTCTCTTGCCTCTTAGGCAGGTCCAGACATTTTCCCGGACTCCCTCCCGGGAAGATCATTTTGATTCTATTTTTCTGTCGTGGAATTAATAGCTGATATAAATGAATAGATAAATAGAGAAAGATAGACAGAAAGAAAAAAGAAGTAAAGGAAGGAAGAAAGAAAAGAGAAAGAGTGTTAAATTCTCCAATTTTCTAACATGAACCAAGCTCAAAAAGGACTAATAAAAATCTTTCAGCTGATCAAAATTAAGGCAGAAAACTAACAAGTTGAGAGTGTTTTTTGTTTGTTTGCTTGCTTTTTTGGCTTTTCTCCTGTGTGTGTGTGTGTGTGTGTGTGTGTGTGTGTGTGTGTGTGTATGTGTGTGTGTGTGTCTAAATAATTGGTAAGATGTATCACAATGTTATTCGCTGAGTGGAGGATTCATATATAAAGCCAATGGTGGAAAAAAATTCAGTTGTGGTTCTAATGAAGAAATATAAACATTCTTTCTTCCAAATAGCATGCACAAATATGATAATATTTTGTGTCAACAAATAGTTTTTCAAACAGTATGTTTTCCCTTGTCATATAATAACTGAACAATGCTGCCTTAACCACAGATCTATTTGACAAAGGGTAGAAAGTAAAATGAGGAAGTTTTTGAAAATAAAAACAGTAAACAATGATGATTACTTTGTATTTTCTTGTATCGAGTCTAATGTTGGTTTTCTGTGCTGTAGTTTGATTATACAGCTAATGCTATGCAAAGAAATGACTCAAGATGTATATTTATGAGCAGATATCAGGTTTCTTTGCATTTTAATGTTTATAAATGTGATACTATATATATATATATATATATATATATATATATATATATAGTTTACTGAACCAGGGTCTAAGGTAAACTTTTCATTTAAAAAAAATATTGTAAACTTTGTTTTTTATAGTAAGTAATTTCTGTTTAAAAAATGTCGTCACAGGATAAGTTCTAGAAAAAGTCATGATTTCATCCTATAAGGAAAGATTAACTGTGCCATTTTTACTAATATGAAAAAATGAAACCTTAAAACCAAGACACTAGTAATTACTGGCTATCCTGTCACCCTCCATATAAAATACTTTGGTATAAATATACATTTGTGTCTTCTGTGCTTTGTTTTACTGAAATGTGTATTTTTATATTTCTGATTTAAATTGAAAGAAATTTAATTAAAATAATTGAGAAAGATAAAGAGAGAGAGGGACAGAAACAGGGTGTACAGGTAACAGAGAGCAAAAGAAAGACACAGAGATAATTAAAGGAATTCCTGACTCTGCTTGCTCATTCAAATGATAAGAATGATTTTAGTTATGGAATTCAAGGTCTTGACTAACCTATCAACTCCATAAATCTATTCCTAACTTCCTATAAGCTATTAGACTAAGAACAAAGCACCAAAAAATATCTTTGTCCTGAACAATCTTCAAATATTATAGTGCTTATTTTTTTCTAAGTATAGTGCTTATTTTTTTCTAAGTTAGGAAAAAACTAGGCAGGTAAAGATGATCACTATGACAATCACAAAGTACCTAAGAATAATTGAGAGCTCTCAAATTTCATTTTTGTTTTCCTTTAGAATCTACAGTAAACCTGTGTACTCCAAAGGAGAATTTGGACAGTAAGTTTGTTCTCTAAGTAAAATAAATTATGAAATTTTTAACCATCAGAAATTTAAGAAATGCCAGAAAACTTCCTTATTAAGAATTTTATTAGAATTTGTCATATACCTGTGATTTCTCTGCTGAAATATGTTGGAAGATGTTATTACCTTGCACACATGCTTCTTCTTACATACATGTAAAGGATCTGTGAGTAGAGAATGGAAAAACCTACTTCTAGAATGCAGAGTGATAATCCTCGAAGATGATTTCACAGAAACAAAATTTACTGTGATTCTCTCAGCAATGACCAAGCTTACTATGGGAAGCATATAAAAAGTCAGTCTGCAAAATTCTCCGTTCATCTTTTCCATTAATCACTGTTACTTATTATGCATTTTAACCTACTTTATTGCTTTCTTTAGTGGTTTTCAGTGTTGTAAAGCAAAAATAGAATAGGCTGAAGATTTTGTCTACCATAAACTAAGGTATTTTTTTGTAAACAGCCTTAAGAACAGCTCTACAGTTATTTTTTACATTCCCAGAATATGCAAAGGTTCCTAAAAACTTCTCAGTAAACTACAACTTACTGTTTAAATTAGATGACAAATCACTCACTGTTCATGAAAGTTCTTTCCAGTGTGTGTTGCAGGGTGTGTGGAAGGAAGGGCCTCATCATTCTTATTTATAATTTAGCAAAGAGAAGTAACTCTATTGACTACATGTCAACTCTAAGAACAATACAATGATGATATCATGGGACAAGCAACATTTTTTAGAGAAAGTGGGTACTTTACATATAGGGCTTTATTTAATCTTTCCAACATGTGGGTTAGATAATGTTTTTATTCACATTTTCACTTTGCACTGAAACAGTGAGTGACAAATACAGGCAGGACCTCAACAGAATTTGCTACAGATAATGTCACTCTTCTTCCTCCTCCCTCAAATTATCCTACATGTTCTAATCTCCATTTAGGAATGTAGCTGATGATGTAATGGGAAAAGATACTCTGATTTTGATAACAAATGGAGAAACTTTCCACATAATAGAGTTTCTACTCCATTATTCCATCATATAAAATATAAGAAACAAAGTTTAATTAAAATGTTACTTAATCACTCTTTTCACACAAACTATATTTTGTAGGGGAATCAAATACATTGCTATTTGATAAGTAACAAGAGGATAAATGACTTTAAAGTATAGTGAAATAGTGAAACAACAAAGAATCCTAACTAAACAGCAAATAAATACTCCATTATTATATATATACTCACATGTACACATACATTCACCCTAAAACACTGTTAAAATCATAGAAAAATAATTATAACATAAAACTGGGTAAAAATAGTTGACAATTATAAGAAGACTGAACCTTGTAGATAAGAACTCAATCCTAAATGAGTTGGAAAGGCAGGGTATCATGAAAACAGTTTTATTGTCTGCAAAATGATATCTTGGATAATCTCTATTGTCTTTTCTAGAAAGTTTGCTGTGGTTGTATAAGAGCTAGTCTCTATCCAAATATCCAAGTAACACTTCACTAGTAACTCTCTAATTTCTCCTATATGTTCACATTTAACTAAAGATAACCTATATTTCATCAGGAACACTATTCAATAATATAATATGCTGAGGTTTTGGGTTTGCTTTACAAACATAGACCAAAAATATTATGTATTATTATTTATGATACATTAATTGTGTCAGCTTGGAAAATTAATAAAATAGTAAGAGAAATCAATAGCAGCATTCTTCTTCCCTATCATAAGATGTATCCATTAAGACAAGAACATAGTTGCCTTGCTTGTAAATTCCAATTATCACTACAACAACATTGAACCCACCTCCAGGGAGACAAACTGCTTTAAACTCTGACACACACACCTCTCTCTGGCAATCCGTCTTGGCTGACTTAATGAGACACAGAGAATCCCTGAACACGTGGAACCACAGTAGTTAACTTGCTCAACCATGCCTGTAACAATTCAATTAGCAAATCCCTGCGGACATTCTGTACTCCAGCAAAATTATCCAGGGATATTTTTACTAAGCTTGCTTTCTAATCACGTTGCCAAGCCTAACTGTTTGTACAGAGATTATCATTGCCCTTGCCAAGAGGAAGGGTCAACTTTATTAACAATCCCATATGTCTACATTCCTAAATTGTCATCTCATGTACATGATGGTGATTATGGTTAAGCAGAAACTTTAAATCTTTGCTAGAGGCTAATCCTCAAAAATCATATGCCTTTTGCCTCCTCATCCCAGAATTAATCTGGCAGGAAATTTAGACCAATACTAGGTCAGAAATATATTTAAAGTTATACAATCAGAGTTTATGGTAGGGTTAATATAAGTATTCACAAAAATGCAAAGTCAGAAGTTAGCGGTCAATGGCTTAGAATCCATGAAAGGTAATACACACAAATGGAGGGTTAGTTGCAAAACACCCAGTCCCCAAAAATATAGTTCAAAACTTTTAAAATTGTAGGTAAACAAAGGCAGTTTCTCTGTGGCTCTTTCTACTTATGGACTAAACTGTATGGAAAAAAATTAAAGTAAGTCTGTTTTGCTTCATTTTCAATAAAGATTAAGTGAAATATTTATTCACAATTGCCAAATACCACACAAAATTTTCCCTTTCTATGAATCAAAATTTAGTTTGTATTTCTGTTGTAAGAAAATAAACAACACTAGGGGCTATTAATTAAATACCAATACATATATTCATTAGCACAAAAAGCATATGCATTCCAAACAAAATTAACCCATTTCACATATTTTCCTCACCTAATTCCTCACATATTTTCCTCACCTAATTTTTCTATAGCAAATTTATTATCCCATGGCATATCCAACAAGTTTTTGCAGATAAAATTATGTTTCCTCAAGCCATCCATTTATTTATCTTTCCCATATGTCTCCATGCACAACACATGTTGAAGGGTGGAAGAAATTTAGCCATGGTCATAGTGGAACTCCAATAAAGTGGCAAAGTTTCATTTTTCCTGGATGAGTATAGATATTCTAAGCTCTTAATTGTTGTGTTTAATATTTCTGCCTTTAAGAAGCAAATATATTATCTTACAAAAATCCACTAATAGATATGAAGAGCTAGTTAACTATCTCTGATTCACAAATTTACTTAAAACAGAACCCCAAAATTCCTAACATTTTAGGGAACAGACCTAAGCATCATTTATACCTCCATGTTAAAAAGGAGATTAGGAATATGATGTGACTAAATTACTTTAGAGAGAGAATTCCTTTAAGCTCTAGTTTATTCTAATCAAATATGCCAGTGCTTAGGTATCGCTCTCATTTATGTTATTGACTTTTCTTCCCTAGTGGGTTAAGATACCAAGTGTTCTCCCATTTTCATTATCAAAGGAAATTTCTACATTTCCCAAACTATTAGAGAATGATAAGATATCCTTCATTTTTGATTTTTTCTCCAAAGTCATAGGTCCTGTCCAGCATTCTCCAAAGACCAGGTCAATCATGTGTGCAAGTGTGTGTGTGTGTGTGTGTGCAAGAGAGACAGAGACTGAGAAATCTTCCCTAAGTACTGGATCTACAGAGGCTTCTTCTGAGCCCTTCTGAGAATTACTCTCTGCACTGTTCATTAACCTTTTTTGTATATATAATTTCATGCTGGTTCTTTTGAAGAATGACCTGGTCTAATGGTGATTCTATTTTTCCCTCATTCCTTCTTCATTAATTAGTTGGCACCCTGTAAGGAAGAACTTCCTATTCTCCCCTATATATTTTTATTTATTCATTTATTCCTGAACAAAGTGTCTGTCCTCTATTTTGATGTTTGACTGCTGACTTCTTTTTAGGCTGCACCCTCTCTTCCCCTTTGGCTGCAGAGCTGGACAGGCAGGTAAAAGGCCCAGAAGTTTGCACTGGTGGGAAATTTAAATCTTGTGTGCATGAACTTTTCCCCCATCTAAATCCTTAGCCATTACAAAGGCCAAAACCCACTCCCTCTTCTTTTAACCAAGACAACCTGGACTTCCTTTCACCCACCTAGCTGTTTCTAAGAGTCCCTTGTATGAGTAATAAACTTTCTCTCAAATTGTGTTGTTGAGTGTCATCAACTGCACATCCAAACTATATTCTTGGGAGGGAATCCCTGTTGCTTTTTCAGGGGAAATATACAATTCCCATATACACTTCTGTAAGTTAGGCCTCATAAATATTTATTTCATTTTATGGGTAAAACAAAACGCTATTTCTATTCAATTTGTTGTCCAAATGTTCCCAGTTTTGGTCACTGCAAGCTCTTTCAGGTTGGCTCTTTGTTTCCTTTGATATTCCCCCATATTTTGAGTACTTTCTTGTTTTCTGACATCATAGGATGCTTAATGTTCATCTTGTATTATCCTTTCCTTAGCCCTGGAATGAACTACATTTTTAAGGAGTGCTGGTTTCATTTATTGAAGAAAGATATTTCAAAACTGAGAACTGAGTGTTACACTGGTTCTGTGGTGAACTACTTATTTCATTTGAATGTTCCCTGATAACACCTTGGTGATCACTGTAGAGTTTTCACAGATCTAAGCCAAGAAAGTGCTAAAAGTTTGCACTTGAATGTCACGTAACTTCTGGTTTAACCTTACCCTTAGTGCGAAGCCCACTGGGGTATCAATTTGCATGAGGGGTAGCCTTATCTACGGTAAGGACAAATGTTCTATCTGTGAAATTGTGAAGAAGAAAAACTAAATTTGTGTTAATTTAGCTGCCACATCTCAAACTGCAACAGTTAACAGCTACAGTGCGTGATAAGTGCTTAGTTAGGGCGGAAAGGGCATTAAATTTGTACAATAAGATATTCTAAGGGAGACAGAGACCACGTTCACATAATTTTTATTACAGGAAGTTGTTATAATTGTTCTATATTTTTTAGTTATTGTAGTTACTCTCTTACTGTGCTTAATTTATAAATTAAACTTTATCATAGTTATATATGTACAGGAAGGCACATTGTAAATATAGGGTTTGGTACTATCCATGGTTTCAGGCATCCCTTGGGGGTCTTACCCCACAGGTAAGAGGGGACAACAGTTTGATTTTGTGGAGGTGGGGGGGCATTTCAACTTGACTATGTTTCCTATTCCTCACATTACTGGTTAAACTATAAGATATATTGTGGAAGTTGGCTAAATTCCACTAAGCAAATGATAGTAATTCACACAGACTGCCTTGGGATTCAAAAAAGTTTATGAAGAACTCCACGTTTATTACCTGTGGTAAGAAATTGTTAAGAACGAGAATTGTAGCCCTTTTTGCTTGGAATGTGAGGGATAAATTAATTCAAAATTACAATAAATAAAACAATTATCATTTCCAGTTTATCTGTAATAACATATTTATAGAACTTCTAACATCATAGCAACTTGCATTAAAGGATATCTAAATATGAAATCCTAATATTGGCTTCTCTAGTTATAAAAGAGAAATATTTTTTCAGTGCCTTGCATAATGTTCTTAGAAATATACTAATTAACTTTTAACAATTTATGAATTGTATTTTGTGATGATTTAAGTTGTATCAAACTCTGCAGTTTGATAATTATTAAAACATACATGTCCCCAAGTAGAAAAAGTATAGTTTGGTTATATTTTGGTTATATTAAGGACCAGTGTCTGAATAATATGTTGGTTATATTTTGGTTGGTTATATTTTGGTTATATTAAGGACCAGTGTCTGAATAATATGTTTACTGTTGATGCTGTGAATTTTTCTCTATGAAATTCTCAAGGAATTTAAGATAACTAAGCTATCCTTTTATTGATCTTCAAGAACTGATAAAAACTATATGCTAATTATTGAGTTGGAGAATTATGGCCTAAATATTTTTGATGCTAACACCATATGCCTGGAAATCTGTAAAACAAACAAAATCAAACAAAGAAACAAATCCCCCCCAAAAACAGAAAAAAACCCTGAGATGAAATATTTTTATGTGTTATTTGCTTTCCATTCAGATCCTTGTTCAAGAATAATTTGCAGTGTTTTATTCCTGATTGTCAGAAGCTGTTATTCTTGATTAGGTAGAGCATACTTTGCATGTATAAACAACACAAGCATTTTAACTATTCTACAGTGAACAAATTGGATGTTTGAATATAAAATAAAGTTTCCTAGGATTTTACCCATATACTATTAAAATGAAAGTCAGTTTCTTGTGTTTATACCTGCAATAGAAAATAAGAAACTCATCTTTGAAAAACGGTAAACTTTAAGGATAACACTAAAGATGAGTCTTTAAGATGTCAGGAAAAGTATGTTAAGATAGAATTAATCATATTTATGGTATAGTTATTGGCTATTTAATTTCAGTAAAATGTACTATAAACATAGTTTTATTATTCTTGTAGTGCTGTTGCTTTTATAGTATACAGTATATCTATATAGATATTTTGCATCAGAATTTGTCTTTTAATAGAATAGTTTACTCCCATTAAAATGACTACTATTGGGCTTCCCTGGTGGCGCAGTGGTTGAGAGTCCGCCTGCCAATGCAGAGGAAATGGGTTCGTGCCCTGGTCTGAGAAGATCCCACATGCCGCGGAGCCGCTAGGCCCGTGAGTCATGGCCTCTGAGCCTGCGCGTCCGGAGCCTGTGCTCCGCAGCGGGAGAGGCCACAACGGTGAGAGGCCCGCATAACACAAGAAAAAAAAAAAAAAAAAAGACTACTGTTATGTGGTGTCTGAAAGATTATTATTTCTCCAAATCACTTCCCATTTAGCTCTGCATTTAGAAACAGTGACTGCTGCTTTGACTGCTCTCTGTAGCCTGAGATTCTAGTTACCCTGTTTCTCCCTACCTGAGCTTCAAGTTTCATGAAACAGACCAGTCCTTCAGGCAACCTGACAGGTTAGAACATTGTATGGGGGTCTGCTCTGCTCACTCCAGTTCAAGGCGGGAAACTGGAAATTGGACTGCCATCTTCTCCAGATCAAGACCACACAAGTTAGGGGAAGGTATGGGGCAAGAGTAAACAAAAACACCACAAATTTTCCCATGACTTTGAGTGTGGCTTTTGCTTTGTTGGTCACTTGCTTGGTTGCTGTAGACCTCTGAATATTTTCCAGAGTTCCTATACAGTTATTTTACTCAGTGTCTAGTGTTTTTTTTTGGTTTTCATTTTTTTAATGTTTCCATGGGAGAATCTGGAACAGCAGTAGCTTTCTAGCCTTCCATCTTACTGATGTCACTTATTGAGGATTTTTGTGTTTATGTTCATGAAATATAGTTCATGATAGATGTGTACATGAGAGAAATATGGTGTGGAGTTTTATTTGCTTGTAATATCTTGAAGTTTGATATTGGGGTAATGCTTGTCTCATAGAATGAGTTAGAAAGTGGTTCCTATCCTTCCTTTTTCTGGAAAAGAAAATAGAGAATTGGTATTATTTCTTTCATAAATGTTTGGTAGACTTTATCAGTTAAATAACCTGGGAATGGAGCTTTTCCTTCTTGTAGTATTATTAATTATTTATTCAATATCTTTAATAGTAGGGAACTATTCAGGTTATGTATTTCTCCTTGCTTTCTTTGTTTGTTTTTCTTTTTTTTTTTTTTGTCTTTCAAGAAATTTGTCCATTTCATCTAATTTATCAAACTTGAAGCATAAAATTATTAGTGACATTCAAGTGTTAACTTTTAATGTCGATGGGATCAATAGTAATGGCCCCTTTTCCAATTTTGATAATTGTTGGTAATTTGCATCTCTTTCTTTTCTTGTTTAGGTTTGCTAGAGTTCTATCAATTTCACAGATCTTTTTAAAGGAATAACTTTTGATTTAATTTATTTTCTATATCATTATCTTGTTTTCAATATGATTGATTTCTTCACTAACTTTTTTTTTTACTTTTCTTTCTATATAGGTTTAAGTTGTTTTAGGCTTAAATTGTTCTTTTTTCTCCTTTTTAAAATTTAGTGTTTTTTTTCTAGTAGTGATTTAATGTTATAACTATACCTTAAGCATTGCTTTTACTGAATACAACACATTTTTGATAATTATATTTTTATTTTTGAGAGTTCAGTAATTTGTTTTTATCACTTGAGACATTTTCTCAGATGTATTCATTATGTATTTAGACAAGTATTAACTATTTCTAAGTGCTTGGAGATTTTCCTGATATGTTCTAATTATTAATTTCTAGTGTAATTTGATTGTGGTCAGAGAGCATACTTTTGAATAATTTCTAATATTTTTCATCTGTTAAGTTTTGCTTTACGGCCTAAGATAGTGTCTATATTGATGAAATCTCATGCACCCGTGAAAGTATTTGTTCTTGCTGAGTGATCTGTAAATATCAATGAGATTTTGTTCAGTTTGCCTATAATCTTGCTAATTTTGGCTAGTGTTTTATCAATTACTGAGAAATTTCAAAGTTTCGAATGATAATTTTGGATTTGTCTATTTCGCCTTTGATCTATCAGTTTTTCTACATGTGTTTTGCAGCTGTTGGTTTGTGCATACACATTTAATTCTGTTTTATCTTCTTGATGAGCTGATGCCTTTATCATTATGTAACCTCTTTCTTTGCCCTGATAATTATTTTTCTGCTCTTTAGTCTACTTTGATATTAATATAGCCATTCCACTTCTATATTAATTTTTATGTTTTCTTTTACCCTTTTATCCTTAACCAACTTATATAATTATTTTTGACTTGAGTTTATGGTAGACATTGTACAGTTGAATCATGTTTTTCCATCTAGTCTGCTAATGTATGTCTTTTATTTCATGAGTTTGGACCATTTCATGAAATTATTTATTTTTAAAAATTGATGCCATTGTATTTTTTATCAGTTTGTTCCTCTGTTTATTGCCTCCCCTTTTTTTTATCTTCTTGTGTATTATATAAATATTTTTAGTATTCCTTTATTTTAATCTATAGTGTTTTTGAGATGTGTCTCTCTATATTTTTTTAATTAGTTGCATCAGGGCGTACAATATACATATAAAGAAGTCTACTATTATCAATATTTAATCTCTTTAAGTGCAATATGTATGTCTTAATACCAGTTAGGTTCTTTTACTCCTCAACTCCAATTGTGAGATAATAGTCTTAAGTACTGTCAGAAAAATAATGTCCCAATATTACTTTCAGAGTTCTGAGCAATTTGGCTTCTTGACCAAAGGAAACTGGCATACTAGATAATGTCTCCTTTTCTACAGACTCATTTGATCCTCATATTCCAAGACTGTTGGAATTTTAGCCATGATCTCTCATTCAAAAAATAATAAACTTATTTATACTGGAGTCAAATACTTGCTCTCCAGGGAAGGGGCTTTCTTCTATATCCACTCCAGATAATTTGCTTATATTTCAACATGGGATAAAACCTAGAGACATAAAGTCAGTAGGATATATCACAAATATTGTAAAGGACTAGGAATCAATGGTTTCTGTCCTGAGAGGGTATCACCTGTATCACTCCTGTATAAACTCCTAGTTTTATAATTTCAGAGTTCTTCTTCTATGGCATAAGATATCCACTTTGTACATGAATTCTGACCATCTAGTAGCTCTCATCACATTGCCTCATTAGAGGTAAGAATTGGGCATGTTGAACTGTTGTGGTTATTGCTGTAAGTAATAATCCCTCTGAGCTCTGCTCCAGAAATTTCATAACTGCATTTGAGAAAATATAAAAACATTCAATATTAAAATCTTATCAAAAATTAACTCTAAAAAGTAATGTCCCTTTATTATTGGCAAGTATATCAGATAATGTTATTATTTTTTGCTTTTGACAGTAAAACACAATTTTAGAAACAGAAAATGAGAGTAGTCGTGCACTGTATTTACGCATACATTTACCATTTTTTTTTTGCTCTCTTTTCATTCTTATGATTCAAACTTTCTTCCCCATTATTTCCTTTCTGTCTGAAGTACTTCATTTAGTCATGTTGCAGCATACCTGCTTTGACAAATTCTCTTAAGTTTTGCATAGAGTAGAATGTCTTTATTTCCCTTTAATTCCTGAAATATATTGTTCCTGGATGTAGAATTCAATGTTGACAAATATTATTTTTCAGCCCTGAAAAATGATGTACCAGTTTCTTCTTAATTCCATGGTTTCTAATGAGAAATCTAATATCATTCAAATTGTTATTTTCCTAAGTAATATTTAATTTCTCTGTAGCTGCTTTCAAGACATGTTTTTCTTTAGTTTTCAGAAGTTTGACCATGAAGTGTATGTGCATAGTTTTCTTTGTGTTTCTTTTTTTGGAATGTACTCAGGTTCTTGCATACACAAGTTTATGTCTTTTGCCAAACAGGAGAAAAGTTCAGCTTTATATTTTCAAACATTTTTTCACCTATTCATTCTCTTCTTCTGAAACTCTATTGACAGAGATGTTAGTTCTTTTATAATTGTCCCACAGGTCTCACACGCTCATTTTTAGTTTTGTCTGTTTATTTTTTCTCTGTCATTTAGTTTGGATGATTTTTATT
The DNA here is from genome assembly GCF_963455315.2 of Globicephala melas. Taxonomy (NCBI): domain Eukaryota; kingdom Metazoa; phylum Chordata; class Mammalia; order Artiodactyla; family Delphinidae; genus Globicephala; species Globicephala melas. Next base: position 20,944,408 of record NC_083317.1, on the reverse strand, counting down.
GATCTATCTTCAAATTCAGCAACTCTTTCTTCTGTCCTTTCCATTTTGCCATTGAGACCATTTAGCACATATTTTTGTTTGTTTATTGGAATTATTAACTCTCAATTTATCATTTAATTCTTTATATCTTTGATATTGCTGCTGAGATTTTTTTTTTTCATTTTTTTCAAGAGTGTTTGTGTTTCTTAGAACATTGTTATGATGGTTGTTTTAAAATTCTTGTTCAATAATTCCTATATTTGGTTCATATCAGTGTTGGTGTCTTTGATTTATTTTATCTTTCTAATTGAAATTATCCTATTTCTGGTATGAAAAAATTTTGGACTGTATCCTGGATATTTTGAATATTATGTTTTAAGATTCTGGTTCCTATTTCAAACTTTCATTTTATCAGGAGCCAGTCTATTCAGGATGCTGTTAAAATGTCAATTTAGATTCTAAAGCCTCTGCAGCTCTCTGTCCTTGTGAGTTAATCAGTTGACAGAGTTCCATGCCATAGTCTCTTCAGTTCTGGGTTGAAATTGGGAAAAGCAACACTTTGTTATTACATCATGAGGAAGATGGACACGGTTTTCCCCACTGACTTAGCTTGGATCTAGTGCCTGCCTCATTACTGCAGAAAGTTTGTAGTCAGCAATTCTTGAATTGTAACTTCACAGGAAAAAAAAAATTGTCTATTACAATAATTTTCTTCCATATCCTCCTCTCTTCTCATCTATTCATATTCCAAGTACATGTATATTAGACCACTTGATACTTTCCTCTGGTCATTGAAACTGTTTATTTTTTTTTTATCATTTTTTATCCTCTTTATCCTGAGATTGAATAATATCTATTAAAGTTTCAATAAAATTTTCTCCTTGATTTTCTAATGTTCCTGATGCTATATTGACACTTCTATAAATATGTTTATGTAAGCATCATATGTATAGCTTAATTTAAAGTTATTCATAATTTTGAAATGTCTTTCCATAGATAGGTTTTTCACTGTGAGTCATTTACTCCATCCTCAATTTTTTAACTTTATTTTAAGTATTGACTAAATTAGCTATCAAATCTCATATTCCATTTGATAATGAAAAAGATAGAAAATGTGTAGTTAACTTAGTGGGTAATTGAATGAAGATGCTTCATTTTGAGGAATGTTAAATGTTAATCATCTCTGTTTTAATAATGCAGATTTCTTTACCCTATATTCTGATTCAGGGAGTGATGGTGAGAGAACACCAAATAATAAAGACTTCCAAATTTAAATAACCTGTGTCAGGCTCTATCTAAGTTATGCTTTAAACCTGAAGTTAAAATTTCCTTCTAGTTTTGAAATATGAAAACCCCTCTTTCAGCTTACCTAGGCAGTCTCAAGAACCTTATTAGATACAGGAGAAATTCATTTTCTAGTCTGAAACTGGAGTTCATGACTCAAATTTATGTCTATTTCATGCAATATCAGGTAAGCAAACATCAAGTACTGTAAGAGACCAAATGATACATGCCACTTCTCCCCCTATTTCCTCTGGCAAAAAAGAAAGGTGACATGACAGATCTCTACCATGAACCTGAAGTCAAATGATAGAATCACATTAATAGAAACAATTAAGATGTTAGGGTTACATACTTTTTATTTTTTCCTTTGGTAGAATGGCAGTGGGAGTGTGAACTCCTGTGTGCAGTGGTGCTGGAATCATACTGTTGCAGGGAATTATATTTTGTCCATGAAAGAAAGATATAACCATTTCAATCTTCACATAAAAAGCAAGATTAATTCTATATAAATTAAATACATATAAATTTTAGAATATAATCTGTTAAGCCTATATGCACATTTAAGTGAATATTTATTTTATTCTGAGTTATAAAAAGACACTTTAACTTTAGGAGCTCAGTAGAAAGAGCACAGAAGTCTAATACATTGGATAGTAAAAATAACATTATCACATTTATTTAGTGTAATATCTACATTTTTAGCCATGACAAAAATTTAAAAAACAGAGACAGGGTCAAAATCACATTAGAAGCTTGAGGCAGAATTAAGATGTACACTTTGACTAGTCATCATGTTTCTAAGTATCCCTTGAATTGTATCAATTTATTAGTAGGAATTAGCAGTTTGAAGACCAGTTACTTTGGCTCTCTGCTCCCCATTAGGAAATAACCTTACCATAGCTTTTCAAGTGCGAAGACTTTAGAAACAGGAGCAGTACTGTAGGCCAAGTTGCAGAAAGTCTTAACCAAGTGTATTGGCTGAACTGCAGCCAGGGACCTTTATGGAAGCTTTGCTTGTACAATATTAGATACTTATCTAATGAAATTAATTTCATATGGAAGATATAGATGTTGTTAAAAAAATCCATGTTATTAATTACTTAGTGAGTAGTAGAGTGGTAAAATATATGTCTAATATGTTGGATATGTTTATCATCAAGCAACCTTGGTAAATTAATTTTTAGAATTAACAAAAATTGATCTTTATATATATAACATATATATATATATATAATAAAATGTTGAGTATCATAGGACATAAGTACCAACCTGATAGAAAATGAGCAGACCTAAATTTTAAGACAGAGACTAAGTTTCCAGTAACCCGCTTCCTGAAAAGGAAAGGAAATGCCTCATCTTGTGTTTATTTTTCTTATTGTTGCTTTTGCTTTTATTGTTGTCTTCTGATTTGTTTTAATTTCTGAGGTTCTAAAACAAATATTTTGTAAGGCAACATATTCCACGTAACAGTTCCAGCAGAATCGATGCTCATATTTCTTTTCGTGTATGTAGACATGTGTATACGTCATAAACATAAATATACATGTATGTGTTGACCCTGCCATTTGCCCCACTCTGTATAGATATCAACGATTAATATTTATCTAATAATTCAATAACCATAGTGACATAGAAGAGAGTCAACGTCCCAGAACTGGGATTGATCACACCCATATTTGAAAAGTGATGTATAATCACCTGTTCAGAGTGGCATTGACTTTTATAGATTTCCTTTAAAAATTTCTAAAGAAATATAGTCCCCACTTGAATGCAGATACTCCAGAATACTTTATCTGTGAGTTCATAAACTTTCATGTCCAGTCATGTTGTCCATAGCAACACTGGATTTTATAGATGTCTTTTAAACACTACCAATGTCAGATTATTCCCATATGAGTGGACTTGATCCCAAAATGTACTTTTGATAGAATGCAAATTTGTTTTATTTGTCTGTAAAAGAGTGTTTTTTTAATTTTTCTGTAAAAGAGTGTTTTTTTTTTTTTTTTTTGGCTTGCTTCAGCCAAATTGAATTTCTACAGAGGTGATTTCTTTGAATAATTGAAAGGAATTGTCTCATCTTTAGACTTAGATTCCTACTGAATTAGTTGGAGCTTTGAAGATTTGTGTTTTTTGCATTTATTTTCTGTACTAAATACTCACTTGTGATGTTATTCATTTCAGAAATCCTTCCTGCTTGCAGCTGAGAAAAAATGTGTGCAGCTGCTTGATAACCTACCAGTAAAGGAAATGAGAATCCTCTCTCCCACCGAAAAACAAACAAACAAATATATATTTACACATTCAGAAATCAGTAAGAAGAAAGTATTTTTATAGAGGTCTGACAAAATTAAATTCATTATAATTACATATAGCTGTATATACACAAATGCAAATTTGACCTAAACTTTGATACTCTGAGGTCCAAGCATGTGTAGACAAATCTAGAGTATAAATTGTGTTTGTTCATCTGGACCCTTCATCTGGTTCATGAACAAAAAGGATCATCTTGTAAACAATTCATTTCAAGACAAAACAGGATGGGTGGTAATATTTTCATCAAGGATAATATAACTGCATGGCAGAAGAGGCTTATTTTTAAATGGTGTCTATTATTCTTTTTGCCTTTAGTTTTGCCCTATGTAGATTGATTCCTGCATCCTAGGATGATAGGATTGCAATTAATGAGTAAGAAAAAACATAAAAGATTGGTTTAACAAAAATTACAATGAACTTTAGGGCACAATTGTCAAGCACCATTGTGGTGGACCAGACTTTGGTAGAATCAGACATGAGCCACGTTTTTCAGGCTTTAGGAGAAATGCTGTCAGCACAGATGTCTTACTAGTAATTTAGTCATCAGTGATACTGGCATAAATAAAAGTTCCAGTAGCATCATAGCACAGGCAATGCCTTTGGCAGTCGTTAACATCTTAGATATTACTCCAGCATAGAGGGAAAAAAAAGGAAGAGTAGATAAGAAATTTCATAGTTGCAAGCCAAGAAGACTGATGTCTATTTGATGCAGCACATGTAAAACAGCCTCTGAAATGTCTTCAGCTTATGAAGGATGTGTTTGGGCTGAAGTAACAATAAACAAATGTGGCCTAAGTCAGCAGAATATTTTTTGTGACTGATGTTCATAGCTGTTCTAAATATTTTATAGGCTGATGACTCTCAGGTCTCATTTTAAATTTCCCTGCATTATCTACTGTATTTTCCTGGGAGCCTAACAAGTCACAGCTGTAAGTGGAATGTTACTGGTATCAGTAATCATCTCTGTGTTAGGTGTGTATCTATGTATATATAATTCTAAAGGCACAGTTTCTATTAAATATTAACTACTATTTGAAGAAAACATGCCAATGATAATTCATCTCACAAAGAGCAGCATGAATTTTAAAATAGAATAAGAGGTACCAAGTTTAAAACTAAAGGAGAAGATTTTGTTTATTATTTTATCTGGACTGGGAAAGCCAATATCCCCTATAAAATTATTTTATCTTAACTGTAATACATTTCAAAATTACCCAACTTAAATTAATATTTTTAAAATTTATAGGAAAATCGCAGAGAAAGATACATTTCTAGATATTTGTGCTAAATTAGTTTACTCTAAAGGAGACATCAATGATAGTATTTTTAAAATGATTGCTATAGATTAGAGCAAATACAATGGTTATTAAACTACATTAAAAATGAAGTCAGTAAAAATCTGAACAAATATATGTCTATTCTTACATCATCAATAAATCTTTATTTTTGAGTTTTATCTGATATTTCAAAAGTATAGTATACTATTCATAACTGAAAATAATATAAGTGAGAGTATGTTTGATATGAGGAAATATTTATTAAATAATTATTTCTCTAGACATTGGTATTTTATATCTATAGGACTAAAATATGTTTAAGTGTGATACAATAAATAATTTATATAGCAGTAATAAGAAATTTAATTAAAATCCCTAGCTAATACTAGTTCAGCAAGGCAAGAATAAGATCCACAGAGCTTCTATTAACATATAATCAAATAGTACATCAAAAAATAAAAGAAAAGTAAGCCTTAAAATCATGTTCAAATAAAAATATTTTGCATGAATCTATTTAATTTCTCTAAAATCATAATTTATCTCTTCATGATATTCCCAAATAACAGCAAATTTCGGCTTTTTATTATAATATTTTACTGTGTATAATGGTAAGCTAATGTCTAAATTTTAAAAAGTATTTTAAGACATAAAATATCATAATACTGTAAATGAACAGTGTTACCTATATGTGCATCACAAGTGTTGATGTATGTGGAGGGGGCCATGGGCGTGGATGGGAGTTTAGATTTTCTTCTCTCACAATCATCCTGTATATGACAACCTCCATCTGAAGCCCTAGTCTCTTCATTTCAGAACTAGGTCTTAATTCCCTGAGCATGGGTCTCCCTGAGAATTTTACATATGTATCCTCAAACTGGCAGGTAGCCTGGCCCTCCAGATGACCCTAGTATCACAGTTGGAAGCACAGTGGATGCCTCAGTCCTAACAGTGGTCTTGGCTCTTGAACTTAAATTCTCCAAAATCAAGGATTTATACTAAAGAGCAGAACCAAACAAGAGACCAGCAAAGATGCCTTCAGACAAAAATGTTTTAATTATTTGTTGGGTCTTTTTATGTTTGCCCTGGAGTCTAGCAGGATAACTACTTCTGGAACAGTTTCAGCCATGTCTTTGATCTTACCCATGGTAATTTTCATCTTGCTTTGAAGTGTTGTTGGCTGCTTTTTTTTTAACTTTTAAATTTTATTGTTTATTTAAGAATACTACATTTAAGATTAAAAGTTGGCAGTCGAACTTATGAAATCACAGTATTGACATGATCAGAGACATAGCAAGATAAAATTTTATTTTGTATCTCTGGCAGCATTTATGATGAAAACAATCTGTATTTTCAAGCATTAACAAAATGAGGGAACAGATAATACATAGGAACAAGGAGTTCTGAGAAGAAAAATAAAATAGGTCTCAACTGTGAAGGACCATGGCAGAGATAAAAATGAAAATGATAAGCATAGATCGAATAGGAAAGAATAAAAGAAAATAGAAAGGCCATGTCATAATAGAAATTCCTCTCCTTAAAAATAATGGTTTTCAGCCGAAAGCAAGGACAAGAGATATTGAGAACTCTGGCAAAGTCAGTAATGCAATTAGGAGCTGCCTCTCTCTAAGCAGTCATATGCCTGGTCTGAGAAATTAGGCACCCACAACAGACCACTGACTTGGTGCTTCTTTAAATTAATGATCTTTAAAAAACAAAGATCTCTTTAACATTTATTTAGTGAGGGAAGGGAGAACTTGAGAAATTTTTCTCTACAAAGCACAGATAACATTGTGTAAAACAAGAAACTAATTACATTATTGAAATGTAACATTAAATATTACCTTATTTTGGATTATCTTGGTATCACGGATTTTTTAAATAGACAATTCTCAATTCCCAGAAAGGCACATGAAAAGTTTTAGCAGATAATAAACTAAATCAGGTACTGCATGTAAACAATAATGGATTTACTACTTACAAACTCCGTAATCCTGATCTCTTATGTGGGAATGGTAGAGTTTTTATAATTATTAAGGGACATGAAATTGCTTAAAGCTATACTGGATAATTGCTAATTATAAATAAATGTTAATTATCATTAAATGTAATTTTCATGTGTCATCTAACTTGTTTATGGTGAAGTGGCCTTTTTATCACCTAACTACTCAAACAAGAAACTCATATGAGTTTCTGCTTTGGAATTTAGAACCTTTCAAAGGAAGGGGATTTGTTAATGTTTCACTAGTTAAATAAGGAATGAGTGTGGATGTCTGAGTCTGCCTAATAATTACATCAATACAGAGAAAACTGACTGAGTGATGGGAAAAGAAAGACGTATTGGCAAAATCAGTTGAATCATAAGGTAGTTATATTCTTACTTTTATGTGTACCAATGAATCCAAACTTGTTTGTTTAAGTCAGATTTAGTTGATTTTTTAATCACCTGGAACTGAGATTCTTTAATTTCAGTATTCCTGAAAAATGCAAGAGGTACTCTGTAGGAGTATTTAATTGTATAACTATGTTTGAGCCATCAAAGGACCTCCCAAAACACCAGGAAATAGTTTTCCAATCAATGAATGATCAAATGAATAAAGAGACACAAACAAAAATAACATAAACCAACCTTGATTTTGAAATATCAAGTTCCCTAAACTGGATGAAAGATAGATAGTATCTTTCTCTATTATTATAGCAATGTGAACACACAATTTTCTCAAAATAAAATAATAATAACTTCACGTCTCCTAAGCATAGTGTACATACTTACCAAAAACCACTTCTACAAATGTTTCCACTCTAAATATGTAATGTATAATCACCAAGTAAAATCATGCTACGCTAATTTTTATATACAAATAAATCCCTTGAAAAATAAATTATAAATAATTTGTTTCAGAGTTGTAACAGATTTATTTTCTTATGGAAATCATGGTGTGAAGGAAACACTACCTATCACAAAAGAAAGAAGTACAATCTCTGCACAGAATACATGGACTACACAAGTATAATGGGATGGAAGTCATGTTTGCCTGCTATATTTAAAAAAAGAAAATGTCCATTCCAAGTTCCCCTTTCACATGGAAAAAGGACTGGAGGACTGTTTATGTAAAATTTAGAAATTAAATCTCTAATCTTTATTAATCTTGAGGCAGAAGATAATTTGACAGAGAAAAAATTATAACGTGAGATCTAAAATGCCATACTTCCCACGTGGAACAGCAATGTAATATATTTTATAGTCATGATTTTCAAAGAAAAATCTCTATGTGCCATCTTGAAAATGGTGATGCAAACATAAGTACCTGCTCATTATCTTCCCGAATTCTTGTCAAATTGATCCTTTTTTGATAGAGCTATAGCAAACTCAATTCATTTTTATATTGAAAGTTTATACAAAGTATCATAAAATATGTCTTACAGAGAATTAAAACGATGAGAAATATTTCATTGTACTGAGTGTAGTGTCTGATATATAGTAACAGAGGCTACAGTCTGCAGATAAACTGGTATATAAGAAAAATATAATGAAATTTAAGACTTTTTGATTAAAATAACTCATTCTCTGAAGTTAGAGGGCTTATAAGGAAATATAGATTTAATTCTAACATAAAAAAAGGAAGAAGGAAGTATGATGGTACAATGCAGCAAAGAGTAGTTCGATAAAAAAGAATATTATTCCCAAAACTTGGGCATATTTATTGTAAATTGAGAAATTGTTCACATATAATAATATTCAAAATGTACAGTTCAATGTGTTTTGACAAATTGATAAAGTTCTATAATTGACTCTACATCAGGATACAGAATTAATGCATCATCCCATTAAGTTCCCACATGGCTCTGGCAATAACTGATCTATGTTTTTGCCTTTTCCCTAGAGTTTTGCCTTTTCAAGAATGTCTTATAAATTGAATTATACAAAGCGTAGCCTTTGGTTTCTGACTTCTGTCATGGATCATGATATTTTGAGATTCATGCCTGTATGAGTAGTTTGTTTCTTTTTATTGCTGATTAGTATTCATTGTATGAGTATACCACAATTTATCAAATTATATTGATGAATGTTTCCAAATTTTGCCTAACATGTCTAAGATACTATGAACATTCAGATATAAGTATTGGCCTTAAAATATGATTTAATTTCCCTTAATTAAATGCCTAGAAGTAGAATGGCTAGGTTATATGGTAGGTGTATGTTCAAATACTAAGTAAATGGCCCATCTATTTTGCATGGTGGTTGTGGTATATTTTTACATCCTCACCAGCAGTATGTAAGAATTTCAATTTCTTCATATTATCACTCATACTTTATATGTTCAGTCATTTGAATTATAGTCATTCTAATAGTTGTCTAATGCTAACTTGGGGTTTTTGTTAGCATCTGTCCTTCAAGCATTGCCTATTTTTAAATAGGATTATTTTATTATTACTGAATTTTTTATTTTTATTTTCTTTTTTTTTTATTCTAGAGATGCATCCTTTATTAAATATTTGCTTTGTAAATTTCTCTCCCAGTCTGTGGCTTGTCTTTTCATTATGTAATAGTGTCTTTTGAAGACATAATGTTTTAAATTATAATCAAGCCATTTCTTTCTTTTATAAGTAATTCTTTTAATATCATATTTAAGAAATTATTGCTTTACACAATGTAACAGTGATTTTTTTATGTCTTTTTCTAGAAAGTTTTTGGGTATAGGTATCACATTTAAGTCTGTGAATCATTTTGGGTCAATTTTTGCATATGGTGCTGAATATGGATCAAAATTCATTTTTATGCCCATAGATCTAATTGTTCCATTACCATTTGTTGAAAAGATTATCCTTCCATGACTGAAGTGCCTTTGCATCATTTTTTGGCATCAAAACTTATTTATCCACATATATGTGAGAATATTTCAGGATGCTCTATTCTGTTCCATGTATTTATTTGTCTTCTTGATATTAATTCTACATTGCTTTGATTAATGCCTTAGAAACAGAAAGTAATGAGCCTTCCAACTTTTTTTTAAATAAATTTATTTATTTTATTTATTTATTTTTGGCTGCTTTGGTTCTTCGTTGTTGTGCATGGCTTTCTCTAGTTGCAGCCAGCGGGGGCTACTCTTCCATGTGGTGCACGGGCTTCTCATTGCGGTGGCTTCTCTTGTTGCAGAGCATGGGCTCTAGGCATGCGGGCTCAGTAGTTGTGGCTCACGGGCTTAGTTGCTCTGCGGCATGTGGGATCTTCCCTGGCCAGGGCTCGAACCTGTGTCCCCTGCATTGGCAGGCAGATTCTTAACCACTGCACCACCAGGGAAGTCCCTCCAACTTTTTTTTTTTAAGCTGGTTTGACTATTCTAAGTCCTTTCTATTTCCACATGATATTTAGACTCACCCTTTTCATGTCTATACTTTAAAAATTACTTTGATTTTGATTGGGATGGTTTCAAATCCATAGATAAGGTGACCAGCCAACAGATTATTTTGTATGGTACATGGTATAAAAAATAGTTTTTATATTTTCACAAAGAAGAAGGAGAAACAGAAGCAGAAATAAGAGTAGAAGGAGGAGGAATAGAAGAGATAGGATGGGGAGTATAAGGAGAACGGTAGGGGAAGAGGAAGAGGTGGGAAAAAAAGATAAAAGAAGAGGAATAAAAAACAAAGTATGTATCTGCAAAATCTAAAACTTTTATTATCTGGACCTGTACAGAAAAATTTTGCCAATCATTGTAATAGATCAGTTTGGAAAGAACTGTCATCCTAACAATGTTGAGTCTTTACAAACAGTGGCAAACAATATATATGTTTATGTTTTTTTTTGGTTTCCATTTCCCTCCCTTTCCCTTTCTTACCTTACCTTTTGGAACGTGAGGAGGTCTGTCTTATGTGAGAGTTAGGTCATGAGTTGCAGAGAAGGGTGTGGACATTGGTTGAGCATTGGCCTGGCACAGTATCTAAGAGCCCAAGGTAGGCAAGGAAGTCTTCCCTTTGGAGCAGCAACTAACATAAGATGTTAGAACTTGAGAAGGAAGAAGAGGGCATCCATGAAAAGGTACTGCCAACTATGGGTTTTCAGAGGCTAATCAAAGGGTGAGTGCACACATATGGGAAGTGGCCTAGCTCACATTGTGGAATTTGTATGGTTAAAGGATATCTATGTGGGGAAGAAAGAGTAGGAAGCAGTGAGAGATTGGTTACATACAGGAGTATCGATCAAATAAGGAAATGTATTAATGAGAATAAGAACCAAGTTTCTCAATGATAAGGAATAGAGTTGCAAATCTGGAAGGTGGAGGGCACTATAATAATATCAATGTTGTTATAAGTTGAGTAATTATACTCAGTAATTTAATAATCCATATTAATCTTTAACGTTTTTCCAGAAGATAAGCAGCATAGAATAATATTTTTTTCATTGTTTGTATACTTATAGTTTGAATACATTTCCAGAAGAGGTACATTATGTTTTTCTGTTTTGTCTTGTTTTGTTTTATTGTTTTGTTTTGTATCATAAATTTATTTATTTATTTATTTTTAATTTTTGGCTGCGTTGTGTCTCATTGCTGTGTGCAGGCTTTCTCTAGTTGTGGAGAGTGGGGGCTACTCTTCGTTGTGGTGTGTGAAATTCTTATTGCGGTGGTTTCTCTTGTTGCAGAGCACGGGCTCTAGGTGCGTGGGCTTCAGTAGTTGTGGCACTTGGGCTCAGTATTTGTGGCTCACCGCCTTTAGAGCAGAGGCTCAGTAGTTGTGGTGCACGGGCTTAGTTTCTCCGTGGCATGTGGGATCTTCCCAGACCAGGGATCGAAGCTGTGTCCCCTGCATTGGCAGGCAGGTTCTTAACCACTGCACCATCAGGGAACTTTAGAGGTACATTATGTGTTTTTTTTTGTTGTTTTTTTTTTTGCGGTACGCGGGCCTCTCACTTTTGTGGCCTCTCCCGTTGCGGAGCACAGGCTCCGGACGCGCAGGCTCAGTGGCCATGGCTCACGGGCCCAGCCGCTCCACGGCATGTGGGATCCTCCCGGACCGGGGCACGAACCCGCGTCCCCTGCATCGACAGGCGGACTCTCAACCACTGCGCCACCAGGGAAACCCCATTATGTTTTTATTCACAAACAAAATCTTATAATATAAGACAATATTAGCTGACCAACCTGAGGTCATTGTTGGCTACAATTTGCCTCTCACATTCTATCAATGCACTCAATCCATCATTATATCAGATTCATTTTACCTTCAAAACATATCTAAAATATGAACACTTCTCACGTACATTTACTGCTACCATCTTGATTCAAGATGACATTATCTCTCTCCAATATAATGTTCTATCTGATCTCAATACTTATACTACAATATTTCCCCTAAGTGGATAAATTCTCCACTTAGCAGCCAGAGTTATCCACTTGAACTTAAGTTGATGTATGTTATTCCTTTGCTCAAAACTATAACATGGCTCAGTATTTCTATCAGAGTAAAAGCAAAGGCTTATATACTCTACATGGCAAGAGACTTTAGTCACCTTCCTGACTTCAATAACCACTCTTTCCCATGCTCACTCTTCTTAGACGCAATCTCTTTCACACTGTTCTACATATGTTTCTGCCACAGAGTATTTATACTGGCTATCCCCTCTGCTAATAATGGTTTCCTCATAGCAAATTATTTTCTATCCTTTGTATCTATGCTTGAGTCACATCATAGCGGAGATTTCCTGACCACATTATTTAAAACTGCAACCTACCACTCCTCTGAATCTTTGTATTCCCAATCCTACTTACCTGATACTACTTTCCTATGGGAAATTTAATATGAGCTTCCTAACACAAAATATAAGGTATTAATGTATCATTTCAAATGCTTGTGGCCTGTCTCCCCACAAAAAATGTAACCTCATACCAAAAGAATTTTAATATATTCTGTATACTAGAATACCTCAAGAAACTATTCTATACTAAGGTATTTGAATATTTATGAATATTATTGTATGAATAACCTGATCTTCCTGGAATATTTTATGGTTTCTAATATCCAGATACAAGCCTGTGAGTTAATAAAATATTAATGGTTCAGAGTTTGCTCTAATGGGGCATTTATGTCACAAAGATTTAAAAACAATGAATTCTCATTGTATGTAAAATTTTGGCTTGTTTATAGTAGATATGGGGAACGATTGCTAACAAAAATAAAATATTTTAATACCATGAGGAAGTGTCTGACATCTTTATTATCTACCCCTTAATCACAAAGTATAAAATCATTTACTGTAGTAGTTATCTATAATTTATATACATACCAGGGGAAAAGTTTAAGGTCATACACTATTGTTACAAATATTGAACATAATTTAATTATCTTTTATTTACTGTGAAATATATCCTATGGTTTGCTGCAATAAAATCATATATTTATATCAAGAATATTTCTTTATACATGGTACAGAACTTTGACAGATCATAATTATTGATCAGAATAATTAACCACAAATCTTCTCATTTTGATAGACATACTTCAAATTTAAACGTTTTAATTTATTGAAAATATAATTGATTAGATCAATTGAAACTTGTTAATTCAATCAACTAGCAGCTTTTAGCACTTATCATATCACCAGAAATAAGTAAAGCCTTTTAATTTTAAAATGAGAAACAATTCCTCCTATTCTGAAAAATAAACCTGGCATTTATGAAGTCTGTCTCTCTGAAAACAAAATTGTCTCGAGTTTCATTTGCATTTTTTTCTCATGAGATGTCTCCTCCTTGAGAGGGATTACCCATTTTCCTTACTTCCTATGTATTTCATTAACCATATGGAAGTGAACTGACTTAATATGGCTCTGTAATAATGTCTCAGGCACAAGAAATTAGCCCCTCTTTAAAGTGGTAGTGAAAGAGTGGAGTTAATCTAAAACTGTGATAACTCAGCCATAATACAACTGTGAAAATCTGTCTATATTATATCTATATACGTCAATATTTTAAAGATAATTCAAGAAAAGTTAGAACTAGGATGTCTAACTTTTTAGTAACAGAGGATATAAAGAAAAAAAGAAAACCCGTGATGTTTCCAATCCCACTTATCCTGCTTTATTTTTCTATAGCATATAAAAACAATACACTTACCAACATTTGGAAGTGAAATAACTCTCTTGGTATTAACTGATAAGTTAAAGAGCAGTCACTCTGGAATTATGAAATGATATTTAAGAGATAACTCATCCCAGAAATGGAATTTGCTTCTACTGAGCTCTATGGAAATCAACTATAAACTAGTGCTTAAGCAGGTGACATACCAAGGCTGGAATTCATTGAGCCATGTGAACATGGATATGGCAGATTCTATCCCAGCTATGAATACTAATTAGGTAGAAGTGAGCTGGAAACTAAGTTTCTATTATATCACATTGCTGCAATCCTGAGGCGAGGCTTGGAGTACAACTCTATCACTGCAACAGAGGGGCCTCATGCTTTTCCAATCACATAATTTATATAAAGCTTCCAGCCAGGTAGTTGCTCTAAGTGTGGCCTTATTTTCTACCTGTATACAGTCCCCCAAATGACATTGTTGACAGGAAATCCTCTCTACTACTACTACTAGTCTGTCTCCAGAAAGAAAATTATCAATTTTCAATAACTGATAATTATTAAAATTGTAAATTTTAAAATTATCAATAATTTATTCCAATATATTTTAAGGTTAATGGAAATTATCTGGGTAAAATAAGTTAATAAAAAAACTCAATGGAATACAATATCTAAAAATATAATATCCACTAGGGAAAGTTATTTGGTAATAAAAATCATTCCACTCAAGATAAAAAATTATCAATATAACAGGGAACTTTTGCTAAATTATCTACAAGCATATTTTCTAAATACTCTTTCTGAAAATAAAGAGTAGAAAAACAAATCAAGATAACCTGTTTTTTATGAGGATAGTATAATTTTGTAAATGAAACAAGAAAGCAATCTAACTGAAATTAAATATGAAATCATCTGGTAAAATATTAAAGTAATGAGCCATCATCAAATACTGTGGAAGGGGGAAATAAATAAACAAGTAGGTTTATAGTGTTTTCTTCATTTAAAATGCAACATAAAACGAACTGCTGTTAAAGTAAAATAATACAAAGCTAGTGAAAAGCAAACTGTTCTGTGTTATATCAATTATCATCAGTGATGTTAAAAAGAGAAAAAAGAAGACATAATAAAGAAACTCAAATCTCCCACTTAAAATGGCTGGTATATTGTACTGTAAGATTACCCCAAGGGCAGCAATTAAGAATATCTAGCTAGTGGGAAGCAGCCGCATAGCACAGGGAGATCAGTTCGGTGCTTTGTGACCACATGGATGGGTGGGATAGGGAGGGTGGTAGGGAGGGAGATGTAAGAGGGAGGAGATATGGGAACATATGTATATGTATAACTGATTCACTTTGTTATAAAGCAGAAACTAAGACACCATTGTAGAGCAATTATACTCCAATAAAGATGTAAAAAAAAAAAAGAATATCTGAGTGAGTAGCAAAATTTAAAAAAAATAAAAAAAGATAATTTTAAATTATGTATATATATGAGAAACCAAACTTTTAGGTTTAGGAACATCTTGGGAAAAACACAGCACTTTACTTCTTCTGTGAACTTGGGTCAGGACACATTAGGTCATAAATCATAAAATTTTTAATAGGCGTTTTTGGTTGACATCACATTTCTTAATAGTCGTCATTACATAGAAGTTGACTATAGCATGCAGGCAGTCTATTGTGTAGCATATTTCTAGGCTTTATCACAGATGTAAAAAGATATACAAACACACTGATGTGTATAATGGATTAAATGATAAAAATTATATTACTATCATAATCAATGCATAAATATTTTGAATGTTTAATTTTAACATACAGAACTAAAATTATTATGTTTTTTTAAACTTCAAAGGATGTTTATCAAGTAAACTTTATCAAACATCAAACTTAATGAGGAATCATTCAATCATTGCCATATTCAATAAAAAAACTTGATGTGTTTTATGGAACTTTACATTGAAAATTGTACTGGTGACCCTAAGCAAGCAATAGATCAAAAACAATACAAAACAAAGCTATTACTGAAAGGAATTAGGTTGAAGAGATAATCCTGACATTTTATCGATTCGTTTGTTATTTATACAAAAATCAAAGAGAATCTGCAATAATAATCTAAAGTGAAAGATGAGAGAATTCAGTCAGATTCTTGTCAAACTACAAATATGAAAAAAAATCAATATTGTTCCTATATACTACCAATAAGCAATAGAACAACAAAATCAATCTTATATCAACAAAACATAATGTACTTAGTAATAAATAAAAAATGTGCTAGATGGGCTTCCCTGGTGGTGCAGTGGCTGAGAGTCCGCCTGCCGATGCAGGGGACATGGGTTCGTGCCCTGGTCTGAGAAGATCCCACCTGCTGCGGAGCCGCTAGGCCCGTGAGCCATGGCCACTGAGCCTGTGCTTCCAGAGCCTGTGCTCTGCAATGGGAGAGGCCACAACAGTGAGAGGCCCACGTACCACAAAAAAAAAAAAAAAAAAAAAAAAAAATGTGCTAGACCTTCTGAACCAGAACCAGGAAGAAATAGAAAATATAAACACACCAATCACAAGCACTGAAATTGAAACTGTGATTAAAAATCTTCCAACAAACAAAATCCCAGGACCAGATGGCTTCACAGGTGAATTCTATCAAACATTCAGAGAAGGGTTAACAACTATCCTTCTCAAACTCTTCCAAAATATAGCAGAGGGAAGACCACTCCCAAACTCATTGTATGAGGCCACCATCACACTGATATCAAAACCAGACAAAGATGTCACAAAAAAAGAAAACGACAGGCCAATATCACTGATTAACATAGATGCAAAAATCCTCAACAAAATACTAGGAAAACAGAATCCAACAGCAGATAAAAGGATCATACACCACGATCAAGTGAGGTTATCCTAGAAATGCAAGAATTCTTCAATATATGCAAATCAATCAATATGATACACCATATTAATAAATTGAAAGATAAAAACATATGATCGTCTCAATAGATGCAGAAAACCTTTCAACAAATTTCAACACCCATTTATGATAAAAACTCTCCAGGAAGTAGGCATAGAGGGAACCTACCTCAACATAATACAAGCCATATATGACAAACCCACAGCCAACATTGTTCTCAATGTTGAAAAACTGAAAGCATTTCCTCTAAGATCAGGAACAAGACAAGGGTGCCCACTCTCACCACTTTTATTCAACATAGTTTTGGAAGTTTTAGCCACAGCAATCAGAGCAGAAAAAGAAATAAAATGAATCCAAATCAGAAAATAAGTAAAACTGTCACTGTTGCAGATGACATGTTACTATACACAGAGAATCCTAAAGATGTTACCAGAAAACCACTAGAGCTAATCAATGAATTTTGTAGAGTAGCAGGGTACAAAATTAATGCACAGAAATCTCTTGCATTCCTATACATTAATCATGAAAAATCTGAAAGAGAAATTAAGGAAACACTCCCATTTACCATTGCAAACAAAAATAATAAAATACCTAGGAATAAACCTACCTCAGGAGAAAAAAGACCTTTATGCAGAAAGCTATAAGACACTGATGAAAGAAATTAAAGATGATACGAACAGATGGAGAGATACACCATGTTCTCGGATTGGAAGAATCAACATTGTGAAAATGACTACACTACCCAAAGCAATCTACAGATTCAATGCAATCCCTATCAAACTGTCAATGGCATTTTTCACAGAACTAGAACAAAAGTTTTACTGTTTGTGTGGAAACATAAAATACCCCAAATAGCCAAAGCAATTTTGAGAAAGAAAAATGGAGCTGGAGGGATCAGGCTCCCTGACTTCAGACTATACTACAATGCTACAATAATGAAGATAGCATGATACTGGCACAAAAACTAAACTATCGATCAATGGAACAGGATATAAAGCCCAGAGATAAACCCACGGACATATGATCACCTTATCTTTGATAAAGGAAGCAAGAATATACAATGGAGAAAGGACAACCTCTTCAATAAGTGGTGCTGGGAAAACTGGACAGCTACACATAAAAGAATGAAATTAGCACACTACCTAACACCATACACAAAAATAAACTCAAAATGGATTAAAGACCTAAATGTAAGGCCAGACACCATAAAACTCTTAGAGGATAACATAGGCAGAACACTCTATGACATAAATCACAGGAAAATCCTTTTTGACCCACCTCCTAGAGAAATGGAAATAAAAACAAAAATAAACAAATGGGACCTAATGAAACTTAAAAGCTTTTGCACAGCAAAGGAAACCATAAACAAGACCAAAAGACAACCCTCAGAATGGGAGAAAATATTTGCAGTCGAAGCAACTGACAAAGGATTAATCTCTAAAATATACAAGCAGCTCATGCAGCTCAATATTAAAAAAACAAACAACCCAATCCAAAAATGGGCAGAAGACCTAAATAGACATTTCTCCAAAGAAGATATCCAGATTGCCAACAAACACATGAAAGGATGCTCAACATCAGCAATCATTAGAGAAATGCAAATCAAAACTATAATAGGGTATCACCTCACACCAGTCAGAACGGCCATCATCAAAAAATCTACAAACAATAAATGCTGGAGAGGGTGTGAAGAAAAGGGAACCCTCTTACACTGTTGGTGGGAATGTAAATTTTACAGCAACTATGGAGAACAGTATGGAGGTTCCTTAAAAAACTAAAAAAAATAACTACAATATGACCCAGCAATCCCACTCCTGGGCATATGCCCTTAGAAAACCATAATTCAAAAAGAGACATGTAACACAATGTTCATTACAGCACTCTTTACAATAACCAAGACATGGAAGCAACCTAAAGGTCCATCGACAGATGAATGGATAAAGAAGATGTGGCACATATATACAATGGAATATTACTCAGCCATAATACGAAACGGAATTGAGTTATTTGTACTGAGGTGGATGGACCTAGAGTCTGTCATACAGAATGAAGTGAGTCAGAAAGACAAAAACAAATACCGTATGCTAACACATATATATGGAATCTAAAAAAAAAAAAAGAAAGTGGTTCTGAAGAACCTAGGGGCAGGACAGTAATAAAGACACAGACATAGAGAAAGGACTTGAGGACACGTGAAGGGGGAAGGGTAACTGGAGTGAAGTGAGAGAGTAGCATTGACATATATACACTACCAAATGTAAAATAGATAGCTAGTGGGAAGCAGCTGCATAGCACAGGGAGATCAGCTGGGAGCTTTGTGACCACCTAGAGGGGTGGGATAGGGAGGGTGGGAGGGAGAAGTAAGAGGGAGGAGATATGGGGATATATGTATACATATAGCTGATTCACTTTGTTATAAGGCAGAAAGTAACACAACATTGTAAAGCAATTATACTCCACTAAAGATGTTAAAAAATATGCTAGAATATAAATTATAGAATATGAATATAAATTTAAAAGTTATGGATAGCCCTGACAGGAGATCTGAATAGAGATAAATCACTATATCCATAGACTAAAAGATTTAAGCTGCCATAGTAGAAAATTCTCGCAGTATTAATTGATAACTTCAATTTAATATTAATAAATTTTAATTAAATTGTACCCAGAATTTTTTCATGTAACTTGACAAAATTATTCTAAAATTTATATGGTAAAGGACCATGGATACCACTGTAATTTTAAAATGAAAAATAAGTAGAGAATGAAAGGTTCTTGTGTTCCTGGATATCAGACTTATTAAGAGTAAACATTGACAAAGCTGCTTATATAGGTGCAGGGAAAGATAAACATCTCAGTGGATGGAATAAGAACTTGGCATATGATAGAGCTAGACTTAAAGATCTATGGAAGAAATTAGTGAGTGCAAATTTTTTTCCAGCAGAATTTATAATAATAAAATTGTCAAGTAAATCAAAAATAAGCCAAAATAATAATGTAATATTAATCTGACAATCTCTAATGATGGCCTGGAGGTAGAAAGACCAAGAGCTTTTCTACTTTACTGGTGGGTGTGCAAATTACTGTAATTCTTTTGAGAGCAATTTAACCATATTTCTTTCAAACAGCCTTTAAGACATCAATTAGTGTTTAACATAGCAATATAGCAACCCACTACTCATTTTCAAGTATATTGCCTAATAAGAATTGTGTATGTGGACAAGGGTACACATATTTCAGGGTTATTTACAATAATAATATTATGTTGGAAACAACATGTACGCCAAGTGGTGTGGTGTAAGGGTTTAAGAACTAGATATTTCGGTGGAAAAAAGTCTTGGTTTGTAGCAGTTGCCAGTCTTCATGACTTAAATACCAGACCCTACGACCAATTTTGATCCAATCACTGAATATGATTTGAGAAGAAATATACATAATGGGCTTATAAGATCTTTTAAGGGCTAGCTCCAACACACCCGCTCATCTATATGAACATAAATAAGTGACTCATAAAATATACTATAAACTAAAGAATTGAATTAGATCTATTTGTATAAATATAGTTATATTATCAAAGCATAAAACTAAATGAAAAGGGCTTCCCTGCTGGCGCAGTGGTTGAGAGTCTGCCTGCCGATGCAGGGGACACGGGTTCATGCCCCGGTCCAGGAAGATCCCACATGCTGCGGAACGGCTGGACCCGTGAGCCATGACCGCTGAGCCTCTGCGTCCAGAGCCTGTGCTCCGCAACGGGAGAGGCCACAACAGTGAGAGGCCCACCTATCACAAAAAAACAAAACAAAACAAAAACTAAATGAAAAACAAATTGCTGAATTATATGTGTACCCTGAAATGATTTATTAAAAATTAAACACGAAAACCTTTTTATAGCATTCATGTGTAGTACCTGTGTTTACCAAAGTATGGAAAGTGCCCTATAAGAAGTGCCACCATCTTCATGACAGTGGTTAATTCTAGGGACTCAGCAAGAGGAATGACAGTTTGAATAGAGATCACAGGAGTCCAAACTTATAATATTGTATAATTTTATATATATATATATACAAATTATATTGCATAATATTGTATTTATTATGGAAAACTGCATGCAGATATGACATTAACAATTACCTACTCCATATGGTAGAAAGTTAAGTGATCTCTTGTTTCTCTGTACTATGTATTATATTTATCTTTGAATATTAGTCTATAATGTCCATAAACGTTAAGAGGGTTCCTGGAAGAACTATACAGGTAGATTGTAATAGGGTCCAAGTATTAATTTGGTTCAGTTTTCTAAGTCTCATAATTACTAGGAACAACTTTTCACATTTCTCAAAATTATCTTAACTAGTGGAATAAACATTCAAAATCTATTGAATTTTCATTTAAAATGTGTCATTGATGATATTTTAGCAAAATTGAAAGGAATTACTCATAGTCTGAAAGGGATGAATTACCTCAAAAAAATAATGGATTGATAGATTACAGAATAACTTATTTTTAATACTGTAGGGAATCGGCTCTCTTAACAGCTGTGAAAAGTTATTCAGTTTGTTTTATAAATAGTATCTGACTTTATCCAGTTCGAATATAGACAAGAATTAAAAAAAAATTACTTTAAAAAGTCATCAATTATTTTGTCATATTAATGTAAAATTAGTCTGTTACTCTAATTAAATGCTCTATGTCAAATCAGAAAATCTGACAAGACAAACTTAAATGTATCTTTGATTGGCATGGTTGAAAAACATTAATACCACAGCTGGTTTCAAGATAAGAGAGAGATGGAGGAGGAAAATATAGTGATGAACAGGAGCAAAGAACACAGAAGTAGGAGCTCTTTTACAAGAACTGGAATCATTACTGTCTGTGAAAATACCTGAAACAGTGAGTAGGAGTGAACTCGTTGACTGATTCCTTGTCTCTGCCATTCAGTCTCCCAATCCGACCTCCCATGGACCAAATTGCATCAAAAGTCTGATGGATAGAAGGCTTAAGAAAGAAAGAGAAGGGTAGGAGAGGGAATGAAATATATCAGAAAGCAAAAAAGCAAGTAATTACAACAGAAGTAATAATAATAATAAACCCTGGTATTAGTAATGCCAGAAGATTGAAAATAATAATAAACAATTATAAAATACTGTGTAAACAACAAAAAAGATTATTTACAAAGAAACAAAATTCAGAATGACATCAACAACACTGGATGCAAGAAGACAAGGAAATAATAATAGCAAAATACTGATGGGGAATTATTTGAAGCTAGAAACTCTTATACATTAAAATCATATTGAGGACTGCTGCTTTTGCTCATGACAGAATAACAGATGCTGAACTTGCCCTCACACCTTACACTAGAAACTTGGGGAAAAACATGAATCAATTGTTTTCAGACAGTGTTGGAGAGTGATCAACAAGAGAAAGGAAACAAATGAGTTGAGCACTATGATCACCCTGGCTTTCAGCTTCAAAGCACTTTCCAGGATGAAGAACAAGAAGCAGAACCCCAAAAAGTCATAGCAGTCTCACTGATTTGTGGGGAAAGATGGGAGTCAGGCTGAGATGGCTAGAAGCTGTGGGGCATGGTACCGAAGAGAAGAGAAATCTATAGACGGAGACACATACGAATCTGTACAGGGCTCCTTGAGTTTTTACAGAATGCTAAATTGCACATGCAAGTGGGAATCTCATGAGGCAACAAAATAACCACTACTAAGGCACCATAAGGTGAATAAATCCCAGTGCTCACACAGAGTGGGGAAACATCCTAGTTCCAACTGATGTGAGTGGAAAGACTTCACTGAATACTTCAGGCATTCAGCAAGGACTCCATAAATATCCTGCTTTAATACCAAGGGACAATGTAGATCTGCCAAATAAAACTTAAAAAGGAGGACCCAAAAGAATCAATATGATCTGTAAGTAACTCAAGCGCATACCAAATGATAATAATAATTATTATTATTATAGTTATAATAACTTTATTTTAGAAAACCACAAAGTCTAGACGTTCAAAAATATAACAATCAAAATGCCCAGAATCAAACAAAAATTACCATAAGTGCAAGGAATCAGAAAAATGTGCCCCATAATGAGGAGGAATATCATTCAACAGAAACAAACCCAGAAATGACAAGAGATAGTGTAATTAGAAAGCAAGAACTCTAATATCACCATTATAAATTTGATCAATAATTTAAAGGAAAGTATGAATATAATGAGGACAGAAAAGTTAGATATGAAAAAGAATCAGGTAGGACCTCTTGAGTTGAAAAACAATATTATAATTCTCAAATAAAAATAGCAATAGCATTGGAAAACTTTAACAGTAGATTAGACAAAGCAGAAGAAAAATCAGTGAACTTGGAAACATGACAACGGGAACTATCTAAACTCTAAAGAAAGACTCACGATGAAGGAATGATTATTGTGGAATTCTTCCCAGGTTCATAAATGTTAATATGTGGGGGAAAATGTGTGTGTTACAGTTGATGAAAGAAGGTTAAATGGGACTGGATGGTGAAAGTGTGGTTAAAAAGCTAGATTTTATTTATAGACAATTGACTGAGTATCTTTGAGCGGGGAGTACTGTGATCAGAGCTGAGCTTTATGTCTTACAACAACTTTTTTCTCCAGGAATGGAAAAGTCAGTGCAAAAGACAGGCTGGCTGGGTTTGGGAATGATACTGCTAAGAAAAACATAAACACGTCTATTTAAGTAATCCACAGTATTTTGCCCAATTACTCTTCAGGTATTCACTTCTCCAATAAATATTAACTCACAGTCACAGTGCTATGTTAATAGCCCCCCACTGTAATATACACATTGGGACAAAACTGAGACATTTTCAGAAAACAAACATTAAGGAGATCTTGAAACCATGAATTTCAAAGCTCAAGATCATTATCTCGTCTCATAGTGTGCTGTTCCATGGATTTGCTTGTATTCTGGACCCAAAGATTGACTAATGAATATAATTATACCAATAGGGAATCTGACAAGACGATCAGAAACAAGCTCACAATTAGGGATATTAGTTGAACAGAGTGACAGTTATTTACCTACAAATAAAAAGATGTATTTCTAAAAATGAGCTTCCTACTTCAGGAAAACCTGGAAGAATCATTTAAATTAGAATTTTCTATTTATTGCAACTAAATTTGTTGAGTACTTAAAATTAGGAAGGTGAAAAGTCCCAGTTTATAGGGGGCAATTCTGTTTTATTCCTATTGTCTTGGTTTAATTATTAATACTACACCTTTTCATTCTCAAAACTGCCCTTGATGGAGTTTGAGAACACTTGTTTAATTAACGTGTTGTAAAAGGACAGTTGGGTGTTTGTATCACATTAATTCCAATAAAAATATAAGGGGAGAGATGTTTAAGATTTGGTTTTCACACAATAGCTTTCAAATTTTCCTTTATTAGTTCTCATAATTCACATATAGCATAAGTTCCTCTTAATAGTTTTACTTGCCTGATTGGATGAGGAAATGTGGGATGCTGTAGAATTCTCTGCAGAATTTGAAGAAGTACATAACCACTGCCAATATAGACTAGTTAAGACTATGGTCTCTGCAGCCAGGTTGCCTGGGTGTAAACTCTGGTTCTGCCAAGAACTTCCTGAATGATCTTGGGGAGGTCCCTTAAACTCTATAGGGTTGTAGTCTTATTATCCACAAAAGAAGGTCAAATGGTTTATGCAGGGATTAAATGAGTGAATAGTTGTAAAGGTTGCAGATAACAGTTGGCACATTGTCAGAACTATGTAATTGTTTACTGCTATAAGATACTCTTTAGAAGATTAAAAAAATATTTTTTAAAATTTATATTTGTTACCAAACTCCCAACCAAGCATAAATTCTGTTGGGAGGAAAAGGTGGTTAGAGCGGGGTTCTCAAACATGCTGGGAGAAATGTGTAAAAATTCTAAAACTATCCCTTACCAAGTGTCAGTTTATTGATCTTTAACCTCTTCAGGACTAAAGACATAGCAAAAAAGAAAAAAAAAAGGAGATAATTTGTAAGAATGCAATATCAGGCACTACTGCACAAAGAAAGTATTGCAAAAAAGAGCTGACTACTGGAAAAATTATGTATGATCATAAGGCTTTAAGTTGATAGTACAGTTTGGTTAATCATATACCTATTCCAAAATTCTGTGTTGTCTATCTGAAAGAGCTTAAGTGCCATTTTTCTTTCTTTTTTTCTTTTTTCTTTTTTTTAGTTTCCATAATGTAGCAGCAGATGCAAACAATGAAATTTACACAGAAATTTCCTGGGGTAGGGGACAAATTTCTTAGAAAAAACTTCTGTTTCTTTTCACTTTTTCCTGCTTTGAAACAGAAAGTGAAGTCCAGAAATTCAGTAGAAATTCTTTAACCATGCATATTATAGCCCAGTCTACTAAATATGTACAGTGAAGAAGAAAGAAAGAAGGGTATTGCTGAACCATTGCACAAGTCTTAGCTGCTACCTCTTGATTTCTTGGTATGTGAGGAAAAAGAAAATCTATTCACTGAAGCTATTATCAGTTGGGTTTTCTGAATTTTTGCCCTCCAAATGCATTTCCAAATGATTCAGGAATTTATGAGGGCTACAGCTCTACTCTAGACATCATACTGGCTTTTGTATTTATTAATGCTCTTTGAATTTTATAGTAGCTTTGGAGAGGAGTTTGCTTCTACTCCAAGTGCTGCATAAAGGAAAATTATAATGAATACAAAGAAGGGCCATCAAGTACAACTGTTTGGATACCAAAAATTATAAGTAGGCAATATAAAAAAAATCTTTAAGAAACCATAGCTAACAAACAGTACAGTTCCAAACACAGTGTCAGAATACATTATGCTTTAAACATGTCTGTTACTCTTTGCCATTGCTATGTGAGAGGAGTCTAGTTGTCAGTAGGAATGTCATACCCTATTGCCTATAGAAAATCAAAGTAAAGAGTGAGCACATAGGTGTATATAGTTGGTTTTTCACTAAAGTATCATCTTGAAGAAAGAAGCAATTTTATTTCACTGAAACTTTAACTGCACGCACAAAACCCTGAGTGGAGCTCAAGTTATAGAGACCTTAAAATTAAATTCAGATAAATTTAGGTATATTTATGAAACCACTAGGTGGTGTTTTGGGGGGCTCCAAGGAGCTCCAGTTCTTTAAGTCTCAGAAAGAATTCAGTGAGAGGGAAAATGATAGATAAGAAGTGATTTTTTAGTATAGGACACTTGTGAGGCTTACAACTGGGCAGGTGAATGAGAGGGTGCCACACCCTGAGAACTTAGTGGGCTACAGTTTTATAATCAAGGAAAAGTGGGGAGAAGGAAACTTCTTCCTCATTCTTGAGTAGATGTCATGTTTCCATCATCAGCTCCTCCTCCAGGTTGGGCAGGGGAGTTTTTCTTGTCCCTACATGGTCAAGCCGGGACTGTCATGGCACTATGGAAAACTTATTTCAGGTCTCAGTACAATGAGGGTCTTTCACTTTGAAGTGTCACCTTTCCATAAATTATTGTTTTTTATGTGTGCAGAGAGCATGTCCTAGGGGTCATTAACTTACTGAGATCACTGAGCAGGATGTGGGTCTCATGCCACCATTGTTTTATTGTTTTGGGGCATGTCTCATTTGCGTGTTGCATGGTTTTGTTGCTAAGCAAACCTTAGTTTTGTGGTTAACCAAACCACCTTTTGGTTTTTTGTGATGATTAACTTACAGGGGTCTCCCATACTTTTTTTCTTTACTTACAATCCCCTAGTGGGACTAACTATTTAATTACCTATTTTGTCCCTTTACTCTGTCCCTATCATTTATATCTACTTTACAAAATAGATGTAGGGCCTACTCAAATAAAAATACAAACAAAATATTGAGAGAAGTTTTTAAAAAGTCACAGTAATATAGAAGGTTAGAACATATTTGAGGATTGGAACAATTAGCGTAATAAAGATTTCATTTTTCCCAAAATCCATACATAGATTCAATGCAGTAATTTCCAAAATTGCCGAAGCCTTTTTGTTTGGGGTTAAGAGGTGTTGATACATTGGCTCACTGATAGTCAAGAAAACATGAAAGAATATAAGAACAAAGTAGGAAGGTATATTCTACTAAATATTTTGACTTACTATAAAGATATATTAATTAAGATGGTATACAATTTGCAAAAGAGAAGTAGACAATGGAATAGAAGGGACTGTCCAGAAATCCTACTAAACCTACCAGTGCTTTAGAAGGTTTCCTGTTGCTATCATTCTCAGAATAGCAGCCCTGGAAAAAATATCCAGTGTCATCGAATCCAATATGTCAAATATTTTGGTTCCACTTTTTTCTTCTGCCTATTATGGTCATTATGCCCAACTTGTCTCTAGTGGTTCAATGGCCGCTGCCACTCCAGGATCCCATCACCTACACTAATAACTGGAAGCTCAGGCAGAACCCCCCATCCCGTATTTAACTAATGTATGTGTCAGTGTTTTTGTAAAGGACATGCACTTTGGGACCTCTTGAAATATGCAGGGGCAGGGAGGAATAAATGTGAAGTTCTCATCTGATTAATTCAATCTAATATTCTTACATTTTTGAATACCTTCCTTTACATGATACCAAGGGATTTATAACATCTTAACCTCCCTGAGTGCAGGCCAAGTTGAATTAAATTTTAGTCAGTCAACCAATCAAACTACTAGAGCCCAATTCCACTGGCTCGAGCTAACACAAGCAGCAGGAACAAAGCTGGAAATACTTTCGTCTGTGGAACATTTTCTTCACTTGGATTTCCTTTACTGATTCCCTCATATCCTCTAATTCCTAATATTGTGCTATCATTGATTTCAGCTATTGGGCATCTTTATCTAGACATACTCCCTTTGGTCTTCTCATAGTTTTAAGACTTTATTTTTCTTCATATTATTTATGATTCTCTATCATCTCTATTATTCTTTTTTTTAAATAATTCCATCTCCCAAATTTATATTCCTAGTCTAAATATCTTCTGGTCATCTCCCCCCAGCCATTGTATCTGTCCCAGTTTTTAAAAATTTTATTATCATTACTGTTGCTCAAGGAAAAACAACATGGTGTCATCCTTGTATTTTCTTTTTCTTACTTCATATCATATCTGTTTGCAAATCCTGTTTGCTTTTTCATTAAAACAAAACAAAACACATATCCAGCTGCACCAACTTCTCACACCTTTCACCTCTTCCATGTTGGCCCAAGTCTCTATCAACTCTCACTAGAGTTATTTCAAAAACCTTCCAACTTATCTCATTATTCTGACTTTTCCTTCCTTCCCGTTTTTCTCTCCCAGCAGCAAGAATGATCCAGTTAACACTTAAGGTCAATTTCATCATTCAGATCACTCTAGTAATTTCCCATTTCACTCAGAGTAAATTTGTTATAGTGAACTGCAAGGTGCTGCAAGGTGCAACCTGACCTAACTCTGGAACTTCTTTGACTCTAATATTCTTTTTTTCCTCTTAGTCCACTGAAATTGTCCTTGTCTCCATGTTATCACATAAAGCCAACAAATACATGTCTTTCTCAAGACTGTTACCCTTATTGTACCCTCTGACTGAAATTTCTTTCCCAAGATAATCAAATGCCTTTCATGCATTTGCTCAAAAACTCCATGACCATCCTATTTAAAATTTACCTGCTCAACACTCTATTAACTCCCTATTCACATTTCCCACAAATGAAAATTAAACTACCCTCTCTTTCATATTTGATAAATTTGATGTGTTACATTTTGTAAATTTAAGGTGTGCAGGGTATTACTTTCATATATTTAATATTGTAATATTGCCATTGAAGCAATATTTATCAGATTACATTATTATAGTACAGTATTTTTGTCTATATTCATTATACTGTGCATTAGATCTCCATGGCTTATTTTTGGTTTTGTTTTTTGTGCTTTTGGCATTATTTAAAAAAAATATTATTGCCAAGACCAATATGGATGTGCTTCTTCCCTATGTTTTCTTTTAGAGGTTTTTGTTTTTTTTTTAATATATTTATTTATTTATTTTTGGCTGTGTTAGGTCTAAGATTCTGTGTGTGGGCTTTCTCCAGCTGTGGCGAGTGGGGGCCACTCTTCATCGTGGTGCGCGGGCCTCTCACCGTCGCAGCCTCTCCCGCTGTGGAGCACAAGCTCCAGACGCGCAGGCTCAGCAGTTGTGGCTCACGGGCCCAGTTGCTCCGCGGCATGTGGGATCTTCCCAGACCAGGGCTCGAACCCGTGTCCCCTGCATTGGCAGGCAGACTCCCAACCACTGCGCCACCAGGGAAGCCCTCTTTTAGAGGTTTTATGGTATCAGGTCTTACATTTAGTCTGATCCATTTGGAGTTAATTTTTGAGAATGATATGAATCAAGGGTATAATTTCATTGTTCTGCATGTTTTTCTTCAGTTTTCCCAAAACCATTTGTTAAAAAGACTCTCCTTCCCGCATTGAGTATTCATGGCTCCTTGTTAAATATTAGTTGACCTGACATGCTAAATTTAATTCTGGGCTCTCTATTTTTTTTCAATTGTCTAGTGTCTATTTTTGTTCCAGTATCACACTATTTTCATTACTATAGCTTTGTAATGTAGTTTGAAGTCAGGAAATGTGGTACCTCTGGATTTGTTCTTTTTTTCTCAGGATTGCTTTGGCAATTCAAGGTTTTCTGTGATTCCACACATATTTTAGAATGATTTCTTCTTTTTCTGTGAAGAATGACATTGATGTTTTGTTGGGGACTGTGTTGAATCTGTAGATGGTTTTGGGTAGTATGGCCATCTTAAAAATACTTAAAGATACAGATATCTTTCCATTTGTTTGTGTCTTCTTTGATTTCCTTCATCAAAGTCTTATAGTTTTTATTGTATAGATCTTTCATTTCCCTGGTTAAATTTAATTCCCAGGTATTTTATTATTTTTGATGCTATTGTAGTTGTGATGGTTTTATTTATTTCTCTTTTTGATGCTTCATCATTAGGATAAAGGAATGCCACAGATTTCTGTAAGTTGATTTTTTAACCTGCCACTTTACTGAAATTATTTATTAATTCCAACAGTGTTTTGATTGCCTCTTTGGGATTTTCTGTGTATAAGATCATATCATCAGCAAATAGTGACACTTTTACTTCTTACTTCCTAATTTGGAAGTAATTAGGAAGTAATTTCTTTGTCTTAGCTAATTGCTTTACCTAGGGCTTCCAATACTATATTAATAGGAATGGTGAGAGTGGGCAACTGTGTTTTATTTCTGATTTCAGAGGAAACCCTTTTCTTTTTTCTTTGCCAAGTATAATGTTGGCTGTGAATTTGTTGTATATGTTATTAAATTGAAGTATGTTCCTTCTAATCCCAATTTATTAAGAGTTTTTAATCATTAAAGGTTGTATTTTTTCAAATGCTTTTTCTGCATCTGTTAAATTAATCATGTGATTTTTACCTTTCATTTTATTGATGAGGTGAATTGCATTTATTGATTTGCATATGTTGAATCATGGAGCTAGCTACTTTTTGATATACAAATATAGCCTATATATCTTAAGAATGTCAGTAGTGAATTGGCATAAGGGCCAGGTTCTAATTTCAAACTGACTTTAGTATCACATCTGTTTTCACTTAACTCATGGTGCTAAAATATAATAGCAAAAATATGGAAAACAGAGTAGAAATGCCAATATTATCCTGGCATTTAATATATACTAGCAGTTCTTCATAAGAATAATGTTGTGGGGGGGGGCTTCCCTGGTGGCACAGTGGTTGAGAGTCCGCCTGCTGATGCAGGGGATGCTGGTTCGTGCCCCGGTCCGGGAGGATCCTGCGTGCCGCAGAGCGGCTGGGCCCGTGGGCTGTGGCCACTGGGCCTGCGCGTCCAGAGCCTGTGCTCCACAGTGGGAGAGGCCACAACAGTGAGAGGCCTGCGTACCGCAAAAAAATTAAAAAAAAAAGAATACTGTGGGGGGGTTCTATGTATCTTTATCAGTTCTTGACTAGTAAAATGCTTTGTTAACTGCTAGTGAAAAACAAGTAGTTAATTATAAAGTGACAGCCACTGAGCTGCAAATTTTAGTGCTGCAAATTTTAGCAACTGATTGGTATGATCTAAGAATCTGTAATGGCCTTGCAAGTTGCAATCTGTAAAGCAAGTATAAAACATGTTTCCACTATTTTGATTGAGTATAAAAATGGTTGTCTGTTGAAATATTATATTCATTATATCCAATTCAATTTTTTTAATCCACCAATGCTTCTAATGCAAGGATCTTCTTGCTTTGCTGAGTACCCACCAATGGGAACAGGAATTGTCCAACAATGACAGTTTTTTTTTCCCTGGGGACCTTTCAACAAAGGACACCAACAATCCCTAAGCACAGTTTTATTCCTCCCAGAAAATTCTTTCTCCAAATACAGCTACTTAATGTCTTGATTTCACCTGCTAAATAAAAGGAGGGAAAAGACCTATATAAATCCATTAATGTTTACCTAGTTTGGAATATATCGATTTTTTTTTTTTTTGGCCTTCTGTATATTTTGGTATTCTGTTTCCCTGGATAATTCTCACTATAAAAATGATTAGTGGGCTTCCCTGGTGGCGCAGTGGTTGAGAGTCTGCCTGCCGATGCAGGGGACACGGGTTCGTGCCCCGGTCCAGGAAGATCCCACGTGCCGCGGAGCGGCTGGGCCCGTGAGCCATGGCCGCTGGGCCTGCGCGTCCGGAGCCTGTGCTCCGCAATGGGAGAGGCCACAACAGTGAGAGGTCCACGTGACGAAAAAAAAAAAAGTTTAGTGACTTGCTGTCTGAAGCTATTATCAAACTACTAAGGGATGTTGCTATGAAAAAATATCTTACAGGATGACAGTCAACCCTCTAGTGATAGCACCATGCATCAGTTGCTTTGATACTGAATTTTCTGCATTTGCATAAGATAAAAATACACTGATGATGACATTTAAGTGTTAACAACCATTTTAGAATGACCATTTCTATCTGTACAATTTAGAGGTTTTGTACCTTGTGCTTCTTTGTCTTAAAAGATTTCCATACAAATATATTATTCAACATCTACTCTGGTTAGAATATAAACAACTGAATGCAATCTGTATTCAACTACTTCATTCATCTTTCAGAACCATTCTCACAGTGTTCTTTGATTCTAACTTTCTTCATTTCTGAAATGAAGTTCAATAAACCCAGGAAGCAATTTCTCTTCCAAAAGTGATATGTTTGAAAATTCCTCTGTTGGATTTAATTAGTGGAGATGTCTACAGGTGGGTAATTGGTTCATTCAGCAGATGAATTCAGAAATGTTTCTCAGAAGGCAGCTTTATTATATTTTAACCTTGAGGTAACAGGGAGAAACATTTATTATAAAATAAATACTTCTAATGAAAGTGTTCTATTTCCAAATTAACATCTCATCAGATAAAATGCATCATATTTTATCAGTAATTTAAGCTTCAATAAAAATTCTATGTTATTGGAATTTTTAAAAAAAACGTTTTTAATAGAAGATACCTAATTTAAGTAGCTGTTACTTAGAAATAGCATACGTATACATATATATAATTTTACCTTAAGGAAGAATACTGAATAAATGACATTAGGCATATTTGCTAAGAGTGAATTTTGCTTGCTATCCTTATAGAGCTAATGTTTGTTTTT
Source organism: Globicephala melas (assembly GCF_963455315.2). NCBI lineage: Eukaryota > Metazoa > Chordata > Mammalia > Artiodactyla > Delphinidae > Globicephala > Globicephala melas. Next base: position 20,911,917 of record NC_083317.1, on the reverse strand, counting down.
TTGTTTGTTTGTTTTTTTTTTCCTTAAAAGTGTTTTAAATAATTATAGTAACTGGGAATTTGATTCTTAGCGTTTATTGCTGAGATTACTGAGATAGATCCACGGATTCCTATTACAACATGCATATTGTATTACTGAGAGATTAACTTGATATGTCTTAAATTAATCAGGCCACAAAGCAAATCCAATTCCATTGTAAATAATCAGCCATCTATATAATTGATCTAAATTCAATGTGTTCATAAACTTATGGAAGGGTTTATATCAATTTCAAATTTCCCACAGTGAGGAAAATAAATATTTTATTTTGTTTTTACATTCTAGATTAGTGAATTGCACATAGAAGATGATTTCTGTAATTTGTATTTGCACAAAGGCATTTGAGACTTGAGCCTTTGCTTTTCTTGAGATTTCACTGATACTACAAATCATGTAGCTTTCACTATAACAGATGATGTCCTTGTATGTTTGCAGGTCTAATACAGGCAATGTATATTTGCAAATATTATTTTATATACTCAAGTGCATCTACAGTTCCATGTGATACCTACCCCATATAAAATATTTATTACACTTTTTAAAACACAATTATACATTAGTATTTTTCACTAAATTATAAATAGAATTTTCACAAGCAAAACAGACTATTTTTCAATCTGGAAGAGAAAATTTCATGATGAAATATTTGTGTTTCCTTTATTTGGATAATAATATAACTTTCACTTCTTCACACATACACACACACACACACACACACACACACTTTTAAATAACTAAAACCATTCTTTATCACTCCATATGGTATCACTTTTCCTGGAAACAATTCAACTGAGAATTTACACTTACCACTCACAATATCCAGGTCTTGCTATGCTTATTCATGCTATGCTTATTCAATGGAGGTTGACTATCAGACACCCATTTTCATTCACAATGTTGTTGCATAACCAAATTTGAAAATAACAATTTTGCTCTTCTAGATTTTTTTCTCCTAGATTTTTCATGCCTTGTCATTTAATTATAAGGAAAAGGGTCTATTATAAGCAATGAGGCAACTGGAATATATGTGTCAAATAGTTGTATTATCAAGGGGTTATTTAGTGTAGATAGGGGAGATTTTTCTAGATGTCTGTTTATTTCACTGAAGAGTACAGGGGTTACTTTTTGCAAGCTATTCTTGAGATATAGTATAAGCACTTGTTACAAATTAGAAATTAATTTGGTAAATGCACTGAACTAAGAAGCAGTTTACTTTATGGATGATTATGAATATAATCACATCATCTATCAACATACACTATTTTTGTTTTCAATTTTAGTTCTTATATTTATAGGTCTATTATGTTTCTGTGTTGTGCTGGTTCAGTCTTCTAGTTCAACACTTTATACAGAAGATAATGGTAGGTATACTTATCTCGTTCCTCAGCTTAAATGGGAATAAAAGTTTTACTATTATGTACAGCATTTGCTGTAGGTTTCCTGTCAACTTCTTTTAACAAGCTAGAGAATCCCTTTCTATTTCTAATTTGCTGAGAGCTGTTATCGTGAATGGATAGTTCAATTTTATCAAATTTTTCCTGCATCAGTTTATCAATTTGATAATCATTTTATTATTTATTATCTCTTTATTTTATTTTTTGCTTCTCCATATCTCACAAATATAATGTTCATGTTGCTGGTCCAAGGACAACACTTTGAGTACCACTGCTTAGATTTTGGTGATTTTTTCTTTTCTTTTTTTTGTGGTAAACTCATTTGGGTTTGCTTTACCTGAATATATTGCTGCTTTGATCTCATTCTTGAATGACACATTCAGTGGATTCACAATTCTGGGTCGACAGCTGTTTCTTTCAGATCTTTGAGTGCATTATTTCATATACATCTGAATTCCATTAATGCTTCTATGTCAAATGTCAGTCCAATCATGTTTTCTTTTTGAAAGCTGTCTTTTTTCCTCTGAATGTTTTAAGAAATATCCCTTTGTATGTGTGTTAGCTTTCTTTTGCTGCTGTACCATATTACCACAAACTTAATGGCTTAAAACAACATGCATTTATTGTCTTACAGTTCTGTAGACTGGTCTACACAGGTCCAACACAGGTCTCACTCAACCAAAATCAAGGTCAGAAGGGCTGTTTTCTTTCTGAAGGCTCTATGGGAAGGGTCTATTTCTGTGCCTTCTACCTTCTAGAGGCCGTTTGCATTTCTTTGATCCTGGACCTCTTCCTTCATCTTCAGAGACAGAAATGTCACACATCTCTCTGATTACAACCTGGAAATGTGTGCAGATTTTCAGGATTTATTTGATTAGATTGGGAACTCCTGGATAATCAAAAATAATGTCTCCACATCAAGGTTCTTAACATTAATCATATTTGCAAAGTACCTTTGTCACATAAGGGGATGTATTCACAGGTTCCAGGGATTAAGACATAGACAGCTTTGGGAAGGCCATTAGACTGCTTACCACAATATGGTTCTGCACTTTTGGTATGGATTTATTCTCATTTACCCTAATTGTGAATTTTGGACTCATACAAATGATTATTTATATTGTTAGTTCAGTCTAGAAACTTCTCAATCAATTCTTTTTTTTTTTTTTTAATTTTCCTATGAGGACTTCTCTGGTGGTCCAGTGGCTAAGACTTTGTGCTCCCAATGCAGGGGGCCCAGGTTCGATCTCTGGTCAGGGAATTAGATCCCACATGCCACAACTAAGAATTTGCATGCGGCAGATAAAAGAGATCCTGCACGATACAACGAAGATCCCACACACTGTAATAAAGATCCTGCGTGCTGCAACTAAGACCCCGTGCAGCCAAATAAATAAATATTGAAAAAAATTTCCTATGGAATTCTATTCCAATTCTCAATTTTTTCTTCCATGTCTCTCAACCTCTCTTTAATAGTCCCTTTGTCTTTTTTGTTTTGTTTTGGTATGTTCTGAATGTCTTTTTACCTTTCTTTTTGTTTACTAATTCTCTCTTCTGCTGTACCTATTCTATTATTTAAACTGTTTATGCAGGGTTTTATAAATCTCAATTCATTTCCAGGTTTAAAATACTATTTTTTGAAATCTTTTTACTATTTTTGATTTCAAAAATAGCAATATTACTATCTTTATAATATGAATTTTAACTTAATATTTGAAGTCTCACTTTTAATTTATTTAAATAGGTGAAACATTTATTTATTATTTTAAAAATAATCTTAATAAGGTGCATATTTTGGGGTCTGATTGACTTGGCTTCTGTTTCTACTGATTCTAACTCATAATGCCATCTGTGTGCACATGTGCATGCCCGTGGTGCATGTTGTAGGTTTTGTTTATTTTTTTTACTAAGAGCTCATAAACCTTGACCTGTGGTTTGAAGGTATATTCAGCCAGAGGATTTAAATTTGCTTATCTCTGTGCTTGGCGGTGCTCTCAACACTGGACTACTTTGAAATATATTCTTTGGCTGAGTTTCTGTTTTGTTTAATTTGGTAAAGTTTGGTTTATCAATTTTGTAGCTGTAAATTCAGCTATAAACCCAAATAAGATTTAATTGTTAATAACAAAGTGTCAGAAGTGAGCTTTTTAACATATTTATTTATTTACCTACAGTTTCATACATACATAATAATGATCTAAGTTTTTGTTCCTCTGAATTTGTTAGGAGCTGACATCAGGATCGTACTAGTTTCATTTTCTGCTTTAAATGGCTTTCTGTAACACAATTACATATTTTTTAAAGATTTAACAAAACTAGCTTAAAGACTGGGAATGCTAATACCTTTGTCCTGGTGACTTTAAATTTCTTCAGCCAAAATTAGAACTCAAAATACCAATAATTCAAATAGTAAATCAGACAAAAGCAAACTACTCTTTCGAATAAAAATAATGAATAATACTTAGTAACAACAAAAATAATTCAAAAATAATATATTAAAATTTAACCCAACTTCATTCTTGCCAATTTTAGTATGGAAATCAAGCTTTATAAGATTTTGACCAATCTAGCTGGTGTAGCCACTTGAGCCAGGGACCAAAAGTTACCATTTGTAAAATTGTGAGGTTGAGAGAATACAGTATGGTTAGTAGATAATTATCTTAACAGTGAAAGCAGTGACTCTATTGAGTTACATTTCTTTCCAGATTACATAGCAAAATCCAAAAGTGGGGAAAAACATCTACTTGACCTTATTCATATGTTGAGTTAGTGCTCAACTAAGGAATTAGATGCTCACTAATGTTAAATATTGCCTTTCTAATGTCTTTCAGATTATCTTAATATCCTCACAGTTATTCAAAGTAAAAATAGACAATTATTTCTGCCCACATATTCTTTAGGTAATTTTATGCTTAGATGATCTGTTATATTTAGTACTTTTCTTCTTTAAATTAATGTTATAGCCATTTAAAATTGACTATGTGCCATTAATTACATCAGATTTATAACACTTGAAAATGTACAATTTAAGCTAATTTGATTTGTTTAATTATATATGATATTTTATATATCTTAAAATATGTGTTTTGATTTCACTCTATGCTATTTTTAATCCATGTATATGTATGTAAGTAGAGGTGTTTTAGTGAGATGGGAGAAAGTCTTTTGCAGGAGCTGGCAAAAACAATCTTAATTGCTGACCCTCTCACTTACTAAATTTATGTGTCCTTTGGCAGGTCACTTAATCTATTAATATATGTGTTTCATCTTTTTCTTTGTAAACTGTATTTTTTTGTTGTTGTTCTTTGTGTTATTACAAATGTTCTATCATATAATAAATATGCAATTTTTCTGAAAAGACTTAAGTCCCTCTACATGTAATTATCACATCAAATTATTCCTGATAAAATATTCCTTTAGAATCACAGTATCTTCATTTTGTCTTCACTTAGATGAATGTAAAGCAAGAGCTTTCCCCTTACTAATTTATGCCCCAACTTTTTATAGTGAAGATAATTGTGCCATATGGAGACAACCCATAAAATAAAAATTAGGCTGCAACATAATATTTGCACTATTGATATGACTGGATATTTCCAGTCTATTCTATTCTGGTTTGAAAAAAGAAATGACAAAATTAGTTAAGAAAGACAGTTACTGTGTTTCAGTATGGCTCAATTGCTGAAACATTTATAAAAATAAAGGGAGATGAGAGTAGGACTCTTTACAAATAGACTTCCTTTGCCCTTATATTTATGCTTTCCAGAAGGTATAAAGTCATTTAAATTTTATTCTGAACCTCAGATACCTTTGTAACAATTTTATTATCTGTAACAGACAATAAGTAGTTTTAAATGGATAATATACAGGGAAAAAACTTTTGAGGTAAAATATAAAAAGCAATTTTAAATATATTGGGATCACCTTGGAAAGTTTCTAAATCCCATTTTTATCAACGATAAGTGAATATTGATTAAACTTATGTCAGAGTTAAATGAGTGTCTAGCACATTAATGAGCAGGGATATTCTGATACCTGTCAGGTTCAGCTTCAGTTCACCTACGGTTCCAGTCCTTCTGAAGGAAAGCCCCAGAATCTGGAAGATGCAGGGCTCTCTACATCCGTGTGTAGAGAGAATGGGGTGAGAACTGTTTTTATCATCCAGTTGCTACCACTGTCCTATATGGATATTCTGTAGCCCAGAGCCAAAGATGATGGAATCATCTGTCAAGGTTCACTGCCCGACCAATCTATCTAGAATAAGTCTTCTTCTCTAGGGGGCTGGAGTTGATATGATCCACCATTCATCGCCCACACCCACCAGAGAAGCTCTCCCTCAACACATATTTGTAGGGAAAGAGAAGACAGCTCTCTTCACAAAACCACCCACTTGCATCCTTTTTGTATAGTAGGATTTGGGGGTGGGGTGGGAAATGTGTGCCACCTAGTTGACTTTAGCCACTCAATAAAAACCTTACACAGCACAAAGCTGTGAAAAATGTGTTTTGCCAATGTTCATAAGCTGCTGAAATCACATGAACTAGCTCTTCTCTTAGGGATCTTGGAAAAATGCAAGCTGCTACTCAGCTGCTGAGTCTACTGGGACAACTTTTCAACAAGACTGAGTGGTAGGGGCGTGGGTGCGATCCTTAGCTCAAATGCTACAGCCTGTCAATTTTCTAACTGAGTTTTTATAATTTTATTGAATAAATGCTTCTTAATTTGTTGTAAATCATTGATCAAATTCCAGAAATTTGGATACTTGTCTGTTCAAATTTTGCCCAGCTTAAAAGTGTCTCTTTAGGAGAGAGGTTTCTCCAAGCTCCTCACGCCACCATTATTAAAAACAAACAAACGGGGGCTTCCCTGGTGGCGCAGTGGTTGAGAGTCCGCCTGCCGATGCAGGGGACACGGGTTCGTGCCCCCGTCCGGGAAGATCCCACATGCCGCGGAGCGGCTGGGCCCGTGAGCCATGGCTGCTGAGCCTGCGCGTCAGGAGCCTGTGCTCCGCGACGGGAGAGGCCATGGCAGTGAGAGACCCACGTACCGCAAAACAAACAAACAAAACACACACATGCACACACACAAACTCTCCTTATATAAGCACAGGTTCTCAAGTTTTGAAGTGCATTAAAATAACTGGAGTTGGTTATTAAAAGTGAAAATGACTAACCTCAACTCAGACCTCTGTATCAAAATCTCTAATGGTAATTCATAGGCATCTGCAGTTTTGATAAACTCCCCCAGTTGATTCTCATACAAGAGCAAGTTTGAGAGCTATCTAGCTGAATGTATTACCGAACAATGCCACACATGAGCAGTTTTATCTAATATGTAGATTTTGAACATGACTTAAAATGTGTGGGCTCCCTTTCTCCAACTTCTACCAGAATCCTTTTTAAATCATCTAAAAAACTAAATAGTATTAAAATACTAGCAGATTTAGTTTTTAAAGTTATCTTTATTTCATCATAGTCTTGTAATTGCCCAATAATTTTTGAGTTAATTTCCTTTTCCTCATTATATAAGTTTTAAATATATATATTCAAGTATAAGAGATAGACTATCTTAGGCAATCAAGCCACAAAGTTAAATGTATAATAGCTTTCCTTAATCTTCTATTTTTCTAATGCTCTGTATTAGTCCTTAAAATATCAACTTTTTATTTTGTCATCTTAATTTTTGCTCAATTTAGGTAATATCTCAATACCTATTATTCAATTTTTAAAAGATTTTTTGTATGCTGATATATATAAACACAAGCAAATACTTATCCACCAAGCATCACAAGTTGCATTCCTCCGTAACCACAATACTCCAAATCACCCTCCCTCTGAAGTTTTATAATATCAGGATTTCCTTTTCATCATGTTTTATTCAGAATGTCTCAGCACTTTCTGAAAGCTTGAGCAAGTCATCTTATAGCTTAGAAGTTAATGGGGTATAGAATGCAGTGAGATATTTTGCTGAAGTCTTCAGTGAATCTGGAGGTTTCCACCAGGGGGAGGAAAATGACAGTAATGAGAATGGATGGTGGTGCATGGGGATGCAGTGGGATTGTTAATATTATTGTTATTAGTATTATGATTGTACTTAGTTTTAAAAGATAGGTGACTGACAATCTAGAAGTGACTTTAGGGAAAAAGGAAAACAGTGAGTGACTTCAACACCGGAAATTTGAATCACAGGAATGAATAATGATAAGAGGAATATAGGAAATCAGCCTGCTTGACGAACAGGTAGTTTCCAATCATGGCAAGCAATGGAAAAAAACTGAAAAAGTACTAAGGATAAAGAGTAATTTGCTGACTGGGAGTTCCTTAGTGTATACAGGGAAGCTTTGAGGAGATGGGTTGCCTTAGGTGAGGGGAATGACAGACCTCAATGGGGATCAAAGATAACTGAAGATATTCAGTTAACATTGTACAAGGCAATGCAAACTAAACCAGACATGGAAGATAGACTGTACTTTGAAAATTGTCTGTCTCCACACTGATGACAACAAATATGGAATAATGTTGAGCAAGTAATGGTGGGGACTTGAGGGAATAGGGAAAAAGTAATATTTTTTCTAATTCTAAGTTTTTTCTAGTTTCTAAGTTTTAAAGTGTGAGTGTGTGTGTGTGTGTGTGTGTGTGTGTGTGTGATCCACCAGTATTCAATAAAACAGAGACAATCATAAAGATCTTGCATGTTTTACATGATGGGCTTACATTTTTGGTATATGAAAAAGAAGGGGAAAAATCTGCTGTGAATAAGTATATATATGTATACATACGTGCATATATATATGTATATACATATATATGCACATATGTATACATATGTGTATATATATATATGTATATACATATATATAATGATTTACATCAAATGAAGATGCTTATACCTAAAATAGTTTATATAAATTCACAATTGTGAATAATTAGATTAGTTAAAATCTCTGCAATCTACACTTTTCCAGTTGAAATTGCTATATTGGCAATTTTGTAGACAAGGTAAGTTAAAACAATTCACACAATTAATTAATGATTTATGTACTTACAAATATAACTCTGTTTTAGTAAAACACACTTATAGACAAACACATACAGATGGAAATTACAGACAAAACGTTATCTGCAGATTACAACACTATCAATTTGTACATTGTTAAATAGTATACAAAAGTGACTAAAAGAGTTAGTGAATGTTAGTTAGCAATATACTGACCATTTTTTTTCTATTATTGAGAATGGGACAAAAATCCTCATGATGGATTAGAATAGTGCCACTTAGTAAATGGACACTTATGATCGTAATACCATGTTCTCTTGTAGAATACAGTACATATTAATTATCTATGATACAGTAAAACTACAACAAACATAACATTGAAAATAATCACAATGCAGAGAAGGTAAATCTTAAAACTAATTTTGCTTTTATTTCAATATCAAATAAGTGCAAAACACAATGAAAAATGCTCTGGATCTAAAAGTTGTCTTGATTATTCTTTTAGAGAATAAATTAAATTGGTTATTATCATTTTTATAGATAGTTCCTATTATTAGTTATATTTTTCTGCTTGAACAATTGGTTGTCTCTATAATTATAATAAACTGCTATATTTAGCTTAAATTTTAAAGAAAGGTTATATGTGCAGGCAGACACAGAGAAATAAAAATAAAGTCTATTAAAGTAAATTCAACTAAACATATTTTCAAATGATTTAAATTAATAAAGTAGCAGAAAAGTCTCATTAAATTTCTTGATAATAATATATTTATTTATTTTTTACTAATTTATGATCGACTTTAGCTTTGCAATGCTAATTAATTCCTTTGGGGAAGTAATATACATAACCTTTCCTCACTTTATTTTTTCAGTAATTTTAAACAACAGATTTAAATTCAAAGATAATAAAAGAGCAAGTAGTAAAACTGATAAGGCACATCACCCTGAACTCTAATTGTTTATTTTAGTTTGTCTCCCATTAGTCTGGAAGAACCTTAAAGGCTGGGGTCATAGTTATTCATCTTTGCATTCTCAATATATAATACAGTGTTGGAATAGCAGAAAAACTCTAAAAATATTTGTGAAAAGAATAAACTAATAATAGGGCTTCCCTGGCGGCGCAGTGGTTGAGAGTCTGCCAGCCGATGCAGGGTACACGGGTTCGTGCCCCGGTCTGGGAAGATCCCACATGCCGCGGAGCGGCTAGGCCTGTGAGTCATGGCCGCTCAGCCTGTGCGTCCGGAGCCTGTGCTCTGCAACAGGAGAGGCCACAGCAGTGAGAGGCTGGCGTACTGCAATAAATAAATAAATAAATAAACTAATAATGGGACGTAATTTTAAAATGGAAACTTGTGATTTGGTATTTTCAAAATACAAATGTCTTGATAAAAGGTATATAGTTTAATCATTGCACCGATGTCCTTCTAATACTTTATAAGAATCGGAAGTGTTTTTAGCATTGTTCAGACTAAGTTACCATCTGGCTTTCTACCCAAAATAGACAAGGACATGTGTTAAATTTCTTAAAGGATGCCTGTGTTTTACAAAAAAAACATAAGCAAGTGGCCACACTGTCTATAACTTTGCCCATTGATGCAAGTCACAACCTTAATTCCATCTATAAACTTAATTCTCTTCTATCTTGTAACAGAATATATTCACAAGTTCCCCAAATCAGTATTTGGACATTACTATTTTGTGTGTGTGTTGTGGAGTGGTGTAAAAAGGAACATTATTTTGCTTATCCCAGTATCGTATTCCTCATAGTACTTCTAATTTTAAAACTAATATTTAAAACAAAAATAGGCCTATTTCCATATATTTTTGCATAACTTTAGAAATATACTGTGACCATATGCCTGTTCCCAAGCGTTCCCAAAGTGTTTATGAAAATAAGAATATCCCATTTAAATTTATTCTCCAAAAGAATAATCAGGAATACATTACATCAAAAATTGTAAAATCAAAGGCCAGTTAACAAAATCTTGAAAATGCTATTTTTTCCCTACATCAACCCCAAATACTCAATATTTTAAAAATAGCTAAAATTTTGTCTTTTTCATGAAAATAATAGATTGAATTTATTAACCTTAAGAGAATTATCTGTATTTATACTTGATGTTTGTGTAAGATAAAAATTAAAATTTCCATGTTATAAAATGGTGCTCATTGATGGGTATTCTTTCAGCTGAGTCAAAAAAATAACTATAAATCAATTATTATAGAAACAAAAGATAGCTTATATTGCTGAAAAAGGAAAAACAAACAAACAAAAGCTGAAAAAGAATTACAAACCAGGCACTAAGTTAAAAGGAGAATACTAAGTAGACCCTTGCCTTTTGTAAATGTTAATTTCCAGTATCATATATAAATATAACATTTCTGGAGTTAGTTTGTCATTTTACTTTGGATTATACAATCTATTTTATTTTGACAAAAATGATCATCAAGATACAGGCAGTGAAGTTGAAAAGTTATCTTCTGGTCTAAGGCAATGTTTCTGAAAGTACTGTTGACCCTTGAAAAAAACAGCTTTGAACTGTGCAGGTCCACTTACACATTGAATTTTTTCAATAAATACACTGGAAAAATTTTTGGAGATTTGTGACAATTTGAAAAAACTCATGTATGCACCACATAACATAGATACGTAGAGAAAATTAAGAAAAAATGTGTCTTAAATGCATAAAATATATGTAGATACTTACATAGGCATAAGTGCTACTTAATCTAAAATTAATAGTGTGTTAGTTTACCTTAAGCATGCCTCTCCCTCAGCCTATCATCATGGGTAGCAATGTTTTCAATATTATATTATGAATATGACTGTAGTACTGTATGTCACAACTATTTTCTAATGATTTATTTATTAATGTATATGCTAGGCTACCATGAAACAATCATATTGATTGCACTAAGCTACCATAAAGCAATCATATTTCTGCTTCTTCATTATCAATACATTAATTATTATACTGGTAAGTAAATATGAATTTATTTTTCACATCATCTTTCCATTTTTGATACCTAATGCTAGTAGCTAATAATTTGTATAACATCTATAGTGTTTTGTATCGAATAAGACAATATTGATGTAGGTACTGACAGACATTTCATCTTGTAAACAGACAACATAAACTTACGGTATTGATAAATATAATACAGTACTGTAACCGTATTTCCTCTTCCTTAAGATTTTCTTAGTAACATTTTATTTTCTTTATTGTCAGAATACAATGGATAATACATATATAAAGTATGTGTTAATTGACTGTTTATGTTGTCTGTAAGGCTTCTGGTTGAGAGTAGGCTATTAGTAGTTAAGTTTGGGGGGGTCAAAAGTTATATGTGGTTTGGCACACTAACCCCCTCGGTATTTATGGGTCAAATGTATTTCTGAACCAAAAGCATTAAGGTCACTTGAGAACTTGTTGGAAATGACAATATTCAGGCTCCACTCCAAACCTAGTACATCAGAAACACCTGGTGTAGGGCCCAGCAATCTGTTTAAAGTGTTCAACGTGATTCTGGCGTTCTCTAAAGCTTGAGAATCATCCCCAACCACTGTCTGCACAAAAGAAAAAAAGGCAGACTGAGCAGCAATTGTAATGGTAAAATTTACAACGTTAATAAAGAGAAAACGGTTAATTCAGCCCATTTCTTCCATACAGTTGTGTGTGTGTGTATGTGAAAAAGTTTTAGCAAGATTATTAACGTTGAGGTTTTGCCAAAATATGTAAGTACCTAACTGAAGCTACAACCGATGACAGAGCACTAAAGGATAATGTGGTAGAAAAGAGAAATAAGAGATGCCTGCTTTTATTATTTAATCAAATCTAGCCAGAATTTAAAACAATTTCTTGATTTCACATTACAAACTGTGCATTTTTACAGCATATGTTACCACAGAAGTTAACCAACACATATCTCCAGAATATATACATGCACATTAGAGTACACCAAATACAATATATTTTCAAACAGTTTTCTTTAACACAATAGCCCCAGCTCAGTCATATTAAGAGCAATCTTTGCCCTGAGGGCCTGTTTGATAGATAATAAAAAAGTGTCATTTCCTTCTTCTTTACAAAATGAAATGCGTTATCTTTCATTTAATTCACTGGACACTTCATTTTCAAAATATTCTTCATTCTGAATTACTTTTCTCTACCAATATACATGAGTAATTTTTGTAATTTGAGGGAACATTTTTCTCTTTCAAATACATTTATTAAAAATGCCTAACCAAGAGAGAAAAATAATCTAATGACATTTAAAAGTAGATAAAGTTCAATTGATTTGTGGCAGCTCTACTAACTTACATGTGAGAGACAGTAATAATGAGCCAATTTTTATTCAGCAACAGCTATTTAAGAAAATTCTGCAGTGGATTTTAAGAATGAACAAGTGGGCTCTAATCATTCTCTCTGAGCAGAGTATCAGTTTGAAGCATTTTCTCAGTATATTACCTTGAAACTGTAAGGGACCGGATTTTAGAAATTGATACACATTACTAAACCTCATTATAAAATAGTATCCTTAGTATTTGAGAAAGGATATCCTCTGCCTTATTTACTCCTAAAAATGTGCACTTATAACCACAAAGAACGGCATAGTAAATGTTCAATAACTATTTTTTGAATGGTGAATTCACCCTTGCAGTAGTTTATGACATTTCTTAAAACACTGGATTGAACCATTAATTTGTCTTCTATATCTATAGTCAAAATTTATACTTCATAGTGGTCTACTTTTATTTAAAATTTGTTTTATTTAAAAGATACATATCCTCACTTGATGTGCAATTTGCCTTTAAAATTAATAACACCTAACATTCATTAATACGGATTAAATATAAAAATGGTTTAATTATTTAAATGGAAATATCTATATTTTCACATATAATGCAACATAAAGTTACTAGTGATAAGAAACTATAATTTTGCTATGTACTCATTATAATTCATGTCTATAATTCTCTTTATATCAAATGCAAAGTCATACAGACTGAGTAGACACATTTAAAAGCCTGAATTGTCAAACATCATGTAATTCAGCAGTTAAAAATACTTTTTCAAATGCCAACACTCCCTGTAGGACTTGACGAGAAATGTATGATATAATTATTTTTGGATTACCTAATGAAGCTAGTCAGACTTTCTCAGTGATATTGCTCTGGATCCTTGTATATCAGAGAGTATGTGAAACGGAAATTCAAGGTCAGTAAGCAGGTTCATTTGAGAGCCATAGACTGCAAGTATTAGCATATAACTTGTTGCTCTGATTGAGAAGGTTATTGTATCATTTTGGTAGTCAAAACTTTCTTTTTACTTCAAATCTAGATGGTTCATTTTTCTTGGCCCCTTTAGTTCCCTTCTCACTTTCCAGAAATTACTGCCCTAAACTAAAGGGTCAGCAAATATTTTCTGTATAGAGCTAGATAGTAAATATTTTAGGCTTTTGAGCAATGTCCTCTCTCATAACTACTAAAGTTGGCTATTGAAGTGGGAAAACAACCATAGACAATATGTAAATGAATGATCATGCTGTGTTTCAGTAAAATTTTATTTACAAAGAGGTGATGGACAGGTTTTAGGCTATGACACCTATTCTAAACTAAAATCCTCATATCACTTTTCTTAAGAAATCTTTAGAAACCCTTCTAAAGATGCAGAGCACCCTTCTGCATACAAACTGGAGGAATATTTACTCACCTTGTACAGATATGTTTGTTCTAATTTTCTCACACTAGAGCAGTCCTTGCTCCCATGAAGCCCAGGGCAAGAGGGGGTAAATGCTCACTGAGTGAAGTGTGTAAACATGCTTTTCTATTATATGTAGCTATATAATAAGAGCAATAATGGTACATCTTTTGTTATATGGGTATAATTACAAATACATATAGATGACACTATATTATATGATCTTTTAGTAAACTTTGATATATCAAAGTTATACTGATTATTATACTTGCAAATTACGCTAATATAAAAATAAGCTGAATGTCATTTTCATTCTTGTTTCCACACATATAAAAACTGGTTCCGGGATGGTTTTCTGATGTATTTGTCCACAAAACAATGAGGAAGGGTATACTCATTTTTCTTAAAAGAAAAAATTTCATATCTCTTTTTTTAAAATAATATTTAAAAAGTTATTTCCTGTATCAATGTCTTCCTATATTTTCATACCACTTTTGCTATTGGAATGCATTTTCCTTTGGAAATTGACTACTACAAAGAACCATAGATTATCTGAAAAAATATATAATTTACTTATTTATTTTATATATTTCCTCTAATTTCCAATAGACTGTAAGGTGCTATAGAGTAGGATTTTTTATCAGCTTTGTTAACTCTTTCATCTCCTGGCTAGAAGAGGCCTGGCTGATAACAAATATGAATGCATAGTGGAATAGAATAATGTTAGCAATATTACTTGGATACAGATTGTTACATGTTTAGCTTTCTAATCAAATTTTCATTTATTTTTTTCTATTTTTAATAAGAAATTCACAAAAGTTTCATATAATTTTAGAAAATGTCCTTGATACTTGAGTGGGTAAGAAATAGAATTAACTAAGGAAGACAAGCTTATATTTGCCTGCATGTTATTCTTATATATTATGTATATTATTTTACTGAATTTTTGTGTGTTATCTTACTAAGTCTTTTAACAATCCTATGACATGAATAGTATCCCCATTTTACTGAGGAGGAATCTAAGAATATGAAATATTAAGTGATTTCTCCATAATTACATTGCTAATGTGTAATTGAGCTGAAGTTCAGACATGTAGTTCTGCCATCCCAATTCCCACTGTGCAACTCACTTCCACCAGAGACACTGTTCATGATCCCATTGCACATGGGCATAGAGCAAAAGCCTGACTGACATCCACAGAACAGTAAACGTTGTCTACCTGGTAATTCAGATCGTCTCTGCTAAGGTGACTCTTCTTTGACTTTTTGTGCAGTGTCCATACATATCTTTCCATTCTATTCTCATTCTAAATGTCTATTTGAATACCTCCTCATCCCCAAACACTTGGCACCAATTTCCTAATCATGTTCTTTCCAAGGTCCTAACCACCCACCTAATCCATAAGCCAAAAACTAATATTCACTGTAGAACCTTATCTCTGACTCTTTCTAGGCAAAATTAATGGTCAGGTATACTGCAACTGCCTATTGAAAGGATTTTCCTTCACCAGAGCCTTCCTTCTGGGCAATGCCTGTGTGGGGCTATAGTGCAGCAATTGTCCACTTTCTGGTAGTACAAGCATATTACGTATAGTATGCACAATTATCTGTAAATCAAGGCTAAAGTTTTGTTTTCTCTATCATCTGATCATAGAGAAATCCCAAGAAGCCATAAATGTGAGTTGAGGGAGAGGAGATGGTATAGCAGGAATAAGATCCATGAGAGTCTAAGCATCTTGCTTATGGAACTTGCTTATTGCTTCAGGAGTTACTTGAGCTTGATCTTATTTATACCACTACCATGTAGTGATGGAGTACTTCTGTCACTGTGTACCTCAACTTTATAGAGTGATGGATCAGGAAAATCCTACTTCATGATGGAGAAATCAGGTCACATGTTAACTTGGTGGGCCTCCAGTCTCTACTAAGGTCAGTAGTAAGCTAGATGCTTTTTCTAAAAATAAAGTACTTACCTGCAGATGATGGAATTGACTTGTCCCCAAAACCTTGACATTTACATTGTATTTTACCAAAAGGGTCTGACAAAGACTCCATGTAGCATTAGTATCTGCTACAGACATTCAACCATCATTGTATCTTTTCATAGAATCTCATTGGCAAAGTAAGTTTCATGGCAGGCCAGACTTTAATGGGGTTTTACTTGCTCTAGACAAGTAAGACCTTTCAGATTAGTAGCCTTTTAGGTTAGTCAATAACTAGCATCTGGTAGTTCAAAACTGGTAGCCTTTTAAGTTAGTCAATAACCAGCATCTCAGATTAATTATACATTGTTTCCCAAATTCAAAGAGGCCTACTTATAGTGTTTCTTGTTAGGAGAGGCCAGATGCAATAACAAGTTCTCTATCTTAAAAGAGTTACCTTGAAATGCTTCATATTTCTAAACAGCTAAAAATTTTATTGAACTTCACCAGTTCCTGAAATAGTTTTCCAGTTTTTTTGTGTTATATATTCATGCCCAAATGCAATGCTTAATATTAATTATGTCCCTAATTTATTCCAGAAACTACAGTATATTTTGGGTTCATAAGAGTGCACAAAACAAATGAGATTCCTACCCTCACTGCAGATGTTAAGTGTTACTCATAAGATGGGTATAAGATGTGTAATTAACTTGCAGCAAAACATAAATCAATTGCTGCTTCTTTCTTTGGAGAAGTCTTACCATGAAAAAAATAATAATATAATTTGAAATAAACAGTGCCTTTAAAAGACAGTTGATTTACATTCTGGTGCATTCTCCTAATCTCAGTGAGGATAGCACTCTGAGTAGCACTTGTTTAGTTTATATACAATATGAACTAGTAGTAAGATAACCACAGCTGTCAAAATTTTAATATCAGATAGAACTGCAATGCAAATCTTCCTCTCACCTTAAAGTCTTTGCACATGTTGTTCGTAACATCTCTGCCTGTTCGTAACATCTTTTCAATTCCATCACTTTAGTTAAACTCCACTCATCTTTTAAGACCCACCTTTACAAGTAGTTCTCTCATAACTTCATAGATGATGCCATGACCCTATTATGTTACAAAATCTCTTATCATTCAGCAACTGTCTTTCTGATCACTTTTTATTTTATAAACTCATTTAAAAATGATAAAATGAATTATTTGTGGGATTATATAATTAAAGTTTTAATTTTTGATTATTAATTGTTCCAAAAGAATAATAACCAATATTTATAAAATAACAATACCATGTCTGACATTGTGATCAAATAGTTTATGAGTATGTGTATATATACCTATATATCTGTACAATTTTCTCTATATATATATACATACACACATACATTATATACATACAATCATATATAGCTATATTTATCTCTATATGCATAAACATACAAAACTTTCATATACACATACATATGTACATATACATACACATAATTTCATTTGATACAATAACATAACGTTAATGAATGGTGGATTTAGAGTTTTGAACAAGCCATAGAAAATCCAGAAACCACCAGTCTACATTTCTGATGTTTGTTTCTCTCTTTGAAAACATGTGTTAACCCTTCCCCCTGCCTGATGACTGGTAATGAGTCTAGAGGAAGAGAATGGGAGTATCATTTAGGGGTTCTTGATACTACATTAAAATATCTAATAATTCTCTATATTAATAGATCAAAAGACTTCAAAAAGCAACATGGTAATCTCAGTAGATTAAAAAAATATATTGACTAAAATTTAATGCACAGGCAATTTTTTAAAAAAAATATGAACAACGAATATTGGAGATGATCCTTTCTTTTCCAAGCTTGAAAAAAATTATATTAGCAAAATCCTACATTAAACATCAAATTATGGGCAAAATGTGATAGGCATTTCCATTAAAGTCATAAATAAGCAAAACATCCATTATGAAATATACTGTTCATTATTCTAAAGCTCTGAACCAATGAAGTAAAAAAATGGATAAATCAGGTGCACAAGTTGGATATGAAGTGATAAATCCTCATTATTTTTAGACAATATTATTTTCCAGCTGGAAATTCTAAAGAACAAACTGGTGAATTGTAAGTACTAATAAAGTATTTAGAAAGATCTATATATTATTTATTTAGTAATCCCAGAGCTTTTCTATATATCAGCATTACTCTATTAGGGAAATCATAAAATATTTAGAAATATTTTTACAATATTATTAAATACATCTAGCAAGATATTTAAGAAATTGTTTTATAGGGCGTCATCATAACTAACAATTATTGTGCATTCATTTTGCATGATGCACTGTTGTATGCTTTTACATAGCACATTTAACCCCTACTAAAACCTTACACATTTAGAAAAAGACTTAGTTACTGAAAAGTCAGAATTTGTAATAAAAGGATGACTTTGTGTCCATGTTTGTAACAAAATATGCTATGTTGCCTTGCAACATGGGAGACATAAAATTAATACTGAAATAACAGAAAAATAGAACTTGATTTTATTTTGGAAGATTCAGTCGTGTAATGATGCCGGTTCTTACCAAATCAATTTAAGATTTCAATACAGTCCCAGACAATCTGATTAGAATTTTTATTCTAAAACTTAAAAATTTTCCTAAAAATTCATACCAAAAATAAGTATGAAAAAATTACTAACAAATGTTGGAAAAATAAAAATGTGCAGATATATTTCCTAAAATATTCAAATATATTATAAAAGTATGGTAATTATAGTGATAGTATGTCAGACAGGAATAAAAGG
Organism: Globicephala melas; assembly: GCF_963455315.2. Taxonomy (NCBI): domain Eukaryota; kingdom Metazoa; phylum Chordata; class Mammalia; order Artiodactyla; family Delphinidae; genus Globicephala; species Globicephala melas. The sequence goes on along the minus strand of NC_083317.1, from coordinate 20,893,062 downwards.
TAGATAAAAACAAGTAGATAGAAAGTCTGAAACCTAGAAAGAGCTCTATTTATATATGAAAATATATTAATGAAGATGAGTTAATTAATTATGGAAAGCATTAACTAATTAATGAATAATGTTAGTTTGATTTTCCATTTTGAAAAAAAGGTCATGCCTTATTTTACATATTCATACAAATGAGTTGCAAATTATTAAGGGCAAAAATATAAAACAAAATTTTAAAATGTTTTTAAGACCATACTAATATTCAGAAAGAATGAAACTGAATATGATTCATCCTTGATGTACAGAAGTCTTAAAAAATACTCAAAAAGCAAAATTCACAAATAAGATTGATAAATTTTGGATATATTGAAATTTTAAATTATTTCTGTTAATAAACGCAATTGACCAAGGTTAAGACAAATAAAAGAGACTGCAGAAAATGTTTGTATTGTATGTAAATAGTATTTACTACCCAAAAGTTATAATCGATCTTTATAAAGTGAGAATAGAGCAACCCAAAATAAAATAGATGAATTGATGTATACTATTTTCCCAGAAATATAAAGCTGTTATTCATTTGAAGGGTATCTAATCTAACTAGTAACTAGGAAATATAACTCATATTAATAATAACTCAGTTTTGACTCATTACAATTAAAAAACATTAAATAGAATGATAGAATCAAATGTGGACTAGGATTTTTAAATCATTTATGCAACATTAATCTGCAACAACTTTGAAGAGCATTTTGAAAGGTTCACATAAATGTCAGAAGCATGTATCCTGTAACCCAACAATTCTACTTTCCTCATATTTGTTAGCAAATGAATGAAATAGGCACAAGGTGGATGTTTCTTGAATAATTATTTGTACTGATAAAATAAAGATTATAAAAATCATTAACAAAAGGGAAGAGTTAATAAACTGAGGAAGCTTAATACCCTGATCTGAAATGCTATCAAAGAACTAACTAAATAAGGATACATTTTATGTTTATATAGGAATAATCAACATTGTCAAGATGTCAGTTTCTTCCAACTTGATCTATCCAGTGAAGGCAATCTCAGTCAAAAATCCAGCAAGATATTTTGTGGCTATATCACAAAGATTAACACAAATTGGAGCACAGTTCTAAATGTAAAATGCAAAAGTATAAAACTCAGAAAGCATAACACAGAAAACCTAGATGACCTTGAGTATGGTGATGCCCTTTTAGATACAACCTAAAGACACAAACTATAAGAGAAATAATTGATAATGTGAACTTCATTAAACTTAAAACTTTCTGCTCTGTGAAAGACAGTGTCAGTACAATAAGAAAATAAGCTACAGACTGGAAGAAAATATTTGCCAAAGGCACATCTGATAAACTGTTATCCAAAATATGCAAGAACTCTTAAAACTCAGTAGTAAGAAACCAAACAACCTGATTAAAAATGAGCCAAAGAACTCAACAGATATCTCAACAAGAAGATATAGAGATGGCAAATAAGAATATGAAAAGATGCTCTATAACATATGTCATCAGGAAAATACAAATGAAAATAACGATGAGATACCATTATACACATTAGAATGAACAAAACGGGGCATACCATATACTGACCAGGATGTGAGGCAACAGGAATTCTCATACATTGTGGTGGGAGTTCAAAATCATTCAACCACTTTGGAAGACAGTTTGGCCACTTTTTACAAAACTAAATATACTCTTACCATATGATTTGACAGCTGCACTTCTTGGTATCTATCTGTCTAAAGGAGTTGAAAACTTATGTCCACATAAAGACCTTCAAGTGGATGTTTATAGAAACTTTATTCATAATTGCCAAAGCCTGGAAGTAACCAAGATGTCCTTCAGTAGATGAATGAATAAATGAACTGTGGTACATCCAGACAATAGAATATTATTCAGTGTTAAAGAAAATGGAGGTATCAAGCTATAAAAAGACATAGAGTAATCGTAAATGCATATTACCAAGTGAAAAAGGCCGATTTGATAATGTTACATGCTGTATAATTCCAACTATATGCCATTATGTGAAAGTCAAAACTATGGAGAAAATAAAACAGTCAGTGTTTGCTAGGGTTGGCAGCAGGGGTCGGATGAATAGAGAACAGGATTTCTAGGGCAGTGTTAATACTATTACACCAAAATGATGAGGACATGCCATTATACATTTATCCAAACTCATAGAACGTGCAAGAAGGAACTCTAATGTAAAGTATGAACTTAGATGATTAAGATGTGTTAGTGAGGTTCATCCTGGTTAACAAAGGAAATATTTTGATGGGAGATGTTGATAATGGGGAAGATATGCATGATTGCGGATAGAGGGTATATTGGAAATCTCTGTACCTTCCTCTTAAATTGTTATAAACCTAAAACTGCTCTTAAGAAAAGTCTTAAAAAGCACACCAATATATATTGTTTTCATAATTAAATTGTTTTCATAATTCAAAATTAAAATGGAAAAGTACCTCAAATGTATTAGGTAAAGCATTCATTTTCTTACAAAATGTAATTTAATTTTATAAGAAAAATATTTCTACCTCTATATAGGTAATTTTGACAAAGTGAAGGACAGAAGTTTTTCGTTTTTTGTTTTTTAGAAAATACAGTTTCAAGCATCAATTGAAAAAGTAGGAAAAAACACTAATTTTAAACAAAATAGGAGAAAATAGGACAGAAATCCTAGTCTAGTAAAATGAAATGTAAAGAAACAAAAATCCACCCTTCAACTCACAATTCCTGTTTCTACAATTACACTTTTATAGCCAGGTTCTTCCAAGTATATATGAATGAAAAATATTTATGTTATCTAGAGAGATATTAATCATGGAAGACACAACTCACAAAAATTTGCATTTGTAATCTAACACCAGTACCTAAAATTTAAAAAAATAATATAATAAAATGTAGAGAATGACCTTTTTAAGTAAAATATGTGCAAAGCATGCTAAGGTAAACATAAGTAAAATATGTGTAAGCATGCTACACTGAGGTAAACATATATTTAAAGAATAATCTACCTGACAAGTGGAATTTATTCTAGGAGTGGAAAGAAGGTTTACTATAAGAAAATATAAAAATAGAATAATTCCTTAATAAATTTAGTGAGGCTGAGCCCACTTTATAGTAGTGAAGCCTTCATTTTAATACAGGTACTAGAAACTCAACTGGTTAGCACAGTTGACTAAATTCAGACACCACTTGCTAGTGAGCATATTTTTTTGCCAGAATTATTTTTCATATATTTGTGATTTCATGGGAATAAGAATGGTGACTCTGGGTCTTTATAGAATGCATAAAGAAAGCAGAAACTGATATTTTGTGGGGAAATAGGAGAATTTAGAGTCAGTTAATATTTGTATGCAGCCTTTTGTAATAAAAAATTCCTTGTAGTCCACCTAGAAATTTCATGGATTAATCGATAACAAGCCATTTCATTACTTCATAATTCATTGGTATCTCAACAAAGAAATTAACATTTAAAGAAAGCTTTTAGAACCACTTGAAGAAACTCATAAATAGTCCATTCTGGAAGAAATCAAATACAAATGTTAAATTCTAAAGATAAATAAAATATCAATAGCAAAATAATTACTTATATAATAGCCTAGCTGGAGTCAAAATCCCTAGCAATTTAGAAGGGCTTTTGATGCATCATTTATATGTGATTTCTTCTTGGGACCTTTAGCGTACTCATAACACACTGGAAAATCTTACCGAAATAACAACAATCACCATCCAAATAAGTCTTTGTTATGCTGCAGTCGCAATCTTGTCTTTGAAGAAATATTATCTCAGAATTAATAAATAATTATTTGCCACATTTTATGGTGATAAAAAAACTTGGACATAGAATTCTAAATTTAGATGGACTTTAAAGTATTTTTTATTGAATTAATTTTTATTGAATAAATTTGACGTGTAACATTGCCTAAGTTTACGGGGTACATAATGTTACTTTGTACATTTATTTATTATAATATGACTGCCATTGTAGCAAGATTTATCACATTACGTAATTATAGCATAATATTATTGTCCATATTGATTTTACCTTGAAGTATTTTTTAGTCTTAATTTAATGTACACCAAATACACAATAAAACCTGTATACATTATTATTTTCTAGAAAAATAGAAAGAACTGTATGTTTTCAAATTTTGTATTAAAAATACAATCTAAATTTCTTAGCAGAATACATATATGTATATATATACAATTCTTTCCCAGCTATCCCCTGAAAAAACACTCCCCTCTATTCCAAGCCTATGATGCATTTCATTGTGTCTCTTTGCAGATATTCAAAAGGGTATGAGGAATTAATTAATATTTGAAGAAAGGATTGACAGAGTACATTATTTTGGTCACCAAATGATTCAGATCAAACATCATTATCAATGAAAAAATATTGAGTTGTACAAGTTTACTACTATTATTTACTACTACTATTTTTAGTAATTTACTACTATTATTAGTAATAAATGTGTACTTATTGTTATTACTATTGTTATTACTATTATTATGTTATTTATTATTGTTATTTACCACTACTATTATTATAATTTACTACTATTATTAGTAATAAATATGTATTTATTATTGTTATTACTATTTTAACAATAAAAAAAGATATGATGATCAAAGTTTAAAAATAATGATAGATAAAATAAATTATTTAAATATTGTAATATTCATAAATAAAATTTAATGAGTTGTGGTTACATATTCACATTCATCTTTAAAATTCTTAGTTTAAGACAATGAAATATTGATTTCAAGTGGTGGTTTTCATTTAAGATTATTTCAAAATTTGTTTTGTAAAAAAATTACAATAAAAAAATACCTCCCAAGTAAAACTATATGTAAATGGAACAAAAGCCTCTTTGGCTATGCTTGCTAAAAATGGTCTCATTCATCTTTCAGTTCCAATCAACTGCTTTACAAAAAGTTTTAAAATATAAGCTAGTAGATTTAGTTTTTAAATATAAGCTAGTAAATTTCCATCTTTCCCAATGTCAGTTAGACATTTGGGGGAAGAATTCTTACCCAAACTCTTATTTAATAAATTCCATTTATCGGATTAGAAATTACTATTTTCCATATTTAAACATTGAGACCTGAGAATGTTTCCAAGCTTTACAATTTATTTTCCATGGTACAGCTAGTAAATTTCTGTGTGGTACATATTAATTTTAATCTCCTTCTCCATGATTTTACATTATATTTTAAATAGTCTACTATTTAAATGTCTTTTTAAAAACTAATATGACAACATCTATGTCAATCTGTAGCACAAAAACTGCAATGAATTGCAGTATCTGAAAATAGTAAGCATCTGAGGGTGAGGATCTCAAGCTCTCCTGACTGTGGTGATCTCAGTTTTCCTTTATCACCTAACATACACATAAGTGAGGATAGCAGTGTCAACTGAATTGTGATGCTTAATTTTTTAAAAATATTGCTTAAAATGATATATTCTAGTACTTCCTTCCAGAGCTCAATGAGAGTTTCTGGAAGGATGTTTCCCAGTAGTAAACATGGTTACCTCTGGGTAATGAATTTTTGCCAATAGTTTTGCTATTTTACTCATATAATGCCTAACACTTTAATAATAGTATAATGTCATTATAATTTAAAAAAAAAAACTACTTTCCTTTTGAACCTGAGACTTGGCTTTAATTATGTGAAATATTGCTGAAAGATTCAACAGATTTTAAAGCACTTTCATAAGCATTACTTCATTAAAATCTCACATTACAGAATAAACTACATTGTATTTATCCAAAATTTATATAATTAGAAAAATTACTGAACTCCAAAGGGTTGTTATTGCCAGAGGTATTTGCATATCATTTCTTCTTTAGTTTAATAAGTTAGAGTACTCAAGATATACATGGAGAGGTCATGGGCACTGATAGGACAAGAACTAAAAATCCATCCTCCACGGAATTGCCTTTTCCAGACTTTAACTCCGAACTCGTCGAAAAGTTCTTTTTACTTCATCTTCCTTGATTTCCTACATTTGTTTTTAAGCAACATATCCTCAGACTAAATATGAAAAAACATAAATACAATTGGACTTTGTCTCAAAACTGTGAAAATTGGTTAAAATTGGCTTCAAACACTTTGGTGAGTGAAACATTAATTTGTAGAAGTGAAGTGTCCTTAACAAACTATATAAACTCAAGAAGTAAGCTTGAATTGAATGTGTAGAGATGAAGGCAATATAAATATTATAAAAACAGTTAATTATTAAATTTCTATGCAATCTCTTTTATTTAAGACAGTAAATACCAAGTTTAACCAAATTAAAGATGGCATTGTTCCTATTTCAGCAAAACTAAAATGTGAATCTGTGATATGCAGTAAAACATCTCACATTTCTGGCTTAATATATCATGTTGTTGTTGAACTCATATTTTATTATAAAGTAGTAAGTGTTGTGACAGCATTGGAGAATTAAATAAAATCTCAAACGCCTTCTCGTGGACTAATATCTCACTAGGGCGATGGCTTGGCCCTGAACTCTAGGATATAATTGCCCAAAATGTATCCAGAAACTCAACAGCATTAGAATTCTTGAACACTTAAGTTATTAATTTGTGTCCTGCCTCAGATCTAATGAATTGGAAACTTAGAGGATTTGAGGTCTAGAAACCTGAATTTTGAAAGAAACTTCCAGATGATTTTTAAAACAACTAAATTTAAGATGTATTCATGACTTGTTGGATCAGTGCACCTTTTATCACAAACTTTTTTGAAGTAATCTTATCATATTAATTCAGAAGACATAACATTTATATTTCTTGGTGAGCTTAGAGTTTTTTATCATAGGAAAACATCTTTTTATTAACTAGAATAATAGTAGGATTTGATTACCAGGCATTTGGGGAGTAATCATCACTCTGCCCAAATGTTTACTTTTGTAGTTTTCATCAGACACTTCATAGTTCATACTTAGATTCAGGAAGAAAATTAAAGGAAATGCTAAGTTTCAATATAATTAATTTATAAAACCTATTTAATGATATTAAAGTCTTGAAAATGCTAAAGTAGTACCTCCAAGTTGTCAGACTAAATAACCTTTGTCACTGTTGATTTCAATATATTCTACTTATCTGCCACTAAATTAATAATCTTAAAACACTTTTCATCATCACCTTCACCAAGCTTCAATGTGTAGTTAGCAGTTTCATCTTTCTAATCATCTAATACAGGATCTTCCATATTCAGATAATATTTACCCAAATTTAACCTCATTATCGACAATATAAATCACCATATGCAAGCAGGTATTATCTTGGCATACATGCCAAGGTATTATCATGATCCATGATCTTGGCATAGTCATTCACAAATTTAATCCTTTTGTTATATCCTCTTCCACATTTTCTTTTTTTGTGTTACTGTCTTGAAATCCCAGTACAATTTTTAAAGTCAGCATTTCTCCTCTTCATCTTTAAGAATCCTTTTCACTGATCTAGAAACATTTTTTCCTATTGTTTTTGGAATGTGTATCTTTTGTACTATTCAATTTTCTACTTAAGTCTGTGTTGAATATGTTTATTTTTAGTTAACTTATGAATACATACTGATGATGATAACATTATCAGCACAATGATAAGTGTTGGATCCATACTAAGTGGCAAATAATTGCTATGGCTTTTACCTACATTATATCATTTAATCATAATGACATTTTTTAAGTGATATATTGTCTTGCAATATGATAATTTAATCTCGTGTGGTTACTTGATGTCATAATTTACACAACTAGAATGAGCCAGAATGAAACTGTAGGAATCTGGGGCTCCAAAATTCTTTCTATATCCTATCTACCAAGCTGCTTCCTTCAAAAATAATTGTAAGCTCTTGGCATCAGGAACTCTGTCAATTGTCATGTCTCCCAGTGAATATAAGGAGTAAAATGATACTGTTTTTCAAGATTTATAATTAAATTAACTTGACATGTATGAGGATGTAATGTACAACATGGCGACTATAGTTAATAATACTGCATTGCATATTTGAAAGTTGCTGAGAGAGTAGATCTTAAAGTTTTTCATCACAAGAAAATAAGCTTTGTGACTGAGTATGGCGATGGATGTTTACTAGACTTATTGTGGTGATCATTTTGCAATTTTTACAAATATAAAATCATTATACTGTACACCTAAATTAACATCATAATGTTGTATGTCAATTGTAATTCAATTTAAAAATTAAACAACCGGGCAATCATATGATTTAGAATATTGAAAAATAAATAAAGGGAAAATAGTACAATGTGAATTTTTTTTTAAATGCAATTTCTTAAAGACTCCAAGCTTGTCAACGCTTAAAATAATCTTATTTAAAGTAGATATCGGCCTCATAAAGGGCAGTTTGTACTGTTGGCCTGGATCAAACTTATTTACACATTTACTCAGTATTCTTATTGTATGGTGTAAGAAAATAAAAGTAAGCCATAGAAATATATTGTATTGTCTGATCCACTTTAAAATGTAAAACAAGCCAACAAAACAAAACTTGTGTACACAGTCAAAATATGGATATCTTTGCACATGTAGCAATTGTTTTCACAAGTCTAATACATTTTTAAAACTATTTGATATTTTATTAAAACAATTTTAGTAAATATATTTTCTAATTTATCATATTATACTCTGATTTCTAAATTTTATAATTCATGCCTAGAATAAAATTAGACTTTCATCATAAGGAAAAATATTTATCAGATATATAAGAAAATACTTTTGGATTAAAGTGGATAAAACAATAAGTTTTGCTCTTTCATAAATAAAATTTTCATAAAAGACAAGTGTACGTTATTGGGAACTTGAAAGCTATGTAGGATTTGTAACAAGAAGAGGAATGGCATTTGAGATTAAGAACATAGTGAAAGCAGAGATACAAAGAAGCTTGATACTTTTGGGCAGAAATTTTAACCTGGGAGGTTGAGCTTTGGTAAAAAAGCGGGAGAGCAGGATATTAAGTTGGACCAATTATTTATTCAATAATCCCTTCTTTCATACTAAAAGTCTTAATTTCCTGTTCACTTCATGCCAAATATTTTGGTAGAGATTAAGAATGCACAGGTAAAGCCATTTGGTTCTGGAATTTTCTTTGTTAAGAGGTTTTAATTACAGGTTCAATCTCCGTACCAGGTATATATCTATTTCGACTTTCTATTTATTCATAATTTGTCTTTAGTAGGTTAATCGTTTAAGGAATTTATCAATTTGTTCAAGGTTTTCCAATTTGTTGGCATAGTACTTTCTTATGATCCTTTTTACTTCTGTAATATTAGTTGTAATGTCTCCTTTTTCATTCCTGATTTTGAGCCCTGTCTTTTTTCTTAGTGTGGTTGATAATACTGTATTGTACACTTAAAAGTTTGTTTATGAGGTTAGATCTCATGTACATGTTCTTACCATGATAAAATATAACTAATAAAATATAAATATAGAAAAATAATGCACAAGTGAAAATAGCAACTGTGATTTTCTTTATTTAGACAATTAAGGCAGTGAGAAAAGAATAAAAATAATGACTACAGAAAAAATGATAAAGGATTATGAATTAACTAGACTTAGTGATTGATTGAGGCAGTGCCTAGAGATGGAGTATGTTTGATGTATACAAAGAACGTCTTGGAGATTAGTCTGCTTGGAGCCAAGAAAGCAATGGGACAATAGTGGGAGAGAAAGTCAGAAAAGGCCATTGAAAGAACTTGACACTTAGTTTAAGAGAAATGGGGAGTCTTCCCAGATATATAAGCGGAATAACTGACATAATGACAAGTAGAAAAGGATCATATTTTGAGTCCTTTAGAAGGTGCTTCTAACAGAATTTTCCGCTGAATTGGATATATAATGAAGTGAGATACAAAGTTTTCCTTTAACTAAGATGGGGAATGTTGCAGTGCAGCACCCAGTAAAATGGATGTCTAAGACAAGTTTCATGAAAGAATTACCAAATTTCTAATAGGGAAAACATCCAACTTGCTTATTTCTCCTGAATTGCTCAAGTTTGTCTGTCATCCTGGAATTTACCAGTAATAGTGCTCCCTTTCAATTTCAAAGATGAGTTGAATAGAGAAATAAATTATGTGGTCACCCTATTCGTTGAGACCTATTGGATTGTATTAAATAGATCCTGAATGCCAGACATATACATACAAATGTCTTTTTAATAGTGTAAACACCTTTATAATTTTCATTTTAAGATATTCAAAACTTAGATCCTGTGATCCCTCAAAAAGAATGAGAATCTGTTACATATTCATATTTTGGTGACAGCTAAATACATAGAGCATAAGGAGATTTGGCCCCAAAATGTGCATTTTTAGCTAATTATTTGGGTAATTCTTTCTTAAAATAAAATGTTAGAAACATTGGTCTATGACATCCAGTAAATATCAGTCAAAATTTATATAGTAATTCAGATGTGTTGTCTATATAAGAATCTATATATGTAGCAATAGTTGCAAAGAAGTTTTCACTATGCCATTAGGAATTTTCAATAGAAATCGATAACCAAAATATATTTTGTCAACTACTGTTTACAGTATTTACTTTATATAATTTATTAGGTATGTATTTTATTTTCAAAAGTAAATTTAAAGTGACATAAACACAAAAAATGGAGATTAGGAAACAGTTCCATTGCAGGGAATAGGAGGGAAATATGCTAATCCTAAGAGTATGCAATACAGATATAGAAGATCAAATTTAGTTCTAAACTTTACAATAGCCAGAGAAATGGATATATTAAATATTTATCATTATCACAAATCATAAAATTTATAATCTTCATTGATAACTCTGATAATGTTGCATCTACTTGGACTTCAACTGTGCTATTTCATTGAATCAATTGTAGCTACGCTTTTAAATTCATTAAAATCTTTAAGCTTGATTATTTAAACAAATAACTCATTGAGAAAAACATAGTTTATTGTTGACTTACAATAAATGATGATAGTAATTATTTTAAATACCTCTCAAATGCAATGTTTTCTATAGAATAAAAATATATCAGACTTACAAAATCTATAATAAGGATTAAAAATATATACTAAATTATCATTTACTGGTGAATTAAATACAAACTAGGCTGGTCAAGGAATTCAAGTTTTATTTATTTTTTCATGATACAGTTTCAAACAATGTTTTTTTCTGGTGTGTGATTGAGTCTGAGTGTGTGTGAGTGTGTTTTGATATATAAAGATATATTAGAATCTATTGTTTGCACAGTGATTTTCCTTTTGCCTCTGGATTATTTTTACAAACCAAGTATTCTCTAGTCTCTTTGAGTTTATACTGTGATACATAGTATTCAGTGACATGGAAAGCACCAACCTATTTCATAACGCTTTGGGGCAGAAACATTTAGAATAGGAAAAAATTATAATTACAAGTAATGTATAACAAAAGGAGGCCTTTTTATGCTTCATCTGATTCTATACATAAAGAAATATGTGAATTCAATTTGTAAACTACATAAGCAGTTTAATCAATTGTCCTTTGGCCTCATAATTTTCTAAATTGGTTGATCTCAGTCTCTTTATCTGCATTTAAGTTCTGTGCAAATATCCTTATTTAAGTTTAAATGTTCTTTGCCTGGGGAACCAAAATAAGCATTATCAATTTTTCTTTCATAAAATAGGTGATAGAAAAGCAGTTACTGTACATTAAACTTCTCAGTAATGACTAATTCTTAATCTAGGGAAAACACTGTTGGGAGAAAATTTGAGTTTACTCAAAGGATGAGTGATTTCTTTTTAATTGTATCGTTACAGATAATAGGTGTTCTGTCTTTTTAAAATTGACATCATTTCAAGTTCACATTACAAAACAAGGACTTCAGAAAAAGAGAAGCACTTAAAATAGTTGCTGAACACTCACACAACTTGAAAGCACAAAATAAATTCAAGGCCTTAAATCTTCATGTGTGTAATTCAAAATTAATATTGTAAATTATCATTCCTGGAAAATCATTTTAAATATTACAAAAAAGTTAATACAGTTACACTTATGTTCTTGAAAAAATAGAGTTATACTATGTGAAAAATTCAACTCTTCACCAATAATTTTTTATTAAGCATCTGCATAAAGCCAAGTATGTTACTAATTAACAGTGGGCAACAAGAATATGCCACGATAGTGATATTCATGAATACCTTGACAAAGAAGCATCAAAAAGAGCCATAGATAGACTAGTCTTAGTTGAGACAGGGGAAGAGAAGAGTCAGTTTGATGGCCCATTCTGAAGCACGGAGTGGGTTTAAACATACTCCTTGTATAGGATCTTTTAGAAATACTCCCAAACTGTATTTTTTTTATATTTGTCAAAAATTCATTTAAACTGTTTTAAAAAATTATTTCCATTAATTATTTCCAAAGATATATGGTTAAAAAAAAAAAACACCTAAGCAGGTAAGAATTGTAAATACAGCATAGGGAAAAGAAGTGCTGTAACATCAGAATCAAAGAAAAGAAGACTCTTAGGCATAAAATGAAGCAACAGTTAGTACCTTAGCCACCACATCCTGTAAAGAAAATTTTTAGCATTTAGAGGGTAACAGGAAGAAAGGAGCAGCAACAGAGTAGCTATATCATATCACATTTTCCCCTTCATCTTAAAGAGAAGAAAGGCATATTAGAGCTGTAGAAAGAGGCATTAACTAGAAATTGTGAGCTAATGAGAAATGAGTATCCAATCATAAGAAATACCTCCCTGCCATCTGTGACTTTTAATCACAGAGCTAAAAATAACACCCAGTTGTGAAAAGAAGAGCTCAAAAGATGAAAGCTCTAGTATCTTTAAAAATAAAATTATGTTAATCCCTGAAATGTCTAATACAGACTATTAAACTGAACCTACAATCCTGAAGATGAAGATTAACAAAAATCTCAGCCAGTAAGGGGGTGAGCAAAGTATTATTCAACAATTGGTGAAGCAGGACAAGATAGCATCTTACATTTATAGAAGGGGCCTCTTTGAATTTTTCACATTGTTATCTCCTCCTTATCTCTAAAGTTATTTATTTCTTATTGAGAGGAGTTAGTACTGATCAAAAGAAATATTTCTAAATAGCTAAAAAAAAGATAATTCAAGCATTGACATAGCTATAGATATTCAGAAGACCATGGATGGAGAATAGAAAGAGGTCAAAATTAGAAGTTATTCAAAATATCTAGCAGAAACTATTGAACCATTTGTATCAATTTTCTAATAAAAAAAAAATTTGCTTTAGATATTCATATAAAATTTAATATCCATTATTTTAATCCACCTACATCCCAATTCAGGAAATGATTACAGCCTAAGAAAACAAAAAAACCTTTACTTTTATTGTATAAACATAAATACTGTATGTAATTAACTATATAATCATGTGATTGTATAGTCAAAAGAGCTCCTAGCTTTCTGAAAGCCAAGGCAGAAATGTAAAAATTGATGAGTTTAATGGTCCACATAAGAAAGGAAAAGACATAAACATTTTAAAAAACAATTAAAATAATCTCTGTTGATTGACAACTTAGAATTTGCCTGTATTTCTCACAGGCAACAGGAGAAAAATGATGTAGCTTAGTGAAAAGATTTTAGCAAGTTTAACCAATACTTTTACTTTGCATCTACTCTTAAACCTTGTCCTTTGATCCAGCTTTCTTATTCTCCCTTTCTTCTTTCCACCATCACCAAAACAATGCAAGGTTAGTGTTAACCTTGCTCTGAAAATGATGGAGGAAGTGATGCCTGAACCCTAATAGCTGAGCTTCTAAATCACGTTCAGCAGTGGGGATTGGGGCAGTGGGAGAGTGGGAAGATGAGTGAAGGTAGCCAAACAATACCAACTTCCAGTTATAGGATGACTAAATTCTGGGAATGTAATGCACAACATGATGACTTTAGTTAGCAATATTGTGTAGTATACTTGAAAGTTGCTAAGAGAATACATTTTAGAAGTTCTCATCACAAAAAATAAAATAAATATGAGGTGATGGATGTGTTAACTAACTCTATGTGGTGATCATTTTGCAATATATATATGTATATCAAATAACCACCTTAAACTTATACAGTGTTACATGTAATTATATCTCAATAAAGGTGAAAAGACAAAGAAAGCATCCAGACCAGATGCATAGTATTGTGGTCTAATTGTGACCACTGGGCTTCATCTGATTGAACTGCTACAATTTTGCTGTAATTATGGGTTTCCTGCACTGAGTGTCTGGGTTCAAGAACTTCTGTGAACCTTAATTTAAGAAACAGAGCTTAAAGTGCCTGCTGCTTCCTTGACTCTGCCAAATACCTAATCCCCTCCTAGCTTTGGATATTGTGCTATACTTATTTCCTGATTGCTGTAATATTGGTCTTCAATGTTAGCCTGAACCTGGGTTTCTACTGTTCGTACATAGGACTAACGGATCTCAAGGGCATCCTGCCTGGATACCTAAGTATGGGCTGCTCCATGTGCATCCCTGAATCTTGTTTTCTGCCTGCAAGTTGGTATCTGATGCTGAATCACCTCAGCCCTTAAAGGTTTCTTGGACTGTGATGTTAAAAATGAGGCAACCCTTGGACTCATTAATATTCTTCATTTGGCTTCCAGCTGGATTCAATCAACTGACTTTTATAGTTGATAAAGCTCTCATCTCTCCTGTCATATTTTAGTCCTTATTTTAGCTTAGGTAACCTACAGTATCTGATTGCCTGATCTTGAGACTTTAAAAAACATTAAATAAGATGATGAGATGTTTTATAGATACTAAGGATCACTTGATTTTACAAGTATCTAGAGATCAATGAATAAATAAAATAATAAATAATTGAATGTCATAGAGTCATCATAAAATGTGTTTCATTAAAGATGTGAAGTACCATAAAATTGATTTAATATACCACTGTTCTCATACTCTGAAGATGTAAAGACATGATTATATTTGTTTAAAAGAAGCAAAGCTTTTTCTTTTAAAATGTCATAGCTTAGATTTCAATAATATTATTCAACTTTGCACACAAAAGACTACATGCACACAAGCTTTTGTATTCATTCTCAGAAGTAATGAAAGTATTTATATATGTTATGTGTACATTTATATACATACACAGACACACACACACACATATATATATATTTCATTAAGTTTCTAAAAATAAAAATTATTTCTAACATTAGATAAAGGAAGGCTCATTCTTGGTAACACTCAATGCTTATGAGGAACAGAAAAAAAAAAGTGATCTAAAATAAAACCTAATGTTTAGAGGAAACACAAACTTACATGCATTAACTTATTGCTTATTTTAAAAATATCATCATATAAATAATCTTTTTGGGAGAATTTCATGATAGTTTGTGGTATAAATGGGATAATAAACAGGCACTAGTGAAGGATATAAATTTTATTAACACAAAGACGTAATTCAACTTTCTGCAATAAAGGTAGAGTCCAAGGGGGAGGGGCCAGCCTCCCTTACCTTATAGCCCCCAAAAAGACACCAGTGCTGTAAACAACAGTATTTTCAGTGTAAAGATCATGGAAGTCCTTCCAGAAACTCCACTTACCATTCTCAGGAGATATGTATATCCTCCTAGCACTTCCCAACTCTTCATAGACTGTGCCTCCATGTGTATTAGTCCAAGCAGAAGGCATCCCTTGTGTATCTTCTCCCAGAATGAATAAGCCTTAGGATAATTTCCCAGGTCTACCATCTTGCTAATAGACTCTAGCCGCATGTCATTCTGAGTTGCATTCCTACATATGGGATAAATTAGGAACATACACGTGTGCAAAAGCAAACATGAAAAGTGACCTATTCAGCCTTAAGAGAGTTCATTTATGAATGTGGAACTTCTTGGTTATTTGAATAAATAACTTTATTATATAAGATATGTAAATTGAGAAGTAAATATAAAATGACTTAAAATCAACATTCAATCGTTTTTGAAAAATATTTCTTCCAGATTTACTGCTTACCAATAATACAAGTAGAATGTGCCTATATGTATTGATTACCTTTTGCTGCTATAACACACTCTCAGAAATCTAGTGACTTACAACAAAAGTTTATTCTCTTATAGTTCTGGAGGTCAGAAGTCCAAAATCACTGAGCTAAAGTCAAGGTGTCAGCAGGACTGTTTCCGTCTGTAAACTTGGGAGGGAGTCTCTACAAGCATTTTTGGTTTCTAGTGGTTGCCTGTATTCTTCAGTTGGTGGTCTCTTCCTCCATCTTCAAAGGGCATCGTTCCAATCTCTGCTTCAGTCATCCATCCCCCTTTCCCTTGACCCTGATTCCATGTGCATTGCTCTTATAAATACCATTGTGATTCGTTGGACCAATCTAGATAAGCTCTCCCATCTTAATGTCCTTAATCTTATCTGCAAAGACAATTTTTGCATATTAGGTAACATTCACAGGTTTTAAGTATTAGGGCATTTTGGGGGGCTATTTTTCCTACCATGACAGTTGTATAGTTCATAATTATAACTGGACACCATGACATGAATAGCAGCTCTACTAACAATATTTAAGAAAGTTAAATAGAATATGACTAAAAAGAAAATAATTTAAAAGTAATATTCACACTATTATCTGAGGAAACATATAAATGTTATTATTTTCAGATCATAAGTGATAACTTACAAAAATCCTAAAAGTGTATCTATCTTACAGCAAAATATCAAAAATGAGAAATTATAATATGGAGAAATTATCTAAATGATACTAATATCAGTTAATTACTTCCTAATTTTAGTATATTTCAATATAATTTGAAAGCAGATCCACAGGTTCTCCTTAATGAAAGCAACACAGTGAACCTATTAGACAGATGACTAAAGTTCTTAAAGCTTGAGAAATGTGTTAATAGAAGTAATTATTAATTGAATCCTAGCATTTAGTTTCCCTAGCTCCCAATATTGCATTCTAAGTGAGAGATTCTCACACATCTTGATATTAAATTTAGCAGCTAAGACCCTAAAATATAATTTAATTTATTAGAAAATTTGCCCTTTGAAAAAGTAGGGTAAGAAGGAAAGGAAAGGAAAGTTTTCACTGAAACTGGAAAGCTTAACCATCTTTGCAATACTCTTTCATTAGCCCCTTCCTCCAAAACAGGCCTCACAACATATTTCCTAATGTTGGAAACCTAATAACATGGCTACAAAAACCTTTCTAAAAGAACAACTCTAAATAGCTATAAAAATAACTGGATTAACCTTCACCACTTCCACACTGTTACTCTGAGAGCTATAATTGCCTCCTATTCAGTTGCCACTGACTTAAATACTTTTGGAACATGACATGGAATAAAAATGCATCTGCATTCATATTCATGAAAAAATAACCACTAACTAAAACAATATATGTATGTAATATGACCCACTGTCAAGTTCTCTTCATTTAGGTGAGTTTGATGTTATTATGTGCATATCTGTAACCAGAATGTTCTTAGTGGTTCAGTGAAAACATGATTTTTCAGTCCTGAAGTCATTGTTTTCCATCCCTCTTGCCACCTCATAAATAACTAGTTCCTCTCCTTTTAATTTGAGGAGGTAGTATCCTTACCCTACACTCAGTCCCATAAATCAGGAAATGAGGGTCAAACTTGCCTTCTTCTTCTCTCTCATCCCCTAGATTTAATTGGCTGCCACATCTTATCATTTTCTTATCTTTAATATTTCTCTATTTCATGTACACCTGCTGGTACTCATTTAATTTCATCCTTTATCATCTCTTACTGTTCTTCTTCTTATTTTTTGATTAGACATCTACATGGTTTTGCTCTATTTCTGTATCTATTCCAAGTTATTGCTCTGTTGGTCTTCATGTTTTCACCTTGCTTTAAACACTTATTTTGTTCTCAATCATATGTACTAGTATTATCTAAATTGCTGATTTTAGTCCAAAAGTGGATTATAAAATTGGTTTTATGTTTCTCAACCAACATTTTAATGAGCTATAAAATAATAAAATTTAACAGAAGATAAAAATAGAGTAAGAATAATTTTGTGAATACACACTCCACATTCATCTGTTTAAACATGTAAAAAATATTTTTCAGTGTGCTTCCCATTCAAAAGTATTAAAGCCATGGACTTGTACCAAATATTAAAACTTCTTACCACAACATAAAGACCCTTCATGGTGAAGCCTGTGACCAAATGCTCAACTTCGTTTCTTGTAACTGTGCCTCCTTGTACTGTCCTGAAATCCTGTACTAATCATAATTCCTTAACCAATTGTGATTTATAGACTGATTCCAGACTCGTTTTAATATCTTAGCAAGGACACTATCTCTATCAAAATAATATTCTATGCACTCGTTTTCAAACTTGAGTCTGCATTAGAATTACTTAAAGTTTGTTCAAATGCAGATTATTGAGCCCAAATTCCCAGAAAGTTAAACTGAGTATATCTGAAGTTGGACCTGAGAATTTGCAGGTGATGCTATCATTGCAGTTCCAGGCACCACAGTTTTAGTCTCACTGCTCTGTAGCCAACATCTTAGTCACAAAACAGGACAGGTGTCTCTTGTCTGGAGTCTGACTTTGAGCATGTTTTTATTATAGATATATCATGTTTCACAGAGTCATTTGTTATAGTGAAATTGTATTTATTTTTATGACTCCCTATAGATAGCAAAAATAAAATGAAATCTATTTTGGAGCAGGCAATATAAATTTTCTTTTATCTGGACCACCTAATTAATGCAAAGCATATAGTAGGTTCTAAAAGTTCTTTATTTAAAGAATGTCTTAATGAAAAACTTAATTTTGAAGGCTTTCACCATATTTATGTTTTTAAACTTTTACTTTTCATACATTTAAAATATGCAGCAGAAAAGTGTCATGATGGTATGCTGAATGCAGTTATAGCTTCCAAACATATCAGGTAGTAATGAAATGTCTCAGAGATAAAGAGACATTTAACTCTGAGCACAGAGAATTATTTCTTGGTCCCATTACTTATATATTTATAATAACGAGAGATATTATTAAGACACTTTGAGAAGATACTCTGAAAGTCAATTTAAATGTCAGACAAAATTTTTAAAAATCTAGGGTTAAAGAAGTGAAAACATATTTGTAATGAAATTTAAGTTAATGTCATAATACTTTTCAACAGTGTTACAAAGTTCAGTAAAATGTCTGTGCAAATAATATTTTGAAAGAAAGAACAGTATGAATCAAGTATACTTTTAAGAAATTGAAAGGGGCTATGTTTTACTTTTATAAATTGGACTTCATTGACAGATTCTTTGCAGTATGAGCAAAGCATCCTTGCCATTATACCTCCTACTAACATTATCATAACTTCAGATATGTAGCTACAGATCAGATGAAAGGTATAAAACATTTGCAAAAATCATTTAGACCTCATCAACTCACACTTGTCAAAATGATTGTCATCAAAAAGACAAGCAATAACAAGGGTTGGCGAGGATGTGGAGAAAAGGAAACCCTTGTGCATTATTAATGGGAACGTAAATTGGTACAGCAAATGTGGAAAAAAGTATGGGGATCCTTCAAAAAACACTGCCACACAATCCAGAAGTTCCACTCCTGGGTGTTTACCCAAAGAAAATAAAGACACTATTTGGAAAAGATATATGCACCCCAGTGTTTGTATCAGCATTATTTTCAATAGCCAAGATATAGAAGTAACATAAGGACCCATGGACAGATGAATGTATAAAGAAGATGTGAGATTATCTATCTATCTATCTATTTATCTATCTATCTATCTATCTATCTATCTATCATCTATCTATCTAATAGAATTTTACTCAGCCATAAAAAAGAATGAAATCTGGCCATTGGCACAACATGGATGGACCTGGAAGGTATAATGCTTAGTGAAATAAGTTAGGCAGAGAAAGACAAATATTGTATGTTTTCTGTTATATGTGAAATCTACAAAACAAAACAAATAAATATAATGAAACAGAAACAGACTCACAAATACAGAGAACATACTAGCGGTTACCGAAGGGGACAGGGGTGGAGTAGGGGGGCAAGATAAGTGAATGAGGTTAGAGGTACAAACTACCAGTTATAAAATAAATTAGTTACAAGTATGTAATGAACAACACAGGAAACATTGACAATATTTTACAATAACTTTGTATGGTGCATAATCTTTAAAAATGTCAAATTGCTCTGTTGTACACCTGAAACTAATATATATTGTAAGTCAACTATACTTCAATTGAAAAAAAATCCAATTGGGCCTCATTTGAATATAAGTAGGAATTATAGTCTTTAGATTAGGAAGATTATGAAAAATCTAAAAATTAAATTAGACAACTTAGTGGAAGAGAAATTTATAATTCTTTATGCCTAAAACAGGGAAATAATTAAAGAATTCTTTAAGGTTATGAATTGGAAAGGAGTTGTTTTTTGTTTGTTTGTTTTGTTTTTTTGTTTTTTGTTTTTTGTTTTTTGCGGTACGCGGGCCTCTCACTGTTGTGGCCTCTCCCGTTGTGGAGCACAGGCTCCGGACGTGCAGGCTCAGCGGCCATGGCTCACGGGCCCAGCCGCTTCGCGGCATGTGGGATCCTCCCAGACCGGGACACGAACCCGTGTCCCCTGCATCAGCAGGCGGACTCTCAACCACTGCGCCACCAGGGAAGCCCTGGAAAGGAGTTTTAATTGTGGATATCATAATCCACTCTAGTCATTTAAGATATAAATTAATTTACTAAGATGTATGAAATCAGTTGGAGATCCCAAGCAATTCCAGGAAAATGGAAGTATGCAGCCACACCATATCACCAACAGAACCAGTTTGTCTGCTCTGATAGTGAAGTAGCAGAATTTGAAAGCTGCAAGCAGAGTTGTTGGACTCAATCCACACTGCCTCTGCTATAAAAATAAATTGCTGAATCTGAAAGCCTGCTGCTTTCAAAGATATCCCATATTCTTGGAGTGGAAGAATTAATATTGTTAATATTTTCATACTAGGCAAATCAATCTAAAGGTATAATGAAATCCCTATCAAAAAACCCATGATATGTTTCACAGAACTAGAACAAATAATCCTAAAATTTATACAGACCCACAAAATACTCCAAATCACCAAATCAATCTTGAGAAAACAAAATAAACAAAAAACTTGAGGTATCATGCTCCCTGACTTCAGACTATACTACAAAGTCAAAGTAATCAAAATAGCATGATACTGACACAAATACAGACACATAGATCAATGGCACCGAATAGAAAGCCCAGAAATATACCCACTCACCTACAGTCAACCTATGACAAAGGAGCCAAAAATATACAATGGAAAAAAGACTACAAAAACTGGTGCTGGGAAAACTGGACAGCTACATATAGTACAATGAGATTAGAACATTTTCTAACACCATATACAAAAATAAACTCAAAATAGATTGAAGACCTAAAAGTAAGACCCAAAACCATAAAACTCCTAGAAGAGAACAGCAAAACACTCTTTGACATAAACCACAGCAATATATTTTTAGATTTGTCTCCTAAGGCAAAAGAAATAAAAGCAAAAGTAAACAAATGGAACTAATTCAACTTAAAATATTTTGCACAGCAAAGGAAACCATTCACAAAAGGAAAGGCAACCTACTGAATGGGAGAATATATTTGCAAATGATGTGACTGATTAAGGGTTAATATCCAAAATATGTAAACAGCTCATAAACTTAATATCAAGAAAACAAACAACCCAGTTGAAAATGGGAAGAAGATCTGAATACACATTTTTCCAAAGAAGACATAGAAATGGCTAACATGCACATGAAAAGATGCTCAAATGTTGGCAAGAATGTGGAGAAAAGAGTGCCCTTGTACACTGTTGGTGGGAATGTAAATTGGTGTAACCACTATGGAAAACAGTATAGACAGTCCTCAAAAACTAAAATTAGATCTAACATGTGATCCATCAATTCCACTCCTGGGTATATCTGAAAAAACTAATTTGAAAAGATACATGCACCCCAATGTTCACAGCCATATTATTTATAATAGCCAAAATATTGAAGCAACCCAAGTGTCCATCAACAGGAAAATTTATAAAGAAGATGTGGTATATATATACAAATGAATGGTACTCATAAATAAAGAATAAAATTCTACCATTTGCAACAATGTGGAAGGATCTAGTTAGTATTATGCTTAGTGAAATAAGTGAGACAAAGACAAATACTGTATGTGTTATCACTTATATGTGGAATCTAATACATAAAGCAAACAAATGTATATAACAAAACAGAAACAGACCCACAGACACAGAAAACAAACTAGTGGTTACCAGTGGGGAGAGGGAAAGGGGAGGGACAAGGTAGATGTGTGAGATTAGAAGATACAAACTATTATGTATAAAATGGTTAAGCAGTAAGAATATATTGTATAGCACAGGAAAATATAACCATTAATTTTTAATAACTTTAAATGGAGTATAATCTATAAATATATTTAAACACAATGTTATATACTTGAAACTAATATAATATTGTAAATCAACAATACTTCAATGCAAAAAAAAAACCTTGGCAGAGATATTTGATAAATTTTATTATTACTGTCCTCCTAGGTTTACTATGATGGGCACATGTTAGTCATAACTTTATAGGTGTTAAATAAATGGGAAAACCACTTGTAAGACACTCAAGTACATTGCCAGTTTGTTGCCTGAACCTACTGTATTGAATAGAAGATATGTCTGCATGGATTGAGTAAAAGAGAGAAAGACAGATGGAGTCCATGTGATATTTCTGCCATCTCACTCTCCAAATAGTTTATGATTTTTCCACATCATTATGGTGTAACCATAAGTCTTTTTTCTTCTGCCCCATTCTGATAGTTTCCGATACTGGCTGGGAACTTTGAGAGATTTACATTCCAAAGACACACAACTGTAGATTAATCTTTAATTGTGAAATGTTTGTCTTAAGAATTGTTCTGGCACAATATCATTTTCCTACCCTATTCCCATGTTCCATTCCCACCCAAGCATCCATCTGTCCTTTTGCTAACCTACACTCTTCTATGCCTCCATCTGTGGTTATAGGAATTTCCCCTTAGTGAAACATATTTTCAGTTTTTCTCTACCTTTCTTTGTATAAATGGAGATTGCCTAACTCGTTCACCCAAGTTTAGGTCTAAGATTAATAAGGACCAGGTTTATAACTAACTAGTCAAGATGCCTGCTGTTTGTGAACCACAAACTCTAGTACTTCAACCCAAACACTCTGTAACACATGTAGGGACCTTGAGTATTTTAAGAATCCCACAAATAACAAGACATTTGGCAAACATCCAAAACTATAAGATCAGCTATGAATAAGCTGAATGGTGATGAAAAATGTAAGAGGAGAGCAGAAAAAGTTGGGTTTTCAGCTTTGTTCAATACATGTTTTATAACATTTTCCTTTGCTAAGAGGAGAAATATTTTGAATGAGAATAAATAACACGTCAGAATATTCTACATGTAAAGTTAAATGTTAAACACAGGATTGACATACATTTTAATTCTGTCACAATGGATTTTTTTCATCAGAATAATGAGTATTAAATATCTCTCTAATAATTGACTAGTCAACAAATATTCAGTGTATATCTGCTATGTGACAGATCTTGTATTAAGTATTGGCAACACAAGGATCACAAGAAAGAAATCTGTACTTACCTGGCTTATATTTTAATGCAATTTGAATCTACTAAATCAAGGTGTATAAATAATTATTGAGGGTGCTACTTAAATAAGTGTGTGGTAAGCAGACACCCATAGTTTTGAGAAAGAAAATCAAAAATGCTGGACAGGAAATATTTAAAATGTTTTGTCATGTTATGAAGTATCAAGAACACCAGAGGAGCCATACTATAATAAATACAAACTTAATATACAGTCACATTTTAAAATATATGTGTTAAAACCAAAATAAATATTCTGACATCTGGAATGTAAGTCAAGGGTTCTGTGTGGAAAGAACTTAGAAGATGCCTACCACTCTAACAACAAGTAAAAAGGTGAATAGCCTGAGAAATAGACACTCTTCTTTTCTATAAGAAAGGGGAAGACACAAATCAAACACCTGTCCCCATAATAGCAGAGACAGATAGCTGAATACAAGGAGTCATGGCTTACCAGGCACAGGATCCATTACTACGGCAGGAAATCCTCTGAGAGTTAAAAATTCCAGGGAGACACACTCATTAGGCAGTCTCCTCAATTTTGTGAGATGGATCTCCACAGGCATTACAAGGTTCTCACAGTAAATATTTGAGGGAAAATCCCCTTGTACTTGAGGCAGTGGTAGGGGAAAAAGAACCTTTTGTAAATATACCACAGCTCTTTGTTCTTCTTGACAAAGCCTGCCCTACAGGGAAACTAGTTAATCAGTGCCTAATATACTGGAGAAATATCAAAGACTAATTGACCTGGGGAAGGGAAATACCCACTTCCTGCCCACTCTAGCCACCATGTTCAACCTAACAGGAGAGAAAAAAGAAATTGAGAAACCCCTGTGAAGTTCACAATCCAGGAGCATAAGCTCACTAAAAGACAGAGATCTAAACATAGGACCACAGAACACTTTCTCTCCCCACATACCTTACCACCACAGTACTAAAGGTCTGCTTATAGAAGTTTAATTTTTAATCTACTACATCATGTCTAACTAATAAGAAAAAATTATAAGGCATGTCAAAAGGCAAAAAACACAATTTAAAGAGATAGAGCAACCATCAGAACCACACATGGCAGGGATGTTGGTTATCAGACCAAAAATTTAAAACAATCATAATTAACATGCTAAAGGCTCCAATGGATAAAGCAGACAGCATGCAAGATGGGCAATATAAGAAGACAGCTAGAAATTCTAACAAAAACAATAATAGAAAATAATGTTAGAGATTTAAAAAACTGTAACAGAAATGAAGGATGCCTTTCATTGGCTTGTATTAGTAGACTGTACACAACAGAGGAAATAATCTCTGAGCTAGAGGGTATATTCATAGAAACTTCTAAAATTAAAAAGCAAAAAAACCCAAAGACTAAAAATAAAGGAATAAATATACAAAGACTGTGGTATAACTAAAAAAGTTATTACATATGTGTAATGTGAATGCCAGAGGAGAAGCAAGAAAGAAACAAGCAATATTTGAAACAATAATAACTGAAAATTTCCCCAATTAATGTAAGATATCAAACCACAGATCAAGGAAACTGAGAGAATACCAAGCAGTATGGTTGCCATAAAAACTACACCTTGGTATATTATTTTCAAACCACAGGAATTCAAAGATAAAAAATAAATCCTGAAAGAATCAGAGAAAAATAGCACCATTCATATAGAGGAATATAAAAGAACTACATCTGACTTATCTTTAGAAAACATGCAAGAAGAGCATGCAGTAAAATCTTTAAAGTGTTGAGAGAAAAAAAAAATCCAACCTAGAATTCTGTACCTTCTGAAATTATCATTTAAGGGTAAAGGAGAATTAGAGACTTTCTCAGATGAAAAAAAAAAAAAATTAAAGAAATCTGTTAGGAAGATCCATCTTGCAAGAAATGGTAAAATAATTTCTTTAAAGAGAGGGAAATAATATAGGTAACAAACTCAGAGAAGCATAAAGAAAGAAAGAGCATCAAAGAAATCAAAGAAAGAATAAGTAAAGGTAAAATAAAAACTTTATTTTTTCTTATTCTTAGGGTATGTAACAGATAACAACTATGTTCAAAATAATAATGTCAACATGGGTTCAATTATATATATACTGGTGCATGGTCCTATATAAGTGAAATGCATGACACCAATGATAAAAGACACAGTAAAGAGGAATTAGTATTTTTTTGTTGTTGTTATAAGATAGTCATTCTACTGTGAAGTGGTATAGTGTTATGAATGTATATTGAAAACTCTAGGCCAACCACTAAAAAACAGTTTAAAACATACAGTATATTATGTCAAAGAAGGAAAGAAAATGGAATCATACAAAATGTTAAATTAAAACCACAAAAAGCGGGACTTCCCTGGTGGCACAGTGGTTAAGAATTTGCTTGCCAATGCAGGGGACATAGGTTTGAGATCTAGTCTGGGAAGATCCCACATGCCGTGAAGCAACTAAGCCCATGTGCCACAACTACTGAGCCTGCATGCCACAATTACTGGAGCCTGTGTACCTAGAGCCCATGCTCCGCAGCAAGAGAAGTTACCACAATGAAGAGTAGCCCCCACTTGCCACAACTAGAGAAAGCACGTGCACAGGAACGAATACCCAATGCAGCCAAAAATAAATACATTAATTAAAAAAGAAAAAAACACAAAAAGCAGAAAAAGAGTGGAAGGCAAATATAGGAAAAAAGAACAAGGGCAATCAATACAAAACAGTACTGAATATGGTAGATATTCATCCAACTATACCAATAATTGCTTTGAAATTAAATGGTCTAAATGTATCAATTAAAAGACAGGGATCATCACCATGGATCAAAAATCAATAGCCAGCTATACATTATCTTCAAAAAAATCAACTTTAAATGTAAAGATACATGTAAACTAAAAATAAATGGTTGGAGGAAAATATACCATGTTTACACAAATTGAAAGAAAGCCAGAGTAACTATATTAATTTCAGACCCAGTCCATTTCAAGGTAAGGAAAGTGATCAGGGATAAAGAAGGGGATTATATAATGATAAAGGGTCAAATATTCAAGAAGATAAAAAATGTTAAAAATATGTGAAGAAAAATCTAATACAATCAAAAAGAGAAATAAATGAATCCACTATCATAGTTAGAGACTTCAATGGCACTCTCTCAGAAATTGAAAGGTCCAGCAGTCAGAAAATCAGTTAGGACAGAGTTGAATTCAATAATATCATCAATCAACTGGATATAATAACATCTATAGACTACTTCATCCTATAGCAGCAGAATACACAGCTTCTTCTCAAGTTCATATGGAACGTTCACCAAGATAGAGCATATTCTGGGCCTTAAAGCACACGGCAACAAATTTAAAAGAATGGAAATCATACTATGTCTGCTGTCACCTGTAATGGGATTAAACTACAAATCAGTAACAGAAATATAACTGGAAAATCTCACTATATGTTAGATTAAACAACACTTCAAAGTAACAAATGAGTTAAAGAAAAAAAGTCTCCAGAGAAAATTAAAGATATTTTGGACTAAATGAAAATGAAAACACAACTTATCAAAATCTGTGGGATGTAGCAAAAGCAGTGCTTAGAGGGAAATTTATACCATTAAATGCATATATTAAAAAAAGATCTAAAATCAATAATCTACTTTCTGTCTTAGGACATAAGAAAAGAAGAGCTAATTAAATCCAAAGAAGGTAAAAGAAAAATAATAAGAATTAGAGCAGAAATCAATGAAATTGAAAACAGAAAATCAGTAGAGAAAATTAATGATATTAAAATATGGTTCTTTGAAAAGATCAATAAAACTGATAAGCCTCTAGCTTAGATAACTGTTCAAAAAAGAGAGAGGGCATAAATCACTAATAACAAAAATGAAAGAAGGGACTACACTACAAATCTCTTGGACATTAGAAGGATAATAAATGATTCTATAAACAATTCTATGCCCACCAATTAGTTAACCCTAGGTAAAATAGACCAATTCCTTGAAATATACATTCTGTTAAAATTCACACAAGAAGAAATAGAAAAACTAAATAAGCCTGTATCTATTAAAGGAATTGAACCAATAATTAATAACTTTCCAAAACAGAAACCACAGGCCCTGATGGGTTCATTGGTGAAATCTACCAAACATTTAAGGAAGAAAATATATCATTTCTCTATAGTCTATCACAGAAGCCAGAAACAGATTGAATACTTCCAAACTCATTTTATGAGGTCAGCACTACCCAAATAGCAAAACCAGTCAGACATTACAATAAGAGAAAACTATAGACTGATATCTCTCATAAACACATCCTCAACAAAATGTTAACAGGTGGAAAGCAAAAGTAAATTAAAAGAATTATATAACATTACCAAGTGCGATTTTTTTCTAGTTATACAAGGCTCATTCAACATTTGAAAATCAATTAATGTAATCAATCATATCAAGAAGGTAAAAGAGAAAATTCACTTTATCATATCACTAGATGTAGAAAAAGCATTTGACAAAATCTAATACCTACTCATTATGAAAACTCTCAGTAAACTAGGATAGAGAAGATCTTCCTCAGCTTAAAAAGAATATCTACAAAAAAAAAGTACTCCACATGTATCATCATATTTAATAGTGAGAAACTCAAATCTTTCCCACTAAGATCAGATACAAGGCAAGGAAGTCCCCACTCACCACTCATTTTCAACATCATACTGGAAATCCTCCTAATGCAAGAAGACAAGAAAACAAAAGTTATACAGATTGGGAAACAAAATAAATAAAACTGTTTTTATTCTATTTGTCAAAACAGAGATGATTTTGTTCATAGATGACATAATCATGCATGTAGAAAATCCTAAAGAATTGATTTTAAAAACTCCTGGAACTAATAAGTGACTATAGCAAGGTTGTAAAATATACAGGTAATATATAAAAATCAACCCCATTCTTATATACCAGCAATGACAAGTGGAGTTTAAAATTTTAAAAAAGCATGAATGCATTTACATTAGCACCCTCCAAAAAGAAATACTTATGTTTGAACATAACAAAATATGCACAAGATGTATATGAAGAAAACTACAAAACTCTGATGAAAAAAAAATCAAAGAAGAACTAAGAAAATGGAGAAATATTCCATGTTCATGGATAGGAGGACTCACTACTGTCAAGATGTCAGTTTTGTCCAGCTTGATCTATTGTCAAGGTATTCCCCAAATCCCAGCACGTTATTTTTGGATATTTACAAACTGATTCTAAAGTTTATTTATAGAGGGAAAAGACCCAGAATAACCATTTCAATATTGAAGAATGCTGCCAGACATCAAGACTTACTCTAACACCACGAACAATAAGATAGTGTGGTATTGGTGAAAGAATAGTAAAACAGATCAAAGGAACAAAATAGAAAGCACAAAAATAGACCCACAAAAGTGTAGTCAGCTGATCTTTGACAGGAGCAAAGGCAATACAATGGAACAAAGATAGTCTCTTCAACAAATGGTGCTGGAACAACTGGACATCCACCTGCAAAAAAGTAAATGTAGGCACAGACCTCACATCCCTTACAAAAATTCACTTAAAATGGATCATAGACATAAATGTAAAATGCAAAGTTATAAAACTAGAATATAACACATAAGAGTATGTAGATGACTTTAGTGTAGCAATGAATTTTTAGATACAACACCAAATGCACAATCCATGAAAGTAATAATGGATAACCTGTACTTCATTAAAATCACAAACCTCTGCTCTGTGAAAGATAATGTCAAGGAATGAAAGACAAGCCTCACACTAGGAGAAAATATGTGCAAAACACACATCTGATAAAGGACTGTTATCTAAAATATACAAAGAATTTTTAAACTCAACAATAAGAAAAAAAATTGATTTAAAAATGGGCCAAATACCTTAATAGGCACCTCTCCAAAGAAGACATGAGAATGGCAAATAAGCACATGAATAGATGCTCCACATCACATGTCATCAGGAAATGCAAATGAAACAATGAAAAGCTAACACTGCATACCTATGAGAATGGCCAAACTCTGGAATGCTGATGACATCAAATGCTGGTGAAGATGTGGAGCAACGAGAACTTTTGTTTGTCGCTGACGGCAATGCAAAATTGTGCAGCCCTTTTGGGAGACTGGGGGTTTCTTTGAAAAACATGTGTACTTTACCATATGATCAAGTAATCTTCCTCCTTAGTTTTTACCCAAAGAAGTTGAAAACTTATATCACACAACAACCTGCATGTGGATGTTTATAGCATCTTTATTCATAATTGCTCAAACTTGGAAGCAACCAAGATGTCCTTCAGTAGGTGAATGGATAAATAAATTGTGGTACATCTAGGCAATGAAATATTATTCAACACTAGAATAAAATGAGCTTTCAAGTCATGAAAAGATATGGAAAAAACCTTAAATGTATATTACTGAGTGAAAGAGGCCAATCCAAAAAGGTGGCATACTGTAAAATTCCAACTGTATAACATTCAGAAAAAGGCAAAACTACAGAGACATTAAAAAAAATTGTGTTTGCCAGGGATTGGAAGGGGAGCGGAGGAGTGACTAGGCAAAGCAGAAAGGATTTTTAGGGCAGTGAAAGTACTCCATATGATAATATAATGATGAATACATGTCAATATACTTTTGCCCAAACCCATAGAATTTATGATACCACAAATGAACTGTAATGTAAACTATGGACTTTGGGTGATTATGACGTGTATCAGTGTAGGTTCATCAATTTTATCCAATGTACTACCTTGATCAAGATGTTCATAAAGGGGGAGGCTCTACATGTGTGAGGATGGGGTGTATGGGAAATCTTTCTTCTTCCTCTCAACTTTTCTGTGAACCTAAAACTGTTCTAAAAAATAAAGTCATTAAAAAATGTCCAGGGTGAGAAAATTTTGTTCTGTTTCTTTAATCTTATAAAAAATCAAAAATATATTTTCCCCAATACTCAACATCATGTTTGTTCAGTTTTAAGGGACAGTTTATGACAAGGATATTTTAAAATAAATAAATAAATTACTTTGTAGTTAAAATATATACTCAATTCTGCAACACAAAATTGCTGAATATTATTTGGTCCATGACTATATTGTGGAGAGAAATAAGGTATTTACATATATTATTGGTATATTGTTTCCATAGATAGAATATAACATCAAGCCATCAAAAGGAGGGTACAGATGTTGGAATGGGAAGAGCTCAGGTCAGACATTCCACATGTGAACCTCACAGTATTTCTGAAGAGCTCTGAACTATTACACCTGGTAAATAAAACAATGAGACATACTAGTACTCAGTATATCTGCCCTTTATCCTAGTAGCATTGCCCAGACAAAGAAAAAAATATTATGAGATGCTAACCCCACAGAAGTATAGTAAATGAAGGGATGTTTTAAAAGTCTGATGTGTATGACTGCAATTATTGTCTGAAGCATGCATCAAGCTTATTTGGTTCTGCTTCTTTTACAAGAGAAATATCCTACTCTTCTCGGAGACAGCAAGAGTGTAAAAATGATGATTACTTTAGGTAAATTATTAATTTTAGGGAAATCTCAATAAAATGTAGTTGAGAGGCCAGAAGAAGGAGCTCTCATGTAGGTACCACTTGAGGTCAATACAGATCCCAAGAGGAAGAGACTTACAGTTCATCTCTGGCAGGAAATGACACTACTTTACTACCACCAGCAGTGGGAAGAAAGATATTCTCCAGCTCAGCCAATGAGAGACTGTCAAGCTCAACCAGTGAAAAGCCACTGTACCTTGAACTCCTAGTTTTCTCCAATGGACTTTTTGTGTATAACAGCCCCTCCCAACTTTTTATCTATGAGTTTTCTCTCCTTTGTTTTATGGAACTTGCATGTGGCTCACCATAGCTGCATGTTCTGAACTGCAATTCTTCGCTGCTCCCAAATAAACCTGTTGCCTGTTATACTGGTAAGAAAACAAACAAATAAAAACTGGCTATTTTAGGTTAACAATTTCCACTTGTAGATCCCATGAAAATAATTCTACCGGCGTGTGAGTTGTCATTAAGATGCACAGGATATGGCTCATCCACTATGCCTCTCTTGGTGTCAAACTTTAAAAAATACTTTAAAAACACACAGCGACCCTCTGACACTGCCCATCTCCAGGCCACACACATTTAAAGGAGGGACTTGAGAACAAGAAAAGAACTTGAAATCATTTGATATGAGAAAGAAGGAAGAAACTAGTCCTATTTTTGATCTCAAGAGAAATGATTTAAGGTGTCCTGAATGCTCTCATCCAACATAAAAGTCCTCTGTTTCGGAACATAGATTAGCCTTAGGTATTTGCTGCAATATGTAGTCTGGTTCCAATTATTGGAAGATGCAGAGGCATAGATTTGGGTAAAATATAAACTTCGTAAAAAGAGGTCCCCAAAGATGGATTGAGGCATTTTAGGACCTAGAATTCTTGCTCACTGGTGAGCATTGGCCCTGTCTTCACACTCACAGGTAGAGTAACAGGCTGGAGCTAGGCTGAGGAACTGTCCTTGGATTCCACGGCTGAGCTGCTTTGTAGGTGAAAGAAAATAGGGCATGAAACTATTTAGACAAAACTCGGAAAATAAACATTAACCCACTTTTTTTTTTTTTTTTTTTTTTTTTTCTGCGGCACGTGGGTCTCTCACTGCCATGGCCTTTCCCATTGCAGAGCACAGGCTCCGGAGGTGCAGGCTCAGCGGCCATGGCTCACGGGCCTACCCGCTCCGCGGCATGTGGTATCCTCCCGGACCGGGGCACGAACCCGTGCCCCCCCTGCATCGGCAGGCGGACTCTCAACCACTGCGCCACCAGGGAAGCTCTCATTAACCCACTTTTGTGTTTAGAAATATATGGATTAAAATTCATTGCCTGAAGAAATTCCTTTACTACTTCCCTTTCAACCTTCTTGTTTGCCAAGTCTTTGTCATACAAAAATTATGTTTGCTGCCTTTCTTCATCAGCTGGGGGCTGTATTCCTTTCCATGTGATTACACCTTGAGAATAAAAAAAAAGTCCAAGGAAATAGAGTAACTGTTCCTATCAGGATTGGCTTCTTATACTTAGGAACCAGTTAAAGCTTGAGAGCTTGAGTCTCCATTGTGTCTGTTGTTAAATATCTATAATGTAACATCAAAATTGTAAAAAAATAAAAAATCACTCTGCTCCTAGCACAGTACCTTTCTTTCATTTAATATCAAATTTCTAATTGATATTAAATGGTTGATGGTTAACAAATATAATAACTCAAATTTACCCACTTAGATCCCGAGTCTATGTGTAATACGATGTAAAAACATAAGTCAGAGAATAATTTGGTAGTAGTATATGACAATAAATTAACAAATTGGATAAATGAGCTCTAATTTTCCTTTCAAATCTGAATTCGTGAGAGCTCAGTGGTTGAGTTCATCTTTTACCCTTCCGTCCAGTCAAAAACAGCTGAGTCCTGAGTCCCAGTTTTCTTTCTCTTACTCTTCCATTTTTTAGCATGTAATGCTTCCAATATTTTTACCTACTCAGGGATAATTAGATCTGGAAAGAGAAAATATTGCTAACACAATGATATTTTAGTTAAACAATGTTATAAATGTAACTTGTTAGGGTTAAAAGAAAACCATCAATCTTGTAGAACTAGTGGGTAAAGAATGTGATAAAGTAATTCTAAAGCTCAAATAATGTAAGGTGACTTTCAAAACTCATACATTAAGAATATCACTTGTTTGTTCTCTAAGTCTGTGAGTCTGTTTCTGTTTTGTAAATAAGTTCATTTGTATCATTTTTTTAAAGATTCTGCATATAAGTGATATCATATGATATTTCTCTTTCTTTGACTTCACTCAGTATGACAATCTCTTTGCTGTACACCTGAAACTAACAGAACATTGTTAATCAACTATATTCCAATATAAAATAAAAAGTTAAAAAAAAGAATATTATTTAAAAATTTCCATCTCTTGGTAACTCTTTTGTGTGAAATGGTATAAAGGTCATACAGCATTTTATTTGAAAGTTTAGAAAAATGATTGTTTAAAATTTGCTTCTATTTTGGTGATTCAATCTTTATTGTCCCCTCTCCTTATCATATAGTCACTCATTAACTCCCAATACTTCACTCTAAGATATCACTTCAAAAGTAGTCTTCCATCTTCTCTTCACTACAATATAATACCGTCTTCTGTGTTCTCATTCACCTCAGTCCTTTGTAGTATTTGAGACTATTTACCACCATCTTCTCCTTGAACATTTTTTTTTCTTTTGACTTTTGTGATAGACTCTCTGTGGTTACACTTTCATTTCTGATCAATCATTTTTGCTACAACTTCCAAATTCAGCTCCTGCCAACACCACTTCTATTTTACAACCTTTTAAAAATCTGCATCTTATCTCTTATGATGTTCTTGATTTGCTTGAGATGTATATTGTTCCTTATTTACCATTATATTCACCTCAATTATCTTGTTTCTATTTAACCCTACATTTCGCAGGACACAGAAATGACTCTGGCACATTTAATCATTCAATCTCTACAGTAGAACCATCGAGAGATTTAGATTCACTTTGTTGTATATCAGAAACTAATGCAACATTGTAAAGCAACTATAGTCCAATAAAAAAAAAAAGTCCTAGATTTAAATTGTAGCTTTCTCATTCATACATATGCTTACATTTTCAACAATTTAATTAGTCTCTGGTAGACTTAGTCTCCTCATTTGTAAAAAAGTTGACAATAACTACCCTATAAGATATTTATGAGAATTAGAAGATATGCTATATGAATGTTCAGAGAGTAATTTATAGGATTTAGTAGAAGCTCTCTAAATGGTCTATTCCATCTATATAGACATGATTACCTATGTAGATTATTATAATTTTTATTATTATTGATATTTATTCCATTCTCCTCCACCTTTTAATAATAATTAGTTTAATGAATGGATTCCCTAACCAGGAAATTAGTTTTATAATTTAATCTTGAGTTAGAGTGTTCCTTCAGTGTAGAGATAAACCTGAAAATATCAATCTTTGTGAAGAAATTCACATGCCAATCAGGATTAATCACGCCGTGACTCCATAATGAATTATGTGACCTCTACTTAGATGTTGATTCTGTCCTATAGTTTGTGGTTTATGTGATTACCCACATCTGAAATCTGAAACCAAGAAGACATAATAAACTTTTCCCATAATTAATCATGTCTTCCCTATCCACGTAAATTCCCATATTTGCCAAAGTCTTCCAAATCAGATCTTATATTGGTAACTTTGTTCATATTACAAAATATGCAAAATCATTACAAGGGTACATAAGAAAGCTAATTTATGTGTTTGTCTCTCTTTTTTTTAATTCTATATATTTCCTAATTCACACAAAGCCTGATTAAACTGTTAAAATATAGGTACTTCTACCATTACTGACCTCCAATTATCCAGAAAATATTTGACTATTTTCCTTTCACAATGGTCCCAGCCATGTTAAACCACATAAAAGTTTGTATAGGAGTTAAGGAAAAATCAATATATACCTTCAATCACCAATGTTCGCTAAAGCTTCCTTTATTAGGTAAGGGGAAAAGTAGGATACTTGACAGTCTACGCTTCTTACTGGGATCTAAGTAGGAAACAAAGGAACCTAGAAAAGTTTTGGTGAGAACAAAAGGAGAAAAAAGGACTATTAGGGTTTAGGAAGATAGTAGGCTCTGGTTAGGATAAAATGAAGAAGAGAATCTTGCTATTTACAGAGCTCCCAACCCTTAGCACAACGTGACTAATTCTGTTCCAATAATAGCCCTTTGCAATAATCTTTATCTTTTTATTGATCCATAATCTTTCAGTGCTTCTGCAGAAAAATCCAACACACTCTCAGAATTTTTAAATTATATTTATGCTTTCATCAGTAATCAGCAAATTACATGTAAGAACTGTATCTAGGATTTAAAGCTATCTGAGGCGAACTTAGCAATTTAAATCATATTCTAGATGACTAAAAAAAAAATGATGAAAAAAATTCCAAACCCTTGTATACATGTGAACATCCACTCTGTAACAGTTTTAAGATAACACTAAATAAACTAATTTCAAGGATGTAGGCACTACATACTTAGTAAGAAATAAATTTTACTCTCCCAATGAATCTTTAAGGACTTAGTCTTTACCATCATTCTCAGCAATTGATACTAACTGCTTTTGTAAGACTAATTGATGTTAATATGGATACCACTGAACTACTCTCTGTGCTTTTCCTCTATCAAGAAACATAAGTCTGCTGTAACTCACACTGGAGTAAAGTCACTGTATCCTCCTGTGAATTGCTGGTGGACAGTGTTGCAAAATCATAGATCCAGAAGGACCTTGGCCAGGCTGATCCGGCAGTGGAG
This sequence comes from Globicephala melas, assembly GCF_963455315.2. Classification (NCBI taxonomy): domain Eukaryota; kingdom Metazoa; phylum Chordata; class Mammalia; order Artiodactyla; family Delphinidae; genus Globicephala; species Globicephala melas. The sequence goes on along the minus strand of NC_083317.1, from coordinate 20,857,009 downwards.
TCCAGTGAAGGGCCACAGAGATTGTTGCACAAACTATATTAGATTTGGAATAAAATATTCATTCCAGCAAAGGTCCTGAGATTATGTTTAGACTCACAGTTATCAACAAGATTACGGAGCCACTCTCAACATTCATTTCAGGCAAGCTAATTTTCTTAGAAAGTCTACAAAGACAAACAGAGATAGAAAAACATTGCGGAAGATAATTAAATCAAAATAAAGAAGCCCATTCTGAACTCTGAATCCTTCTTTCATGTATATACACACAGTCTAATAGTCAATAAAATTTTCTGCCTGTATATACAGATATAAACTTAATTAATTTTGGTAATTTTAAAAACTGAAATGCTAGTCATTTGTACTATTTCTTGTGAAGAATCTCATCTTCTTGGTTGGTTACAAATTTCTTGCAGGTATATTCCACAATTCATTCTTCTTTTTCTCACTTCTGTAGCAAGTGGATTTTTGTGGTGATAATTATTTTTAAAATTCTCAACTCAGATCTGTATAAGATAATTAGGAGAGCATATAAATAAGTGATTCAGGAATAGTATACCAGATGCATTAATTTTCATAATTAGTAGTATTTATTTCACAGTCAAGGGTCTTATCTTCTAATTAAACATCATTTGGTCAGCCTTTGCTTGGCTGGCTTGAAATGATGTTTTATATGGTTTTCCTTTTGAACATGAAAGAGCACTACAACCATGCAAAACTATAAAGATAGCATCAGATAAAATTTCTGCCAGCTTTTGTGTATAAAGCTGGCAAGATAGAAAACATAAAATGATTTGTTGTCTCTATGTTCAAAAGAAGGATGATGAACATAGATACTTAAATGTCAGTCTTAGGTACCAGGGCTTTTAATCTGGTTTAATGTGAGGTAATAAGTTCTATAATTGTGATAGTTTCTGCTTTATCTGCTTTTTAACATGTTTAAATTTCTAAAAGCTGATATATTAGAATTTTTAATTTGTTAAAATATTTCCATCTGAATAAATGAATTAATGAATAAGTATATGAATATTAATGCATTAAATTAATAAATTATAAATTAGTGATATAAGTAGTATTTGAATGGAAATATTGGTTTCTTGGTGCTTAAAGAATGCTGAATTTAATAGAGTCACAAATTAGGTAAATTGGAAAATTTCCAAATTATTGTTTTATCTTACGAATTACACAAAAGCCATCATTTTAAAAGTTAAATGTATATAGTGTTCTGTTATTGTTAAAAAAGACTTGAGACTTAAATCTATAGTCAATAAAATATAAGGAAGAAAAAATACTTCTCATTTAAAGAAAAAGTAATGATCATTTCTAATCAATGATAAGGATAACACTGCCAATGCAAGAATCATATTCCTGTTTTCTAATTAATTTAGCTTAAGCCTTCAAAATTTGGAAATGGCTGTGGTGATTATTATAAATATAATTATTATAATAACAAAACAAAATGAAAAAAGAATCAAAAAACAAGGGTAGTTACTTGTTTATTATAGCCCACGTTGCAGCAAAAAAACTTTTTCAGTGACAATGTTGTTTCTTTGTTGAATTAACTGATAGAAAATTTGTAGCTTTTAATGGAATGTTCTCAGTCATTTGTTTTAACCATTAATTCTCATTTTTGATGTGTTTCTAAAATTTAGTTTCTAAAAAGAGGCAGTGGCTCTGTCAGAGTATTAGGTATATGGGAAGATATTAAATCATAATCTCACAAAGATAGTACAGGATTAGAAGATAAGTTTCTCAGTTTTTTTTTTTTTTTAAATTATAGTAACCATGCATTCAACCTTAAATCATCACCTCACATTGCTAGACCTACGTTTTCTCACCACTAGAAAGGAGTATATATTTACAGGTATCATATCAACTCTCAGGGGTGTTATGTAATTTAAACAAGATTTCAAGAAATTTTGAAAGAACTTTTAAGTTATAAAATGTTACAGAGATATAATATTGTGCATTGCATGTCCTAAACAAAAGAAAAAGATTTAAGCTTTGAAATAATGAAAAATATCACTCAGGCAGAGTTCTAAAAAAATAAATTTCTGCTTTCTGCTTAACTCTACAAATATTTTTCTTTAAAACCAGTTCCTACAGAAGATGTTGCTATATGTCACATAGCACTGATTAGTGGACTTTTGACTTACAATTTTATCTTATTTTACTTTTTTTAACAACTTTATTGGAGTATAATTGTTTATTGGAGTATAACTTTATTGGAGTATAATTGTCTTTATTGGAGTATAATTGCTGTGTTTCTTTCTGCTGTCTGACAAAGTGAAACACCTATACATATACATATATCCCCATATCTCCTCCCACTTGCGTCTACCTCCCACCCTCCCTATCCCGCCCCTCTAGGTTGAAACAAAGGACAAAGCTGCTCTCCCTGTGCTATGCGTCTGCTTCTCACTAGCTATCTGTTTTACATTTGGTAGTGTATATATGTCCATGCCACTCTCTCACTTTGTCCCAGCTTACCCTTCCCCTTCCACTTGTCCTCAAGTCCATTCTCTACGTCAGCCTCTTTTTCCTGTCCTACCCCTAGGTTCTTCAGAACCATTTTTTTAGATTCCATAAATAGGTGTTAGCATATGGTATTTGTTTTTCTCTTTCTGACTTATTTCACTCTGTATGACAGTCTCTATGTCCATTCACGTCACAACAAATAACTCAATTTCATTTCCTTTTATGGCTGAGTAATATTCATATGTGCCACATCTTCTTTACTCGTTCATCTGACAGTGGACACTTAGGTTGCTTCCATGTCCTGGCTATTGTAAATAGAGCTGCAATGAACATTGTGATAGATGACTATTTTTGAATTATGGTTTTCTCAGGGTATATGCCCAGTAGTGGGATTTCTGGGTCATATGGTAGTTCTGTTTTTAGTTTTATAAGGAAATTTCATACTGTTCTCCATAGTGGCTGTATCAGTTAACATTCCCACCAACAGTGCAAGAGGGTTCCCTTTTCTCCACACCATCTCCAGCATATATTGTTTGTAGACTTTTCAATGATGGCCATTCTGACTGGTGAGAGGTGATACCTCATTGTAGTTTTGATTTGTATTTCTCTCATGATTAGTGATGTTGAGCATTGTTTCATGTGTTTGTTGGTAATCTCTATATCTTCTTTGGAGACAAATCTATTTAGATCATCTGCCCACTTTTGGATTGGGTGGTTTGTTTTTTTTCATATTGACCTGCATGAGCTGCTTGTATATTTTGGAGATTAACCGTTTGTCAGTTGCTTCATTGGTAAATATTTTCTTTCACTCTCAGAGTTGTCTTTTTGTCTTGTTTATGGTTTCCTTTGCTGTGCAAAAGCTTTTAAGTTTCATTAGGTCCCATTTGTTTATTGTTATTTCCATTTCTCTAGGAGGTGGGTCAAAAATGATCTTGCTGTGATTTATATCATAGAGTGTTCTGCCTATGTTTGCCTCTAAGAATTTTATGGTGTCTGACCTTAAATTTAGGTCTTTAATCCATTTTGAGTTTATTTTTGTGTATGGTGTTAGGGAGAGTTCTAATTTCATACTTTTACATGTGGCTGTCCAGTTTTCTTAATACCACTTATTGAAGAAGCTGTCTTTTCTCCCTTGTATATTCTTGCCTCATTTATCAAAGATCAGGTGGCCATATGTGCTTAGGTTTGTCTCTGGGCTTTCCATCCTGTTCCATTGATCTATATTTCTGTTTTTTGTGCCAGTACCATACTGTCTTGATTACTGTAGCTTTGTAGTATAGTTTGAAGCTAGGGAGCCTGATTCATCCAGCTCCACTTTTCTTTCTCAAGATTGCTTTGGTTATTCGGGGTTTTTTGTGTTTCCATACAAATTGTGAAAATTTTTGTTCTAGTTCTGTGAAAAATGCCATCGATAGTTTGACAGGTATTGCACTGAATCTGTAGATTGCTTTGGGTAGTATAGTCATTTTCACAATTTTGATTCTTCCAATCCAAGAACCATGTGTTTGTATCGTCTTTAATCTCTTTCATCAGTGTCTTATAGCTTTCTGCATACAGGTGTTTTGTCTCCTTAGGTTAGTTTATTCCTAGGTATTTTGTTATTTTTGTTGCAGTGGTAAATGGGAGTGATTTTTTAATTTCTCTTTCAGATTTTTCAACAGTAGTGTAAAGGAATGCAAGAGATTTCTGTGCATTAATTTTGTATCCTGCTACTTTACCAAATTCATTGATTACCTCTAAAAGTTTCCTGGTAGCATGTTTAGGAGTCTTTATGTATAGTATCATGTCATCTGCAAACAGTGACAGTTTTACATCTTCTTTTCCAAATTGGATTCCTTTTATTTCTTTTCCTTCTCCAATTGTTTTGGTTAAGACTTCAAAAACTATGTTAAATAACAGTGCTGAGATTGGGCACCCTTGTCTTGTTCCTGATCTTAGAGGAAATTATTTCAGTTTTTATCACTGAGAACAATGTTGGCTGTGGATTTGTCAAATATGGTCTTTATTAAGTTGAGGTAAGTTCCCTCTATGCCTACTTTCCGGGGTTTTTTTTTTTTTTTTTTTTTCCATAAAGGGGTGTTGAATTTTGTTGAAAGCTTTTCTGCATCTATTAAGATGATCATTTGTTTTTTCTCTTTCAATTTGTTAATATGGTTTATCACACTGATTGATTTGTGTATATTGAAGAATCCTTCCATTCCTGGGATAAACCCCACTTGATCATGGTGTATGATCCGTTTAATGTGCTGTTGGATTTTGTTTGCTAGTATTTTGTTGAGGATTTTTGCATCTATGTTCATCAGTGATATTGGCCTGTAGTTTTCTTTCTTTGTGACATGTTTGTCTGGTTTTGTTATCAGGATGATGGTGGCCTTGTAGAAAGAATTTGGGACTGTTCCTCCCTCTGCTATATTTTGGAAGAGTTTGAGAAGGATAGGTGTTATCTCTTCTCTAAATGTTTGGGAGAATTCGCCTGTGAAGCCATCTGGTCCTTGGATTTTGTTTGTTGGAAGATTTTTTTTTTTTTTTTTTTGCAGTACGCCGGCCTCTCACTGTTGTGGCCTCTCCCGCCAAGGAGCACAGGCTCTGGACGTGCAGGCTCAGGGACCATGTCTCACGGGCCCAGCCACTCTGCGGCATGTGGGATCTTCCTGGACTGGGGCACAAACCCGTGTTCCCTGCATTGGCAGGTGGACTCTCAACCACTGCACCTCCAGGGAAGCCCTGTTGGAAGATTTTTAATCACAGTCTCAATTTCAGTGCTTGTGATTGGTCTGTTTATATTTTCTATTTCTTCCTGGGTCATTCTTGGAGGGTTGTGCTTTTCTAAGAATGTGTCCATTTCTTTCAGGTTGTCCATTTTATTGGCATATAGTTGCTTGTAGTAATGTCTCATGATCCTTTGTATTTCTGCAGTGTCAGTTGTTACTTCTTTTTCATTTCTAATTCTGTTGATTTGATTCTTCTTCCTTTTTTTCTTGATATTTCTGGCTAGTGGTTTTTCAGTTTTGTTTATCTTCCCAAAGAACCAGCTTTTAGTCTTATTGATATTTGCTATCATTTTTCATTTCTTTGTCATTTATTTCTGATCTGACCTTTATGGTTTCTTTCCTTTGGCTAACTCGGATTTTTTTTTTTAATTCTTCTTTCTCTAATTGCTTTAGGTGTAAGATTAGGATATTTATTTGAAGTTTTTCTTGTTTCTTGAGGTAGGATTGCATTGCTATAAACTTCCTCTTAGAACTGCTTTTGCTGCATCCTATAGGTTTCGGGTCATCATGTTTTCATTGTCATTTGTTTCTAGGTATTTTTTTTTTATTTCCTCTTTGATTTCTTTAGTGATATCTTGGTTATTTAGTAATGTATTGTTTAGCCACCATGTGTTTGTATTTTTTACAGATTTTTTTCCTGTAAGTGATAGGTAGTCTCATAGCATTGTGGTCAGAAAAGATAGTGATATAATTTCAGTTTTCTTAAATTTACCATTGTTTGATTTGTGACCCAAGATATGATTTATCCTGGAGAATGTCCCATGAGCACTTGAAAAGAAAGTGTATTCTGTTGTTTTTGGATGGAATATCCTATAAATATCAATTAAATCCATCTTGTTTAATGTATAATTAAAGCCTGTGTTTCCTTATTTATTTTCATTTTTTATGATTTGTCCATTGGTGAAAGTGAGGTGTTAAAGACCCCTACTATTATTGTGTTACTGTCAATTTCCCCTTTTATGGCTGTTAGCATTTGCCTTATGCATTGTGGTGCTCCTATGTTGGGTGCATAAATATTTACAATTGTTATATCTTCTTCTTAGATTGATCCCTTGATCATTATGTAGTGTCCTTTTTTGTCTCTGGTAATTATCTTTATTTTAAAGTCCATTTTGTCTGATATGGGAATTGCTACAGCACCATTATTTTGTTTTTTATTTGCATGGATTATCTTTTTCTATACCCTCTCTTTCAGTCTGTATGTGTCCCTGCGTCTGAATTGGGTCTCTTATAGACAGCATATACACGAGTCTTGTTTTTGCATCCATTCAGCCAGTCTGTGTCTTTGGACATAGTTAATGTAGTTGTTGATATGTGTGTTCCTATTACCATTTTCTTCGTTGTTTTGGGTTTGTAATTGTAGGTCTTTTCCTTCTCTTGTGTTTCTTGCCTAGAGAAGTTTCTTTAGCATTTGTTGTAAAGCTGGTTTGGTGCTACTGAATTCTCTTAGCTTTTGCTTGTCTGTAAAGTTTTTTAATTTCTCCATCAAATCTGAATGAGATTCTTGCTGGATAGAGTAATCTTGGTTGTAGGTTTTCCCCTTTCATCACTTTAAAGAAGTCCTGCCACACCCTTCTAGCTTGCAGAGTTTCTGCTGAAATGTTCATTGTTTACCTAATAGGGATTCCCTTGTATGTTATTTGTTGCTCTTCCCTTGCTGCTTTTAATATTTTTTCTTTGAATTTAATTTTTGTTAGTTTGATTAATATGTGTCTTGTCGCTTTTCTCCTTGGATTTATCCTTTGTGGGACTCTGCCCTTCCTGGACTTGATTGACTATTTCCTTTCCCATATTAGGGAAGTTTTAAACTATAATCTCTTCAAATGTTTTCTCAGTATCTTTTTTTTTTCTCTTCTCCTTCTGTGACCCCTATAATTCCAATGTTTGTGTTTTTAATGTTGTCCCAGAGGTTTCTGAGAGTGTCCTCAATTTTTTTCAATCTTTTTTTTCTTTATTCTGCCCTGCAGTAGTTATTTCCTCTATTTTTTCTCCATGTCACTTATCTGTTCTTCTGCCTCACTTATTCTACTATTGATTCCTTCTAGAGAATTTCAAATTTCCTTTATTGTACTGTTCATCATTGTTTGTTTGCTCTTTAGTTCTTCTAGGTCCTTGTTAAACGTTTCTTGTATTTTCTCCAATCTATTTCCCAGATTTTGGGTCATCTTTACTATCATTACTCTGAATTCTTTTTTAGGTAGACTGCCTATTTCTTCTTCATTTGTTTGGTCTTCAGTGTTTTTATCTTGCTCCTTCATTTGCTGTGTTTCTCTGTCTTCTCATTTTGCTTAACTTACTGTGTTTGCAGTCTCCTTTTTGCAGGCTGCAGGTTCATAGTTCAAATTGCTTTTGGTGTCTGCTCCCAGTGGGTAAAATTTGTTCAGTGGGTTGTGTAGGCTTCCTGGTGGAGGGGACTGCTGCCTGTGTTCTGGTGGATGAGGCTGGATCTTGTCTTTATGCTGGGCAGGACAGCATTCGGTGATGTGTTTTGGGGTGTCTGTGAACTTATTATGATTTTATGCATCCTCTCTGCTAATGTGTGGGGTTGCGTTCCTGTCTTGCTAATTGTTTGCCATAGGGTGTCTAACACTGTAGCTTGCTGGTCGTTGAGTAGAGCTGGGTCTTAGCGTTGAGATAGAGATCTCCGGGACAGTTTTTGCTGTTTGATATTACATGGGGCTGGGAGGTCTCTGGTGGACCAATGTCCTTAACTCAGTCCTCCCACCTAAGAAGGTCAAGCCTGCCACCCAGCCTGAGGACCAAGACACTGTCAGCCACACGGCTCAGAAGAAATGGGAGAAAAAAGAAAGAGAGAAGGAAATAATAATAAAATAAAAGCTATTAAAATAAAAAAATTATTAAAAATAAAAAAGTATTTTTAAAAAAAGAAAGATAGAAGAGAGCAACCAAACCAAAAGAATAATCCACCAATGATAACAAGTACTAAAAAGTATACTAAAAAAAAAAAGACAGAGAGACCCCAAGGACAATTGGTAACAGCAAAGCTATACAGAGAAAATCACACAAAGAATCATACACATACACACTCACAAAAAGAAGAAATGGATAAAAGTATATATATACATTAAAAAAATAAATAAATAAAAGGAAGAGAGCAACCAAATCCATAAACAAATCTGTCAGTGATAATAAACTCTAAATACTAAACTAAGATACACATAAAACCAGAGACAAATTAGATGCAGAAAGCAAACCCCTAGTTTACATTTGCTCCCAAAGTCCATTGTCTCAGTTTTGGTATGATTTGTTGTCTCTTCAAGTATTCCACAGATGCAGGGTACATCAAGTTGATTGTGGAGATTTAATCCGCTGCTCCTGAGGCTGCTGGGAGAGATTTCCCCTTCTCTTCTTTTTTCGCACAGCTCCTGGGGTTTGGCTTTGGATTTGGCTCCGCCTCTGCATGCAGGTTGCCTGAGCGTATCTGTTCTTTGCTCAGACAGGACAAGGTTAAAGTAGCAGCTGATTAGGGTGCTCTGGCTCACTCAGGCTTGTTGGGGAGATGGAAGGGAATGATACGGAATGTGGGGTATGCCTGAGGAGGCGGAGGCCAGCGTGACATTGCAACAGTCTGAGGAACGCCATGTGTTATCCTGGGGAAGTTTTCCCTGGATCACAGGACCCTGGCAATGGCGGGCTGCACAGGTTCCTGGGGGTGCAGGGTTATAGATAGTGACCTGTGCTGGCACACAGGCTTCTTTGTGGCAGCAGCAGTGCAGAATTTATTCTTTTAATTTAATCTAACCTTTATCAAATATTCACTGTATATTAGAAAAATGGATTATGCCTTATTACAACCTTAGTTTCAAACAATGTTCTTTATTTACGATCTTTAAGCTTTTACATATTTAAATATTTAAATTAAATTTAAATATTAATATACTAAAAAATTAATTATCTACAAAGCAGGTGAAATGAATCTTAAAACAGAGTAGTAAATAGAAGAGTGATTTATATGTTTTCTTTCTTTTGATATGCCCATAAATCTCAGTAAATGCAGTGAATAATAAATATTCATTGAATACATTATTGTAAAATAATATTTTAAAATAATGTATAAAGCAGTTTTGATATATTTTATATTAAAACAAAAACAGCTAGTTCTTCATAATTTTGTATCATACATTCTGGGCAGTTTATATAAGACATCAAATATGGTTTCATTTTATTTCTCTTTTCTCGCTGCCAATCCATTAGAGAAAAAAATCTCAGGAACAACGCCAGCGTCTGTCAACTTTTCTGCTGTTTGTGCCTGGAAACAGCCTCACATGCCATCGTGTCCCAGAGGGCATCCAAAACAGGCTTGAGTGTCTTACAAACAGTTGGCACTTGATTTCAAGATTGTTTTCCAAGTTCCCAATCCTTGTTAGAGAAGAAAGAGGGTTAGGAAAACAGATGATCAGTTGAGCAGAAAGAAGAGAAAACAGACATACCCATGAATCAAAATGGGTATTTACTAGAAAACAAAGTAAACTTTTCTGTTTCTATTTTATCCCTATTTAACACAATATTCTAATCAAACATTAACACATTAGTCAAAATTACAGAGAGTGCTTCTTTTCAGCCATGGTATGGCCTGACACCTGATAGGATGTTAAAATATTAAAGCATTAAAAAATTATAATTACAAACAGTCATGTATTTTCAACTTAACTAACTCTGGGAAAATTGGTGGAAATATTTAATAATCTGATTATTTTTATTCCTTCATCACTTATGTATTTTTTTTATTAGTCTATGCATGGTTATAAATCACTGTTATGTTTAGCTTTCTTTCTCCACTTTGCCAACCAAAAAAACATAATTCTTTCATGAAGCCTCCTTAAAACCATTTCCTCTTCTGGAAATCAACAATGCTATTTGGGTTTCCAAATAGCATCTTATGGGACATCTTATGGAAAAACCCAAACGAACGTTTTGGCCAATCCTTATTTCCAAGTGTTTGTTTGAGATAACCACACAATTACCCCACTCCTGAAAATATTCCATTTTAAGATAAATTTGGCAGGTGGAATGCATTGTATCTCTCTCTGAAGATTAGCAATGAAGTGTAGCTTATTAAAGCTTTGCAGTTTCCTGAAGTATATAAAATATTTTATCTTTGAAGCAAACTTTTTAATTATGCTCTTTACAGCATTTAAGAAAAATAAATTGGTGGTTAATATTCTACTTTAGAATTTTTTTAAAAAATTGCTGCTTTCAGTCTAGTGAATATTTCTGTTTGACTTTATAAATGCTTTTGTGTTATCCATCAAATTGGGCTATGAATTTTTCTTGATTACATATATATATGTAATTTCATATATGTATAAAATTACATATATGTTTGTAATTTCTCTCAAAATGCATGTAAATAACCGAGGTTAAGCACTCAACAAGTGTTCTGATTTGGTTTGACTTACTAAATTACTTTTATCAAAATATAAAGTGAAATAATATGTAAATAATTTTGAATAAAAATATCAAAGAAGCTACAAATAGAAACAGAAGCCAGCATTTAGCCATTTAATATATACTAAATTATTTCTAATAAAGTTATAACAAGTAATGTATGAAACTTCACAAAACTTAAAAAATTAAGCATTTAAAAAAACCTGTGCTTTCTTTCCTGATGGAATCCCATCCAGAGGAAATCACTATCCTAGAATTGTTGCTCATCATTATCATTTATTAATTTAAACTCTGTGTATTTACATATCTATAAAGAGTATATAGTATTGCTCTTGATATTTTAATACCTTATATAAATCTTATGCTGTTTTCAATAATACCCCTTATGTACACTGCATCATTGCTTCTAAAATGTATATGTTTAATCTCTTGCTATTGGACATTTAAGTTACTTCTAATTCTTGGCTATTATAAGCATTGCATCTATTAATATTCTTGGGCAGGTCTACATCAGCACATATATGTAAGTTTCACTAGGGTGTATGTCTGGTAGTAGAATTTCTGCATCTTATTTTAGGTACTTCTTCATATTGAGTGAGTAATGTTAAATAATACCAGTGCATATTAATACCAGAAGTAAAAAAGATATTTATTTTCAACCTTTCTGCTATTTGATATTACCAGATTAAAAAAAAAAGTTCACTTGAAGTTTGTGAAATTATATCTAATTGTATTTCTATTTTGAATTTTCCTGAAAATGTGGTATTTTCACAACATTTCATATGTTTATAAATGTTTCCTATTTTGTTAACTATCTTTTCATGTATTTTCTTCTCATTTTTCCTTTTCTTTTACTCCTTTCCCCTGTTTCTCCTTCTACCCTCCTCCTCCTCTTCCTCCTCCTTTGTCCCACTCTTTCTCCTCCTTTTCTTCATTTTCTTCTTCTTTCCTATCCCTTCCTTCTCCTCTTTCTCTCTTGTTCTCTAATTTCAAAAGTTTGCTATTTGTGGAAATTGTTTTTTTCAGAATAAAATAAAAAGATAATCAATTATGTCAGACCCAATAGAACCCTTATTATAAATGCGCTTGATATTATGTTGAATTTTTGTTTTCTTCTGGAAGAACTGTTATACTTGGTCTTTCTTTGTATGAAGTCAGTAGATCTTTGTATATTTATTTATTTAATTTTTTAAAATGTATATTTTCCTTTAATTTTTCTCCCTATAGGTCTTCTACATGTCTTTTATTTCTGTCCTAAAATTGGATCAGTGTTAGTAAAAGATCTATGTTTATTTTAGGAGACTGGTATTGACAGTACCAGGACCATATATGTGTATATATATATATATATATATATATATATATTAGATAAAAATGCTTAATTTTGCCATTCAAAGCATCACTAAATATCCTCATATGTTTGTCTGATTGTGCTAGAAGAGATGTTTTTTAAAACTACTAGAGTCATTTTGGAACTGTCAACTTATATTTCATTTCTATTAGTTATTTGCTTTGTGAAAATTGGAGCTATGTTATTAGTACCTGTAAGTTTAATAACTTTATATTTTGGGGTGGTGAATAAATTGTGATTCATTGTGTACATCCTCTATAAATATAATGATATATTTTGTCTTAATGTCTATTTTGCTTCGTATAACTTGGCATCAGCTTACCTTGGTGTTAGTGTAAATTTAATATTAATATTAAATTATAGTATTTTGATATCATTTTATTTCTTTCTCTGATAAAATCATTACTTGCTTTTAAAATGGTTTTCATTTAAAATTAGAATGTCCAAGTTTTCTGCACTTATTTCTGCTGTTTTTATCTTTTCACCAATCTTCCCATGTTTTTGAAATAACTTTTGTGCATATGTTGGCTAATCTCAGTTCTGATTATCCCTAAACCTAACATTGTGTTTGCTTAAAACACAAGAATTTTATTACTGGATTTTAGAAGGCATTCTAGAGCAGCCCATGCTTGAGGTTATGTTTGTTTTCTTGTTTCCAGAATATCTCAGTTTTTTTAAATGAGATTTTTTTTTTCCAGAATAACAAATGCCTTATGTTGCTGAAAACAGCAATACCAGGCAATTCTCAAAAGTATTTTTATAAATTCCCTATTGTACCTTGGCATGGTAGAATTTTCTATGTTGAAACTAGTAATAACAGATTTTATTATTCACAATTATATGAACTGGCAAAGTACAATAATATGACTGAACATATTTTTCCCTTCAGTAAATAGATAATTTAAATTTGTGTCTATGTGATTTAGAACTAGAATAAAAAATTCACATAGTGTTTAATTAAGCACATTTTGGAAAAAAAATAAACTCAGAGGTTAAACTAAACAAATTGCAATACAGAAGTTAATTTTATTCATATTTTAACATTCTAGGAGCTAATATAATACATCCAGTTTCTTTCTCAATTAAAGAGATTACCATGAGTTATTTTTTTAAAATAAAATTCCCTAAAGTATAAACAAAAAAGGAACTCTCACTAGAAAACTGTATTTGCATAATTACAGTAAAATGTCAATTTTATATGAAAAACAGGAGTCAGAAATATTTCAAAATGTCATTTGAATTAGACACGCAAATGTACTGGTTCTGCCTGGCTAAGCCAACAGTCACAGTAGTGAAAATATTTATCTTGCAATGTTAACAATAGACATAACAATTTTCAGTATGAAAACAGAAGCACCAGTATAAAATACACACTATCTGCAGATAGATCTAACCTCTTACTATCACTGTTAGGTAAAATAATATGTTTGTGAAAATAATTACAGTTATTAATTATAATTAAACATCAGTGACCCACAAATTTTTAAAGTCTAAATAATGTCTAGTCCTTTACATTAAACTGAGTAAATACATGTATATCTCATGAAATAAATTATTTTTATTAAGATACAGACCTTAAATCTTCAGTTTGATGAGTTTTGACAATTACAGAAACCTGTTATCATCACCCAAAAAAAGACTTAGAGCAGTTATTTAACACTAAAAATTTACCTTATGTCCCTTTCCAGTCAATTCTCAATTTGAAATAAGCTCTTACCATAAATTCATTTTGGCTGTCTTTGTTATTTATATAAATGGCATCATATAGTATGTACTCTTAATCTAAATTTTTTCACTTATGTTGCATCTGAGTTTCATCTGTATTGTTGCATGTACTTTCAAATATTTTTATTGATGAGTAGAATTCACTGCATCAATACACCAAAATTTGTTTATTCTTCCATTAAAGGACTTTTGGGTTGTCAGCATCTTTGCTCCTTTTCTTTTTAACTTGGATTTATTTTTTATAAATTTTTATTGGAGTATAGTTGCTTTACAATGTTGTGTTAGTTTCTACTCTACAGCAGAGTGAATCAGCTATACGTATACATATATCTCCTCTTTTTTGGATTTCCTTCCCAATTAGGTCATTGCAGAGCATTGAGTAGAGTTCCCTGTGCTATACAGTAGCTTCTCATTAGTTATCTATTTTATACATAGTATCAATAATGTATGTCAATCCCAATTCATCCCACTATTAAATTCAATTTAATAGTAATATATTATTTGTGATTTTTGAATATGAAGGTTTTAACATGTTTTTATCCAGAGCTTTGACCTATTTTTCACTTATTCCTTCCTTCCTTCCTTTCTTTTTCATCATTGCTTTTATTTGATTTAATTCACCAATCCGATTTCCTTCCCCTTTAACAGGTAACTAATCTAACGTGTTTAATTCCTTCATTCATTTATTTATTTTTATTCAAATATACATTTATTTTTAACTTTCAAGAATAGCATTATGCCATAGATGTAATTTTGCACTTTAGTCCTTTTACTCAATGATTAAAAAAAAAACAAAAAAAAACTATTTTACTGTGTGCACACTGCTACTCAATGCTCTGCTTACTCCATAATGTGCATTCATCATATTGTACACATTTAATTTCACATTGTTGGAAGCATAAATTGTATCTGATGCTTTGTTGTCACAATCTATGATTAATAATTTTACACTTCCTCCTTATGAATATGAATAAAGATTTCTCTGGACATATGAAAAGATGCTCAATATTACTAATCAGTGGCCAGTGATTTATTTCATTTATTTTATTTGTCTAGAAAGGCATGACTACTTAAAGTCTAGGTAAAAGAATATAAATACATAAAGCTACACTGTTGCCCAAACACAGCTGATATAACTTTTTTTGAGACATAAACTTTGTTTTTCTAAATTGTGATAACATTGAGTTGTTTGTTACTATGGCATAAAATTATGAAAGCTGAATTCACTCATGTTTTGTTCCATATGATTGTTTTTCTTTGAAGTGAATGTTAATTTTTGAGTTATAGCAGTGTTACCTCAGCCATAATTCTGTGCTTATATTTGCCCAATACAGCTATATACTATATCAGTATATATATACACATAGTATCAAGTGTACAAAATTAGATTACTCATAATCCTATGTAGCAGATTTCTAATATTTCATGCCCACATTTTAATTTACTTATTTAACTAGTACCTTTTTGACTTTTTAAAGTAATTTTTTTAGATTTCAAGAATAATTGCAAAGATATTATGGAAAATGTCCCTATACTCACAATTAGTTTCCCTTGTTATAAATACATTATTATGGTACATTTGTTATAATTAATGAACCATATTGATATGTTATTATTAGCCAAAGCCTATTCCTTATTCAGATATCCTCAGTTTTTAACCTAATGTCGTTTTCCTGCTCCAGGTTCCCATCCAGGATACCATATTGCATTTAGTAGCCATATCTCCTTAGGCTTTTTGGGGTTACGTTGATTTCTCAGAGTTTCCTTGTTAATGATGACTTTGAGAAGCTTGATAAGTATGGGTCAGATATTTTGTAAAATATCTCTTTTTTGGTATTTATCTAATATCTTTCTTATTATTAGAACGTAATATTGGTTTTTGAGACTAAGATCACAGAGATACAGTATCTTGCATCACATCATATCAAGGGTGCCTATTATCAATGTAATTTATCACTGTTGATGTTAATATTGATCACCTGGCTGAGGTAGAGTTTGTGAGGTATTTCCACTGCAAAGTTACTCTTTATTACCCCATTTTCCGATTATATTCTTTGAAAAGAAGTAACTACACACAGCCCACACATAAGAAGTGGGAATTCATACTACACTTCCTCTAAGGCATAGTAGTTACATACATTATTTGGAATTTTGTATAGGAGATTTGTCTTTTCCCTTTCATTTATTTATGTCAGCATTGAGATACAAATAATTATATTTTATTTTAGTTTATAATCTAGTGTACTTTATTTATCTTCTTGCTCAAATTGTTTCACCTTTAACTTTTGGGAGCTCTTTAAGTTGGCTCCTATGGACCTGTCTTTTGTTTGTTTTTGTTTTTGTTTTTGTTTCTTTTGCAGTACGCGGGCCTCTCACTGTTGTGGCCTCTCCCATTTTGGAGCACAGGCTCCGGACATGCAGGCTCAGCGGCCATGGCTCACGGGCCCAGCTGCTCCGTGGCATGTGGGATCTTTCCGGACCGGTGCACGAACCCGTGTCCCCTGCATCGGCAGGAGGACTCTCAACCACTTGCATCACCAGGGAAGCCCTGGACCTGTCTTTTTAACATATGCCCATCAATAAGAGTTTCTCTCTTTTTTCCTTCCCCACTCCTTCCTTCTTTCCTTCCTTCCTCCCTCCCTCCCTCCCTTCCTCCCTCCCTCTCAGGTCAGCATGACTTCCCTGACACCCTTCAGTGAGATTTTTCATACATTTGTAATACAGTTAGGATGTTTTGTCACATTTTGCATTTTATTCTGGAATTCCTTAGCTGTCATAAATGATGCATTTAAAATTTTCATGCATTAAAGTTCATTCTTTGTGCCATAAAGTTTAACGAATTTTGACAAAGGCATAATGCCATGTATCCGCAGTTACAGTATCATACAGAAAAGTTTCACCATAGTAAAAAATTCCTCTGTGCTTCATCTACTAATCTTTATCGTATTCCACTGAACCCTTGGAAACCAATGATGTGTTTAACATCTGTATATTTTGGCTTTTTCAGAATATCATAAAATTGGAATTGTACAATATGTAACTCTTTCAGACTGCTATCTTTCACTTAGCAACATACATTTAAGACTCAACCATGTCTTTTGTGGCTTGATAACTTATTTCTATTAATAATTAAATACTATTCAATCTTATGGATGCACACAGTTTGTTTATCCATTTACCTATTGAAAGGCATTTTTGTTGCTTCCAGATTTTGATGATTATGAGTAAAGCTGCTGTAAGTATTTGTGTGTCTACTTTTGTGTGGATATCATTTTTTCCAATTAGTTTTCTAAATATCTAGGAGATGACTGAGTACAGTAAAACTATTTTTATCTTTGTAAGAAATTGCCCAACTGTCTTCCAAAGTTGTTGTGGTAGACTGAATAATGGCCATCAAAGCTATTACATTCACAGAAATGTAAATATTTTTTCTTGTATGATTAAATTACATTATTGTAAGAAAATGTGTGCCTTACCTCATAAATTTAGGGAATTTTACATAGTTTTAATTATGAAAGTAACATAATATATATTTGTGGGTGTTTTAAAGATTATTTTTGGAGTAGTTTTAGGTTCACAACAAAATTGAGAGGAAGTGCAGATTTTCAGTGTATCAGCTACCCCGACTTTTGCATAGCCTTCCTCATTATCTACATTCCCCTGCCAAAAAAGCCCATCTGTTATCAAGGATGAACCTACACTGAGACATCATAATCACCCAAATGCATAATTTACCTTAGGGTTCCCTCTTGTTGTTATACATTCTATGAGTTTGAACAAATGTATAGAGACGTGTATCCAATATTATGATAATACTGAGTATTTTCACTGCACCAAGAATCTTCTGTTACCCACCTATTCATTCCCTGTCCTGTAAACACTGATCTTTTTACTGTTGCAGCAGTTCTGCCTTTACAGAATGTTAGTTGGATTATACAGTATGTAGCTTTCTAGGATAGGCTTTTTTCACTTAGTAATATGTATTTAAGGTTCCTCCATTTCTTTTTATGGATTTATAGCCCATTTCTTTTTTTTTCTTTTCTTTTTTTTTTTTGCTGTACGTGGGCCTCTCACCACTGTGGCCTCTCCTGTTGCAGAGAACAGGCTCCGGATGCGCAGGCTCAGTGGCCATGGCTCACGGGCCCAGCCGCTCCGCGGCACGTGGGATCTTCCCGGACCGGAAAACAAACCCTCATCCCCTGCATCGGCAGGCGGACTCCCAACCACTGCGCCACCAGGGAAGCCCTAGCCCATTTCTTTTCAACACTGATTAATATTCCATTGTCTGTGTCTACCACAGTTTATTGACCCATTCAATACTAAAGGACATCTTCTAAGTTTGGGTAATTATGAATAAAGCTGCTGTAAATATCTGCATGTAGGTTTTTGCATGGGAATAAGTTTTCAACTCCTTTGGTAAGTAACAGGGAATGTGAGTGCCAGTTGCTTTGTTAGAAGTATATTTAGTTTTGGAAGAAAGCACCAAAATGGCTGCACTATTTTGCATTACGATCAGCAGTGAATGACAGCTTCTGTTCCATATCCTCACCAGTACTTGGTGTTATCAGTGTTCCAGATTTTGGACATTCTAATAGATGTGTAGTGGCATATCACTGTTGTTTTAATTTGTATTTCCCTGATGACATAGGATGTGGAGCATCTTTTTTATGTGCTTATTTGCCATCAGTATATCTTCTTTGTTGTAGTGACTGTTAAGGTCTTTGACCTATTTTTTAAATAGATTTTTTGTTGTTGTTGTTGTTGTTTTTTCTTACTTTTGGGTTTTAAGAGCTCTTTGTATATTTTGGATAATAGTCCTTTATCATATGGGCCTTTTGTAAATATTTTCTCCCAGTCCTTTGCATAGCAGAAGATTTTAATTTTAATGAAGTCCTAGTTATCCATTATGTCTTTAATAAATCATGCCTTTGGCGCTGTATCTAAAAGGACATTGTCATACTCAAGATCATCTAGATTTTCTCCTATGTTATCTTCTAGGACTTTTATAGTTTTGCATTTTATATTTAGATCTATGATCTATTTTTAGTTACATTTGTGAAGTATGTAAGGTTTTTGTTACATTCATTGTTTTGCATGTGGATGTCCAGTTATTTCAGCATCAATTGTTGAAGAGAATATCTTTGCTCCATTGTATTGCCTTTGCTCCTTTGTCAAAGGTCAGTTGACTATATTTATGTGAGTCCATTTGTGAGCTCTCTTTTCCATTCAGTTTATTTCTTTGTCCATTATTTTACCAATACCACACTGTTTTGGTATCTATAGATTTATAGTATTCCTTAAAGTCTGGTATTGTCAGTCTGGATAGAGACAGCCCTGGAAAGAATCCATCAGTAGACAGGTTGTCAGTTGTCATTAACTTCTCGCTTTTCTTTCCTTTTTTAACATCGTCATTGGAGTATGACTGCTTTACAATGATGTGTTATTTTCTTCTTTATAACAAAGTGAATCAGCTATACATATATCCCCATATCTCCTCCCTCTTGCTTCTTCCTCCCACCCTCCCTATCCCACCCCTCTAGGTGGACACAAAGCACCAAGCTGATCTCCCTGTGCTATGTGGCTGTTTCTCACTAGCTATCTGTTTTACATTTGGTAGTGTGTGTCCATGCCACTCTCTCACTTTGTCCCAACTCTTTACTTTTATACGACTTTAGGGCTGTTCAGGTATTTTCCTGTAAGGCTGGTGGTGTTAAAACCTATTTCAACATGCTATTGAGATTAATGATGTGGCATTGATTGTCTTAATGCACGGCATGAAGGAGGACAAAGCAATGAAGTTCCCCCACTTCCACCTATTTTTCTCACCACTGCACCTGCTACCACAGATTCAGGCTTCTGCAGCCGTTCTACAATTTAAAACGGATTTCAATCTGTCTGGATTTTGTCATCATTCGTTTTAAGTGTTGGTTATCTGTCCCTTTCTCTTTGTTTCTACACAGTTGATTTTAAGAAGGAAGACAGAAATTTTACTATTTTTTTCATTATGTTACACTCTAGAACTCTTAACATTTGTTTCCAAACCTTTTTTATTTCTTATTAATAATTCTTTATTTTGGAATTAAAGAAATTAAAAGCTTCTCAATTTGTCCGTCTTACATATTGCTCTTACACTCATTTTCAAACAAGTAAAAAATAAACTAAACATATAAACAAATAAATAAATAAAAGTGAAGCCTTGTACTTTTGATTAATTTTTGGTTGTCTCATCTGCTAATATCAGTATAATGTTGAATAGTACCTTTTCTTTTAGCTACCTCATAGAATACTGCTTATGTGTCTATAGGTATTAACAATTCAATCTCAAAGTAGACAATAAAAAAATAATCCCAACTAATGTTTTGGTTTACATGAATATGGTTGTGAAACAAAACTTCTTTTAATATATTACACTCAGACTAAAATATTATTAGAACTAGTTTTTAATATAGAATATTTAGAGAACTAAAATTCATGGTAAAGAAGTGCCTTTGCAGTCTATCATAACGAACTGTCAAAATGTATGTTTGTGTTTTTCCTATATTTTGATAAGAAAAGTTTATCTTAAAAAACAAAATATGGTTAAATTTGAAGAAAAGTGAAGAAAAAATGTAATCATTCGTCTTCATAGTTATATTTCTTGCCATTTCCATAAGAATTAGATTTCATTTGTCAATGTTAAACCTTATCAAACCTATGTAATGGGCATCAAGCCATATTTAGAGTGAGTTTTCATTTTAATTATGTTTGTACAGTATGAATATTCAGGAAATATAATGAATATGTACATTTCTCTTATGATACCTTTATTTTTCTACAGTTATAAATTATGTAGATCACTCATTTGTTTTGAAAATTTTTGACTTGCTTTGACTATTTTCTTCTAACTCAAAATTATCACAGTTGAAGTTACTATTGAAGATGAAGGTTTGAAGCAAAGTTTGAATTAGAGATAAATAATTTGTTTGATTTTAGAACTTCAAAACAAACTCTTGTCCTTTGAATTTAGAAACTGAAACACTAAAATATGCATTAAATCAAAGAGTAAAACATCCTTATGACAGATTATGTAAAGCATAAGAAAAATATGTTTGGCAATATCCGGAAATTACTGTTTTCTTAAAATTAGGAGATATTTAACATTTTATGATTAAAAACCTAAATATTTAGGTACAGATTAATAATACTCATTTATGATAATTATCAAAACTGAAAAAAATAGAATATTGTAGCTTAAATTTACATAAAACAAAGAAAATATTAGTATAAAAGTCCATCCTGTGCTGGATTAAAGGATTTCTTAGCAGCATAAACATTGATGTAACTCTCACATAAGATTTAGCAGAAATTAAGCAACAATATATACAAAATAAAATATTTTCAGAAAAAGTTTAAGTGATTTCACAATGCTTATTATGCTTTTGCATATGGTACCTAATATGTTATATGTCCTTCCAATTAGAAATAAATATTAGAACATTTGTGTAAAAGGATGTAAAAGCTACAAATAAAACAGAAATTGCCATCTGACATGTGTTTCCATGATATTTCAATAAAGTAGTGGGTAAATTTAAATATGCACAATGGTCTAGGTTATACATAGTAACCAATATTATGAATAATCATTAATAACCACTAAAACACACAAAAAAATATTTAGCAGATGTCACTTTTCTAATTAAATTTTTAAAGTTTAAATCCGAATTGCTTTGGCTACTTAAAATTTTGACAATGCCACCTTGAATTAAAATGTATATTTTACTCATTTCCTTATAAGTAGAGGTAATAATTTCATGGTTACAAGTAAATGTCAGAAAAAAAAGATGAAATTGTCTTTAATTTACTTTTATAGAAAGAACTGCATGCATCATATACATATTTATTGTGAAGCTCTGTTTTACCACTTTAAAGCAAATTACTTCAGGTAATTTGTAAGAACACTGTTGGTCTTGAACAATAAAGTTATCAGTTATCTGCTTTCAAAAGCTTTCAAATATCAGTTCTGCAATGTTGGTTGTTCATTTGGTAGTTGTACAGTATTAACAATTACATATATTCATTGACACTATATCCTCTCATTATAGAATTACTTTAATTTGAAACTATGATCTCCACTGAAATATCTTTACCATTTACCCCCCAAATTGACTACATTTGAAAGATTATCCTTTAAAATTTAAATTAATCATTTTGAAAATAAAATTAAATGGCACAAATTAATCTTCATTTTTAAATGTCTTTAAATCACTGTAACATGTAGAACCTCAGAACATTATATATATTATATATATATACATATTATATATAAATGCACAAATTACATAGAGATATTTATTCCTCTATATTAAGTCATTTTCCCTATAGTACAGAGATATATATTTTAGCTATTTTTAAAGCTATTGTTTTAATTATACTAGGTTGATTTTGTTTTATTAAAATGGAATTAAAAACAAATTCATCAATAGTTTAAAGTAACCAAAAGCTGTTATTCTGGGGGTATAGCTCAGTGGTAGAGTATTTTACTGCAAAAACAATTATTCTATTCTTCATACAACCTGAAAATATCAGTGCCAATTCAGCATAAGAATACAGTATTTTTTCATATTATTATTATAAAAATTTGTGTTTAAGACAAATTAATATTTTGATAGAAGGACTTTGAAACAAAACATATGAACACAGTACTAATTTATAGAAGTATATAAATTTCTTAAATATTATAAGAAGCATACTTTTTCATCACTATATTTAGTATTTTAATCTCATATTTCCAGGAACTTCTAGTGAGTTTTAATGAATTTTATGAATCCTTTAAAAATGATTGACATTTGTCAATTTATAGTAAAATGTGATATACTTAAAATGATTAACATCAAATAGAGCTGGCTACAGAACAATGACAAGGTCATTGGGCATCATTAATTTTCAAATATTTGATTTCAGCTGAATGGTTAGATATATCACTTTTTATTTTAATCATGAAGTACACCTGTCAAAGAAATACTTTTCTATACAGTATTTTGAATGAGGCTATGCACAGAGCTTCCTTAGATTGTTTCTACTCAGTGATCAGTAGGTGAAGTGGATGGCTTGCTATTATCTTCCCATGATGGATAGCCAAAGAGTCCAAATTAATATCACTGGATAAAGTGATAAACCTAAGATGGTGTATAGCAGAGATTGAGTGGTCTTTGATTAGATATATGGAAGGTATAAATACAAATATATATTCCCAAATTATCTTATTTAATAAATATTTTTTAAAAATTATAGAAGTGGTGTAACTCTAGGGAAAATTTTATATGTGTATGTATGGAGGTGAAAGCAATATGCTTTTCACTTAAATTCCTATTAATTCCGTTTAATACATGTAAAGTCACTGTTCTAAAAGTGACTGTTCTAAAAGTGGTGGACTAGCCTCCAGAAAGCACATAGATGAAGAAGACACAAACCTGATTTGAGTAACTTAGAGTCCAGAAATGAAAATAAGGCATGTGTTAATCTGGGGAAAAGAAGTAGCCAAGACAGTAAAAGATGTGGTTTTTATGATGCTTATTTCTTAACAGGATCCTACTATATTATCTCTATAGGTACTTTTTAGTGCTTACATTTTATAATGCCATCATCATAGAAACATGAAAACTTTTATTATTCCTGAATGATTTAGAAAAAGTAACAATTTCTTATTCATTTTATGTGGCAAACATAAAATCAATTCCGAATGCTGGAAAAAAGTAAGTGAATGACAGCAAACAACAACAAAATTGTAGACCAATCTTACTTATGCCAACAATCATGAAGATTCTTAATAAAATAATAGTATTGATAAATGCAAATAAATAATGTACAGGGAGAATAACACAGGCATGCCTTGAAGATAATACAGATTTGGTTACAGACCGCCACAATAAAGGGAATGTTGCGATGAAGTGAGTCACACATTTTTTTTGGTGTCCCAGTGCAAATAAAAGTTATATTTACATTATTTTGTAGTGTACTAAGTGTGCAATAACATTATGCCTAAAAAATCAGTGTACATACTTCAATTAAAAATACTTTATTGCTAAAAGTACTGAGCATCATCAGACCCTTCAGCAAATCATATATATATATATATTTTTTTTTTTTTTTTTGCTGGTGGAGGGTCTTGCCTCAAAGTTGATTCTGCTGACTGATCAGGGTGGAGGTTGCTGGAGGGTGGGGTGGCAGTGGCGATTTCTTAAAATAAGACAACTGTGAAATTTGCTGCATTGACTGACTCTTCCTTTCACAAATTATTTCAAACTATTTGAGTCAATTCTCTTAAACTCTAACATAGAGTAACAACTAACTATATGTAATATTTAAATCCTTTGTTGTGATTTTAACCATCTACAAAGCATCTTCACCAGCAATAGATTCCATCTCCAGAAGCCACTTTCTTTGCTCATCCATAAGAAGTAACGCCTCGTTTGTTAAAATTGTATGAGACTGCAGCAGTTTAGTCATATCATCAGGCTTCACTTTCTATTTTAGTCCTCTTGCTATTTCCACCACATTTGCAGTTACTTCATCCATTGAAGTCTTATATTCCTCAAAGTCATCCATGAGGGTTGGAATCAACTTCTTCCAAACTCCTGTTAATGTTCTTTTGGTATTTTGACCTCTTCCTCTGAATCGTGAATGTTCTAATAGCATCTAGAATGGTGAATCCTTTTCAGAAGGTCTTCAGATCCGTAAGAGGAATCACTCTCTATGGCAGCTACAGCCTTACTATATATATATATATATATAAAATAAGACGTGACAGTAAAAGTTATTCTTTGATTCGTCGACTATAGTATGGATACTGTGTTATTAGCAGGCATAGACAAAACATTAATATGGGTATCCATCTCCATCAGAGCTCTTGGGTGACCAGGTGCATAATCAATGGGCAATATTATTTTGAAAGGAATCTTTTTTTCTGAGCAGTAGGTCTCAACACTGGGCTTAAAATATTCAGTAAGCCATTGTGTAAACAGAGGTGTGGTCAGCAGGTTTTGTTGTTCCATAGAGCACAGGCAGAATAGATTTAGCATCATTTTTAAGGGCCCTAGGATTTCCAAAATTGGAAATGAGCACTGGTTGTAACTTAAAGTCACCAGATGCGTAAGCCCTTAACAAGAGACTCAGCCTGTCCATTGAAGATTTAAAGCCAGGCATTGCTTTCTCATTTCTAGCTATGAAAGTCCTAGATGGCATCTTCCAGTATAAGGCTGTTTTATCCACATTGAGAATGTCTTGTTTAAGGTTCATTAATTAACCTTCATTAATTGTCTTACTTAGATTTTCTGAATAACTTGCTGTAGTTTCTACATCAGCCCTTGCTGCTTCACTTTGCATTTTGATGTTATGGAGACAAATTCTTTCCTTAAACCTCATGAACCAACCTCTGCTATCTTCAAATGTTTCTTTTGCAGCTTCCTCACCTCTGTAAAACCTTCACAGAATTGAAGAGAGTTAGGGCCTTGCTCTGGATTAGGCTTTGGCTTATGGGAATGTGTGGTTGGTTTGATCTTCTATCCAGACCATTAAAACATTCTCCATATCAGCCATAAGGCTGTTTCCCATTCTTATCATTTGTGTGTTCTCTGGAGTAGCACTTTTAATTTTCTTCAAGAACTTTTCATTTCCATTCACAACTTGAAGTAACTGTTTGGTGCAAGAGGCCTAACTTTTGGCATATCTCAGCTTTCAACATGCCTTCTTCACTAAGCAAATCATTTTTAGCTTTTGGTTTCAAGTGAGAGATCTGTGAATCTCCCTGTCGCTTGAACACTTAGAGACCATTGTAGGGTTATTAATTGGCCTCATTTCAATATTGTTGTGTCTTAGGGAATAGGGAGGCCTGAGGAGATGGGGAGGGACTGAGAAGGGCTTGTCATTGCAGCAGTTAGAGAACACGCACCTTTTATTGATTAAGTTTGCCAACTTATACGGTCCCTGTTAGTGGTACCTCAAAACAGTTACAATAGTAGCATCAAAGGTCAGTAATCACAGATCACTGTACCAAATATTATACTAGTGATAAAGCTTAAGATATTGAAAGAATTACCAAAATATGACACAGACACAAGAAGTGTGCAAATACTGTTGGAAATATGGCGCTGATAAACTTGCGCAACACAGAGTTGCTACAAACTTCAATTTTAAAAAAATGCAATTATCTTTTTTTTTTTTAGATGTTGGGGGTAGGAGTTTATTAATTTATTTATCCATTTTTGCTGTGTTGGGTCGTCATTTCTGTGTGAGGGCTTCCTCCAGTTGTGGCAAGCAGGGGCCACTCTTCTTTGCGGTGCGCGGGCCACTCACTATCACGGCCTCTCTCGTTGCGGAGCACAGGCTCCAGATGCGCAGGTTCAGCAGTTGTGGCTCACAGGTCTAGTCGCTCCGTGACATGTGGGATCCTCCCAGACCAGGGATCGAACCCGTGTCCCCTGCATTAGCAGGCAGACTCTCAACTACTGCACCACCAGGGAAGCCCAAAAAATGCAATTATCTTTTGTGGTACATATATACAATGGAATATTACTCAGCCATGAAAAGGGACAAAATTGTGCCATTTGCAGAGACGTGGATGGACCTAGAGACAGTCATACAGAGTGAAGTAAGTCAGAAAGAGAAAAACAAATATCGTATAATATCGCTTATATGTGTAATCTAGAAAAGTGATACAGATGAACTTATTTGCAAAGCAAAGAGACACAGACATAGAGAACAAATGTATGGATACTAAGGGGGGAAGCGGGGTGGGATGAACTGGGAGATTGCGACTGACATATACACACTACTATGTATAAAATAGATAACTAATGAGAACTTACTGTATAGTACAGGAAACCCTATTTAGTGCTCTGGGGTGACCTAAATGGGAAGGAAATCCAAAAAAGAGGGGAGATATATATATGTATAGTTGATTCACTTCGCTGTACAGTAGAAACTAACACAGTATTGTAAAGCAACTATACCCTAGTAAAAATTAATTTAAAAATTGCAATATCTTCAAAGTGCAATAAAGTGAAACATGGTAAAATGAAGTATACCTCTACATCTTAGTAAAACAGAATTTATGTTAAGAATTAAAAATGATATACCAAAATGAATCATATAACATAAGGCACCATGTGGATAGGTAATTTTAATGACTAGCTAAAAAGTTATTGAATTAATAAATTCTATAAACTTTTTTTGTTTTGTTTTGTTTTGTTTTGCGGTACGCGGGCCTCTCACTGTTGTGGCCTCTCCCATTGTGGAGCACAGGCTCCAGACGCGCAGGCTCAGCGGCCATGGCTCACGGGCCTCTCCTCTCTGCGGCATGTGGGATCTTCCCGGACCAGGGCACGAACCCGTGTCCCCTGCATCGTCAGGCAGACTCTCAACCACTGCGCCACCAGGGAAGTTAATAAAACATTTCAAATAAAAATAGAATAAACTTTGTCTAGAAATTTTTGCTATGTGATTGTACCAATTTACACACTCATTCAGCAATACATGTGTGTTGACGATATTCCACATCCTTATTAAGCTTCATATTGCTGTTTTTTTAAAATCTTAGTTGTACTAGTATATGTGTAGTAGTATACCAATGTGCTTTTTCTGTTTTCCTTTTTTTTTGATAAAAGTCACTATTTCATAAATATTTATTGGCTATTAGTATATGATTTTTTGGAAAAACCTCCTTAAGCATTTTGCCTGTTTTTATTACATTGTCTGTCTTTTTCTTATTGATGTCATTTAGTAACCTTATATATTCTGTATCCTAATCTTTTGTCAGATATATGTGTTGCAAGTATTTTATTCTGTTTTGTGGGTTTTATTTTCATTCCTCTAATGGTGTCTTGGCATCTTTTTATAATAACTTCTTAATTTTGAGTCCAATTTATAAATCTTTTAATTTTTGATTTGTACTTTTTAACTGCGTCAAGTTTAGGTATATATTTAATAATCTATGTGAAATTAATTTTTGTGTATAGAATGAGATAAGATGTTTTCTTTCATAATTTAAACAATTGAATTAATTCAATTGATTGAAAAGAACACCTCTCTTCCAGTATATTAAATATCACCTTTGTGGAAAATGTCTAGTGATGAAATAGGTTTGGGTCAGTTTATTAACTCTCTGCAATGCTCCAGTGGTCTACTTGTGTCTCCTGGTTCTGATAACACACTGTGGGTTAATTACTATAACTTTACAGTAAACCTTGATAGGTGGTAACAAAAGTCCTCCATATTGCTGCTTCTTCATGATTCTTTGTGGTACAAATTACCTGATAAATTAATAATATAAACTATGGCTTTACTTATGTGTATAGTGTTTAATAGAAATGATTCAAGGGTACTTTCTCATATTTTAGTGAGTATTTGAGAAACTACAACAGCCCATTTATGATTTTTAAAAATCTTAGCAAGCTAAATATAAAAAAACATTTTAGATTATGTCAAATTTAATCTACAGAAAACTTCCAGTTCACATAATACTTACTGAAAGATTTCTTGTTTTCTCAAATACTTTTTGAGTGAAATTATATAATTTTCTACATTATTCAGTAGATGGTTAATTTCTTTTAATTAGTTGTTAAATATTACACCATCCTTGAATTAAAAAAAATTATGTCCTTTTATTTTCATTAATTTCTGAAAATTATTTGCTAACATTGTATTTCCTTTCTTACAGTAATTGATGTATGAATAATGTCATTTCTGCCTTATACACTTACAAAATTTCACTAATTAAATATAGTGAACAAAGCAGTTTGCTCTTTCTGGAAGGAATTTTACTTGTATGTTCAATAAATTTAATAGATACAGGTAAGAATCTCTATTTTTTATCAGTTTTTATAAGCAGTGTTTTACTTTGGAAATTTATGTATTTTGTCTAAATTTATAAATGTATGTATGTAAAGCTATTAATAGTATCCTATTACATTTATCTTATCAATAGGATCTTTAGTATACCATCTTATTCATTCCTGATATTTGAAAATTGTGCAGTTTCTATGTTTTTTTAAGAAGTCTAATTTTGTATCCTTTTTATTTGTCTTTTCCTCAAATAAGAAGATTTTAAAATTTTCTTTGCTGTTCATTTAAAATTTTTTATATTGATTTCTGTGTCTATCTTTACTATGTTCTATCTTTATTCTTTAGAATTAATTTGCTACTCTTTTCCTGGTGTCTTGAAATGGGAAATCAAAAAATTAATTATAAGCTTTTCTTCTTTTATAATAAATACATTTAAGACTGCAATCTTTTCTAAATACACTTTATACATATGCCATACTTTTTACTTGTCATATTTTTATGATTATGGTATCATACTGCTCTCTATCCTTAATTCTTAAATTGTAAAAAAATGTCCAACTTCTTTTTCTTTTAAACATCTTTTTATGAAGCCTTTGAAAAGTGGAGATTTCAGTTAAACACATTGAGCTTAAAAAATATTGTGTGATAATTACCTTAGGGCATGCATTATGTCAAAAGAATGTAACAAATATGAATTCAATATAAGAAACAATTTACTGAAAAGTTTGATCAAATTGATCGGCCAATTTAAACAACCATTAAAATCCAGCAACCAGTTTGATTTTCTTTTCTACCTGAACCAGTTGATGACCTTCTGAGTTTGTTGATTCATTACCCTTTCTGTTGATTTATGTTAGTTCCAGTGTAAACTAGTCCTGCAATCTGATTCTTTCAATTCACTTTACTAGAAAAATCAGCAAAATAGTTGATTTCTATATAGCTAAAATGCAAGCATAAAGAAAACCATGAGAAAACATTTCTCTGATCTTTCAAAATTTTTCAGTATTTTCTTTTAAATTCCTAATTGAGCTTTAATGATTTAGTACTATGGTTAAAGCTTGTAGTGTCCTTAACCTTTAAAATGTGCATAAAACCCTTATTCTAGAAAAGGATACAACAAATTTAAAATAATTACATTAGGCAAGATTTGTTTATATTGAATTTCTAATTCTTACTGTTTAAAACTGTCAGGTGGTTTATTAATTGATACTTTCACAAAATGAGAAATGAGTAATTTCTTTGATGGAAAGGTATTAGTGCTATGTGGTGCAAATCACCTGATAATTTAATAATGTAAGGCATGGCTTCTATCAAGTTACATTTCAATAGAGGAATAACATGCTTACAATTATTTTTTATAATAAGTATTTATATACACACATACTTTATAAATATACTGAGTTACATTTTGTCTTGAATAAAACAGTGAATCAAAAGGATCTATAGTGCAGTTTTCTGCCATATATGGTATTAGGTATATATCCCAAAGCAAAATAACTAAAAGTATTTTATTAAGTATGTTAACTTGTCATACACTGTTTCTTTGGAATTTACTCCATATATTTACTCCCAGTTTATAAAAAAAACTGGTGTAGTGTTTTACTATTAGTGAAAGGTTTATTAACATGTCATTGCTCTTAATAACTTTCCCATACTGTCTATAAACAAAGCAGTAATTCTTTTAATAAAGGAAGAATTCAAAAAAAGATGGGCAGACACTGTTCCATAGTGCACTCTGACATTAAATATTCCCAACTATTAACTCCAGTGACATGATAACACATTATGGCAGCAGCCCTTCATGGAACTAAATATTCTTACGTGGTGGACTTTTGCTATTGATTACTATGCATTCATTTAGAAAAGAAAAAATATATTTACATAGCAACAAACAAAAGATTAAATTCAAGAATTAAGTTAATGGAAGGAGATAAACACAAGTATACAAGAATACAAACTCCATAGAATATCTGTCAGAAACAGAAAAACTGAAAATTAAAGGAAAAGACTCCTACTGGTCTGAAGTTGTTGGTGGAATTCACATCTATCTCTACTTGCCCTCCATTCCCCAATTTACAAATTCCCTTTAGGAATAGGAGCTCCTCACCAAGATGGGAAAAAATAGCAAGTGTAAAATCATCTAAGAAACACATTTGAGGCTCTGCCAAGATATTCTGTTAGCTTCATTTCTGATAATCAGTAAATTGAAAGAAATCCGACTTTAATTGATCTTGTAAGATACTAATAATTTTATATTTTATAAATTGAAAAATTAATTGAGCTTTAAAGTTTGTTTTAGACACTCAAAAAGGACATTGAAAAATGCACATGACATTTATAATTGGTAGATATAAAAATGAACACTATGTTAATGAGAGAGTGACCAAATTAAAATTTTTAAAAATACAGGATTTAAAATAGGATGAGCACATACCAATACTAAGTGGCAGATGATCCAGTGGTTTTAACATCTTCTATGTAATGATTTATTTTTAATCATAACATATAATAGGAAGTGGAAGAATTTCTTGTGATAGAAATATCAGCTTTATCTATTATAGTTTCTAATTTAGCATCAGGAGATTATCTTGGATAAAATGTACCCATGATTTGTCACTTAAATATGTATGTATGTCTGATAGTAAGCTCTGTTTTGCCTGTGTCCTCTCATTTCCGCATCTTATATATTTTAGAAAAACAGGTAGTGTTAGGGGTCACCAAATAAGCAGTCTTCCCACTTGTGATTAAACCTTTATTTTTGACTCAGGTAATGACAAAGAAAGATTAGTGAAGGGATCTTGCTTCATTGTTGATATCACTATAGACAATTTTATACATTTAGAAAGCCTAATAACAGTTTTTGGAAGATATAAAGAAAGGCAAAACAGAAATTTAGGCAAATATATGGCTATGTTAAAAGATAATACCCCCCTAAGTATTAAAATTAAATTAGAAGCAATTATTGAGACCTTGCAAAAATTAATTAACTATTTTATCCTTGGTTTCTTATTCAACCACAAGGTTATCTTGTAAGGATTAAATAAATTAATATGTAATGGACATTGAAAATTAGAAAGTGATAAAGATAGAGAAATAAATAGAGCTAGAGATAGAGAAGGACAAGAAGAAAGGAAAAAAAGGATGGGGAGACAGAAACAGAGAGAAACTCATTTTAAAAGAAGACTTCAAAACAGTTTCAAGACAACACCTTAACTGCTTATAATAGAATTTGTGTTACTAAGAGGATCTGGGAAACCAGGAATGGAGGAGCAAGATCAGGGCAACATTTAGAGAAAATTATGGAGTTGTTCAAATTATAGGTCCATTTCTACTCATCAGTCAGCAGAGTATCCAGTGCATGGTACTCTTCTCTGAGGAGGAAGCAGAGGCTGCAGCAGGATTGGTTGAGGTCTAGTTGTAGATCCTGCTGACAGAGCAATTCAGTCAGTACGCTATAGATTGTGAAGGCCCAGAAAAAGTAATTCCTGGTATTTTTGGTTCAGACACTTTTTGCTAGACATTACTTCCAAATTCTGCTCTAGGTGATAGTTGAAAGTGAAAGTAGGACTTCATTTCTGGTAATGGAGTTTAGAGAACAGAAGCCTGGAACACCTGTAAAATAAGGTAATTACTCAGCTGATCCCAGGTTCACGTGACTAAAATTTCTCCATGGTGCAAGAAGTGGTACAAAGAAAGCAAAACGGATTTAAGTTTACCTTAAACTTTAACTAAAGAAACTTTTATTTAATTGTTTTTAACTATGAAAATTTATACTATTTGTATTTCTCTGTCTGACTTATTTCACTAAGCATAACATATTCCAGGTCTATCCATGTTGTTGCAAATGGCAAAATTCCACTTTTTTTAAACAGCAGAGTAATATTCAATTGTGGTGTACAAATCTTCTTCGTCAATTTATATGTTGATGGGCACTTAGTTTGTTCCATATCTTGGCTATTGTAAATAATGCTGCTATGAACATTGGGGTGGATATATATTTTTGAATTAGTGTTTTTGTTTTCCTCAGATATATACCACAGGGTGGAATTGCTGGCTCATATGGTAGTTCTGTTTTTAGTTTTTTGAGGAACTCCATACTGTTTTTCACAGTGGCTGCACCAATTTACAGTTCCATCACCAGTGTACTAGGCTTCCCTTTTCTCCACATCCTGGTCAACATTTGATAATTGCAGTCATTTTTACGATAGCCTTTATGACGTGTGAGGTGATATCTCATTGTGGTATTGTTTTGTATTTCTCTGATGATTAGTGATGTTGAGCATCTTTTCATACACCAGTTGGCCATCTGTATGTCTTTTTGTGGAAAAATGTCTATTCAGATCTTCTGCACATTTTGAAATCGTTTTTTTTTTTGATATTGAATTGTATGAGCTGTTTATATATTTTGTATATTAACCCCTTATGAGACATATCATTTGAAAAAAAATTCTTGCATTTAGTAGGTTTTCTTTTCCTTTTGTCCATGGTTTCCTTTGTTGTGCAAAAGCTTTTAAGTTTAATTAGGTCCTATTTTTTTCCTTTGCCTGAAGAGACAGATCTGAAAAATATTGCTACAAATTACATCAAAGAGTCTTGTACCTATGTTCTGTTCTAGGAGTTTTATGGTTTCAGGTCTTACATTCAGGTTTTTAATTCATTTTGAGTTTATTTTTGTATATGGTGTGAAAAAAATGTTCTAATTTCATTCTTTTACTCATAACTGTCCATTTTCCCAGCACCACTTTTAAAAGAGACCTTTCTTCATTGTATATTCTTGCCTCCTTTGTCATATATTAATTTCTATTGAAATAATTGCATTAAATCTGTAGATTGCTTTGAGTAGCATGAACATTTTAACAATATTAATTTTTAAAATCCATGAACATGGAGTATGTTCCATTTCTATATATCATTTTTAATTTCCTTCATCAATGTTTTATAGTTTTTATAGCACAGGTTTTTTTTAATGTGATTTTTAAACTGGATTGTTTTCTTGCTTTCTTTTTCTGATAGTTTGTTATTAGTGTATAGAAAAGCAACATGTTTCTGAATATTAACCCCGTATCCTCCAATTTACTAAATTCATTTATTAATTCTAATAGTTTTCTAGTATAGACTTTAGTGTTTTCCCTATATAGTATCATGTCATCTGCAAATAGTGACAGTTTTACTTCTTCTCTTCCAAATTGGATGCCTTTTATTTCTACATTCTAACAATTAAACAAAACAAATTCCATTTACGTAGTAACTTTTATGAGATTTATATGATAACATGATTAGAAAAAAATCATGATTCTTTATGATTTTGACAATCTGTAATTTTTCTCAATAAGTTCGTTTTGGAGTTACAAACACCTCTATAATTCCTCAACCTGTAAAATAGTGATTTCCAATACTGAACAATAAAATCACCTGTGAGTTTATAATAATGGCAAATGCTAATATCTAGGATACTTACTAGCTGAGATAAATTAGTAAATTAGAAATAAGAAAAATATCTCTATGTCAGAATCTAGATATGTCACACAATGTAAAAAAAAAAAAGTAAAAAGGACAAAACAAACTGCCATGAACAACAGAGCAACAGAAACTTGACATGATTACCCATTCTTCCCAATAGAGCTTCAGAGAAAGCAAAGGCAGAGAACGTCCTGGGTGGTTGGATGATTATCAGTGTAATTAATTAAAAGATTGAGCAATATCTGGGTCAGATCATCAAAATTTATTTAGGTTCAGATTGCATTTTCTTTTACACTAATTCTCTTATTTAGGTAATATTTATTAATAATTGCATTAATATTAAAATATTAACATCTGGACAATAATTATTTTTAAAAAAGGTAACACCCAACAGGTTAGCATGATATGTAGAGAATGCTCAAAAATAAGCAGCAAAATATTTATAGTTAAAACTGTTATGAATACAAGAAAATGTATGAAACTAATGATCTTTATCAGAGAAAATAACATATAAGGTTTTATATTAATATATTTACATTTCTCATTGTAATTTTGCTATTTCTTCTTTATTTCTCTGTTGTTTAGGAAAATATTACTTTGTTTAATTACTGGAGACTAATTTGTTTTTATTTTTAAAATATGTTTTCTCACATGGATCTCTTAAAGTTTTATTGAGATATAACTCAAGCATCATAAAATTCATCCATTGAAGTGTATGATGTAATTTTATTTTTAGTATCCTCCCTGGATCGTGCAACCATTACCACAGTCTAAGTGGAAGAATATGTTAGAACATTTTCATAATTATAAAAAGAAACCTTGTACTCATTAATAATAGTCTCCATGTCCCAGGCCCAAAGAACTGGGCAAAAATTAATGTACATTCTGTTTCTACAGATTTAGCAATTCTGGACATTTCATTCTGATGAAATCATGCAATAGGTGGTTTTTCATGATTGGTTTCTTTCATTCAACATAGCATTTCAAAATCATTCATGCTGTAACATAGTTAAATACTTGATTAATTTTATTGCTGAATAATATTTCATTGTATGTATACCTAGGAGTGGAATTGATGGGTCACATGGTAAATCTTTAACCTACTGTGGAAATAACACACTATTTTTCCAAAACAAATAAAGGCAAAAAAAAAAAAAAAAACTACGTCATTTTATACTTCCACCAGCAGTGTATAAGGATTACAATTTATTCACTGTTATTAATCTGTTTTTTTTTTATGTCATCTTAGGGGGTGGGACATAGTTTTTGTGGTTTTCATTTTCATTCCCCTGGTTGGATAAGAATGTTGAGACTCTTGTTATGTGTTTATTGGAGATTTTTATATCTCCTTTAGACAAATATCTATTCATAATCTTTATCCATTGTTTCATTTATGTGTTTTTATTTGTCTTTTTTTTACTGAGTTTTAATAATTCATTATATATTCTGGGTACAAGTACCTTATCATATTTTTGATTTGCAAATATTTCATCCATTCAGTGGTTGTCTTTTCACTTTATTGATGTTATTATATGCAACATAAAAGTTTTCAATTGTGATGATGCCAAAGTTATCTCTTTTTTGGTCACTTGTACCTTTGTTGTGATAGCTAAGAAATCATTGTCTATGTATTCTCCTAATGTTTTGTAGCTTTAGATCTTAAATTTAGGTTTATGATGCATTTTCAGTTAATTTCTGTGTAAGGTGTGAGGTAGGGAGATCATTCTTTTACATGTGGGTATGCAGTTGTCTCAGTATCATACTTGTTGAAAATAACTTAAGCTGGGCATCCTTGTAAACAACTTCAAGTATAGTGGTTTACTTCTGTATTCTTGATTGTGTTCTCTTGATCTATATTATCTGTCCTTATGCCAGTGCAACACAAAGTTGGTCCTGGGCTTTTCTTTGTGAATAGTCTTTTGATTACCAACTCAATCTCCTTACTTGGTATAGGTCTATTCAGGCTTTTATTTCTTACTGAGTCAGGTTTGGTTGTTTGTGTTGCTTGTGATTTTCTAGGAACTTGTCTATTTCATTTCATCTAATTATCTAATTTGTGGGCATACAATTGTTCATAACATTCCCTTAAAATTCTTTTTATTTCTATAAGGTTGGTAGTCATGTTAACTCTTTAATTTTTTATTTTAGTAATTTGAATATTTTCCTTTTTTGTCTTGAACAGTCTAGCTCAAATATGCTAATGTTGTTGATCTTTACAAAGAAACATTTGTATTTTTGTTGAATATCTATTTTAATTTTAATATTATCAGTTTCATAATTTCAGTGCTAATTTTATTATTTTTCCTTCGAAATAGGTTCAGTTTGCTCTTCTTCTTTTAGTGTCTTAGGATGGCAGTGACAGTTATTGAGTTGAGATTTATTTTTTCTTTATTTTTCAGATATATAATTATAACTGAATCATAATATAGTTTTCCCTACTTCTTCCTTTTTTTTTTAATTTATTTTTTTTTGGCTGTGTTGGCTAGTTGCGGTGAGCGGGGGTTACTCTTCATTGCAGTGTGCAAGCTTCTCATTGCGGTGGCTTCTCTTTTGTGGGGCCTGGGCTCTAGGCACATGGGCTTCTGTAACAGTGGCACATGGGCTCAGTAGTTGTGGTGCACGGGCTTAGTTGCTCTGTGGCATGTGGGATTTTCCCAGATGAGGGCTCAAACTCATGAGTCCTGCATTGGCAGGTGGATTCTTAACCACTGCGCCACCAGGGAAACCCCCCTACTTCTTTCAGTTCTTATGCCTTTGTCATGTTAATTGCTTTGACAACTGTCTCCAACCTAATGTTAAATAGCAGTAGAAATACTGATTATTATTATATTGTTTCCTGCCTTTAATAGCAAAGGCTCTTGTGTTGCCCAATTAACTAAAATGCTAGTTTTGGGCCTGAATTATTTTATCATGTTGGGAAGTGTCCATCAGTTCTTATTTTTTGTTATTAATTTTTATTGGAGTATAGTTGCTTTACAATGGAGTATTACTCAGCCATAAAAAGGAATTAAATGTGCCATGTGCAGAGAAGTGGATGGACCTAGAGACTGCCATACAGAGTGAAGTAAGTCAGAAAGGGAAAAACAAATATCGTATAATATTGCTTATATGTTTAATCTAGAAAAATGATACAGATGAACTTATTTGTAAAGCAGAAATAGAGACACAGACACAGAGAACAAACATATGGATACCAAGAGTGGAAGGGCAGGGTGGGATGGATTGGAAGATTGGGATTGACTTATATACACTACTATGTATAAAATAGATAACTAATGAGAACCTACTGTATAACAGAGGGAACTTTACTCAGTGCTCTGTGGTGACCTAAATGGGAAGGAACTCCAAAAAAAAGGGGGATGCCAGTATATGCATAGCTGATTTACTTTGCTGTACAGCGGAGCTTTTTTTTTTTTTAATATAGTAATTTTCAGCCACAAGGTACCTCTTAACACATAATTTGAGGTAATATGGCTCAGGGTCCTTTTCAATACTTCAACCACAGTAGTTCTGCTTTTATGTGATTTATAAATTGATATATAAGCAAGATTTTGTTTCAGAGATAGGCTTTTGTGCTTGTGCATATGTGTGTGTCAATGATTTAAAACCAATTCCAGAGAAAAAACTCTTACAGAGAACCTTAGTTGGAGCAGAAAATATGTAGAAATAACAAGAAATTGGAACTTAGTGAATCATAATTCAACATAAAATGCACAAATGGTGCCAGATATTACTTTATCCATTTCATAATTTTGCCTCTGACAATTATAATGGTAATTTTTTATGCAAATTAAAATTATTGGAAATGCTTATGTAACAACCCATGATTTTAAAGCACACCAAGAAACAAATAATAGCTGCTAAACTCATGTTTCAAAGATACATCAAGTATGCACTTGATTAGGTGTATCCACTCTTGCAGCATTATTTTATACATTTCTCCATCTGTAAATTTATTTTCATGTAATATAATATAAAACAAATAATCTCCTAAATGCTTTAGGTGAAGCATACTATGGTGAGATCTGTGTACTTGTAGAGTGAGCTGGTAAGAAAAGGAAATATAGAGATACACTCTGATGATCATTTAGCTGCCTGCCAATTATAAAACTACAAGAACAAATGGCAGAGAAAATCTACCTAGCATATTTAAACATAATGGTTTTTGCTCCTAATTCTAGTGGTAAACATTCCATCTGGAAATTTTGGAAAAACTAAAATATTTAAGGAAGAAAATAAAGATTATTTATAATTTTGTTTGGTCAAGAATAAATGATAACTTTTCTCAGGTATCTACTTCTTTTTTTTAAATTAATTTATTTTATTTATTTATTTTTGGCTGTGTTGGGTCTTCATTGCTGCATGCGGGCTTTCTCTAGTTGTGGCTAGCGGGGGGCTACTCTTCGTTGCAGTGCATGGGCTTCTCATTGCGGTGGCTTCTCTAGTTTAGGAGTGCGGGCTTCAGTAGTTGTGGTGCATGGGCTCAGTAGTTGTAGCTTGTGGGCTCTAGAGCACAGGCTCAGTAGTTGTGGTGCACCGGCTTAGTTGCTCCACAGCATGTGGGATCTTCCTGGACCAGGGCTTGAACCCGTGTTCCCTGCATTGGCAGGCAGATTCTTAACCACTGCACCACCAGGGAAGTCCCTCTACTTCTTTATTTCTAAATTGGCATTATACAACCATAAATTATTTCAAAACATTCTTTGTTCATAGAAACATACATTATGAACTAATTTAAAATTTTCTAGTAGTACAAAAACACCTAAGGGACTCATGATACAGAAGGTCCTCCTTTTCCCATACTATTTCACTTTCCATAATAGATATCAACATCCCTGGCACAGGGGAAGAAAATCCTCCCTCTACAACTCAGGGTACATTTTCAAATTAAAAGAAATGTAATCCTCATGAAAGAAATAGGTCCCACAACATTAGAATTGACTTGAATATTATGTGGACATAAATTATTTTATTTAAGTGTTCATTATAACAAGAAAATTAATAGTTACATTTTAGTTGGCACATATTTTTAATTCATGGGTTTGCATTCCATTTGTATGTTTAGTAACATTTCCAAGCACGGTTTTCTAAAACCAATGTTTTTCATTAATAATTTTTGTTGGAATATTCATGGGGCAAGGCCAGATAAAAGTGCGTATAAATGAGGATGACTAATCAATCATATCTCAAGAATAATGAAAAAATTTAAATGAACCAGGGTTTAAAAGGATTTTATCAAAAAGAGGAAGAGGGAGAAAGCACCAAATATATCAGGATGTATAATCCATGTTGGGAAGAAACCAGAAAACATTTCTGAGGGATAATGATTTCCAAGGCTGGCATGTATAGGTTCATAGGTTGTACATTATACAACTTAAGACCAAGTCTATAATTTGACTTTATTTTCTTACCTTATCCCATGAAGTTTGGGTCCCATTGCTACTCATTTAATTTTCAGTTCCACTGAAACAAGCCATGCTTTTTAGTTCAACTTGTTGCCATTCTACATCATGGAAGGGAAAGAGTGATGATTTTTGTCTTGGTATATTGTTTGTATCATCAGGAATCATAATAATGGGGCAATTTCATCATGCTATGTAATGATATTATGTGTCAGCACTTGACATAGTTATATAACTAATGATGAAAGGCTTTTAATTAATGAGAAATTGATAGTACAATCATTAGATCAAATTTTATTCACACTATCAGATAACTTAATCTAGACCTCATCCTTTTCTCCAAAAATAACCTGAATCAATAAAATATTACATGTACATTCAACATGTTCTTGGGGAGGTTTATGTAGCACCAGGAGGAAAAGATTCATCAGTATTTCAGTATTAAATAATAATAATTTTGACTTCTGTTTTCCAGTCCAGAAGTAAGTAGCTTAGAAGTTGACACTTAATCCTAACAACAAATAAAAAGCTGAATAAACTAAAAAATCAACATATCTTTTTAGACCATCAGAGAAATGAAACCTAGGGCAAACTACTGCTCCAAAAATTGGAGACAGATGAACCTATACAGAGAATCACAATTTACCAGAGCAAAAATTTATAAACAGTAACCTCTTAGGCACAGGTAATGTGGTAGGAAACCTTGAACAGTAATTGACAAATTGATGGGGGCTCAATGTGGACAAGCCTGAGAAAGAACAATTTCAGAGGGACTCAGTAATCGGGAATTTGTACCTGCAACAGCTCTATCAGGTCCTCATAATGGTGACTACCAGAGAAACATCTCTTTGTGTTTCTGAGAGGGGGTGGGGAAACCAACACTTTGAAATATGCCAGTGTTCTATTCTACTTATGAGGCCTACCCTTGGATAAACTATCTTTCCAGAACCTAACTTATTCAAATTTTATCAGAGCCCAACTGACCTGGGAGGAGGAAAATAGCCAACTCTAGATCATTCTAGTCAGCCTATACCACCTAAGGGGGTGAAAGAAAGAAAAAAAGAAAAGGCCAAAAAGCATTTATGAAGTTAACAGCCCAAAAGCAGAGGCTCAATAAAAGACTGAGACCTATTCATTGAACTATAGAACGTTCCCCCTCTCCCAAGACATTACCACAAAAATATAGATTCAACACAATTCCAATCAAAATCACAGCAAGTTATTATTTTTTTTATTATAATTTTAGTTTTAGAGCAGTTTTGTGTCACAGCAAAATTCAAGGAAGGGTACAGATATTTCCCATATATCACCTGTTCCCACAAATTCATAGCCTCCCCATTGTCAACATTCTGCCGCCAGAGTGGTACAATTGTTAAAATCGATAAACTTACATTGATGTGTTATAATCACTCGAAATCCCTATTTTATCTTAGGATTTTTTCCTGGTTTTGTACATGTTACCTGTTTAGACAAATGTATAATGATATGTACCCATCATTATGGTACCATATGAAGTTATTTACACTACCCTGAAAATCCTGTGTTCTATTTATTCCACCCCCAGCAACACATGACAGCCACTGATCTTTTTACTGTCTCCACAGTTTTACCTTTCTCTGGATGTCACATGCTTGGAACCATAGAATATACAACCTTTACAGATTGTCTTCTTTCACTTAGTAATATGGATTTAAGTTTCCTCCATATCTTTTCATTGTTTGATAGCTCATTTTTATTTAGCACTGAACAATATTCTATTATTGGGATGTACCACAGTTTACATATCCATTCATTCACCTATTGAAGCACATCTTAGTGGCTTCCAAGGTTTGACAGTTTTGAATATAGCTGCCCTAAACATCTATGTACAGGTTTTGTGTAGACATAAATTTTCAATTCCTTTGGTAAATACCAATGAGTGGGATTGCTGGATCTTATGGTAAAAGTATGTTTAGTTTTGCAAGAAAAGTTATTTTTCAAATAACAACAAACCTATTATAAAATTTATATGAAGAGACAAAGACCCAAAATGGCCAACACAATATTGAAGAAGAACAAAGTCTGACTGGCATTACTCTACTTCCAGTATTAAGATAAAGTTGTAGTAATCAAGACAGTGTGGTTGGTATTGGCAAAAGAAAATATAAAGAGACAGCTGGAACAAAATAGAAAATCCAGGGCTTCTCTGATGGTGCAGTGGTTTAGAGTCCTCCTGCCGATGCAGGGGACACGGGTTCGTGCCCCAGTCTGGGAAGATCCCACAAGCCGCGAAGCGGCTAGGCCCATGAGCCATGGCTGCTGAGCCTGCACGTCCAGAGCCTGTGCTCCGCAACGGGAGAGGCCACAACAGTGAGAGGTCCGTGTACTGCAAAAAAAAAAGAAAATCCAGAAACAGTCCCACATAAATATAGTCAACTCATCTTTGACAAAGGGGCAAAGGCAATAAATTGGAGAAAAAATAATCTGTTCAACAAATGGTGCTGGAAAGATTGAACATCCCCACGAAAAGAAAAAAAAAATGTATCAAGACATGGATTCATTTTGTACCTTCTTCACAAAAATTAACTCACAATGGATCATAGACCTAAATGTGGAGGAGTTTGGGTATCTGTGGGGGCTGAGGAACTATGGGAATTCTGTAATGTCTGCTCAGTTTTGCTGTGAAACTAGAACTTTTCTAAAAATTAAAGTGTATTATGGTTACCAAGGGATATGGAGGGATAAATTGGGAGTTGGGGACTGACATATAAAAACTACTCTATATATATATATATATATATATATATATATATATATAAAATAGATAACTAATAAGAACCTGCTGTATAGCACAGGGAGCACTACTCAGCACTCTGTAATGGTCTATATGAGAAAAGAATCTAAAAAAGAGTAGATATATGTATAAATGATTCTCTTTGCTCTACACCTGAACTAACACATCATAAGTCAAGAATACTCCAATATTTTTTAAAAGTCTATTTATAAAAACAGTCTGTACCAACACCATAAATGTAGTTATTTGAAGTATGAAAGTGTATTATTTGCATTTTGCATTGTTTACTTTGTCACAGGAATTTTCTTAGATTTCTTAGATTTGGGGCTAATTAGTGATGCTGAGGTCATGATTCATCTAGAGTTTTGTCCTATAAAAACCTGTACATATTACAGAAGAGTCTTGTGGGAAGGGAGAAATATCAGGAACTAAATCACTCCAATATCATCCTGACATTGCTCATTTCAAACTGGCAACACATCAGCTCTGTTCCTCATTCTGAGCCATTTGCTGGCAGTCAGGACTTTTTCCACTCATGTAAACCCCGTAAGCAAGAAAGTAAGAGACATTTCCTTATGCCTATGTATATGCTTCTTATGTATTCATATTCATAAAATTTAAGTATGACTATTTTTTTAAACTGCAGATATCTAGTTTCAACAGTGTTTGGAAGACAGCTTTATAAATGTGAGAGTATTTACTCAGAGGTCATGTCTAGAGCAGACTAACTTCAAGAATTTTTTTTTTTTTGGTAACAATACCAAATCAACACCAGAAAAATATTCTAAGCACAGGAGGCACTTTAACTCAATTATCTGTATGAATCTATCTAATATATTTTTAGTTATCATAGCTGTTGTATTTGACATTTCTATTCTTCAATGTCACTTCTCATTAATGCACTGGTTCTGTTACTGTCATTTGAAGACTTTTCTGTTGTCATTTTACTTCATTAACTGATTATTTGCTAATTGCTATTTTATTCCCCTGTTTGATTCATCAGCTTTTAATAGTCCACTTAATCGACTTCTTTGTCTACATGATGTGAGAGAAAATGTGGCTGAATTAATCATTTAGCCTCTGAAGGCTGATATAGTGAGAGCTTACTTTGATTGTTCCATTTTCTAGATAGAAAAACTAAGGAAATATATCTGCAGTCTATTCAACCACCTCTCATTAAAAATATTCTTACTCCTCGCCTTTTCCAATCTCTTTTAAAAGTCAAGTAGCTACAAGGACACCTATATGTACACTACATTTTGCTGATTTTAAAATATATCATCTTTCATTTTTTCTGTAGTATTTCCTGTGATAGGATTTTAAATCATAACTTAAATTGTGTTTATACAAATTAAAAAATAAATGTTAAACTAACACAACATTATAATCAACTATACCTCAATTAAAAAAAAAGTTTAAATCAGAAACTGAGGATCAAAGAAATCGGTGATTAAAGACAGTGTGTTGAGGCCTTTATCAATCAACTTAGGGTTACCAAATAGGAATTTTAAGGAAAATTAGAATAATAATCATAAAAATTCTAAAGTTCAATTTATTTTCCTGTTGAACATTTTCTTTTTTTTTTTTTCAAGGCTCATTGAAACTTTATTTTCATATATAGAGCAGATGCATGAGAGCAAACATAAAACTTGCTCTCGTTGTTTTCTTGAGTTTTCTTTGAAGCCACCATCAAATAAAACCTCACATTTGTAGAGCTGGCCACAATTTAGCATTTTTACCTATGTGGATTATTTCATTTAATCCTTACTGCACTGGGAGATAGGTACTATTAATATCACCATTTTCCACATGAGTAAGCTATGACCTAGAGAGAAGCAATGACATTTCCCAGGTTACACAGGTGGTACATGAGTCAGGATTTTAACCTAGATTTTTAACTTCAAGTCCAGTGCTCCTTCCATGACATCCTTCTGTTTCCATATTTTGCCCCCAGGAAAGATTGGTTGTCCAGGGTGACAAACTTGTCCTGGTTTGCCTAGGTCTTTCCTGGTTTTAGCACTGAAAGTTCTGTCTCTCAGGAACCCTCTCAGTCCCAGGTAAACCGGGATGGTTCATCACCCTCGTTGTCACTCAGACCATATCTTATAAACTCATCCTTCTTTCTACCCTACAATATCCATACTTCAACCCAAATCTGATATCACCAAATTTGATATTTGTTTTATCCCTGTGCT
Organism: Globicephala melas; assembly: GCF_963455315.2. Classification (NCBI taxonomy): domain Eukaryota; kingdom Metazoa; phylum Chordata; class Mammalia; order Artiodactyla; family Delphinidae; genus Globicephala; species Globicephala melas. The sequence continues at coordinate 20,812,631 of NC_083317.1, read as the reverse complement.
CTTATTTGTCATATGAGAACAAAGATTTAGAGAAAACAAGTTTATGTACTTTTTGGTTTTGTTTCATGCCTAATTCAGCATCCAGTATAAACAGGCACTTAATAAAGTCTGGTTACTAATTCTGTGACAGGCACTGTGATTCATGTTTAGGAAGGAGCAATAAAGACTGGATTCAAGGTATGGGTCTGCTCTTTGGTTACAGGCAAAAGCTTTCCCCTCTTCTGGATCTCAATTTCCTCATCTGAAAGTAGGTATAATAATCCCTGACTTGCCCATCCCATAATGATGCAATAAGATATATATGAAAATAACCTGGAAAGGGCTAAGTATATTAGTAACATTGTATCAGAAAGCTGGAGGCAGATAATGAGCCTAGCATCACTGTACTGTGTGGGAGAACAGCCTGATTCAAGTCAGCAGTTTTGTACTCAACACTGCGCTGCGAGGCAGGCAGTGCATCATTAAGGCAGTGGAAATCAACAGATTAGCTCTGCCACAATCACATCATTTGGCCTTAGCTTTTCCCTTATTATGGCCACCTAATGGCTAAGATCATAGCCCTCTTTCATCCCTCCTGGAGCCTATTTACTTATTTGCTAAATTTGCCAAATGTGTTCTCTGCCTCTGGGTTCAACCAGCAACAGGCAGGATGTGACATTCTGCCATTAGTACCTAGACCACTTCTTGAATGACAGGAAACTTAGAAATAGCCCCATGCTCACTTTTCTAGATATTCAAAGTAAATGTCATTTCAGAAAACTGACAGTATTAAAGTCTTGAACCTTAGAGAGCATGTCACCCATGATTTCCTCATCCAAAGAGGAAATGACGTATGTAATCACTTTCCCAGACACCCAGTTGCTTATACTAAGGAACCTGGTGCTGAGTGCCTGGCAAAAGCATAAGGTTAAACCTGAGGGGGGCGGAAAAAAAAAACATGATGAAAAAGAGACATACCGAGGAAGAGGCAATTGCAGTTTGGCATTTCACCGTGAGTTTGGGCCTTCTTCCAGAGCCAGAGTGAGACCCAAGATGAGCCTGTTGTCACGGTGACCATGACAGCTGAGCTGAGGCAGTGCCTTGAGGTTGGTGAGCCCTCCCAATACACGATGGCCAGGAAAAAACAGATAACAGAACAACTGTTAAACCAGTTGGGGCTTTGATACATTTCCACCTTCCATTTTCATGCTCCCCAGCTACATCCTCAAGCAGTGATTGTTTCAGACTGACCGACTGGCCAGGGGCCTCCTCTCAAAAAAACCTTTTTCTTTTTCGTTTTTTTGTTTTTTTGTATTCCTCTTATTTCTTTTTCTTCTCTGATTGCCATGGCTAGGACTTCCAAAACTATACTGAATAATAGTGGTGAGAGTGGACATCCTTTTCTTGTTCCTTATCTTAGAGGAAATGCTTTCAGGTTTTCACCATTGAGAATAATGTTTCCCGTGGGTCTGTCGTATATGGCCTTTATTATGTTGAGGTAGGTTCCCTCTATGCCCACTTTCTGGAGAGGTTTTATCATAAACGGGTGTTGAAGTTTGTCAAAAGCTTTTTCTGTATCTATGGAGATGATCATATGGTTTTTATTCTTCCATTTGTTAATATGGTGTATCACATTGATTGATTTGCATATATTGAAGAATCCTTGCGTCTCTGGGATAAATCCCACTTGATCATGGTGTATGATCCTTTAACTGTGATGTTGGATGCTGTTTGCTAGTATTTTGTTGAGGATTTTTGCACCTATATTCATCAGTGATATTGGTCTGTAATTTTCTTTTTTTGTAGTATCTTTGTCTGGTTTTGGTATCAGGGTGATTGTGGCCTCATAGAATGAGTTTGGGAGTGTTCCTTCCTCTGCAATATTTTGGAAGAGTTTGAGAAGGATGGGTGTTAGCTCATCTCTAAATGTTTGACAGAATTCACCTGTGAAGCCATCTGGTCCTGGACTTCTGTTAGTTGGAAGATTTTTAATCACAGTTTCAATTCCACTACTTATTACTGGTCTGTTCAAATTTTCTATTTCTTCCTGGTTCAGCCTTGGGAGATTATAACTTTCTAAGAATTTGTCCATTTCTTCCAGGTTGTCCATTTTATTGGCATAGAGTAGCTTGTAGTAGTCTCTTAGGAGGCTTTGTATTTCTGCAGTGTCTGTTGTAACTTCTCCTCTTTCATTTCTAATTTTATTGATTTGAGTGTTCTCCCTCTTTTTCTTGATGAGTCTGGCTAATCAATTTTGTTTATCTTTTCAAAGAACCAGCTTTTAGTTTCATTGATCTTTGCTATTGTTTCCTTTGTTTCTATTTCATTTATTTCTAATCTGATCTTTATGATTTCTTTCCTTCTGCTAACTTTGGGTTTTGTTTGTTCTTTCCTTTAGGTGTAAGTTCCTTTAGGTGTAAGGTTAGACTGTTTATTTGAGATTTTTCTTGTTTCTTGAGGTAGGCTTGTATAGCTATAAACTTCCCTCTTAGAACTGCTTCTGCTGCATCCCGTAGGTTTTGGATCGTCATGTTTTCATTGTCATTTGTCCCTAGGTGTTTTTTGATTCCCTCTTTGATTTCTTCAGTGATCTCTTGGTTATTTAGTAATGTATTGTTTAACCTCCACGTGTTTGTGTTTTTTTACGCTTTTTTCCCCTGTAATTCGTTTCTAATCTCATAGCGTTGCAGTCAGAAAAGATGCTTGATATGATTTCAATTTTCTTAAATTTACTGAGGCTTGATTTGTGACCCAAGATGTGATCTATCCTGGAGAATGTTCCATGCACAGTTGAGAAGAAAGTGTAATCTGCTATTTTTGGATGGAATATCCTATAAATACCACTTAAATCTATCTGGTCTATTGCATCATTTAAAGCTTCTGTTTCCTTATTTATTTTCATTTTGGATGATCTGTCCATTGGTGTAAGTGAGGTGTTAAAGTCCCCCGCTATTATTGTGTTACTGTCGATTTCCTCTTTTAGAGCTGTTAGCAGTTGCCTTATGTACTGAGATGCTCCTATGCTGAGTGCATATATATTTATAATTGTTATATCTTCTTCTTGGATGGATCCCTTGATCATTACGTAGTGTCCTTCCTTGTCTCTTGTAACATTCTTTATTTTAAAGTCTATTTTATCTGATATGAGTATTGCTACTCCAGCTTTCTTTTGATTTCCATTTGCATGGAATAACTCGTTCCATCCCCTCACCTTCAGTCTGTATGTGTCCCTAGGTCTGAAGTGGGTCTCTTGTAGACAGCATATATATATGGGCCTTGTTTTTGTATCCATTCAGCAAACCTGTGTCTTTTGGTTGGAGCATTTAATCCATTCACGTTTAAGGTAATTATCGATATGTATGTTCCTATTACCACTTTCTTAATTGTTTTGCGTTTGTTTTTATAGGTCCTTTTCTTCTCTTGTGTTTCCCACTTACAGAAGTTCTTTTAGTATTTGTTGTAGAGCCTGTTTGGTAGTGCTGACTTCTCTTAGTTTTTGCTTGTCTGTAAAGCTTTTGATTTCTCCATGGAATCTGAATGAGATCCTTGCTGGGTAGAGTAATCTTGGTTGTAGGTTCTTCCCTTTCATCACTTTAAGTATATCATGCCACTCCCTTCTGGCTTGTAGAGTTTCTGCTGAGAAATCAGCTGTTAACCTTATGCGAGTTCCCTTGTATGTTATTTGTTGTCTTTCCCTTGCTGCTTTCAATAATTTTTCTTTGTATTTGATTTTTGCCAACTTGATTACTATGTGTCTCGGCCTGTTTCTCCTTGGGTTTATCCTGTATGGGATTCTCTGTGCTGCCTGGACTTGGGTGGCTATTTCCTTTCCCATGTTAGGGAAGTTTTCTACCATAATCTCTTCAAAAATTTTCTTTGGCCCTTTCTCTCTCTCTTCTCCTTCTGGGACCCCTATAATGCGAATGTTGTTGCATTTAATGTTGTCCCAGAGGTCCCTTAGGCTGTCGTCATTTCTTTTCATTCTTTTTTCTTTATTCTGTTCCACAGCAGTGAATTCCACCATTCTGTCTTCCAGGTCACTTATCCGTTCTTCTGCCTCAGTTATTCTGCTATTGAGTCCTTCTAGTGTAGTTTTCATTTCAGTTATTGTATTGTTCATTTCTGTTTGTTTGTTCTTTAAATCTTCTAGGTCATTGTTAAACTTTTCTTGCATCTTCATGATCTTTGGCTCCATTCTTTTTCCGAGGTCCTGGATCATCTTCACTATCATTATTCTGAATTCTTTTTCTGGAAGGTTGCCTATCTCCACTTCATTTAGTTGTTTTCCTGGGGTTTTATCTTGTTCCTTCATCTGGCACATAACCCCCTGCCTTTTCATCTTGTCTATCTTTCTGTGAATGTGGTTTTTGTTCCACAGGCTGCAGGACTGTAGTTCTTCTTGTTTCTGCTCGAACATTTTCTTATTACAGTTCATACTGAGAAGGAATTTTGTGCAGCAAGGAAGTGATAGAGTTGAAATTCAAAGCAAGTTGTGCCAAACACAAAGACCTGAGCTCTACATAGTCTTACGTAATGAATGTGTGTGCTCTGAAGTCAGGTGGTGTATATGGTGTTGGTAAAAGAGAAAGGCTGTTACCCTTCACTCCATTATGGTCATCTCTGATACCCTCATTGGCAAAACCCTAGGAAATTCCAAAGCTTTTTGTTTTTTGGCCAAGCATGAGGCATGGGGATCCTAATCAAAGTTAGGAATCTACTGCATGGGGTACAAACTCTTAGGCAGAGCATGTATACCTTGTCTTGGGTTCTCACCACTTCCTCTTAACCTCAAAAGCTTTCCCTCCCTCCTCTTCTTGTTGAAGACATGTCTGCAATTAGCTTAGGCTTCTAAATGCCTGAGGCAACGCATCAGAAAAAGGGAAGGATAGACAGTTTGATTCAGTTTAAGCCAAAGAAAGAAAAATACTGTGATAAATTTTAATTATTCAATAAACGATTCTCTCATTTAAGAAAACAAGTAATTACCATACGGTGTTATACATACGGTAGTGTTATACAATGAGCACAAAAATCTTGAGATCAATTTAGTTTGGGAGAGGACATCATGGCATTTGTGCTGGAATTTTTTATTTTTTTTAATATTTTTGGCAGTGCCGTGCAGCTTGGGGGCTTTTAGTTCCCCGACCAGGGATTGAACACCGGCCCTTGGCAGGGAAAGCACCAAGAGCTAACTATTGGACCTCCAGGGAATTCCCTGGAATTTTTTTTCTTTTTATTTAGACAATTTTTTAGTGTAGTTTAAGGTTCACAGCATAATTGAGGAAAACTAGAGATTTTTCATATATTCCCAGCTCACACATATCCTCCCTCAAACTGTATTTTTTTTTTTTTTTTTGCAGTACGCAGGCCTCTCATTGTTGTGGCCTCTCCTGCTGCAGAGCATAGGCTCCAGATGCGCAGGCTCAGTGGCCCAGCCACTCCACGGCATGTGGGATCTTCCCGGACCGGACACGAACCCGTGTCCCCTGCATCGGCAGGCAGACTCTCAACCACTGCGCCACCAGGGAAGCCCCTCAAACTGTATTTTTAAAGATAAGTAGGAATATATCTAGGCAAAAAATGAGAAGCTACACTCCTGAGAAAAATAATCTGTAAAAGACATGGGAAGTAGGACCTGTGACACATTGCAAAGGCTCTCATTAGCTAAGCCAAAGAGATCTGAAAATGAGCAGTAGGAAGGTGGGCTGGGAGATTGACAGCAGCCACAGGGTCATGAATGATCTTGTCATGCACAGATGTTTAGAATCATGTTTGAGCATTACTTTGTTCCAATACATCAAAATATCTGAATGTTTTTGATGATCATGAACATTTTATTTTATTTTTTCAATTTAGTAACTCTGAGATGGCTGACTTTCAGGAAATATATGCTAGGAATAATGCTAGGCAAATTCAGATATTTTAATGTTGGATAACTATGCCCTTAACCTAAGAACACACAATCCAATACATTGAAAGAGGAAGGATAAGAAAACAGCTCAATATAGCACAGATCGGAATATAATTTAGTCATGATTTTCAGACTAACTTTTGGAAACAGATGCTTTGGAGTATTTTTGTTTGTTTTTTTCCAATACCAAGTTGATTATAGCCCTTAAGGTCTGAGGCTTAAACAGAATATAAACAAATTAGAACCCTAAGTTGAAAGGAGGAGATTTTGATGAAAACAATCATTATTTATCTGTTTCTCAGAGAAATAATTTGATATCTCTTCAAAAAGCATTATACTGTTGCTTAGCTAGTTAAAGAAGTGCTAAAAGAGACAACTACAAAATTATGCTGAATGTTATTTCTCATACATCAGAATCAAGTTTTGTGCACCATCGATTATTCAGGAAATAAAGCTCATTGCCACAGTTAGAGCAATAAGAAATAACTTTTGTTACATAGATGGTTCAATAACCTTCCTAATAAAGGTCATCTTCCCATTCTGGATCCTTTTCTGGGCTGACTCAACAGGAAAACAAAACAATTACCCAGACAGTAAAATTTCAATAAAGAATTCCAAAACTTTATTAGGTCCTTAAGAATGTCTTTCAAGCTCAAGCCCAGACTACCCTTCTCACTACTATCACTGTAATAAAGGCATCCATTACCTCCCATATTGATTGTCGTAACAGTCTTCTAGGTTTTGCTTCAGTGACTGGCCCTCCAAACTCTAAAATATCTTTCAAATTAGTTTTAAGGTAATATTCATTAAACATCATACTGAAAACATTATTTCCTTATGTTCAAGAATCAAAAATGGATTCTTTATTTGAAGTAAAATGTAGTGTCAAGTTTTGTTTTGTATTGTTTTGTTTTGTTTTTGATGTACACGGGCCTCTCACTGTTGTGGCCTCTCCCATTGTGGAGCACAGGCTCCGGACGCGCAGGCTCAGCCTAGCCACTCCGCATCATGTGGGATCTTCCCAGACCGGGGCAGGAACATGTGTCCCCCGCATCAGCAGGCGGACTCTCAACCCCTGCGACACCAGGGAAGCCCTAGTGTCAAGTTTTAAAGACTTTTGTATTCACATCCCATCCAAATTTATTCTTTTTATTCTCCAGAATAAGTTCATGTTCCATTCAGCATACACAATGTTTGCTATCACTATACTATGGAGGGAATGTTTCTATCCCCCACAAATTCATATGTTATAATCCTAAACCACAATGTGGTGGTGTTTAAAGTTGGGGCCTTTGGAGGTGATTAGGTCATGAGGTGGAGCCCTCATGAACAGGATTAGTGCCCTTATCAGAAGAGATTCAAGAGCTTGCTCTAGTTCTCTGATCTCAGCCATGTGAGGATACAATGAGAAGACTGCCAGCTGCCAGTCAAGAAGTGGTCTCTCACCAGATACCAAATTGGCCAGTGCCTTGATCTTGGACTTCCCAGTCTCCTGAACTGTAGCAAATAAATTTTCTATTTTTTAAGCCATCCAGTCTAAGGTAATTTGTTATAGTATCCTGGAGTAAGAAACAATACCATATATTTATGTACTGTATCAATTTGCTTATAATTTTTGCTAGCAAAAAATGCCCTTATTCTTCTTCTCCTATGAAATTTTATCTACTTTCATGTCCTGCATTCTGTACTGTTCTCTTAACCCAAAGCAAACAGGTCTAAGTCTTTGCTTAATCAGCATACATTTATCTTTAAAAGTTTTTTGTTTTAAAAGTGTATATTTCTTAAATTCCTTGAAAATAAAAGAGCATATGTTTTATTCCTTTGTAATTTTCCATAGTGACTACCACAAGCCTTAGCTTATAGAAAGTAGTCCACCCTCTCCCGATCTCCCATTCCCTCACTGTTCTACTTAGTCTCAGAGGATAAATTTAGATCTTAATTCAGGAAAATGAAGAAGATACAAGAAGACATTTCTCTCATCTGTCTACTACAAAATACACAAATCTACTAAAAAAAGTTGACTCATTTAAGGCCAATAACTTATGCTATGGTTCTCATCCACACATGCTATGATTATCATCCATACATCTCAGCTGTGAATGATCACATTTCTTCTTTAATATTAATATTTTCCACAATTAAATACGTCTCCTCAACCTAAAATAAAATGTCTTTTTCCACACCATTTGGTTCTGACCCATGCTGCTCTTTCTCTTCTCTAGTCTTTGGCTTCAATTAGCATCTGTGTACTATTTCTGAAAATATCCTTAGCCAGGCTTCTTTTTCTGAGCATCAGACAACTTATCCAATGGCTTATTAAAGTAATCAACAGCTGGCTGACTCAGACATGTCAAAACCAGATTCCTAATTCCCCCCCAAACTTAGTCCTCTCTCAGAGAATATTAATGTCGTCAAGCCAAAAACCTAAAAGTCATCTGTGACAGTCTTCTTTTCTTACCCCCTCCACCAAAGAAAACTAATCATAAATTCTAGTCATTTTTACCTTCTAAATACCATTTAAAGGCATCAGCTTTTGTTCTGTAGCCATCCTTTTACTTCTACTAATTTCTTAATAAATTCTATCCTGGCTTTTATTTGCCCCATTTTAATAAAACCATTCACTATTATTAGCATGTTTCTAAATAAATGGAAATGTCCGTTCTCATCTTACCCGTCCTTATAGCATATTCATTATCTCTCTTCTTTGATATCCACTCCTTTAGAAATACTCTCCTTTATCAGATGACATGGCATAACTACCTTCCATTCATGCTTCTTCTATCCTGTTCTCTGGCTTATCAAACTTAATTGGATGATTAAATATTTGAGTTTCACAAGGCTACATTATAGTCTCTCTTCTTTCTCTTAAAAGGTGACTTTATTAATGCTTAAGCCTTCCATCTTTGCATACATATGTGCTATCTTAATCTACTTTTATTAAGAAAAGCTTTTCCCAAACCTTACTGTTGATGTTGCCTTTTATTAATGTTCTCATATTCCATGTAGCTTTCCTTCATTGCCCTTATCACTGGCTTAATTTCATACATAACTATGTGATTCTTCTTTCAATTTATTTCCCTGCCATTAGACCCCTGGCTATGAGAGCTACAATTATAACTTTTATTTTATTTTTCTTACTTGGAATATGCAGGTATTTAATAAATCTATGTTGAATTAATGAATTATTAAAATAATTACTTAAATATTACACATTTAGTGGCATCATCTTGAGAACACGAGTTAAATATACCAAGAAGCAGATTAGCAATTTCACCCTAAACTTTGTCTTCTCCCAGCTTTTCCTCACTCAGTGAATGTTATCAACCATCAAGCCAGAAAGGACTATTTTATTATTTTTATCATATCTATAGAATTATCCAGTATAATTATTTAACAGTATATTAATCGTAGTACTCAAGAGAAACACACTCACTAGAAGATATATGTATGTATATGCACATGCAGAGAGAGAGAGAGAGAGAGAGAGAGAGAGATCCAGTCTGCTGTCTGCAAGCTGGAGACCCAGGAAAAATGGTGGTATAATTAATTCCAAGTCTGTAGGCCTGAGAACCAAAGGAGTTAATACTGTAAATCCCAGTCTAAGGGCAGAAGAAGATGAAATGTTCCAGTTCTCTTAGCCTTTTTTTAAAATTCGGATAATCAATGAGTTGGATGAAGCTTACCCACACTGAGGAAGACAATCTTATATTTATATTCTATACGAGAATATGTCCTACACTTGTTTATGATCAAATATCATATATTTTTATTTTAAAGCAATTTCCATCTGTTAAAGCATTTAGCCTCTGGAAGTTTTAATGAATCATATATCAGATGAACATTATAAACATGTATATTTTATACAGAGGTAAATTCATTTCTATTTGAAGCTAAAAGAGTTATGCATTTGAGATTTTATTTCCAATGGCACAACTTTTTTTTACCTTTTCTTTCACCCTAAAGTTTCATTGTGTTAAATATGTTTTTGCTTAAGTCATGCTATGTCATAGCATAAGGCAACACAGGACTGATATCAACAAAGGGATATTTTTTCAACCATTCAGAAGAACAATAAGAAAAAGCCCCATATAATTTAGTTCCTTTTGAAATACAGTCATTCAAAGTGATAGCATGAATCAAGATATTACTCTTTAAAGAGTAAAGTAAAATATAGTTAAAAAAATATGTGGCTACTTTTTAAATCAAGTTTTGTTTTTTTTTAACATCTTTATTGGACTATAATTGTTTTACAATGGTGTGTTAGTTTCTGCTTTATATCAAAGTGAATCAGTTATACATATACAAATATCCCCATAAAAATCAAGTTTTGAATTGATAGTTTCTTGTGTCTTACATTGTTGAAAAATCCAATAGTGAAGCATTTGATCACATTTTGAAATGAAATTTAGTATATTATTAAATACTATTATTTAGTTTGATATTTAGTATATTATTCTATGGCTATAACTCTAATTTCCTAAAATTAAATTTGTTATAATATTACTAATATAATTTGAGAGACAAATGCAACTAAATTTATAGAGAACTATATGCATAAGGAGCACATACAAGCACATAGACAATATACTTGCCTTTCTTAACATTTTTAAACAGTTTTTCAATGATACCATACAGACTATTATGTATTATGTCCCACCTCCCAAACAATATGTTGTATTGTGTCCCACCTCCCAAACAATATGTTGAAGCCCTAACCCCAAGTACCTCAGAATGTGCCCTTATTTGGAAATAGAGCCATTGCAGATGTAATCAGTTAAGATGAGGTCATAATGAAGTAGAGTGAGACTCTAATTCAATATGAGTGGTGTCCTTATTGAATAGCCATGTGAAGACACAGAGACACTGGGAGAATGTCCTGTAAAGATGGAGGTAGAGATTAGAGTAATGGGTCTACAAGTCAAGGAATGCCAAAGAATGCTGGCTGTCACCAGAAACTGGGAGAGGGGCATGGAAAAGGTTCTTTCTCAGAGCTCTCAGATGGAGCCAACTCTGCTGACACCTTGATTTCAGACTTTTAGCCTCCAGAACTGAGACTAAATGTCTGCTGTTTTAAGCTACCAGTAGGTAGTACTTTTTATGGCAGTACTAAAAAGCGAATACACTGAGTAAACTAGACTAGTAACTGTGTGTGTGCATACACACATGCACATACACATATATAAACACATAGGTACATGCATGTATGTAGGTAGCTTATTTCAGCCAAAGTTCTGTTACTTTTTAGCCCTATCTTTAAGACTTAAATTATATTTTTATTTGGAAAACTATAGTATTCAGTATGTCGAAAACTAACCTAATTGAACTTAACATGCAAAATTTTATTTTATTTGTGTGAACATTTGAAATCAGCACAAATTGGAGGTAGGTGAGTTCTACAGGTCTCCTCAATCACAGCCTCACTTCTATGTAGAAAAGCAGTGACCATGACACTTGCAAAACAGTCTCACCTGTGTCCTTTTAGGGTCTCTGTCTACACCTCAAAAGAAATGTTCCCTCAATGCAGTAAGACAAATTATAGGGGTAAGGCCATTTATCATTATAAATCAACCATAGGCAACCAGAATTCTCCAAATCTGTAACTGTACATAAGAACACAATCTAATCAACTGTCAAAGATCATTCTAAAGAGTGAAGGATAAAGATCTTGCTATATGGCTTATATCCTGCTCATCCAATTTGTAGTGTATCTCTATAATATCATAGAAAATCCACATAGCTTAAACACTTCCATAATTAAAAATAATAGTAATTTTAATCATAATCTAATTAACAAATGACCAATTTTAAAGTGAATAGCTCTTCAAAATTCATTATTAAGAAAAAATAAAACCTCTAAATCTTTACCTACAAGTGTTTATTAGTTAGAAGGAAAGATGGCAGAAATGTTGACCAGCTGTTTCTGGAGTGTGGCCTTTTATGTAAATCACAGCTAACAAAACCCAGAGAGTATTTTCTCAATTACAGACATTAATTTACAGATAAGTTACTGAACACTTGACTTCTGCTTCCAGCTATGGCAGATTAGATTGTTTGAGGTCAAATCTCCCACCAAGAACAAAAGGAAATATACCTCTGTTTGAAGGCATCAGAGTACTAATGAGACAATAAAAACTGGAGGATATAATATTTTAGACTGGAGAAAAGTGCTAAGAAGAAAATCTAAGAATTAGCTCTGTCTTCCCCCTGAGATATTTTCCATTTTTTAAGTGGCAGACTGTATGCTGAGAAGCTGAGGGAGCTTTCAGCAGTCTCACGAGGCTGGGAGACCACAACTGGAGTTCATAGCCCACCAAGGAGAAGTCCTGGTGAACATGTGTTTTTCTGTTGGGAACAGTGAAGGACTGGCTACTTCTTAGAAGTGAGGGTACAATGGAAATAGACAATCCTGCACAAAGTTTTAAATTCAAAATTAAATGTCTCTACTGGTATGCCTCCCAAGAATATTCCCTCTAGAGCAAGACAGACTCATTCATAGCCTCGTGTTTTGAAACACACTATTGGGTTCTCTTTCTTTTAAATCTGCCATAAAGAAGACAAAATAAAAATGGCAAAAATGAAGAACTATCTATCTATCTATCTATTTATCTAGATGTATCTAGATAAATATGTGTATAGATCTATGTATATATATATATATGTATGTATATATAATATATTATATATATAGAGAGAGAGAGAGAGAGAGAAAAGGATTCAGTTATTTAATAAAATAGTTTTCAACTAAATAATGATTAATATATATATTCAAGGAAATATATAACAAATATATATGTATATCTCCAAAAATAATCATTAAATGAACAAATTAAGATAGATTATTGTAAAGTGATAATTTCTGTATAGTTTAGAATCGTTGAACATTTAGTACATATGACTTATTTTATATTTTCGTATAAAGTTGTGCTTTCCAATATGGTAGCCATATTTGATATTGAGCATGTGAAATTGTGGCTAGTCTAAATACCATGTGCTATAAACATAACATACATAGCAGTTTGCAAAATTTAGTATGAAAAATAATGTAAAATACCCTATTAATAATTTTTATATTTATTGCATATTAGTATTATAATAATTTATATATTTATTCAGTTAAATATATTACTAAATATTCTCTCTTGTATTTTAAACTTTCAATTATGGCTACTAGGAAATGTTAAATTACATATGTGGCTTGCATTATATTTTTATTGGCACTGCATAAAGAGTACAAAATTAAATCGTTACAAATTTTTTGCCTTCCTAGAATTAGTAGAAATTCAATATTTGTGTGTTGGAGAAATAATTGTATAGCAAAGATAAGTTTCCCTCTAAATGAAGAAGTATGAAATATAAGAATTTGAAAACATAATAAGGTGGCATGTTAATATCTGATGTACAGAATATATACTTGTGGTGGTCTTTAAGATGCAAAATATACGTTATATATTGAGTAACAGTAAACAAAAAGACTATAATGGCAAAGAAGCATTAAAAAACAGTGGGAGATGAGAAAAAGTTGCATTATGAAAGGCCATATGTTCCATGAATATGATTTTTGAAATGGCCTAAAGGGCAGTGTGAATTTTAAACAGTTGTTGAGTCAAGACATTTAAATATCTGCATTCAACACTAGATCTAAAGTTGAGATCTGTCACGTAATTGATAAACATAATTAATTCCACTATTATTTACATTCCATAAAATCATTTTCCAATATTGTTTATCATTATAAAGACAAGTAAGTGATGAGTGAGAATCTCTGGGCTCTCACTATTTCCTCTCCAACAAGTGATCTTCATTTAAAGCACTACAGAAGCAATAGTTTGGAGTTATTCATCTGTACTTTTGCCCCTCTAAAATAATGGTCCCTGGAAATTTTTAATTAGTCTGAGATCATAAATCTTTCCAATTCTCCTTGGCATATTTTTATCACTAGAAAAGCCAGTGTATATTATTTACTTCTTTTGTAAATGTGTTAATACCTATGATGATATGTATTGGTCAAATTAACTCAAAATTTAGAGACCTATTCCTCTAACACACTAATCTTTTCAGTAGCACAGATATGTACAATTTACAATTGTGTAATGGAGGTTAATCTCAAAACACCTCTATTATTATCTCTAACATTATTGTTCTCTAATTAGAGCACAACCTGCATTGTTATTGGTTTAACTGAAGATCAATTTCTCAATCATTGAATTACATAAAGCCCTGAGAGGGATAACACTTATTATTTCTTTCTTCGTTTTGCTAGACATTTCTGACCTGTCAGTACATCTGATTTAGAAAAAATGTTAATGCAGTAGCTTATCTTTAATCTGTGAGGAGATCTGACAGCTGAGATTTTGTGATGATGAGCATTTTTGCCATCTCTGCTCATGGATTTTTGTGAATGCAGCATCATTCTGCAACTTTCCCTTTTTAACTCGCTCGCTCCAGTCTCCTGTGGTGGGGGTTAGTTGCTCTTACTGCTCCATGCCTCTTTCTTTCAAATGTCATAAACAAGACATATGCTTTCTCCCTACGTCTGTTATTGTAAAGTCAGGGGCGGGAGGGGAGGGTGTCTTTTTGGTTTGCTTCAGAAGTCAATTAATTTTTGCTTTGACAACAGAGACAAAAACTCAAAGTCCCTACACCATTGCCATAATGTCAACCTATAAACAACAAAGTGAAAGGTCCAATAAACTAGCAATAGAAATACCAAGAGCAAAAGTTCTTCCTTTCAAAGAATATAAAAATCTCATAAGATACCATTTTTAGTTGTTGGTTGGCCTTCTTAGGCCTGTGGTAGCCATGAAGGTGTGCCCCTGGATCTTCTTACAGGAAACAGTTTCCCATCCATCTGCGTAGAATTAGCTGAGAGACCCCCAGCATCACTCTCTTCAGAACCCACCTCAGCTTTCGTGTTGGCCCCTGCTATTTCTAGGCATCTTTCAGCCAATGGCAGTGCACAGTCAGGGTACTAATGGCTGGGTATTTCTGTCCAAAGTGACTCCTTTAACAGGCAAATTTTGCTTCCAGACTTTGTCCCCTGTGCAACCCAGTCTGATGCTTTCTCTATCCAATCCTTTCTGTTCACAGGTATCAGATCTGTTTCATTGTCTGAAGGCCAAGCCTGCTCAGTACTTCCCCTATATATCTTTATATATATGTTATCCTTCAATAAAACTTTTACTCTGTGCTGATTCCAGTTTCCTGGAAGAGTGAGCTGACAGACTGAAAGAGCCAGGAAATTTTTCCTCAGTGCCAAATGCCACAGTTGGCATAATTATCAATTATTAAATATAATATCAATTTACTTTCATTTTACATGTAAAAGTTAAACCAGAACTATTTGTCCTAGTACCACTGAATTTTACTAGGATTTATTTTAAAAAGACTAACTTCAAAAATATTTATGACTTGTATCCATATGGTACATCAGTCTTAATTCCTACTTGCTTTGCTTTTAAAATATTTACTATCTTACAAATGGGGCAGCTTGAAAGAATGAGGGAAAGTCCACCAAGAGCTATATAGTTACATTTCCAAAATTAATAAATCTTACTATTTTTAAGAAATATTGTATGGGACTAGAAAATTGGGGGGATTTTGTGAATGCTAATTTATGAAATTTAGTGTTACTAAACCCTTATGTATAGTAAAAGAACACTTGTATTTACAGTATTATTACAATAATAAGGAAGCATTCAGGAGGCTGCCAGGATGTTAATAATTTAGAGTGTTATTATTGAAAGTCATAGAAGAAGACACCAAAATTGCAAGCATGAGAAGTCTCCCCAATGTCTCCTTTCTGGGTTCTAGATTTATATTATCGAACATGGAATTTTATGTTTTATGATCACAGGAAGTGATGGAATTAGGAAAACACTAAATAAAATAGTGACATGGTCAGCATTTTATATCTATATATGTATGTATAGATATAGATGTATAAAAATTAAATTTATGCGTTAGTTTGAGTGTTTCTCTCCCTACTCCACACCTCCCATTATAATGTAGCAGCAGGAGAGCAAGAATTTCATTTTTCAATATATACAAAATTGATAGCAATGTTTGATGCTCAATAAATAGTCATTGAATGAAAGAGTAAATGCAATAAAGAATCCAACATCATAATCCATTAAAATATTTCTCTATCGATAAATTAGCTTCTTTTTAATATTTCAGTAAATTTTTTTGGTTTGCTTGTTTGTTTTTTACTTCAAAGAAAGTTCCAAGGTGATTATGCACAGGGAAAATATATTAATTCACTTGCTACCACCATTTGAGGTATACTTCAAAGAAGGAGGACAAATAAGTCAGTTCCATCAGACTTTGAAAATAATAGGAAACTATAAAGTCAGAGAACAAGAGATTTTCAGTAAAACTATGGTCATTTATATTTAAAATTATTCTGTAGTAGTTGTCCTGCCTGGGCTGGGTAGTTGCAGCTTTCCATTGACCTTAATCACAGGCCTCTGTAATATTAAGAGATACTCTATGGGAGCTCCTGTATTCCAGATGTACTCTTCCTTATCTCTGCTGTGATGTAGCAGTCCAGTTTCCTCTGAATATTAAGGATCAGTCACCCCGGCCAACACAGTAACTCTCCTCCTTGCCTATTTAAGAGGCATAAGGAGTCCAAAATGTCTGGATGACAGTCTCCATGACCAGTTCAATGGAATTAATGGAATCAGTGGAATTAATGTTGTGTTTCCAGGTGAAAGCATTCTTTCCTTTGGAAGTAAGATCCCTAGGCCAGTAGAATATAAGGTCATGAGGACAGAAAGGAAAAACTTTGTTAGTGAGTAACAAGAGGTAATGAGGGTGGTGCCTAACCATTGACCACAGGCCATGAATCAGTATATAATCACCTGTCTGGTTCTTTTCCTTTCAAGCAAAGTGAAGAGCCAGGTGCATTGTTCAAAGTTCTGCCAGATGGGTGGATTTCCTTCACCACTGTCCTCCAGGGATGTCCCAGAAAGGGGCTGTAGTGCTGAAGCTGTCCACTTTCTGGTGGTGCTTGCATATTGTGCAGAACCATCTGTAAACCAGGCTCTACTCTTCTCTTCTTCTGTCAACTGAACTCCCCATGAGGACGTAAGTGCAAGCTGAGAGAAAGCAGGTAGTGTGGCAAGAGAGGGGACCATGAATAGTTGGACCGCTTCTTTATGTAACTTACTTGAGCCTTTAGGGACTGATTGGATCTGATCTCATATAGACCACTTCCATTTGATGATGGAGTGATGCTGTGCATTCCCAACTTTATGGCTTGGTTGGTTAGATAACATTCAGTTCATAATGGGTAGCTCAGGTCACATGTAACTTGGTGACCCATGGTTTAGAGTCCAGTGTCTACCAAGACCCAGTAGCATGTCAAAAGCTCTTTCTCAAAAAGAACGAGTTATCTGCAGAGGACAGCAGTATTTTGCTCTAATATTCTAAAGTTCTGCACTGTGATTCACCTAAAGGATTTTGCACAAGGCTTCAAGTGATACTCCAATTTGCCACTGACACTTCAAGCACCATTGGATTTACTGGGTCATATGACCCAAGTGGCAGAGCAGTTTGCAAGGCACCCTGGACCTGTTGCAGAGCCTTCTCTTGTTCTGGGCTCCACTTAAAACTAGCACCTTTCCAGGTCACTCAGTAAATGGGCCAAAATAACAATCCAATGAGGAATATGTTATCTCAAAAATCCAAAGAGACCCACTAAGTGTTGTGCCTCTGTTTTGGTTGTTAGAGGGTCCAGATGCAATAATTTATCCTTTACCTTATGAGGGATATCTTGATGTGTCCACATACAACTGGACATGTAGAAATTCCACTGAGGTATAAGGTCCCTGAATTTTTTGTCAGTTTTATTGCCTACCTTTTGACATGCAAACAACTAACCAATTAGTCTAGGATAGTTGCTACTTTTTGCTTACTAGGTTCAAACAGCATAATGTCATAAATGTAGTGGACCAGTGTGATATCTCGTAGAAGGGTAATCAAGATCTCTGTGAACTAAGTTATGTCATAGAACTGGAGACTGATAAATTCCTGAGGTAGGATGCTGAAGGTCGATTGCTCTTCTTACCAGCAAACTGCTTCTGGTAGTCTTTACTAACAGAGATGGAAAAAAAATGAATTTTCCATCTTAAGAGTTGCACACCAGGTACAAGGGGATATGTTAATTTGCTCTAGTAATGAAACCACATCTGGTACAGCAGCTGCAAGTTGAAGCAACTATCTGGTTAAGCTTATTATTGTAATACATTCTTATTCTCCAAGATTCATGCCTTCTGCACAGTCCAAATAGGCAAGTTGAATGTCGATGTACTAGGAATAACCAGCCCTGCATCTTTCAAGTCCTTAAATGAAGCACTAATCTCCACAACCCTCTAGAAATGCAGTAATGCAATTTTCTAGGTAGAGGCAGTTTTAGTGGCTTCTGCTTGACCTTTTCCAATATAATAGCCTTCACTTCACAAGTCAGGGAGCCAGTGTGGGATCTGCCAATTACTGAATATGTCTATTCTAATTATGCATTCCAGAACTGGGGAAATCAGGGATCCTCTGGATCCACTATGAGATGGACCAGAGCTACCATTCCATTGGTGGGGGTGGGGGAGAGACAGAGAGGGAGAGAGAGAGAGATTTTAAGGGATTGGCTCATACAGTTGTGGAGGCTTGGTAAATCCAAAGTAAGCAGAATAGGCTGGCAGGCTGGAGACCCAGGAAAGAGTTGCAGTTCAAGTACAAACACAGTCGAATGGCAGAATTCCTTCTTGGTTAGGATGGTCAGTTTTTTTTTCCTATTAAGACCTTCAACTGATTGGATGAAGCCAATCAGTTTGGTTTTTAATCTTTCTTCTTTTTCATCTTCTACAGCATGACATGATCTCAGTTTCCACTTAATGTTATTGTTTAAGCCACTATTGTTTGGGTGTTCTGTTTCTTGCAACAGAAAGTGTCATAAACGATGAACTTCTGAGCCTTTTACATTTATTTCTACTTTTAAAGCCAGGC
This sequence comes from Globicephala melas, assembly GCF_963455315.2. Lineage (NCBI taxonomy): Eukaryota > Metazoa > Chordata > Mammalia > Artiodactyla > Delphinidae > Globicephala > Globicephala melas. Next base: position 20,793,739 of record NC_083317.1, on the reverse strand, counting down.
TTGTCATTGCTGTTCAGATGTGACATACACATTTTAACTTTGCTCTTGCTCTCGCGACATCTCCTCCTGGTCTGTCAGGGCTATCCACATAGTCACTTAACCAAAATCATTTCCATGTACCAAAGTTCAGTTTAAACAGGATATATTAGCAAGCTTCCCTTTATTGCCCTAATCAGATGTAACCATTTTAGTTCTAAAATTTCATACACTCTGGGGGTTGCCCTGGTGGTGCAGTGGTTGAGAGTCCGCCTGCCGATGCAGGGGACACGGGTTCGTGCCCCGGTCCGGGAAGATCCCACATGCCGCGGAGCGGCTGGGCCCGTGAGCCATGGCTGCTGGGCCTTCGCGTCCAGAGCCTGTGCTCCGCAATGGGAGAGGCCACAGCAGTGAGAGGCCCGCGTACCGCAAAAAAAACCAAAAAATAAATAAAATTTCACACACTCTGAACTTTGAACCCTGAGACACCTGTCAGTATTGGCAGAAAGCAGTTTTGAATTTCCACAGACCTGAGTTATCAAAGTCCCTCTTTTACTTAGCAATTATGTGATCTTAAGAGATTTATTGAATGTCTCTTACTCTCAGATTACTCATTTAAAAAATGGATATAGTGACACTTTTTTGCTGGATTCTTAGGAAGATTAAATCCCAATTCTTCCCTTACAAACCGTGCAATTTTAAGAAAAATCCTACTTAAGTTTCCACATATATAAAATGTGGAGAGTAGTAACACCCACCTTACAGATTTTTGTTGAGGATTAAATGGGTTAATAAAAGTCCAACACTTAGAATGGTGTTTGGCACAGAGACAACACTGTCTACATTTTTTTTTCTATTATTAGTAATGCATTGCCTGACACTGAAATATATTCTTGATAAATGCTAACTATTTTTATTATTATAATCACTATTTTTTATATTTTTCTTAATATTTTCATTTGTTTGCTTACCTAGAAAACATGTGCCATGTAGATCCTAGCACTATGCCCATAAATAGATCTCAGCAGATAGTTAAAAATTACACTTATTCGTCAAACAATATCTACATGAAGTGCAAAATAATTCTAAGAAAAAAATCTTTAAGAACTTTTTGCCCCAGATAGTAAGAAAAATGAAAGCTGTCACTGAAATGCTCATAAAAATAACAACAGAATTGAATCAATATAATTGTCCATTGATAAAGAATTGACTAAATAATTAATGCTACACTGAGCCAAAAAAAAATCAAACAGTTATTAAATAGAAGAGTATTTTAAAATATAGCTTTTTATTATTATTCAGGTATGTCAAGACCAACAGATCAAGAGATGATTGCCTTTGAAAAGATGGCCTGTTATATTCACAAATTCTAAAAGGAGGAACATGGGGACGGGGCCACACAGAAAACACCAGAGTCAGTCAAAGGCAGAGAGTGAGGGGAAAGCAGGGACATGAGTCTTTATTGCAGTTTCTAAGGGAAGGAATGGGTGAGGCAGGGTAAGCAGGCTTAGAATTGGCTAGTTTTTAGTAATTTCCACAGACTCTGGGTTATAGGGGGTCTGTCTCTAGTTGCCTGGTACCTGGTCCTGAGATGATTAGGGCAAGGGAATAGTGTGTGAGCACCACAAAGGAGGTAGTTGGGGGTGGGGTGAACTCTGAATTTATTAGTTTGCGTATGAAAGACATGCTTGCAATTGGTTTGCCATCACTATGGATTAATTAACTCTGGGAAGAGCAATGTCTCCAGGCAACAAGATCCTAAAATGTCAAAGAATCAAATACGGAAATTAGAAAATATGGTATTATAAAGAGGTAAATCAGTATGACGTGGAAAGAAGTCCATAGAAGTTTATAACAAACTATTGTGTAAGAATTTGTTTAACCTGCAGCAGATCTGTGGTTGTTCAACATTTTTCTACTGGGTTGTCCAGAAACATGGTACTGACTCTTGCAAATTAAGGATAAAGTGTATTAGCTTGTGGTTTATGATGTGTAAACTCATCTTTTGTACTAGCTTGCTTACATTGTTTATTAAATGTGTATAGACAATGGTATGCACCTAATTTTAGCTAGTTGACCAGTAGAGGATAAAAGACTTTAGTAATCTTGTTTTTTGGCTCATCTGAGACTAAGGTGTTTCATATCTATTTCAGTGATTCACAATCAGAAGATGGGATATCTACTGTGTAACTGCTTCTGGAAAATGAAAACTTCTCTGATCTTTGCTTGGCTTACTTATCTTGGTAAAATGTGTATCTTCATCAAAGCCTTTATGAGTGCACCCTATGGAGTTTCCTGAGTTCTCTCAATCACCTGACCCTTTGTAATTGCTAAAACATTATATAATACCATCTGTCTTATTTTTAAAGACAAATATGTGTGTATATATATTTTACAAATATACACTGTAAAAAATTAATAAACAGAAACCTCAATTAAATAGAATTGGGAGACCAGAGCAGGGAGCTCTGAATATATAGAGTTTAATAGTGAATGTAAGTAATAAAAGTAAGTTGAAATATTTAAATGTTTAGTACATAATTATTCCCTTTTCCTTAGCTTAGGATAGTATGTAAGCCTCAATTACGTGACTGCCTGGGAGTCCCATATTTTCTGTGGAGCTCCTATACTTACTGAATTAAATGTGTTTTTCTCCTGTTAATTGGTCTTATGTCAATTTAATTATAAGACCAGCCAAAGAACCTAGAAAAGAAAAAGGGAAAATTTTTCTACCCCTACACCACATAGGACCTTCCAATTCTAACTTGACTGATCATTACTTTGACTTGCATATGTGTACTTTTATTCAGTTTCATTTCCCAATTTTAGAATTTGACAGTAGTACTTTTCTTGTTTTTCCATTTCTACAGGTAAATTACAAGGGTGACCTATAACTAATTATGAGGTGTATCTCTAAGCACTGAGTCTCTAATGTCAATGCCTTCCTGCCAAAGACCACCTGGCATACACCTGCAGTTGAAAAAATTGTTATGCTTATTGCTCAGTGTAACAATGGGACTGCACACAGTGTGGAACCAAAGGTGATATTTCACTAAGGTGATATTTCACTGAGAGCATGTTACAGAGGACTTAATATTGGAGTTGGACACTAGGTGATCTTGGAATGTACATTAAGTTAAAACATTAACTTTCTAGAAAGTTTTGTTTTTCTCTTTCTTATTAAGTTGTATCCTTCCAATTTTCAGTCTTGGATTATTTTATCAAAAAGAATAATCGAATGTATGATTTAAAGTAGATTAAATAAAGACACAAAACCTAATACCTGAGTTGAGTATGTTATAATATTTATATCTAACCCATACCAATTGTTTAATTAATTTCTATTGAACGGAAAAATGAATACCATTTTTGTGTGTGTGTGGTAGTGGGTGTGATTGGATGCTTTAATACTTATTACTTTAATATTTACCTAAAATCTTGTCTTTCTAGGAAAAGCTCCACTCAGTGTCAGGAGACTGTAGTGAGGTTATCCACCAGGCAGCTCTGTCAGAACTGATCACACACTCCATTCTCCTGGAGACGGTGCTTTATCCAGCCACCGGCACATAAGGGAATCTGAGTAAATCAGAGTGTGCAAAGAGAGTAAGAAGGTGGGGAGACTTGATATTTCTCAGTCCCTGGAACCATATACACCAGGTAAACTCAATAATTTCATTGAAAAAGACTATCTGAGAAATAAACCAAATCATCATGAAGAACCATGAGAGAGAACAGTTATGACTAAGAAACAGCCCTGAAACACTGGATTCATCTGTGCCTGAAAGAAGTATTATTCCTTCAACTGTAGCTACATAGGCAATAAAACACCTTTTTTTCCCTTTAACCTAGTTTCTATTGAGTCTCAGTCATTGCAGTGGAAATAATAATAAGCAAATTCTAATACAATTATTTGTTTTTCTATATGGGAAAATGTAGACATTCCTATTGGGAATATTTTTTTCCTCTAGTTAAGATCAAGCAGTTTTGGAGGATTTCAGCCATTTTGGACAGCTATAGAAACATAATTTTATCATGAGATTTTCATGTAAGCATTCTATAGAAGCTGACTGTGTGAAAATAATTCTGACACCAAAAAAGGCAGTTTTTAAGGGGCTATTTTATTCACATTGTAGAACATACAATGTTGTATGCACTTTAAATAATTCAGGACTGAAGAAATGTAATGATAAGTAATCAAATGAAAGCACATATATCAAAACATTTTAGTGGGGATGCATAGCTTCATAAATAGTTATTTCTGATGACTTCAATTTTCTTACCTGCATTTCTCAATGAATAGTTTTATTTTAATTCTAATGACAGTCAGTTTGAAAAGCTACTTTTATTATTTTCAACTTGTAAAACCATTTAGAAAATAATGTCAATGAAACACTGGCTTTCTAATATGATACACTGTAAATTTTAAGTTTGGTCATCATTTGTTCAAAAACTCTTGTTGGCTTTGTGAGTAGGTGGAAAGATAAATGAGGACAGAAAATGAGAAAGGTGTGGAAAGCTTTCCTCTTTGCTTCCTGTCTACCTAGCCTTATCTGGGTGATTCAGATCATCTCATCCCTTATACTCCATTTCCTGAGCTAGTAATTAAAGGGATTATGACTCCCAGTCATTTTTGAATTTAATTACAAATGCCATAGCATTGATAACTGTTAACTGGAGAAATAAAGACTAAGTGATATACACTCCTTGTCTTTATAATATCTCCATCTTTCTTCATCACTACACATAAAGAGCTCATGCAGAGTTTTAACAAACCGTTTCTATCACTCAATTTCAAGTTTCTCAGTTTTAAAACATTTAAAACAATATGCTTTTCTTTGCCAAGTACCTCTGCTATTTTGAGAACTGTGCTAGACAATTAGAAAATCTTCAGCAAGATGACTGTTGGTGAACATTGAATGTATTTAACTATATAGAAACAAGAATAAACCAAAGGATAACAAAATAAAGTGCAAATTTATATTTCTAAATTGCAGAAAAATGAAAGAAAATAGATGATATTGTGAATTACATAGTGGGCTATTAAAGCAAATAAATTTTTAGATGAAGTTATAGAACAAAAAACAATTTTTAAATATGCTTGTATTTAAGGTAGAAACCTGTATCAAATCATGAAATGTCTCTCACCTTCCTTAGGACTACACCACAATAAGATACAAGGTATGTAGGGGAGTGGCTTCTTATTAGTATGTTTTCTAATACGCTGAAGCAGATTGTGGGCATATTTAAGCTTTATAGCTTGCGTTCTAATCAAGAAGCTTATTTATTCCTTTGTCCTAAGTTTCTACAAAATCAAATGCACTAGATAAATTGATGAATGTAACAAAATTGCAGAACATCCTGACTTATTCCAAATATATAATACTCCTACCTCTCTATATATTTCTATGGATCTGTTCAGCTAGAATTCTTTTGGCCATTGGATAAGATTGCGTTGCCCTTTCCCGTAGTAAATGCTTTGAAAATCATAATAAAATGTGACCTAAGAGTAAGAACCTTTAGTTCTCATGATTTTATTTTCCCAAATAATTTTAGCTTCTCAAGAAAACAATTTAATAAACACCATGTATCTAGCACCATCCCTAATTCTAGCTTATAAATGATTGAAAATTATTTTGGTTATTGTTGGTAAAGGCAGTCTCACACACAGTCTTTCCACCACCCACTTGGTTGCTTAAGGATGGACCTTGGGTTTACAATACTTCCTTATCAAGAGATAAAGAGCTCACACAGCCTGTGCTGGGCTTATCATCTTGTGTGGGAATATTCTCCACTGTTTCAAGCTCAGTGAGTATTCTTTTGTTCTACTTAAGTGTGTGATCTTATGTCACCATGCCAACCCCACTGCTATATCTGTCTTCCGTGGACAGGGACCCAATCCTTTTGCTACAGCATGAGAGTGTTGGGAATAGGTGAATTGCCCTGCCAGTAGAGACCCACTGGGTACTGGTACCCAGACCAACCACTGAAGCGTCTCTAAGTAAGTAAAGCGTTGTTCCATCCAGTACTTGACTCTATTGTGTTTTCCTTGCCAACTCTGATACCAAGATGCAGTGAGCAGAAGTGTTTGGATTTCTGTTTCTGAAGGTTGACATAGTGATGATCTTTGCTCTCCTCCATGTGGTTGGAATCCTCCCCTGGGATTCATAATAGGTATATGATATTCTGCTCAACAGTTTTTTTGGTAATGATTTGGTCTACAGATCCTCCTAAATGGTGTTCAGTTAGTTGGAGTATATTTGTAATTACTCTGTGGGCCAAACATCATGCTAGAAGTTAGGGGTAACACCACTGAACAGGAAATATGATCTCTGCTCTCTGGCTGATTGCATTCTGTTTGGAAGATAGTCATAAAGCAAGTAATTCTAATTTATTAAGCAGAGTCTCTTGTGTCACAGGTTCGATAGGGTCAACTCCTTCATTCATCTTCATTTTCCATGAGAACAAGCTGGCAGCTTTGATAAGCAGGTATGCCTAAATTCAGTGACCTGGGACCTTAGGTGTTTAGGAGCACAGGTTCCATATTTGCAGTTTTATTTTTTAAATATTTTTTAAAAATCTAAGCTAACAGGGGAATTAATTGATAAATTCTGTATACTTTTAAATGGCATAAGCGTTGTCTGATTTACTTGTTTATGTTATTGAATGCTAGTTTGACCACATCTCTTACCAGGTTTCCTGATTAGACTCATTCCTATAAGTGAGTGTTCAGACCATAAAAAAGAACATAATAAAAATGTAAATGTGACACCACCAATGGCATTTCTCAAAGATGAGCTCTGATTCCTGTGAGCAGTGTTCACACTGGAAGAGAGGGAGGCTTTTTTCATGTGCTTCAACACCTGAGCTCTTGTCATGTTATCCTGTAATTATGGGTTTGTCTGTAGCCAAGCTCCATTTTCCCATCTCTTAAGGCCGTTTCTTGTATCTGTTTAATGTATCTGGTGAAGAAATGAGCTAATGGGTTTATTATTTAAAGACTTTTGTATTAAATCACTATATTATATCAATTATATTTTTACAGGGTATGATTATATTATACCAGTGGCTTTTATATTAAAATCTATTCTGGAATTGGCATTCTCATTTCTAAACAACATGTTTCTGGCACAAATTAACAGTACCAACATCCCCTTTCAGAAGTCATGGTTTTAATGATAAATGAAGATAGCAAATAAAAAGATAATTTACTTCATAGAAACTTAGAAAGTATTTACCTGGTGTCTGGAGATTATTTATTCTAGGCCCGATATATCCTCATCCTATTCCAAAATGAATATTCTGAGTACAATTTTTAATTTAAGAAAGAGGAAAAATGACCTTTTATTTATTTTTTTTTAATTTTATAAACCGTGAAGTGTATGAGGGTTGACTACAGGTACAGTGTTGTACAGAATATTTCTAGACCTTATTCACTTTTCTTGACTGTAACACTATGTCACTTGATTAGTAACATCCCAGAAACAACCTTTTTAATCAAAGCACTCCCTATACTCTTCAAATAGGGAAATTATCAGGGAAGAGACAATCTTGCAATTCAAATGTAATGAGACAGATGTTTTTCTGTGTCAGCTTTCTTTACTCTGTATGAGCTCCCAGTACTTTGTGACTTTCTTCCCTAAATATTGAGGCTTGAGTCACTTCTCACACACCAAGTATACACCAGTTGGGCAAATAATTAGAATTACAGAGAATTTATATATCAATCAAGGGCAAGTTGAACAAGAGAGTGCAGGTTATCAGTGGTATGCTTATTTAATGAATAAAAATTCTAAAATAGTCTTGACTGTACAAGTCCAGGAAATCTGACTTAGCATTGATTGAAATCCTGCTTCACATAAACATTTTTCATTATTTGTGTAGTTCCCATAGTAAAAAAGTGCCTAATGCAAAGTAAATGCAATCATTATCATTTCTAGAACGAGTCATGTGAGAGGTTGTATTACATAGTTTGCTGTGTGTTGAACGTACAATTTCCTGCTAAATTGTCTTTTAGTGGTAGCTCATTCCCACTTTTGCCTGAAGCTTACTGTGCTTAAAGACCTAGTTAGATGTGTTCTCACCTCTGGCAGATGAGGGATCAACTTTATAGATTTCAGGATGAAACAATTTATTACCACTTTCTCACCTTCTTCATAACTGTTAATCTAGTTCTTCTGGTACTCTTAATGGTCTAGCATGTGGCCTTGCATAGATACACATTATTTTTGATTGTTACACTGTCACTTTCCTTCCATGTGTGGAATGTGTCACTGAAAGAGGACTAAGTGCTCGAAGGAGCTGATGTGGCTTTTCCTGTGACTGTGTAATTATCTGACTTCATTTTTCAGTTTTAGTTTTTGTCCTGGCTTTTTCTTTTTCTAAAATGATAACTGCAAAGGAGAACAGAGTGCACCATTTCTAATTGAGATAAAGTTTATCTCCCTCTCATTAGCTGAATAGTATTCTTCTTTGACATTGTGGTCCAAACATTAATAATCTGGAGGCTCTGGGGAAAAATCCACTTCCAAGATCATTCAGATTATAGGAAGAATCCAGTTACTTGTGGCTGTAAATCTGAACTTTCGATTTCCTTGCTAACTCTGTTCAGGCAATGTTCTCAGCTTCTAGAGGCCACTTACATTCCTTCTCACTTGGCCCTCTCCATCTTCAGAGCAGCAAGGGCACACACATTCTCTTCACAATTTGAACCTGTCTTACTTCCTCTTCTGCTACAGACCAGAGAAAGGTCTCTTCTTTTAATGGTTCCTGTGATTACAGTAACCCCACCTAGATGCCATGCAACACAGCATAAACCTGAGGTGATAGCTTATCCATCGTGTTAACACATTTTCAGGGATTTGGGTGGAATATCTTTAGTTGGGGGGCAGTTTAGAAATTCGGCCTAACACACATGACATGGGAAGTTACTTTGGATACTATAGCATAAAAGTTAGATTATGTGCTCTTGAGGTAGATGTTCTCCTGTATTTATACTGCTTGTTGCCCTTTGACATTTTTATCTTTTACAAACAGTGGTTTCCTCATTTACACATGTGGTGAATAACACCATAGAACTCGTAAGGCTGCTGTGAGAATAAAATGAGATGGTGTTTGGGAAGCACCTGACATTCAGCACTATATAAAAGTTATAATTATTAATTTTTTGCTTTGTTTTACCTATAAATGCTATTTCATCTTCAAAAAGTCATTTCCTTATTTTCTTACTTGATTCTCACAAGCCGGTAAAATAATTATTAAAGTTGAATGTATTAAAAAGTAGTTGAAGTAGGTAGGATTCAATTTTAGGATTTTTTTTTACTTCTACTTATATATTTTTTCTTTGCAGAGTTTTTTCTTTTTTTCTTTTTTTTTTTTTGTGGTACGCGGGCCTCTCATTGTTGTGGCCTCTCCCATTGTGGAGCACAGGCTCCAGACACGCAGGCTCAGCGGCCATGGCTCAAGGGCCCAGCCGCTCCGTGGCACGTGGGATCCTCCCGGACCGGAGCACGAACCCGTGTGCCCTGCATCGGCAGGCGGACTCTCAACCACTGCACCACCAGGGAAGCCCGGTAATTACTATTATTAATTGCAGTTTTCAAATGAGGAGATGGAGGCTTAGAGGGTTTAAATACAGTCCTAATACCACACAGCTTGTTGGTGCAAAGCTAGAATAGAAGTGATTTTCCTGAATACTGAGTCACACATCTCAGCCATTCTGCTACGTAGATTTGTTTAAACACTCTTTATAACAGAATGAACTTGTGTTGTTTTTTTCTAGTATATTCTTGTTCATATCTGTTGCCTTGGCTCAATTAATTGTGCAAGTTACATAAACAAAAATTTTTCAGTTTATTTAATATACTATATTCATAACATATATTATTGACTAATGGAATTAAGGTATTTTTTTCTTAAAATAAGCAGATATTCCATGTCACTAACATAGCTTTATTGAATTTTGTCCATGTTAACTTTTAGAGAAAGCATGGGCAAATATAAACACACACACACACACACATACCACACCATGACGTGAATGCTTAACACTGTCAAATGAGGTCCTTACATTTCAAATGACATGAGATTTTGAAGAGCTAAGGTTTAAATGCAGGATGGATCTTGTCACTTAATACCCTATCCCATTCTCATCCCCTCATCCTTCTCTGGAAAGAATATGTAGGCTAATGGTGAAATGGAGCAGCACTCTATGGACCCTTCCCAGGACAACCCCCCCCCCCCCCCCGCCATGTCCTCTGCCTGCCCCTTCTCTGTAAAAACACTTTTAATCAAAGAATAAATTTAATCAGAGGAGTGAGAAAATGCAGAAATAAAGGAAAAGCAGTCAAACAGGACAAAAGAATAATTGTTTAGTTATTAAATAAAGTCAAGGACCTTTAGTTTCTCCTCAAGGGCTATAGATAGCATTCTGAACCATATCCTTTCACCTACTTTGTAGATACTGAAACCCCCAGCAAGTGAAAGAAGTTAACTATCAATACATGATGACCACACTGTAGCCATGACATAAGCTGCCACAATTCTGACAACTGGCCTCAAGGAAATAGGAACAAATTCACCCTGGAACTGAAGTTTAACTCTACTTAAAAGAATCAACATGAAACTGATCAGAACACTGCATGGCCGATTTTAAGATGACATCTCTTTAAAATATAGAATCGAGGAGAGAAATAACTATAATATCAAAGTGCTGAAGAAAAAAAAAGTCAACATTTTAAAAAAGTCTTCCTAAACTTTGGGGAATTTATTAATTTGGTTTTGCTACTTTACAAGTAACACTGAGAAACTCATATTTCTAATACTTGAAAATAAAGACTGAATCAAGAGAGAAGGTCAGAGAACATTCTGAAGATCTAAGAACAATATAGGAGGAAAGAACCCAAGGGAACTAAGTTGCATTTTTGACTAGTCAAATGCAGTTTTGAACACAGGCGTCTCTGCCTTGAAAGAAAAAAAAAAAAGCTTTCACATGAGACTTCATTTTTTTAGCCCTTTTGAATACACTAAATCATCTTTATTTAGTTATTTCTATTGACTTTATAATCTTACAGACTCAGTGAAAGAGTCCAAGAAATAAAATAGGCTTAGCACAACAATGCAACTTGAATCAGCAAAGTAATGAATGTGTTGTTCTGTCAAATCCCATTGCCACAATAGCTGCTTCAATTTATTTGAAAAATACACAACCCTGGAGTCTCAGCACCACTTAACAGCCAAGGAGAACAAAATGTGTACAGTGAGATACGAATCTTCAGTACCATTAGTTCAGTATATTTCTGCATAACAGCTTTTCAAAAATTGAAAGCATATTTTGGCACCATGCTGTTTCAAAACAACAACAAGATCTGTGAGATATATGCTGAAATCTGTCAGTGCTTAGAAACACTTTTTAGTTTTTTTTTTTTTTTTCCATAGAACTCCTGCCTGTTTGGCTAAATTCCTTTTCTCTATTTTTTCATGAAGATTACATTAAAATAGTATCACCAAGGAGACTTAAAGTTTATCATGTATGCATGTGACTCAAAGAACTTTGAACAGGCTGAGTAAATCAATTCTTAATTAATAATCTGTTGACTGATTATAGAAGGGCAGGCTTTATATCTTATAAGAGTGCAGGAAAAAATTAAGCAACTAAAAAAACAGTACCACCTAGAACATCACCTTCAGAGCACAAAGTAAGTATTGTTTGTATTTGGCTCTTTCGAACCAAGAAGAGGTCTGTAAATGAGTGGTGGTGAGTTTAAAATAAATGATACTAAGTAAGATAAGATTTTTAAGTAAATCATTCTCACTTGACATTCTTTGTATTAACACTGTTAGAAAACAATGCTATGATTATATTTTAATAAAATATATTTGTATAATATGTCAATTGAAAATAATTTATTTTCAAAACTTGTGCTAATTATTTATTTTCATTACTGTAATCCTCACATTAATCAATTTTAAATTTTTTTTCTCTTTCTGATGAGGAAACTGAGACTCCAAGACAGTTGCAAGTCACATAACTAAAAAGAAACAAACTTTGTTTGTTTAACTTCAATAGATTTTTTTATATTTGCAGAAGTAGCTACTGATGATATTACCAGTACTCTTATGATGAATGCTCAGGATAAAATTCTCAAGTTTGAGATAATATTTAGCTATCAAATGTGTGATATTAAATATAAGGTGAGGCTGCTAATTTTTCTTGATGTACAGTATTTTTTTAACATCCTTATTGGAGTATAATTGCTTTACAATGTTGTGTTAGTTTCTACTGTATAACAAAGCTAATCAGCTATATGTATACATATATCCCCATATCCCCTCTCTCGTGTCTCCCTCCCACCCACCCTCCCTATCCCACCTCTCTAGGTGGTCATAAAGCACAGAGCTGATCTCCCTGACTTACTTGACTCTGTATGACAGACTCTATGTCCATCCACCTCTCTACAAATAACTCAATTCCATTTCTTTTAAGGGCTGAGTAATATTCTATTGTATACATGTGCTACATCTTCTTTATCCATTCATCTGTCGATGGACACTTAGGTTGCTTTCATGTCCTGGCTGTTGTAAATAGAGCTGCAATAAACATTGTGCTATGTGAGTCTTTTTGAGTTATGGTTTTCTCAGGGTATATGCCCAGTAGTGGGATTGCTGAGTCATATGGTAGTTCTATTTTTAGTTTTATAAGGAACCTCCATACTGTTCTCCATAGTGGCTGTATCAATTTACATTCCCACCAACAGTGCAAGAGGGTTTCCTTTTCTCCACATGATCTCCAGCATTTACTGTTTGTAGATTTTTGATGATGGCCATTTTGTACTTTTTTAAATGTCAAATCTACGAACAAATAAGCATGCTCATTGGTGATAGAGTGAAATAGCCTAAAATCCCAACTAGTTAATTTTTGGATATGCCCATTTATATAAAATATAAAATTTATCTTGGAACACACTCTTGAACATTACTGAGACTTCCATCCATCTGATTTGAAATGAAGGAAAATATAAAAACATTTTTACTGACTCAGCTGAGAAGCATGGCAGAACCTCAATCATGTAACATGGAAGAGAAACAACTCATTCAGGAATGAGTAGGATAAGATTTAAAAAGAAGATAATGCAAGTGTAGAATACGTTCCTCCAGAGAACAGAGGTTGCATGGTGTGTGCCAACTTTGTCTAATCCTTTCTTTTCTGGAGGAATGGCAGGACTCCCCAGAAGTGAAGGCAAGCATACTGCAGCAGAGGGCATACTTCATGAAAAGAGAGGCTCTCTGGTTCATTTAATGTGGGGAAGGAGAGAAAAAGTCCTAGAAACCCCTTCAGAGAAATGAAGCTGATAAGATCTAGCAGGTTATCACAGGTCCAAGCAAGAATTCTGGATTACAGGAAAAAAATAGTTAAAGTAGTAGCAGAAAACTAAAATGTACATCAGGAACCAAGGTGATGTTTCTCTTATAAGGACAGAATTGTGAGTTACAGGTAAAAGACTAACTCTCAGTGATCATACAGTTTTCCAGAACACCTCATAGGCATAGGATACTGGAATTTGGATTTAGACAAATTCCAGGATCAGCTGGAGTTTCCAACAATCTCTTTGAACATTGACCATCTGCTAAGTCTGTTGAAAGTCTCCATTCCCATGTAGAGGGCAGTCTGAAGCATTACAAGCCTTCGTAGTGGAAGACAAAGATCAAATGTTACCCAAAAGATACAAGAAATTCAGATACATGCCCTCAGAGAGTTGGGAACTAGCTTACTTCAGAGAAAGGACATCTTAAAAAGATAATTCTATCTGTATGTGGTGGAAGTAGTTTCCATAGCTAGACTTCAGTCTTTGGTGTCTTCTGTAATGCCCAATAAAAAAAGGCCAATCATCAAGAAAAGGAAGAAATTGAAGCAAATTTATTTATTCTTGATGAGCATAGGTCACTGCTAGTAAATGTATTTTCCTTAAATCAATGTATTTATTTATCAAAGGTTCACTGAGCATCCAATATACACTAGACTCTGTACAAGTTTATGGAGAAAAAAAATAATACTTAGTCATCTTTCTGAAAAGTTAGAATAATTCTACTATGAGATTAATAAGTAGAATCTCTCTTTTGCAGGTAAGAAAGCTAATAAAAAAAGTTGGTGCCTTGTTTGGATATTGTAGACTCATCCACAATTTTGAATTGCATTTTTTTCATAAAAATATGAAACAGCAAAAGTAACCCTACTATTTAACTTAAATGGTATATAAACACCAGCCAATTTTGTTAAGGCTTAGAAGGCTATGACATTAAGATTCATAGCAACATTATTTGTCATAGCCAAAAAGTGCAAATAATCCAAATATTCATCTGTTGATGGAGGGGTAAATAAAATATGGTATATCCATACAATGGAATATTACTCATCAATAAAAGGAATGAAGTACTAACTCATTCTACAATATGAATGGGTCTTGATAACATTATACTAAGTAAAAGGAAACAGTTGAAAAAGACCACATATTATGTTATAATATTTATATGAAATTCCAAAATAAGCAAAGTTACAGAGTCAGAAAGTAGATCAGTGGTTGCCTAGGGCCCAGAGGTTTGGGGAAAAAGGAGAGATGACTGTTAAAGGTTGTGGAGTTTCTTTCTGGGGTGATGAAAATTTTCTACAATTGATTGTGACAACATTTGTAAAATTCTGTAAGTATACTAAAAAACATTGAATTGTACAATTCAAATGAGTGAAATGTTTGGTATGTGAATTATATCTCAAGTAAACTGTACACACCACACACACACACACACACACACACATACACACAAGTCTAAAGACTTTTAGCCACAATTTGTTCTTTCTGTCCCAAATGTTCAATTTACCAGACTATGATCTTGATTAAATTACTTAATCTCCTGTGCCTCATGTTCATAGTCTGTATAATGGGCATAAAAAATAGTGCTTATTGTACAGGATTATAGTGAACATCTAAATGAATTGATATATATATATAAAGAATTTACAAGAGTGCCTAGCACACTGTCAGTGCTAAATATATATTTGCTTCTGCTGCTGCTGTTACCACTACTACAAGTAGTATAATAATAATATTTATTATCATTATAATTATTATTTTTATAAGTTCAACCTAATTCATTTAATCCATGGAAACAGTATCTGACCTCCTCCCATTAATTTAACTACTGTATTAATTAAATTGTAACTACATTTTTACCTAAAGCCTGTCAATAATTTTTAATCAGTTATATAAAAAAAGTCTTGTCCTGTGACTTAGACCCAGATTTCTTTGTGAAAAGATTAACATCTTATTTGATATAAAGTAGGAAGTTGTATTTTTTTCCTACTAAGGCAATGAAAATATTATGTTCACACCCTGCTCAATCAAAGCCAACCTACTGAACTGGATAATGGTTCTCATTGCACACCTGCTCACTATATATTTCTAAGTAGGATGGCAGAGTTATAATATCAGTATATGGCAAGGATATGGGATACTAACACACCAGTAAGAGATTGACTATAACCACTTAAATTTTTTCACATAAAATACTCAAGATATAGTCCCTCCAAAGGGAAAAAGCAAAATCTTTGACATTATAGCGTCTACTCTTTCTTTTATCTTCACCTCTCTGTAAGTCTTGCTTTAGGTTAAATGCATCATTAATCTTTAACATATCCAACTAAGAACACAAATAAAGTCAAATAGAATAATGAGTGGCATTACAAGAAATACAAAGTAACACACACTCAAGAATGGATTCAAATATTACGTATGCTTCATAATTACACATACCCAGTAACTTGCACAGTGTCAGATCTAGAAAAAAATTAACTCTTTGATGAATAGAATCAGAATATTTGAATTAATTTGAAAACAAAGCCAAGAACCAAAGGTTAACTTGTAACATTAAATCTTTTCATGCATGAACTGTACTGTCAAGCCTTATATTCATGTTTTATTTCTTTGGGTCTTACTCTGATTTCAGAAAATGTGGCTTTAGTTACAGACATGCTTTTTACTCATTGGGTAACACTGAATGAAATTTGAATCTCTGGGAGTCTCTGTTTCCCAAACTGTCACATGTAGGAGATAAGATTATATCACTGATTCTCAATCTTCACTCAGAATTACCTGGAGCAAACCCTGAGATCTACATACAGAGACTTGCTTTCAGCTGGTTATTTTAGTGTGCAGCCAGAGTTGGGAAACTATTGGACAAAAGTATCTCCCAGGTTTCTCCCAGTTCTATAATCAAGTTTTCTATCTGGGTGGATACGCTGACTCAGTTCACAATAGTAACATAGCATTACCTCATAGAAGAGTAGGTTTAAATGGTTAGTAGTTATACTTTGAAAAAACATAATTGACCTAATTTGATTTTACTTACACAAGGAAGTCAAAGAAAAAAAGATGTATTATGTTACATTAACACAAAGAAAAGGCTGCCATAGAGAGGAGAAATAAAACAAATCATACCAAAACAAAAGAAAACACAAGAATCTACCGTCCATATGTTATCCTTCCTACAAGGTAGACCAAGAAAAAAAATCCTATAGAGGAAAGAGCAGCACTACTTTGAAATGGTATGATTTTCTTTGCCTTTCTTTCAAACTATTCACATATAGCCTCATGTATTTGAGCAATTGTTTTTGAAACAGCTTGATATATTCAAAACAGAATGTAAGGTTTGGGAAACATTTTATATGTCACTCTTCCACCCACATTCCCTCACCACCACACCCTACTAAGCTAAGGAGAAGATACTTTATTCTCAATTTAGCATTCTTTAAATGTGAGGGCATTTCATACAGAGACCAACTAATTGATTCCTAAACTAGCCCCTGACAACACAACAGCAGACCTTGGCTCTCCCCCTCCTTCCTCTGCTTCTGACAGTAGGCAATACATCTTCTCTAGCTCTTGCAATATCCAAAGGCTCCAAACACTTTTACCTCCAAAAATTCAACACTAGATAAGAGTATAAACTCTTTGTGTCCCAGATACATGAAGGCTTTCTCCCAACTTGAGACCTGTCAGTTGACCATGGATGTCTTACCTTCAATGGACTACAATGTTTAGGTTCTAGAGAGTGGAACTTTGCTTTAATTTGAAGAGTTTCTTTTGACTGGAAACATATTTTAAGTTTCTCACTGACAAAGAGGCTCTTTCCTCTCTATGACAGAAGTAAAGAAGTAATATTTCTAGCAAGCATGGTAATCAGCACTTTGCCCATATAGTTTAAACAGCCCCAGACTCCACTTATTACTTTGCCTATTTAATACATGAAGAAAGTGTGACTTGGAAAGTTTAAATAATCTGTCCCAGGTCCCATAGCTTGGTGATGTGGCCAGTGATGAAGCTATTTCACACTAGTTGTCTACCTGCATGAAATCTCATTTTGCGGCTTGAAGCAATATGAATGCTTTTTGTTTTGTTTAGATTGTTTTTCTTTTTGCTCTCCTTCCCCACAAACAAGCACTTGGGTTATTACTTTGTATGAGTCAGGGTAGCCTTTATGTCTACTTCTTAACTTGAGGATAAGGATCTTTTGGAACTCAGGATGATTTGAAATATTTTACTTTTCTGTGACATAGTTACAACTCCAAAAGTGAATAATATCTATGATTGTCTTCCTTAGTATTAAATATTTTCAAGAAAGATAAACACATTAAATTCTACCATGACAATTGCTATCTATGACATAGTCAATTGTGGACTCCTTTTTATTTTGTGACCAAAGTTGCATTTCATTTTCTTCTCAGTTTTTCTTAAAGATTTCATGAATATCAAGGATTACTGTTGAAACAGACTTTACTGGAGAAGTAATTTTCCTCCATGTTAATTAACTACATATATGCAAAAACAATGGTAGTTTGTTTAAATAAAAATGGAATTCTTAGTTGACAAGATGATTTAATTCCAACCAAAAGTAGAGGAATTCCCTATTTTATGTAAACCATGCATCCTTTATTTTTGAAAAAAAATATTTAGTTAAAATTATACTGAGTGAAAAGCTGAAAACATTTCCTTTAAGATCAGGGACAAGACAAGGATGCCCATTCTTGCCACTTTTACTCAATATAGTATTGTAAGTCCTAACCACAGCAATGAGACAAGAAAAAGAAATGAGAGGAATCCAAATTGGAAAGGAAGGAGTAAAACTCTTACTGTTTACAGATGACATAATACTATACATAGAAAATCCTAAAGACACCACCAAAAAACTACTAGAACTCATCAATGAATTTGGTAATGTTGCAGGATGCAAAATTAATGTACAGAAATCTGTTGCATTTCAATGCACTAAATCAAACTATCAAAAAATAAATTAAAGACACCATCCTATTCATTATCCCATGGAAAACAATAAAATACCTTGCAGTAAACCAACCTAAGGAGGTAAAAGACTTGCACTCTCAGACAACTTTAAGACACTGATGAAAGAAATTGAAGATGACACAAACAGATGGAAAGATATACTGTGTTTATGTGTTGGAAGAATTAATATTGTTAAAATGATAATACTATTCAAGGCAACCTACAGATTCAATGCAACCCATATCAAAATATTGTACCATTGGCATTTTTCACAGAATTAGAAAAAAATAATTTTTAAATTTATATTTAAACACAAAAGACCCTGTATAGACAAAACTACCTTGAGAAATAACAGAGCTGGAGGTATTACACTCCCTGACTTCGAACTAGACTACAAAGCTACAGTAATCAAAACATAATGATACTAACACAAAAACAGACATGTAGATGAGTGGAACATAATAGACAGTCCACAAATAAACCCAAACACTTATGATCAATTAACCTGCTACAAAGGAGAAAACAAGGTACAATGGAGAACAGACAGTCTCTTCAATAAGTGGTGCTGGGAATACTGGACAGCTACATGTAAAAGAATGAAATTAGAACATTTCCTCATACCATATGCAAACATAAACTCAAAATGGATTAAAGACCTAAATATAAGACTAGAAACCAGAAAATTCCTAGAAGAAAACATAGGCAGGACATTCCTTGAGGTAATTTGTAGCAATAATTTTTTTGGATCTGTCTCCTAAGGCAAAGGAAATAAAAGCAAAAATAAACAAATAAATAAACTAAACTTAAAAGTTTTGCAGAGACAAGGAAACCATTGACAAAAGGAAAAACAATCTACTGAATGGGAGAAAATATTTGTGAATTATATGACTGATAATAGATTAATATCCAATATATATATATAACTTACACTACTGAATATCAAAAAGACAAACAACTCAATTAAATAATGAGCAGAAAGCCTGAATAGACATTATTCCAAAGGAGACATAGAGGTGGCCAACAAGTACATGTAAAGATGTAACACCTTTAATCATCAGAGAAGTGAAAATTAATATCACAATGAACTATCACCTCACACCTGTCAAAATGTCTATCAACAAGAAGAGCACAAATAACAAATGTTGGCAAGGACGTGGAGAACAGGGAACATATGTATATTGATGGAGAGATTGTAAATTGGTGCAACTGCTGTGGAAAACAGTATGGAGTTTCCTCAAAAAGCCAAAAATAGAACTACCAGCAATTTTACTCCTGTGTATATATCTGAAGAAAAGAAAAACACTAACTCAAAAATATACATGCACCTAATGTTTATAGTGGAGTTATTTACAATAGCCAAGATATGGAAGCAACCTAAATGTCTATCATAAAATGAATGGATAAAAAAGAGAATAATAAACAAACTAATTAAACTTAAAAGCTTTTGCACAAACAATGGAATATTACACAGCTATAAAAAAGAACGAAAATATTGCCATTTACAACAATATGAATGGAACTGAAGGGTGTTATGCTTAGTGAAATAAGTCAGAGAAAGACATACTGCATGTAATCACTTATATGTGCAATCCAAAAATAAAACAAACTAGTGAATATAGCAAAAAAGAAACAGACTCAAATATATAGAGAACAAACTAGTCATTACCAGTGAAGAGAGGGAAGTGGGACAAGGTAAGGTAGAGGTAGAGGATTAAGAGGTACAAATTACTATGTATAAAATAAATAAGCTAAACAGATATATTGTACTGCACAGGGAATATAGCCAATATTTTATAATGAATGTAAATGGAGTATTATCTATAAAAACTTTGAATCACTATGTTGTCCACCTGAAGCTAATATAATATTGTAAAATCAACTATACCCCAATAAAAAATGTTAGCTATGTGATTGGATGGAGGTGGTAGCTCATACAATTTTGTTATTTATAAATTTATTGAACACATTTTATCATCTTAAAAATAAAATACACAATAAAAGAAAAAAAAGCATACTGAAAATTGATCAAGACCCTTATCATTTCCTGAAATTCCAAATATTCTGGAATGGACCCATTGTTGTAATATTTCCTTGACCAGAGTCTCCTCAGAATGTCTTATTGTTATAAAAAATAATTATTCACTTTTGTTTGATCTTATAGGGCCTTTTATTTCATAAATATTGTTTCTCACTTTAAAAGATTCTTCTCCATTAACAATATTGTCCCTTTGGCTTCCATAGTGATTTTTATATTGCATTGTTGTTACCAAGCCTCTCTTTCATCAAAATATCTCAGAGAGAGTTTTCCACACTCTTACAAAGAATTAGTTGCAAGTAACCTCATCTTTTATATATAAGACATTTCATATGCTAAAGGAAAAATATATATCCTTCAAAACCTTATGTATATTTCTCACTTTTTAAACTAATATATTTGAAAAAGAATAGATATATGTATATGTATAACTGAATCACTTTGCTGTACACCTGAAACTAACACAACACTGTTAATCAACTATTAATTGGAAATTAATATATTTTTCATTCCTTTGAAGGTTGATTGAAAATGTGTTTTCACTGGCATTTTTGTTATGGTAGTGTTCTGATTAAAATTAAATGGCAAAGTGTAAGAAAGTTATTACTCAAAACTCGAGTCTAATTACTCCAAATGATTGAGAATAGACTTTACTAGTAGTAATTATCAAAAAATTTCTAACTTATTTGTAAGAAAAGGCTGAAATTTAGAAAAATTACTTCTTTTGCGAACTGAGGTTTTAATTGTAATTTGCATATGTCTTGTGGTCTCACAATTCAAAGTACTTTAAACATATTGTTTATCAAACTACCTATTAGCCTGCAAAAATTATATACATGTCATTCTTTCATTAATAAAAAGCAGCTGATTTTGCAATAAGTTTCCATAGAAACAAATGATAAAAATTTTCTTATTCAAAGATACAAAAGTGAACGCTTTGGAGTATTCCTAGGAAAGCTACTAAATTCAAAAGTCTATTTCAATCATTAATTTATTTTAATTTTAATGCACTGCATGTCATTTAAAAAAGCTGTCCTTTCTTTTCTTTCTTTTTTTTTTTTTTTGGTGACTCTCTAAGATAAACAGTGAAGTAGGTGAAATTTGTCTATGTCCCAGTTTCCACTTCTTCCTTGTCCTACAAATCACTCCTTGTCTCAGTCCCCAGCCACCCATTTTTGTCCTGGCAACCCTAGCTACCCTGGACTCCATTACAGAATGCTTGTGTACTGTGTTATGCAAATCATTTCTACCAGGTCTACACAGTTTAATCTATTGAGTATTCAGGAACTTGAGTAAGAACAATAACCAGAAGAAGAATCATATTTGGGGAATTTCTGGAAAAGAGAAGAGAAAAATTGACAGGAAATCTCCCGATTTTTTATTTCTACAATGATGATCTCAAGAAATTATAGCCTCTGGAATCAGACATTCTCCTTTCAGATGTAGTTGCTCGTAAATGAAACTATGAAATTGAGTCACTTTTAATTATTTAACTTGCTTCTTTAACAAGCAAAGATTCACAAAAAATTGGGACTTTTCCTTTCTTCTTCAGCAATTTAACTCCAGTTCATAGGAAAATACCTAACACATAAAGGGAATATCCCTATTCAAGTGAGTTTAAAATAAGGATCTAGCTGCATTAGAAAAAGTGTCTTTGGATAGAGAGAGTACAGGCCACTTATATGTTCCTACCTAAGCAATTACTTTTCCATCCCTAAAATTATTTCTTTTGGTATTAGTAACTTTTGCAACATAATGAAAAGTAACTAACTATGATTACACAATAACAATTTAAAAAATTCATATATAAGTTGTCTGTTTTCTAAAGGTTGTTGTTTGGGAAAGTTACGCTTGAGAATTCACCTACTGAATTTTTCAATATGTAGTTTTTCAATAATATATATTTGTTAAATATATAGAAAATAAAACCCAATGAAATTGAACTGAATTTCAAACCATTATAGTTAGCAGTATATAACAAATATTGAACTGTTAAGATGAACTAGGCCCTATGCTAAGGATATCACATGAAGTGTTTATTTTAACCTTATCCAAAATACTATTTTAGTAGCTCATTTTTCAGATGAGAAAATCAGGACTTAGGTTTAATAACTTCCTCGAGGTCACATAGCTAACATATTGTGACAGTGGAATTTGAACACTGACAGTCTATCTTCATAATCCTACAACTACAAAAATAAAGCAAAAAATAAAAGTAATTGATACAGATTGTCATACTGGAAATTAGATCTCTAAATTTACATTTTCATCCTTTTTTAAAATGAATGAGTAGCAAACATTTTTCAGGGGGCACATCTCTTCCAAAGTATCAGATATTAGAAATGATCTCTCCTTGGCAAGTATTCTCTTAAAACTCGATCAAAGAGAATAAATTTTTTTTTTTTTTTTTTTTTTTTGTGGTACGCGGGCCTCTCACTGTTGTGGCCTCTCCCGTTGTGGAGCACAGGCTCGGGACACACAGGCTCAGAGGTCATGGTTCACGGGCCCAGCCACTCCGCAGCATGTGGGATCTTCCTGGACCGGGGCACGAACCCGTGTCCCCTGCATCGTCAGGCAGACTCTCAACCACTGCGCCACCAGGGAAGCCCAAAGAGAAGAAATCTTAATCACTTTTATTCTAATTGTTTAATTTTATTGGGAAAGAGATGGAAGCCTCTAGTCATATCTTACTAATAAACATAATTTTCATTTTTCTGTTATAATTTCTACCAACATAGTTAATATTTAACTTATAAGTAATCACTACAATTTCACTTCCAACAATGTTTTGGTATCAGCATGCCCTTGTTCTGTATTCAAACCCACAAGGAAACAATGTATTTATGATTCGGAAACAAACACAAAGTTAAATCTTATACATGCATTTCCAGATCTGACTTCTTTGTTTGAATTTATAACTCCTTTTCTACAATTCTCTCTCTCTCTAGTACTCTCTCTCCCACTTTTTCTCTGCTTCTACCTCTCTCTTGCGTGTGCATGTGTGTATCTATATCTAACATATGCAAAATATAGTGCATATCTAAGTGTAATAAGTAATTATAATTTGTAAGTATACTTATGTAATAAATAATGACATATTAAAGAGAAAGGCAAAATACAATACAATTTCAAATGATGTGATAAAAATAAATGTTTTATACATCTTTGCAAGAACTCATAGATGAAACAAGGAAGAGAGGCAAACAAAATTATTCCAGAGATCCTATATTATTGCAGGGAAAAGGGCAATCTATAGTGAAAAATGAAATTATTGAGAAAGCATTAAGACACTGACCTATTGTTTTGGAAAATATGTTAGAATAGGAAAGAGTTATTATTTACTTCAAACAATACAAGACAAATAGGTATCTGTTCATGAACTCAGAGAAAAGGAACATAACCATTAGTGGATTGAAAAATGTACTAAGACATTCAAATTAACAAAGAGAAGAGAAACTCATAAATAACAATTTGTACAGAGGAGCAAAAATAAGTAAATGGAGAAGAAAAAAAATGCAATGTGAAATATCAATTCAACAGAAAGATACGAAAATTAAAAATATATATGCACTCAACATCAGAGTACCTAAATATATAAAGCAAACATTGGCAGAACTGAAGGGAGAAATAGCCATGCATTAATAGCAGGAGACTTTAATACTCCACTTTCAATAATAGATATAAAAATCAGACAAAAATTTAAATAAATTAATCCCAAAGTTGGCAGAAGGAAAGAAATAATAAATATTAGAACACAAATAAATAATTTAGAGAATAGAAAAAGTTAACATATTTAAGAGTTGTTTCTTTTTTAAAGATAAAATTGGCAAACCTTTAGCAGACTAAGAAGAAAAAAAAGAGGAAGCTTAAATAAATAAAATCAGAAATGTAAAAGAAAGTTTGGGATTAACATATACACACTACTATATATAAAATAGATAATCTACAAGGACCTACTGTATAGCACAGGGAATTCTACTCAATATTTTGTAATAACCTATATGGGAAAATAATCTGAAAAAGAATGCATATATGTATAGGTATAACTGAATCATTTTGTGGTACATCTGAAACTAACACAGTGTTGAAAATCAACTAGAGTCCAATACAAAATAAAAATTCAATTAAAAGTTAAAAAAAAAAAGAAATGTAAAAGGAGACATTACTATTAATGGCACAAAAATAAAATATATCATAAGAGATAACTATGAATAATTATATGTTAACATACTGGATTACCTAGAAAAATGAATAACTTCCTAGAAGCAAACAACATACCAAGAATGAATCAAGAAGAAATAGAGGAAGAGGAGCTTCAAGATGGCGGAAGAGTAAGACGTGGAGATCACCTTCCTCCCCACAGATGCATCAGAAATACATCTACATGTGGAACAGCTCCTACAAAATACCTACTGAATGCTGGCAGAAGACCTCAGACCTCCCAAAAGGCAAGAAACTCCCCACATACCTGGGTAGGGCAAAAGAAAAGAGAAAAAAACAGAGACAAAAGAATAGGAACGGGACCTGCACCAGTGGGAGGGAGCTGTGAAGGAGGAAAGGTTTCTACACACTAGAAGCCCCTTCGCGGACGGAGATTGTGGATGGTGGAGCGGGGGTGTTTGGTGCCGCGGAGGAGAGCACAGCAACAAGGTTGCGGAGGGCAAAGCGGAGAGGTTCCCCCACAGAGGATCAGTGTCGACCGGCACTCACCAGCCCGAGAGGCTTGTCTGCTCAACTGCCGGGGCAGGTGGGGGCTGGGAGCTGAGGCTCGGGCTTCGGTCGGAGCGCAGGGAGAGGACTGGTGTTGGTGGCTTGAACACAGACTGAAGGGGCTAGTGTGCCACAGCTAGCCGGGAAGGAGTCCGGAAAAAAGTCTGGAGCTGCCAAAGGGGCAAGAGGCTTTTTCTTGCCTCTTTGTTTCCTGATGTGCGAGGAGACGGGATTAAGAGCGCTGCTGCGTAAAGGAGCTCTAGAGACGGCCGCGAGCCACGGTTATCAGTGCGGACCCCAGAGACGGGCATGAGATGCTAAGGCTGCTGCTGCTGCCACCAAGAAACCTGTGTGAGAGCACAGGTCACTATCCACACCTACTCTCCCAGGAGCCTGTGCAGCGTGCGACTGCCAGGGTCCCATGATCGAGGGACAAATACTCTAGATGGGATCAATAGCAGAGTAACTGAAGCAGAAGAACGGATAAGTGACCTGGACTATAAAATAGTGGAAATAACTACTGCAGAGCAGAATAAAGAAAAAAGAATGAAAAGAACTGAGGACAGTCTCAGAAACTTCTGAGACAACATTAAACACACCAACATTCGAATTATAGGGGTCCCAGAAGAAGAAGAAAAAAAGAAAGGGACTGAGAAAATATTTGAAGAGATTATAGTTGAAAACTTCTCTGATATGAGAAAGGAAATAGTTAATCAAGTCCAAGAAGCACAAAGAGTCCCATACAGGATAAATCCAAGGAGAAACAGGCCAAGACATATATTAATCAAACTATCAAAAATTAAAAAAACAAAGAACAAATATTAAAAGCAGCAAGGGAAAAACAACAAATAACACATAAGGGAATCCCCATAAGGTTAACAGATGATCTTTCAGTAGAAACTCTGCAAGACAGAAGGGAGTGGCATGACATATTTAAAGTGATGAAGGAGAAAAACCTACAACCAAGATTACCCAGGAAGGATCTCATTCAGATTTGACGGAGAAATTAAATTCTTTACAGAGAAGCAAAAGCTAAGAAAATTCAGCACCATCAAACCAGCTTTACAACAAATTCTAAAGGAACTTCTATAGGCAGGAAACACAAGAGAAGGAAAAGACCTACAATAATAAACCCAAAACAATTAAGAAAGTGGTAATAGGAACATACATATTAATTACCTTAAATGTAAATGGATTAAATGCTCCAACCAACAGATATAGACCAGCTGAATGGATACAAAAACAAGACCTGTATATATCCTGTCTATAAGAGACCCACTTCAGACCTAGGGATGCATACAGACTGAAAGTTAGGGGATGGAAAAAGATATTCCATGCAAATGGAAATCAAAAGAAAGCTGGAGTAGCAATTCTCATATCAGACAAAATAGACTTTAAAACAGAGACTATTATAAGAGGCAAAGAAGGACACAACATAATGATGACGGGATCAATCCAAGAAGAAGATATAACAATTGTAAATATTTATGCACCCTAACTTAAGAGCACCTCAATACATAAGGCAAATACTAACAGCCATAAAAGGGGAAATCAACAGTAACAAAATCATAGTAGGGGAAATTAACACCCTATTTTCACCAATGGACAGATCTTCCAAAATAAAAGTAAATAGGGAAACACAAGCTTTAAATGATACATTAAACAAGATGGACTTAAGTGATACTTATAGGACATTCCATCCAAAAATAACAGAATACACTTTCTTCTCAAGTGCACACAGACCATTCTCCAGGATAGATCATATCTTGGGTCACAAATCAAGCCTTGGTAAATTTAATAAAATTGAAATTGTATCAAATATCTTTTCCAACCACAGCACTATGAGACTAGATATGAATTACAGGAATAATCTGTAAGAAATACAAACACATGGAGGCTAGACAATACACTACCCAATAACCAAGAGATCACTGAATAAATCAAAGACAAAATCAAAAAATAGAAACAATTGACAATGAAAACACAATGACCCACAACCTATGGTATGCAATAAAAGCAGTTCTAAGAGTGAAGTTTATAGCTATACAAGCCTACCTTAAGAAACAAGAAACATCTCAAATAAACAACCTAACCTTACATGTAAAGCAATTAGAGATAGAAGAACAAAAAATCCCCAAAGTTAGCAGAAGGAAAGAAATCATGAAGATCAGATCAGAAATAAATGGAAAAGAGTTGTAGGAAATGATAGCAGAGATCAATAAAACTAAAAGCTGGTTCTTTGAGAAGATAAACAAAATTGATTAACTATTAGCGAGACTTATGAAGAAAAAAATGGGAGAATAGTCAAATCATAGAATTAGAAATGAAAAAGGAGAAGTAACAGCTGACACTGCAGAAATACAAAGGATCATGAGAGATTACTACAAGCAACTGTATGCCAATAAAATGAACAACATGGAAGAAATGGACAAATTCTTAGAAATGCCCAACCTTCTGAGACTGAACCAGGAAGAAATAGAAAATATGAACAGATCAATCACAAGCACTGAAATTGAAACTGTGATTAAAAATCTTCCAACAAACAGAAGCCCAGGATCAGATGGCTTCACAGGAGAATTCTATCAAACATTTAGGGAAGAGCTAACACCTATCCTGCTCAAACTCTTCCAAAATATAGGAGAGGGAGGAACACTCCCATACTCGTTATACGAGGCCACCATCACTCTGATACAAAAAACAGACAAAGATGTCACAAAGAGAGATAACTACAGGCCAATATCACTGATGACCATAGATCCAAAGATCCTCAACAAAATACTAGCAAACAGAATCCAACAGCACATTAAAAGGATTGTATGCTATGATCAAGTGGGGTTTATCCCAGGAATGCAAGGATTCTTCAATATATGCAAATCAATCAATGTGATACACCATATTAACAAATTGAAGGAGAAAAACCATATGATCATCTCAATAGATGCAGAGAAAGCTTTTGACAAAATTCAACACCAGTTTATGATAAAAACCCTCCAGAAAGTAGGCATAGAGGAAACTTTCCTCCACATAATAAAGACCATAAATGACAAACCCACAGCCAACCTCATCCTCAATGGTGAAAAACTGAAAACATTTCCACTAAGATCAGGAACAAGACAAGGTTGCCCACTCTCACCACTATTATTCAACATAGGTTTGGAAGTTTTAGCCACAGCAATCAGAGAAGAAAAAGAAATAAAAGGAATCCAAATTGGAAAAGAAGAAATAAAGCTGTCACTGTTTGCAGATGACATGCTACTATACATAAAGAATTCTCAAGATGCTACCAGAAAACTACTAGAGCTAATCAATGAATTTGTTAAAGTAGCAGGACACAAAATTAATGCACAGAAATCTCTTGCATTCCTATACACTAATGATGAAAAATCTGAAAGTTATATTAAAAAAACACTCGCATTTACCATTGCAACAAAAAGAATAAAATGTCTAGGAATAAACCTACCAAAGGAGACAAAGGACCTATATGCAGAACAATATGACACTGATGAAATAAATTAAAGATGATACAAATAGACGGAGAGATATACCATGTTCTTGGATTGGAAGAATCAACATTGTGAAAATGAATCTACTACTGAAAGCAAACTACAGATTCAATGCAATCCCTATCAAACTACCAATGGCATTTTTCACAGAACTAGAACAAAAAAGTTCACAATTTGTACAGAAACACAAAAGACCCGAAATAGACAAAGCAATCTTGAGAAAGAAAAATGAGCTGGAGGAATCAGCCTCCCTGACTTCAGACTCTACTACGAAGCTACAGTAATCAACAGAGTATGGTACAGGCACAAAAACAGAAATATAGATCAATTGAAAAGGATAGAAAGGCCAGAGATATTCCCACACATATAGTGTCTCCTTATCTTTGATAAAGGAGGCTAGAATATACAGTGGAGAAAAGACAACCTCTTCAATAAGTGGTGCTGGGAAAACTGGACAGCTACATGTAAAAGAATGAAATTAGAACACTCCCTAACACCGTACAAAAAAATAAACTCAAAATGCATTAAAGACCAAAATGTAAGGCCAGACGCCATCAAACTCTTAGAGGAAAACATAGGCAGAACACTCTATGACATAAATCACAGCAAGATCCTTTTTGACGCACCTCCTAGAGAAATAGAAATAAAAACAAAAATACACAAATGGGACCTAATGAAGCTTAAAAGCTTTTGCACAGCAAAGGAAACCATAAAGAAGAGGAAAAGACAGCCCTCAGAATGGGAGAAAATATTTGCAAATGTAGTAGCTGACAAAGGAGTAATCTTCAACACATACAAGCAACACATGCAATTCAATATCAAAAAAACAGATAACCCAATCCAAAAATAGGTAGAAGACCTAAATAGACATTTCTCCAAAGAAGACATAAAGATTGCTAACAAACACATGAAAGAATGCTCAACATCATTAATCATTAGAGAAATGCAAATCAAAACTAGAATGAGCTATCATGTCACACTGGTCAGAATGGCCATCATCACAAAATGTTCAAACAATAAATGCTGGAGAGGGTGTTGAGAAAAGGAAACCCTCTTGCACTGTTGGTGGGAATGTAAATTGATACAGCCACTATGGAGAACATTATGGAGGTTCCTTAAAAAACTGAAAATAGAACTACCATACAACCCAGCAATCCCACTACTGGTCATATACCCGGAGAAAACCATAATTCAAAAAGAGTCATGTACCAAAATATTCATTGCAGCTCTATTTGCAATAGCCATGACATGGAAGCAACCTAAGTGTCCATCAACAGATGAATGGATAAAGAAGATGTGGCATATATATACAATGGAATATTACTCAGCCATAAAAAGGAATGAAACTGAGTTATTTGTAGTGAGGTGGATGGACCTAGAGTCTGTCCTACAGAGTGAAGTAAGTCAGAAAGAGAAAAACAAATACCGTTTGCTAACACATATATATGGAATGTAAAAAAAGAAAAAAAAATGGTCAGAAGAACCTAGGGGCAAGACGGGAATAAGATGCAGACCTACTAGAGAATGGATGTGAGGGTACAGGGACAGGGAAGGGTAAGCTGGGACAAAGTGAGAGAGTGGCATGGACATATATACACTACCAAACGTAATATAGATAGCTAGTGGGAAGCAGCCACCTAGCGCAGGGAGATCAGCTCGGTGGTTTGTGACCACCTAGAGGGTTGGGATAGGGAGGGTGGGAGGGAGGGAGATGCAAGAGGGAAGAGATATGGGAACATATGTATATGTGTAACTGATTCACTTTGTTATAAAGCAGAAAATGACACACCATTGTAAAGTAATTATACTCTAATAAAGATGTTAAAAAGAAAAATAAATAGAAACTCTGAATAGACCTATAACTAATATGGGGACTTAAACAATAATCTAAAACCTCCTAATGTGGAATCTGAATAATAAAACAAAGTAGTGAATATAATAAAAAAGAAACAGTCACAGATATACAAAACAAACTAGTGGTTATCAGTGGGGAGAGAGAAGAGGAGAGAGGCAAGAGAAGGATAGGAGATTAAGACGTAATAACTACTATGTATAAAATAAATAATCTATAAGGATATATTGCTAAAACAAACAAACAAACCAAACACCTCTCAACAAAGAAAGTCCAGAACCAGATAGATTCAGTGATTCTACCAAACATTAAAAAAAATATATGATAACGCCAATTCTTCTGAAACTCTTTAGAGGAGGATATACTTTAAAATTCATTTGAAAAGAACAGAATTACCCTAATATCAAAACCAGACAAAAATACCACAAAAAAAGGAAAATACAGGCCAATAAACCTGATGAATATAGATGCGAATCCTCAACAAAAATACTACCAAACCAAATACAAAAACACATTAAAAGAATCACATACCAAGGTCAAGTGGGATTTATACCTAGGGTACAAGGATGGTTCAAGATAAACAAATCATGAATGTAATACATCATATTAGCAGAATGAAGGAAAAAAATCACATAATCATCCCAATAGTGCAAAGTATTTGACAGAATTCAGCATACTTTCATGGTAAAAAACTTTCAACAAACTAGGTGTACAAGAAATGTACCTCAACATAATAAAGGGCACATATGATAAGACTCTAGCTAGTATCATACACAACAGTGAAAACCTGAATGCTTTTCCTCTAAGATCATGAAGAAGATGGGGTGCCTACTCTCACCACCTCTACTCAACAAAGTACTAGAAGTCCTAGACAAAGCAATTAGTCATGAAAGAAGCAAAAAGGCATCCCAATTGGAAAGTAAGAAGTAATAGTATCTGTTCACAAATGACATGATCTTATATTTAGAAACCTCTAAAGGTGCTGTACACACACACAAAACTGTCAGAACTAATGAAAAAATTCAGTAAAATTCCAGGGCAGAAAATGAACATACAAAATCAATTGTGTTCCTATATACTAACAATGTACTATTTGAAAAGGAAATTAAAAAAAAAAATCCCATTTGCAGTTGCACCAGAAAGAATAAAATACTTAGGAATAAACTTAACTAAGGAGGTGAAAGACCTTTCTACTGAAAACTATAAAACTTTGATCAAAGAAATTAAACAAGACAAAAACAAAAGTAAAAAATCTCATGGAAGACAATATTGTTAAAATATCCATACTACCCAAATTGATCTACAGATTAAATGAAATCTCTATCAAAATCCCAAGACATTTTTCACAGAAATAGAAAAAAAATCTAAAATTCACATGGAAACACACACAAAAAAAATATAGCCAAAACAATCTTAAGAAAGAACAAAGCTAGAGACATCACACATTCTGATTTCAAAAATATTACACAGCAATGACAATTAAAACATTATGGTACTGGTATAAAGAAATATATCAATATATAGACTACTGTAACAGAATAAAGTGACCAGAAATACATCCACGTGTATACAACCAACTGATCTTTGACACAGTGCCAAGAATACCAAATGGAGAAAATATAATCTTTGCAATGAATGGCATTGGGAAAACTAGATATCCACATGCAAAAGAATAAATGAATGAACTTACACCCATATCTTACACTATACACAAAATCAACTAAACCTAAATTAAAGTCTTTAAAACCTGAAACAATAAAATTCCTTTAAGGAAACATTGGGAAAAATCATGACATTTGACTTGATAATCATTTCATGACTATGGCACTAAGAGCTAAGGCAGCAGAAGCATAAATATATAGGTGGGACTCTAACTAACAAGATGTTACACAGCAAAGGAAACAACCAATAGGCTGAAAAGGCAACCTCCTGAACGGGAGAAATATTTGTAAAACATATATTAGATAAGGAGTTAATTTCCAAAATCTATAAGGAGGGGGCTTCCCTGGCGGCGCAGTGGTTGAGAGCCCGCCTGCCGATGCAGGGGACACAGGTTCGTGCCCCGGTTCAGGAGGGTCCCACATGCCATGCAGCGGCTGGGCCCGTGGGCCATGGCTGCTGAGCTTGCATGTCCGGAGTCTGTGCTCTGCAACAGGAGAGGCCACAACAGTGAGAGGCCAGGGTACAGCAAAAAAAAAAAAAAAAAATCTATAAGGAATTTCTACATCACAATAACAATAGCAACAACAACAACAAAATAGCATCCTTGTTTACAAATAGACTAGAGACCTGAATACGTATTTCTTCAAAGAAGGCATACAAATGGTCAACAAGGATATGAAAAGATACTCAGCATCACTAATCATCAGGAAACTGTAAATCAAAACCACAATGAGATGTCACATGTTAGGTTGGCTATTATCAAAAAATGAAAAGAACAAATGTTGGTGAGTCTGTAGAGAAATTGAAACCCTTGTACACTTTTCATGGGAATGCAAAATGGTACAGACACTATGGAAAGCAGTCTGAAGTTTCCTCAAAAATTTTTTGAAATACACTCTACCATATGATCCAGCAATCTCATTATCTGAATATTTATCCCCAAGTTTTGAAGTCAGTATCCTGAAAACACATTAGCACATAATATTCATTGCAGCACTCTTCACAACAGTTAAGTTTTGAAAACAATCTCAGTGCCCATTGACTGATGAATGAATAAAGTATACAAGCAATGGAATATTATTCATCCTTAAAAAATAGAGAAGGAGAGATAGACCTTGAAGACCTTATGCTACTCGAAAAAAGTAAGTCATAGAACAACAACTACTGCATGACTTCACTTTTATGAAGTATCTAAAATAGTTAAATTCATAGAATCAGAGAATAAAATGCTGGTTACCAGAGGCTGGGAGAGGAGGAAGTGTTAGGCTGCCAATCAACAGACACAAAGTTTCAATTACACAAGATGTATGTGTTCTAGAGATCTGTTTTATGACATTGAGCCTGTAGTTAACAGTACTGTATTGTGCACTTGAATATTTGTTAAGGGGGTAGATCTCATGTTAAGTGTTCTGACCACAACAGAATAGAATTTTTTAATGTACAGTTAATACTGAAAAATTTAGAAGTAATAATAGCATACGAATCATGCATGACAGAAAATGTGAACATACTGAATTTTACAGTTAAAAGAGAGAGAACATTAGAGTAGATTAAAAAACCCCTTAAAACTAGCTATGTCTTATATGGAAGATATCTAAAACAAAGTGTTAAAATGAGGCAAATACCTACAAAAATAAAGCAAATGAGGAAATACTAATATCAAAAAATGTTAAATACAAAAAATTAAATACATCAAAAAAAGATAAAGGATATTTTATGAGCATAAAGATACATTTTTTGAAGAATATACAACTGCCATGAGCCATTTACACCACATTGAAGAAGTCAATATATAACCAAAAAGAAAAATGAGTACATGCAGGGGTTTATATTCACACACACACACACACACACACACAAAGACAGAATTTTGAATTGCCGACCCTCCAAAATTGTCTCACTCTGAATGATATACTTATAAAAATCAATGATGCCCTTTGCTAGAAAGGAAACTTAAACAAAATATTTAAAGCTGTTATATACTGTATTCTATTATCATATTCCAATATAATTAGAAAATAAAGTTAACAATATAACTCTCAACTACTTGCAAATTAAGAAACATATCAACAGCAAATTCTCAAATCAAAGAAATAACCTAAAGGGACATTTTATAAAATCCAGAAAACAATTAAGAGGGTAATATTTCATACAAATTCTTGAATTAATTTTGAGAATATTTATTTAAATAAGAGTTAATCTGATTCATCCTAGTGCTTACCTATTTTGCATTTGGTTGCATGCAATAGTCTAATTCAGTAAAAGGAACTTATATTTGTGACACATCTCCCTTCTCATTCCTAATGCTGTCTATTTTTCCCTTGTAAATGTGGTCCAATTGAAGAAATCTATTAACATAATCTATAAAAATTAGAAACACATAAATAATATAATAATACCAAAAGATGCTGAAACATAACACATTAAAATTCTTCCATCACTTACTAATAAACATTTCTGAATAAAAATGAAAATAATAAAACAACTTAAAGCACAAAGAATAGTTTCTGAATATTCAGAAGTGAATAGTAAATTATAAACTATTAAAACCATAATGAAAATCATGGTATAGACATGAAAGTGGAATGTCACTTGTTCCTCTTCAATCTAAGAATTTCTTTCCTTGACAATCTGATAAGGGTGGAATGTGGATTATGTTGCTAGGCATAACTGTTTGAGGTAAACATGACCTCTAGGGCTTCCCTGGTGGCGCAGTGGTTGAGAGTCCGCCTGCCGATGCAGGGGACACGGGTTCCTGCCCCAGTCTGGGAAAATCCCACATGCCGCGGAGCAGCTGGGCCCGTGAGCCATGGCTGCAGAGCCTGCGCGTCCGGAGCCTGTGCTCCGCTACGGGAGAAGCCACAACAGTGAGAGGCCCGTGTACCGCCCCCCCAAAAAAAACATGACCTCTAATTTGCATGTTGCAACTGGCTTGGGAGGAACCATAAATATTTCATAGGCAAATATAGCTTGGACCTCTCTCAATGTGGTGAGTCTTGTAACAGATACGTTTCTGGTGAAGATGCTGGAAACCCCACTTATGAGGGTTTACCAGTGGTATTGGCTGCTAAGGGGTATAAGACGTCTAAACTTACACACTTCCTGTCAATGTGAGTTTTAGTCCCTTACACATGGGCTCTTTCAGGTAGGACAAAGTAATACCTCCTCTATAGCTCTGAGGACTATTTCCTTGGAAGAGAAAAGCCTCGTATTTCCCTGCTAGCATACTATGATTCATCCTAAATCCTTCTGAGTATTCTGGTGCAAAGTATTCCTGTGATAGTCTTCTGAGGCTACATGGCATCAGAGAATCCCATTTATAGTTAAATATTTTCTTGGTTTATTTAGTAAATAAGTAAAACACAAATATTTGGTATGTACTTGAGAAGACCATACCCTTTTTTTGTCAATGAAATACTTACAAATCTAAAGAAAAACCAAAAGTTCTGATAAAAACAAAATTAATGAGGGAATTACCTAAAAATGCTATAACATAAATATATTAAAAACAATAGCACTTCTACATTCTAGCAACAGGAAAATAATAGAGGAATATATTCCTTTTCCATTAAGAACAAAACCTTTAAAATACTTACGGATATTTTTTTATAGATTTATGACTTATGAATATAACTCTAAAATCATGTTAGAAGAAATAAAACCATTAATTTATTCAGCAAATATTTTCTGAATATCTAATATAAGCAGATTATTGTTCTAGGTTTATGGGATCCATCCAACATTTAAAAATAGAAAAGAAAAAGAAGAAATATTCTTGCCTTTGAAGAGCTTATATACAGGGTTGGGACAATTATTCAAGAATTCAAAAATTAAATTAAAATGGAAAAAATGATAAGTGCTATGGAAAAAATAAATTAGATTAAATTAGAGATAATTGGAAATGAGACTGCATTAGTTTTCTGTTGACAAATAACAAATTACCATAAACTTAGTGGCTAAAAATAACATGAATGTATTGACTTTGAGCATGGCTTAGCTGGGTCCTCTGATCCAAGTCTCACAAAACTACAGCCAAGGCCTCAATTGGGCTGCAGTGTCATTTGAAGCTTGGGTTTCTCTTTCAAGCTTATTGATTATTGGCTTAATTCAGTTCTCTGCACTTTTTTTTTTTTTTTTTTTTTTTTTTTAATATTGAGGGCTTTAGGTCCAAATAGCTTTCTCTGTAACATGGAAGTTTTCTTCTTCAGTCTCAGCAGAAGATCATCTCTGGTTTAAAATCTCTCTCTTCAAAGAAAGATTAGACCCTTTTTAAAGAGCTCACATGATTAGACTGGTTCTATACACTGTAATCTGCCCTCTGATTAATTTGATGTTAACTGGGTAGAGAATTTAATTACATCTGCAAAGTTCCTTCACCATTGCTATTTAATCTAACTTAACCACAGGAGAGAAATCACATCATATTAAAAACTCTGGCCCACATTCAAGGTGAAGAGATAACGGAGGCAGTGTACACCAGGGAGTGGGAATTCTGGGAAATCTTAGAATTCTGGAAATCTTAGAATTCTGCCCATTACATGTAGGGAGTGCTTTTTCAAAACTCAATAGAAAGATCAGTCTTAAACGTGTGCAAGACATTAGCACAGCTAAAGAAGTTAACTAAGCATACATCTTGGTGAATATTACTCAAGCATGACAGAATAGTCAAGTATGCATGGTGTGTTGTTTGAAGAACATCAGAGACGTCTGATTTTCTGGAGCAGAGTGTGTAAAGAAGGAGCATGTTAGGAGGTGAGTGCAGAAATTAAACATAGTCTTGGAGGCTATTGCAAGGACTTTGAACTCATTTACTCTAAGTAAACTGGAAGACTTTTTACTCAGGATTTCAAAGAATGAGTCAGGAAAGTAAAGAAGAATATGTTATATGATTGCCTGAGAATATCAAAAAACATCTTGTTCATAGAGGTCATCAAATTTACACAGAGAACCATTGGTTTGAATGTCCTTTTTCCTACAGTACCAGGCCACAGCAGTGGTACAGCGTCAGAGAAAGTGGAGCGATGGATGTAATCAGGCTGGAAGGTTATGCCAAGGGGAATAAGGGAATGAGATAATGGCAGAGCAGACAGAGATAGAACATAAATTGAATGCATTAGAGCGATTAAAATGATTAGCCATGGATTTTAAGCTGGGTGAACAAACAATGAAAGTGAGATAAGAAAATGAGTGGTAGTAATAGAGTGATCTGATGTGTAAAAATGGAATAAAACAAATAATCAAAAAAGAGAAACATATGACATGCCTTGCTGTGTAAAAATTTAATATGATAAAAATATCAATCCTCTGAAATTAATAACTAACTCAGATTAAAAAATAATGAAATATAATTAGGATCACACCAGTATTTTTTATTTGAAAAAATGACCTGAAATTTTTATAGGAAAAGGGATACCTGCAAGATGTTTAAAAAGAAGGCTACTAATGGGATAACTTTCATATCCAGAATGACTATAAAGATACTACAATCAATTCAATATTTATTGCAATAGAAATAATTGGATCAGTGATACAGGAGAAATTATTTAGAAATAGATGGCATCTATATGATAATATTATTTACATATAAATACATTTTGTATACTTGCAAGAAGTTAGTAAGCAACACAATAGAGAAATGTGTAAAGGGTGTGAAAAGACCGTTCACATATGGAGCAAATTTACATGTCTAAAATGTTGACTGTATATGAAGATGTTCAATCTCTTTGTAGTCATGGAAATGCAAGTAAAATCATGATCAGTTATCACTGTGTGCCTGACAAGTAGATAAATTTTTGAATGAGAACATCTATCACTAGTATTTATTCCTAGTACAGATTCAGATTCCAAAAATATTATTTAAAAAATAATCTGTGCAACAGTACTTGTATTATTAAAATAAATATGTATTTACCCTATAACCTCACTCATAGGAATCTAGTTCTTAAATTAAATATAATAAAATAAATATAAATAAAATCTTCAGTACTTAAAGCTATACATGCACAAATATTTATTATGCCATTGTTCATAGTCTCAAAAATAAGTAAGCAAAGTCAATGTCCAGCACAAAATGAATGGGGAAATAAAATTGTGGGAGAATTCGATGATGGAATACTATACAGTCTTTAAAAAATGGATACAAAATATCCACTTGGACTGGGGAGATTTTAAGTACAATAAGCTCTTAAAAGTAAACAAAATGGCAAAATAAAGTATTTTTGGACACGTTCTAGAACTGCACTGTCTAGCACTGCAAAATATAGTAGTGTTTTAAATTTGAATGTTTGAAATTAAAATTTTGAATTTCTGATAATTTTGAAATTCAAATTTTAAATTTAATTTTTTAAATTGCAATTTTAAGTAAAATTAAGTAAAATAAAACTTCAGCTTCTCAGTTGCCCTAAGCACCTTTCAAGTGGTGAATAGCCATGTGTGTCTAGTGTTCTTGTATTGGACAGTGCAGAAGTTCTATCATTGCACAAATTCTCTAGGAAAGATCTGTTGAGATTAGATTCTGGAGAGACTGATAAATAAAGCTGATAAAATCCCTGAGCATATCTAACTTGTATTCTAAAGAATGTTAAGAAAAATGTTTAAATGCAATCTAATTTTTGAAAACTAAACATCAAAAATATCCTTAGGGATGAATATATGTTCATATGTATACCTTTAGGTATGCTTGTATATAATTATAACTATATATATAACTATATATATATAACTATATATATATTCAATATCTTGTAATAACCTATAAAATAAATAACCTATAAAACTATAGTTTTATAATAACCTATAAAATAAATAACCTACAAAAACTATAGTTTTTCAGATTCTTTTCCATTATAGGTTATTACAAGATATTGAATATAGTTCCCTGTTCTATACAGTAGGTCCTTGTTGTTTATCTATTTTATACATAGTAGTGTGTATCTGTTAATCCCAAACTCCTAATTTATCCCTCCTATCCCCTTTCCCCTTTGATAACCATAAGATTTTTTTTTTCTGCCTGTGACTCTATTTCTGTATTGTAAATAACTTCATTTGTATCATTTTTTAGATTCCACATATCATATGATATTTTTCTTTGTCTGACTTACTTCACTTAGTATGATAATCTATAGGTCCATCCATGTTGCTGTAAATGGCATTATTTCATTCTTTTTTTATGGCTCAGTAATATCCCACTGTGTGTGTGTTTGTGTGTGTGTGTGTTTGTGTGTGTGTGTGTGTGTGTGTGTGTGTGTATACCATATCTTCATTATCCATTCATCTGTTGAGGGACATTTAGGTTGCTTCCATGTCTTGTAAATAGAACTGCTATGAACATTGGGGTGCATGTATCTTTTCAAATTAGAGTTTTCATCTTTTCTATGTATATCCCAGGAATGGAATTGCAGGATTATATGATAATTCTATTTTCACTTTTTTAAGGAACCGCCATACTGTTCTTCATAGTGGCTGCACTAATTTACATTCCCACCAACAGAGTAGGAATGTTCCCTTTTCTCTACATCCTCTAAAAATCATTTATTATTTGTAGACTTGTTAATGATGGCCATTCTAACTGGTATGAGGTGATAGCTCATTGTAGTTTTGATTTGCATTTCTCTAATAATTAGTGATATTGAGCGTCTTTTCATGTACCAGCTGGACATCTGTAGGTCTTCTTTGGAGAAATGTCTATTCAGGCTTTCTGCCAATTTACTGATTAGATTGTTTGTGGAAAAACATAACTTTTAAAATGAACTCCTTGGATGCATGAAGGATATTGGCAAAACAATGTAGAAAATGGAAAGTAACACATAGTCAAAAAAATAAAATAAAAAGTACATATGTAAAAATAACGTCATATAACACTATGTAAATGAAATGATTTTAAAGAATAAGAAAAAAAGAGAATAAAATTAGATACACTTTAGTATTTTTATGACAATTTTTATGTGAGAAAGATATGAAAATGTATTTTTTTCCATACAGATATAAACTGCAAAACAAAAAGCTTGGCTTTTTTTACTAGCAATATATTTCCCAGAAATTATGGGCATTGTGACATCACTGATATATCGTCTTTCTTTTCCACATAGTTGTGAAAAAAATTCAGTTTTAATTTCATGAAAATGTAGAAATTATTAACATGATACTATTTTATTGAAACAATTTATATCATGATTTTTAATATTTAATAGACTGTGTCATAGGGTTTAACAAAAAAAAAAATGCAAAGTGGGAAAGCATGGGACAAAGAAATATTTATTTCCAGTGGATAGAAATAAAATGTGATGTCACATTTCTGCTCAAGAAAAAATAGTCTTATCCAAAAGAACATAGGAGAAAACTGAGAGATGTCTAGTTAAAACTACTTCCTCTGAGAGGTATCATACCTTTACTGACTTATTCTGAAAGCAGTATCTCCCTCTTTTATTGAAGATACTACATTTTCCTAGGGGATTACAAAAATTGAGGATGGTTTCTTTTCATAAATATTCCTGATACTTTCTGAAGCTTATTTGCTTTGGAGAATATCATCTTTAATCTAAGTCTGACTTCTAGTACTGAATATAAATTGGTAGCTTGGTTCAGAGGAAACCTCCTTTTGAGAAAAATTATAAAATCTGGATAATAAAAAATAAATCAGCTTTTGAAAAGATCAAAGAGCAGCAATCAAGGCAGCTCTGATGAACGTTGTAAGTGGGGATGGGGCATGATGCTGAAAAGGAGTAAAATGACTTACTGATTTATACATGTCTGATGTTCTCTGCCAGTTTTCTGCTTCAAGAATTTGCCAATCTGGGGCTTCCCTTGCGGCGCAGTGGTTGAGAGCCCACCTGCTGATGCAGGGGACGCGGGTGCGTGCCCCGGTCCGGGGGGATCCCACGTGCTGCAGAGTGGCTAGGCCTGTGCACCATGGCCGCTGAGAGCAATGGGAGAGGCCACAACAGTGAGAGGCCCGCGTACCACAAAAAAAAAAATAAAAAAAAATAAAAAAAATTTGCCAATTTGTAAGCTCTGTGAGATGTAGAAGTTTAATAGATAGTGGTGTCTCAGAGCCCTTGGCAGTCTCACCCAAATACAGCAATAACCATTGGTGTTCAGAGCTATTCAAACCTGTCAAGAATGAAGAGACCAGAATTTCAAAGAAAACAAACTGCATATGAGTGAACCCCAGATCTGTACCACTTTGTCCCTTTAAGCAGATGCTTTAAAGCAAATATCTGGGAAACTATGAAGAAAGCAATAGATAAACGACTAAAAATCTAAAATGAGTTTTCAGTAGGGTTAAGGCCTTGAGAAAATAAAAAATGGAGTTTAAATCCTGCAAAGAAAGGAAAAGAGCACTTCACATTTCAAATAAGATCCCTCAAATACTATTTCCAAGAGATTGCAGCAAAACCAATTTTAGAATAGTCCTTATAAAAACTGATATGTAGCTTGGAAACATGCCAGGTCCTGATGGCTCAAGATTTCCCCCACTCTGTTTACTATGCACACACCTATTTATCTAACTATATCCCTACTATCTATCTATCTATGTATCTATGTATCTATCTATCTATCATCTATCTATCTATCTATCTATCCATCCATCCATCTATCTACCTACCTACCTCTCTCTCTCCTTTCTAATATGTGATACACTCCTGGGAAAATGGATTAATAAAGAAACTCTAGACCTGTGGTATCACCACTGAAGTGTTTTAGAAATTTAAGAATAAAATGGTAGCAATATTTCTGAAAAAATAAAAATAATTGATGATGATGATGTAGTGATTCATAACTTGAAAGCCATTTGAGGATATTGTAGTACCTGGTAACATCCTTAGAAGAGCACTTTTTTATATAGTTATTTGATCAATTTTCATTTCTGATTGTTTCAATGTTGAGTAGTATAAGTTCTGGAAATATAATAGTCTGTTTCTTTTGATATTTCTGGGAAAATATTCTTTTAAGATACTTATGTTTAATAATTTGATAGTGAGCTAGTTTTGTGCTGCTACATGTTTAACTTGTTTTTCAGTGTATTCACTAACTCTTTATAAGCTTTAAAATTATAAATTGACTTCCTATAGTCCTTCATAACTTAAAGGAAAAAATGGGAATTTACATAAATTATTTCAGTGAGTCTGTGTTTGAAGCATACTATAGAATTACAAGCTTTGGACAAATGTATATCCATTTGTGCAAATGAATGTTTATTAACTAGTTAAGGTGTAGAACTTTATGTTATTTTTATACTCTAAACAGCAATCTTTTAGCTTTAGAAAATAAGGGTTTGTCTATAATTCAAACATCAATTTTCAGTGGTCTAAAGAAATCTACATAGAAAGAAAGGGAGAAAAATAAACAGTCAAATTTTAACAACATATGAGAACATTCAGTTCTTACTATTTCAATAATATATATTATCTAACCTGAACATGGAAGAATACTAAAATTGGCAAACAGTAAGTTCCTTTCTTTCAATAGGTTCCAAAACACAGCAGGTTTATGTGGGGCAGGAAGTTAACAGGTACCATTAATCTTCTGTCATAAAGTTACATGATTCACGGTCCATGATTAGTAATCAGACATTCAATTCTAGGGCCATTTACAAAAAAAAAAAAAAAAGTCGAAATAATTGAATGCTGAGCTACTAACAAACATTTTTTTTTTTCTGTTTTGTGTAGAAGTTTTCCTTTCCAATTAAAATAAAGGAATGTTTATAATCGTCACTGAATTCAACCTAAGGAAGCTATCCAGATTTATCTGGTATGACTGCTGGTAAGTATATATATTAACTTTACATCAAAATTTGGTTTTCTTGAGGAATCATTGCTAATCTGTGATTTTTTTACTATTAAAACTGAAATTATAACAACATAGCTATTTCTTTAAAAATCCTGAATCAATGTACATTCAGAGACAACATTAACAAATGTAAATATATTTCCAGCAAAGAAAAATGGTCTGTCTGTACGAACTTGCTCAATCAAATGTTTATGCACACATAAACATTTTTGGAAGAACTCCCTAACCGGAAAATCATGAGTATAGTGAAAATGATTTGTTGAGAATGACTCTAATGTAGAATGAAAAAAATATTCATTGTATTATTTTTACTATGAGCATAAATATACATAACATACAATAAGGTTTGTTCAGTGGAGTCCAACATTAACTTCTCACTATTTAACATTAGAAATTAATAATTATTTTATCCGTGTTATTTTAATTTTACAAAATAATAATAATTAATATTTATTGACCTCTATGTACCAAAGTCTCCAAAGCAGTTTACATGGATGAATTGTTTTAATTCTCAGAACAACACTGTGAGGAAAGTACTATGGTTGCAATCCTCATTCTATACAAAAGCAAGCACATCAGTAAAGGAAATTGCTCAGATTTACCTGAATTGGAAGTTGAAAGGGGGCTCTCACACACAAG
This sequence comes from Globicephala melas, assembly GCF_963455315.2. Lineage (NCBI taxonomy): Eukaryota > Metazoa > Chordata > Mammalia > Artiodactyla > Delphinidae > Globicephala > Globicephala melas. Next base: position 20,750,248 of record NC_083317.1, on the reverse strand, counting down.
CTCTCTGATCCCTGCCCATTACATCTGTCATTAGTCAGCATTTGTTGACCTTAAGTACAGAATTATTTGAATTCATTGTGTTTGAATTTATGTTATATTTTTCATGGAGCCTGGCTGTCCTCTAATGTGCTCTACAAAGTCCTAGCTCTCTGACTCATTGAACCTGGTTATTCTTCTCTTTATACCAGCAGTTCCTTATCTTTGACCTCTGCACCCTTTGCCCACGTCCATGCACTCTGTCACACTGTGTTTCTTCTGTTGGCATCAAATTCCACATGAGAGCTTTGTAAAAGTAAACTAAGGTCATCTCTGTTGGAGGCTGACCAGAGAATCACTGCCAATGGCATAGTGGAGTGAAACTTCCTGTTGCACATAGTCAAAATACTCTTATGGTTCTAGTTGTTTAGCAGTGTTTTATTCCATGGGACTGCAGGAATACAGCTGATTGCTGATCGTATTTGAACCTCAGTGACAGAAAACACTGTCATTCTCTTCAAATACAAAAAAAAAAAAAAGAACATGCAAATATTTGGAACATTACTAATTTATTATATTTGATTATTCTTAGCATCTGAATCATATAAATATCAGCATGAGAGACAGAGAGAAATTGAGAAAGAATAAATTTTATCTCAGTTTTTGTGGTTCAGGACTTCAGAAGTGGATTAGCTGTGTGGTTCTGATTTGGGATCTCTTTTGAGGTTGCCATAGAGATATTGGCTGACACTGGGCCACCTACTCCTCATGATGGCTCACTCCTGTTGTTGGCTGATGACTGGAGGTCCCGATTTTTTCAAACGTGGGACTCTCCATGGCTACTTGAGCAACCTCAGGGTATAGTGGCTGATTTTCCCCGGAATGAGAAATCCAACATAGAGAGGTGTAAGTTGCAGTGCTTTTATGACATCAGATCACACAACCATATTCCAATAACCTGTTGTAACAAGGTCCGCTTTATTCAATATGTGAGGGAACATCAAAGGCGCCAGGATACCAGGAGTCTACAGTCATCCTGGGCTATCTTGGAGGCTGGTTTTCACACAGGCAAAGATCTTTGAAGTGGGCAAACAAACTTCCCAGGATGGAGAAATAACACATCGAAAGGCTAGGCAAGAGGGAAAAAAAACTGACATATTCCAAGTGGATAAAAATACCAGAGTGAGCACTAAAGAGCAAGGGATAAAATGAGTGAGAAAGGGAGGGAGAGGTCAGATCATGTGGCAACTTGTACATATGGTACAAATATTGGTGCTTATCCTAACTGAAATGGAAATACATTGAAGTGATTTGATTAAGAGACTGAGATAATACAAGCTGACTTTTTCAAAGATTACTTTGCAGCTGAGTAATATTAGATCATAGGGAATGAAAGGGAAAGCAGAAAGACGAAATACAGGTCATACATTATCTGACTTACTGTAAGAAATCTGAAGTGAAATTACAGTCATTCCCTGAAAAAGTAAAATTCTAGTAGTTCATAAAAGAAATTAGTAATTCTAAGAACTAATATGGCTTCTATATTTTTAGAACTCTCACTGACTTTCATCCTTATATACAATACCAAGAAATTCTTTATGTTTCAGTCTCTTTTTTTTTAGGAGAGCTACTAATGCATGTCTTCAGATTTCAATATAACAGTGATGGCAGTTCCTAGCTTCAAAAATTCCAAAGCAATTTTTTCATTCATTATCTCCCCACTTGCATATAATTCCATTAACACAGTTTTTCTGACTTTCCCAATGCTTGGATATGTTGATTACATTTATTTCCTTAGCTCACTTGACTCTTCTTTGCACTTACATTAAATATATTCAAAATCAGTATCTGTTTCTAAACTTTTGTCTAGTTTTCCTTGAATCATTTTTAAACTTCGCTAAATTATGAAGATCTTCTGACAACATTTTTCATAAAACTAAGTCACTAAATGTATAATAAACCTAGTCCTTAAAAGTTGAGTAGAATTGGTAGGAATGAAACATTAGAACTATTGGCCTTAAGAAAGGAAATGAGATATGATACTCTTTAGAAAGATTTTTTTTTTTTTTTCGGTACACGGTCCTCTCACTGCTGTGGCCTCTCCCGTTGCGGAGCACAGGCTCCAGACGCGCAGGCTCAGCGGCCATGGCGCAGGGGCCCAGCAGCTCCACGGCATGTGGGATCCTCCTGGACCGGGGCACGAACCCGTGTCCCCTGCATCGGCAGGCGGAAGAAAGTTTTAAAAACTTAAAAAAAAAGTCATTTAGAAAGGATTTGCCTTGTATCATTATATTTCAGAGATTTTGATAAGAATGTTATAGAGAATTTTGTTGAGTACAATGTCTGATAAAAATATAGTAATAAAACAGTGGGGAAGAAATATTATCTTTTTTATGTTAAATTGTGTCATAATAGCATGTAAACCACACAAATACCATGACTTAGACAATGGTTTTCAAAGTGGGTATTATCAAACTTCTATAGTTTGTGTCTGATTATGATCTCTGTATGACCAAACAACCTTTCATGCCCATGCTATCAAATGCATAGTCCATATTAAATGTCTGACTGACTATATTCCCAGAAGAGCAAAGTGTCACAATATTAAATCTTATTGAGGCAATTCTAATTTCTTTTAAGCAATGAAGTGATTCAGATAAGTATTTTCTAAACAAATAATTAGAAAATAATAAAAAAATATTTAACCCATGTATTTGTCTTCCTATTAACCAGTCTAGATTTTTGTTTTTCAGTAAAAAAATATAAATAAATTGAAAGCACCTACTGACACGTTGCACATATTCGAAGCATAATTAGGGCACCATGCCATGGTATAAAGAAAAAAAAAGCACATAAATAAAAATTCCAACAAGTGTTTTAGTAGTCATAATGCAAGTGTTTGCCCTTTTCAAAAGAGCATGTATAAATGCCTACATGTTTATGTATATTAATGTACATGTATGAATATTCATATGTATACATATATATTTATCATTCATATATTCACAAACACAACCCAAATTATTTATTTATTTTGCCTAAATGTCATCTTTTATTATTCTACCAGTGCTAATAGGATTATAATGCAAATAGTAAGTGCAAACCATATCAACATATATAAATTTTTCTAGTAGTCACATTAAATTATAAAAGTAAAAGGTGAAATTAAAAATTAAGCATCATCATATTTTATTTAATACACTATATCCAAATATTATTTCAATGTGTAATCACTGTAAATGTTATTAAGACATATTTTAAATTCTTTTTTTCATACTAAGTCTTGCAAATCAACATGTGTTTTATACTTTATACCTAGAGAATATCTCAGTTACGAATAGCAATATTTCAAATATTCATTAGCCATATGTGGCCAGTGGATACTATATTAGACATCAAAGCTCTGGAGTGATTTAAGGAAATCACTTTCTTTTTTTAATTTTTCTATTTTTTTCATGCAAAACACTGAATTTTTTTTTTTTTAAACAGCAGGTTCTTATTAGTCATCAATTTTATACACATCAGTGTATACATGTCAATCCCAATATCCCAATTCATTACACCACCCCCACCACCACCCGCCACTTTCCCCCCTTGGTGTCCATACGTTTGTTCTCTACATCTGTGTCTCAATTTCTGCCCTGCAAACTGGTTCATCTGTACCATTTTTCTAGGTTCTACGTAGATGTGTTAATATATGATATTTCTTTTTCTCTTTCTGACTTACTTCACTCTGTATGACAGTCTCTAGATCCATCCACGTCTCAACAAATGACCCAATTTTGTTCCTTTTTATAGCTGAGTAATATTCCATTGTATATATGTACCACCTCTTCTTTTTTTTTTTTTTTTTTTTTTTTTGCGGTATGTGAGCCTCTCACTGTTGTGGTCTCTCCCGTTGCGGAGCACAGGCTCCGGACATGTAGGCTCAGCGGCCATGGCTCACGGGCCCAGCCGCTCTGCAGCATGTGGGATCTTCCTGGACCGGGGCACGAACCCGTGTTCCCTGCATCAGCAGGCGGACTCTCAACCACTGCGCCACCAGGGAAGCCCCCACCTCTTCTTTATCCATTCATCTGTTGATGGGCATTTAGGTTGCTTCCATGACCTGGCTATTGTAAATAGTGAAATAGTGCTGCAATGAACATTGGAGTGAATGTGTCTTTTTTTTTTTTTTTTGGTGGTACGTGGGCCTTTCACTGTTGTGGCCTCTCCCGTTGTGGAGCACAGGCTCCGGACATGCAGGCTCAGTGGCCATGGCTCATGGGCCTAGCTGCTCTGTGGCATGTGGGATCTTCCCGGACCAGGGCACGAACCCACGTCCCCTGCAACGGCAGGCAGACTCTCAACCACTGCGCCACCAAGGAAGCACCTCATTGTAGTTTTGATTTACATTTCTCTAATAATTAGTAATGCTGAGCAGCTTTTCATGTGCTTCTTGGCCATCTGTATGTCTTCTTTGGAGAAATGTCTATTTAGGTCTTCTGCCCATTTTTGGATTGGGTTGTTTTTTTTAATATTGAGCTGTATGAGCTGTTTATATATTTTGGAGATTAATCCTTTGTCTGTTGATTCATTTGCAAATATTTTCTCCCATTCTTAGAGTTGTCTTTTCATCTTAAAAGTTTTTATAACCGCTTCTAACTTCCTTTTAAAATTTATTTACATTACTTCTTATTCAAAGTTCAAAGTACAACTTGATTTGGATTTTATATCAAGATCAGACATTACATATGTGTAAAGAAAATCAACTGTAAAGGCACATTCAATATTTTGTCGCTTCTGCAAAGAAACACAATTTTAAAGTGCATGACTTGTCAAGGCTTATAAATTTGTTGTAAACAGCACAAATATTTGAATAATTGTGCAAAAAATAAACGTAATGGATGCATTTAACTGAAAATTAGTGTATGCTTGCTTTAATGCTTTTTGGTCTGCACAGCAATATAATATAGAATCCAAACTTGTGAAAGCACCTATCAAGAAGATTTGTTTATATAATAACGTGTTTTTTGAAGTTAGAAAAGTAAAAACATATTAAATTTGATGCAAATATTTAGAATATAAAATTTAGACATAAGAGATCCGAACAGAGACCTGAGCATCTTAAGATATTGCATTTAGGCATCTCCAAAGAGTAGCCAAACTGGTTTTTCCCATTAACATTATCAATTGTGTGTTTTACCAAGATATTCTATTTTTAATCACAAGTTGTATACTAATTCACATGGCACTTTCTTATGTAATCTTGTCCCCTGCCACTGTACCCCAAAGAAGCTAATTCTAGTTGGTCGACATATAATTAGGAAAGTCAATCTTGCTTCATTGATTTGATAATTATTTCATAAATAAATGTCAGGGTTTCAGTTTATTTCTCCGTATAAAAATTTCTAGTCTTTAGAAATAAAATTGCCAAAGAAGAGAGTAAGGAGGATAATACAGGAACCAAATGAGTGAAAGGGTTGAAAAACAATGACCAGCAATGTCAGTTCAAAAGTAAATAGAGCAACAGTTGTTTTTTCTTGAAGATTAAGTTAAAAATAGTGGATAAGCTGCTGTAAAATTTGACCAGTATGGAGATATGTCAGCCAAGTTATCCAATTACACAATATGTAAACATTCACATATTAGATCTCTAAACAATTTTGACGCCTTGGAAGCAATTACACAACAGAGAAAAGCTGACCAAATGCCAATACATGTCAGTAATTAGTGGTGATTTATCTATATGAAGGATCTAAGAGAGAGAAATCTCTACATCAGTTATGGATGCCTTGTTTATGGAATGAATTAGGAGTCACATTGCTATTCTATTCTTTATCATTTCTCAGATAAAATAATGCTTGTCGATCTTTTAACATATTGAAATGCCAGGATAATTTTAACTGCTTCAGATCCATATTGCAAGCCCATGATGAATCAAGTCAAAAATAGCCATTTTGTGATCTAATCTTATGAAGGATACTTAAAATCTTCATAAGTAAAGTGAAAACTAATTATATTTCCATTAGATTTGTAACATTAAAAATTAAAATATCTCACACAGTGTGAGTTGGTAAATGACTATTCTCTAGCAGTTCTGCAGGGAAAAATTAGGCAGTTATATGCTCCACAGTGTAATAAATATATCTTTAATGAAAATTCAGTTGGTGTTAGTATTCACTAGCATGCATATGTCAAATTCATTAATTCTTTTAATATGGACAATATACTTTTCCAAGGAAGCAGTGATTATTCACAGCAATACACTTTCTAGCCTGTTCAGACTAGTAATGTATTATTATAACAATGGACTTAATATTTGCACTCATGATAGTAATTTTTTGCTTGCTGTTTGCTCTAGCTTAGTTCCACATATAAAACTATAATTTCTTTTTTTTTTTTAACATCTTTATTGGGGTATAATTGCTTTACAATGGTGTGTTAGTTTCTGCTTTATAACAAAGTGAATCAGTTATACATATACATATGTTCCCATATCTCTTCCCTCTTGCATCTCCCTCCCTCCCACCCTCCCTATCCCACCCCTCCAGGCGGTCACAAAGCACCGATATCCTTGTGCCATGCGGCTGCTTCCCACTAGCTATCTACCTTAGGTTTGTTAGTGTGTATATGTCCATGACTCTCTCTCGCCCTGTCACAGCTCACCCTTCCCCCTCCCCATATCCTCAAGTCCGTTCTCCAGTAGGTCTGTGTCTTTATTCCTGTCTTACCCCTAGGTTCTTCATGACATTTTTTTTTCTTCTTAAATTCCACATATATGTGTTAGTATACGGTATTTGTCTTCTTCTTTCTGACTTACTTCACTCTGTATGACTGACTCTAGGTCTATCCACCTCATTACAAATAGCTCAATTTCGTTTCTTTTTATGGCTGAGTAATATTCCATTGTATATATGTGCCACATCTTCTTTATCCATTCATCTGATGATGGGCACTTAGGTTGTTTCCATCTCTGGGCTATTGTAAATAGAGCTGCAATGAACATTTTGGTACACGACTCTTTCTGAATTATGGTTTTCTCCGGGTATATGCCCAGTAGTGGGATTGCTGGGTCATATGGTAGTTCTATTTTCAGTTTTTTAAGGAACCTCCATACTGTTCTCCATAGTGGCTGAACCAGTTCACATTCCCACCAGCAGTGCAAGAGTGTTCCCTTTTCTCCACACCCTCTCCAGCATTTATTGTTTCTAGATTTTTTCATGATGGCCATTCTGACCTGTGTGAGATGATATCTCATTGCAGTTTTGATTTGCATTTCTCTAATGATTAATGATGTTGAGCATTCTTTCATGTGTTTGTTGGCAGTCTTTATGTCTTCTTTGGAGAAATGTCTATTTAGGTCTTCTGCCCATTTTTGGATTGGGTTGTTTGTTTTTTTGTTATTGAGCTGCATGAGCTGCTTGTAAATTTTGGAGATTAATCCTTTGTCAGTTGCTTCATTTGCAAATATTTTCTCCCATTCTGAGGGTTGTCTTTTGGTCTTGTTTATGGTTTCCTTTGCTGTGCAAAAGCTTTGAAATATCATTAGGTCCCATTTGTTTACTTTTGTTTTTATTTCCATTAGTCTAGGAGGTGGGTCAGAAAGGATCTTGCTGTAAAACTATAATTTCTTAAATTTAATTATTTTGCAAAATGTGGAATTATAAGATCAATCAAATTTGTCAAATCCAGATAATCTTGGGTTCAGACTTAACAGTAACTCCCTAAGCAAATTAATTTCTTCACCTCTGAGAACTCCAATTTAACTCTTCAAGTAAAGAACATGGGGAGAAAAGATCTGGGAAAAAGTTGACTTTGAACTGTTCACTGTGGGCCAGGGACTGTGCCATTTGCTCTGTAACTTCATGTAGTCTTCACAAGGCTTCTTAGTGTTAGTTATTATAATTTGAGATAAATTAATGATGCCAGTCTTAAAAATAGAAGTCATACCCAGTCATGTAAAATCACTATTTATAATAAAATAAATATTGCTGATTCACAGTCATTAGAATGTATATACATATTTAACTACAAGAATACCATGCTTTATTGTGTTTCACTTTATTGTGCTTCATAGATATTGCATTTTTTACAAACTGAAGGTTTGTGACCACCCTGTGTCAAGTAAGTCTTTCAGGGCTATTTTTCCAACAGCATTTGCTCACTTTGTGTCTCTATGTCACATTTTGGTAATTCTCACAATACTTCGATTTTTTTTCATTATTATTGTTATATTTGTTATGGAAATCTGTAATTGGACCTTGATGTTACTATTGGAAATGTTTTAGGCAACCACAAATTATGCCCATGTAAAAGGGAAGTCTTAATAATGTTGTATGTGTTCTGACTGCTCCACTGTTGGGCCATACCCTCTCTCCATCTCCTCCAGCCTCCTTATTCCTTGAGATACAACAATATTGAAATTAGGCCAAATAATAAGCCTACAATGGCCTCTAAGTGCTCAAGTGACAGGAAGAGTTGCATGTTGCTCACTTTACATCAAAAGCTAGAAATGATTATACACAGTGAGGAAGGCGTGTTCAAAATCAACATAGGCTGAAAGCTAGGCATCTTGGATCAGTTAGCCAAGTTGAATGGGAAGCAAAAGTTATTGAAGGAAATTAAAAGTGCTACTCCAGTGAACACAAAAATGATAAGTATGGGAAAAGCCTTATGTCCAATACGGAGAAAGTTTTAGTGGTCTGGATAGAGGATAAAACCAGCTACAACATTCCCTTAAACCAAAACAAGGACCTAACTCTCTTCAATTTTATGAAGTCTGAGAGAGGTGACAAACCTGCCGAAGAAAAGTTTGAAGCTAGCAGAGGTGGGTTCATGAGGTTTAAGGAAAGATGTTGTCTCCATAACAGAAAAGTACAAGGTGAAGCAGCAAGGGCTGATGTAGAAGTTGCAGCAAGTTATCCAGAAGATCGAGCTAAGACAATTAATGAAGACGGCTATACTAAACAAGAGATTTTCAATGTGGATGAAACATCCTTCTATTGGAAGAAGATGCCACCTAGGACTTTCATAAAGAGAAGTCAATGTCTGGTTCCAAAGTTTCGAAAGACAGGCTGACTCTCTTGCTAGGGGTTTATACAGCTGGTCACTTTAAGTTGAAACCAATACTCATTTACCATTCTGAAAATCCTAGGGCCCTTAAGAATTATGCTAAATCTACTCTGTCTGTGTTCCATAAATGGAACAACAAAGCCAGGATGACAGTACATCTGGTTACAAGATGGTTTACCGAATATTTTAAGCTCATCGTTGAGACATACTGCTCTGAAAAAGAAAGATTCCTTTCCAAATATTACTGCTTATTGACAATGGATCTGGTCACCCAAGACCTCTGAGGGAGATGTGCAATAAGATTAATGTTGTTTGCATGCCTGCTAACACAACATTCATTCTGCAACCCATGGGTAAAGGAGTAATTCTGACTTTCAAGTCTTAGAGTTTAAGAAATACATTTTGTAAAGCTATAGGTGCCATAGATAGTGATTCCTCTGATGGATCTTGGCAAAGTAAATTGAAAACTTTCTGGAAGGGATTCACCATTCTAGATGTCATTAAGAACATTTGTGGGCTTCCCTGGTGGTGCAGTGGTTGAGAGTCCGCCTGCCGATGGAGGGGACGTGGGTTCGTGCCCCAGTCCAGAAGGATCCCACATTCCATGGAGAGGCTAGGCCCATGAGCCATGGCCACTGAGCCTGCTCATCCGGAGCCTGTGCTCTGCAACGGGAGAGGCCACATCAGTGAGAGGACCGCATATGGCAAAAAAAAAAAAAAAAAAAAGAACATTCGTGATTCAAGGGAAGAGGTCAAAAACAAATATTAACAGAGGTTCAGAAGAAGTCAGTTTCAACCCTCATGGATGACTTTGAAAGATTCAAGACTTCAGTGGAGGAAGCAACTGCAGATGTGGTGGAAAAAGCAAAAGAGCTGGAATGAGAAGTGGAGCCTGAAGATGTGACTGAATTGCAGCAATCTCAGGATAAAATTTTAATAAATGAGGACTTGCTTTTTATGGAGGAGCAAAGAAAGTGGTTTCTGAGGGGGAATCTACTCCTGGTGAAGATGCTGTGAAGATTGTTGAAATCACAACAAAGGATTTTAGAATATTACACGCACTTAGTTGATAAACCAGTGACAGGGTTTAAGAGGGTTGATTCCAATTTCTTTTACTTTTATTTTTATAATTTTTTTATTGGAGTATAGTTGATTTGCAATGCTGTGTTAGTTTCTGCTGTACAGAAAAGAGAATCTGTTATACATATACATATATCCACTCTTTTTTAGATTCTTTTCCCATATAGGCCATTACAGAATATTGAGTAGAGTTCCCTGTGTTATAAAGTATGTCCTTATTAGTTATCTATTTTATATATAATAGTGTATATATATCAATCCCAATCTCCTAATTTATCCCTTCCCCCCACAGTTCCTCTTTGGTAACCATAAGTTTGTTTTCTACATCTGTAACACTATTTCTGTGCTGTAGATAAGTTCATTTGTATCCTTTTATTTAGATTCCACATATAAGTGATTATCATATGATATTTGTCTTCCTCTGTCTTACTTCACTCAGTATGACAATCTCTAGGTCCATCCATATTGCTGCAAATGACATTAATTTGTTCTTTTTTATTGCTGAGTAATATTCCATTGTATATATGTACCACATCTTCTTGATCCATTCCTCTCTTGTTGGGCATTTAGGTTGCTTCCTTATCCTGGCTATTGTAAATAGTACCACAAAATCATTGGTGTGCATGTATCTTTTTGAATTATGTTTTTCTCCAGATATATGCCCAGGAGTGGGATTGTTGTATCATATGGTATCTCTATTTTTAGTTTTTTTTAAGGAACCTCCATACCGTTCTCCATAGTGACTGTTTCAATTTACATTCCCATCAGCAGTGTAGGATGGTTCCCTTTTATCTTCACCCTCTCCTCCGTTTAATGTTTGTAGACCTTTTGATGATGGCCATTCTGACTGCTGTGAGGAGATAACTCATTGTGGTTTTGACTTACATTTCTCTAATAATTAGTGATGTTGAGTATCTTTTCATGTGCTTTTTGCCCATCTCTATAGCTTCTTTGGAGAAATGTCAATTTAGATCTTCCACCTATTTTTTGATTTTTTTTTTTTTTGAGCTGCATGAGCTTTTTGGACACAAACAGAAGGAGAGATATACCATGTTCTTCGATTGGAAGAATCAATATTGTGGATATGACTCTACTACCCAAAGCAATCTACATATTTAATGCAATCCTTATCAAATTACCAGTAACATTTTTCACAAAATTAGAGCAAAAACTTTACAATTTATATGGAAACATAAAAGACCATGAATAGCCAAAGCAATCCTGAGAAAGATAAATGGGGATGGAGGAATCAGGCTCCATGGCTTCAGACTATACTACAAAGCTACAGTAGTCAAAACAGTATGGTACTTAACCAAAAACAGAAATATACATTAATGGATCAGGATAGAAAGTCCAGAGATAAACCCATGCACCTATTGTCACCTAACCTATGACAAAGAAGGAAAGAATATTTAATGGAGAAAAGACAGTCTCTTCGATAACTGGTGCTGGGAAAACTGGACAGCTCCATGTAAATGATGAAATTAGAACATTCCCTAACACCATACACAAAAATAAACTCAAAGTGGATTAAAGACCTAAATGGAAGGCCAGATACTATAAAACTCTTAGAGGAAAACTAGGCACAACACTCTTTGACATAAATCACAGTAAGATCTTCTTCAATTCACCTCCTAGAGTAATGAAAATAAAAACAAAAATAAACAAATGGGACCTAATTAAACTTAAGTGCTTTTGCACAGCTAAGAAAACCATAAACAAGATGATTCCATTTTGAAAGAAGTTCTACTGTGGGTAACATGCTATCAAACAGCATTGCATGCTACAGGGAAATCATCCTTGAAAGGAGGAGTCAATCAATGTGGCACTTCACTGTTGTCTTATTTTAAGTAATTGCGGCAGCCACCCCAAGTTTCAGCAACTACCACCCTGATCAGTCAGCAGCCATGGACATGGAGGCAAGACCCTCAATGAGCAGAAAGATTACCACTCCCTGAAGGTTCAGATGATGGTTAGTATTTTTTAACAATAAAGTATTTTAACATTTTTATATTTTAATTTTATACTTTAAAATATTTTTAAAAAATTAATGTACTTTGTTTTTTCAGACATTGTTTTTGCACACTTAATAGACTACAGTTTAGTGTAAAAATAACTTTTTATATTCACTTGGAAAACAAAAAGTTGTGTGATTCAGTTTATTGTGATACTCTATTGTGGTGGTCTGGAACCAAACCCATAATATCTGCCAGGTATGTAGTATTTACCCTAGAATGATAAAGGAAACAAAATCATGATAGTAAAAAGAAAGCAATAACCACTTGTTATAATTTACAAAGCTCCTCATGATTTTCATAGGTCATTCATATATGTCATTTTAATTTATTTTTTGATAGTTCTGTAAGTTATGCATTGTTTTTTTTTTTTTCTTTTTATGGAGAAAAAAATGCTATGAAGTGAAATTCTCTAAAACTACACTGGGATAACTAGCAGAGTGAGGGCTTAAACCTAAGACTTATGCCTCTAAACATTGTGCTTTCTATACTTTAAAGTTCTGGGAGTTATGTTTGAACATCATGGAGACATTCCACATGCAGGTCTCTGAATGATCAATGGTAGGCTATGGCAAAGTCATTTAGCTAAGATTAGAGTGCAATTCTACAGAAATGAAGAGGCAGTTTTTCTCTCTTCATGCAAAGATAGCTCACTTATAGTATTTTAATATATATATATATTATATATAATTATAGGATTTAAATTTTGTTTGTTTGGTTGGTTTTATTCATAGCATATTCTTTTCAACTTGGTTAAATTACTCAGCCACCCTTCCTAAATGCCTAACATCAGAAAACCCTCATGGAGAAATCCTTTCTAAAAACTGTATTCAGTGTCATCCTTGTTAAGATATCTTCCTGTAACTTCATGCTCTAAATAGTGATAAAAATACATAAATCTCACCATATATTTATATGTATAAGCAAACATATTATTTGCTTTTCCAGACACATGTATTTGGCAATACATAACATTCCAAAAGTGATTTATTGTTACTACTTTCTACTATTTCTATTACTAAAGAATGTAGAGGTATAATACATTACCTATGTTAAATAATCCAAGTCAACACTTCTAGTAATTATTCTATTTTTCTAGTAATTATTCTATATTTTCAATACCTTCCTTGAAAAATATCTATATGACTTTCTGTTAGAATAAAATTCAAATATTTTGATGAACAGTCAAACGAATGCATCTTCAGTACATATAGAAAATAAATGACCCAAAAAGATAAATCAGAGGAATAGCATAATATGTGAGATTTTCTGCAGATGAAAAATACTGTTTGGGAGGAGAAGCCTAAAATTAAATTTTTAGTGAGCTGAGAATAGAGGCGAGGATGTGGAAACCAGTTAAAAGTCAAGAACATATTATTAACTATCTCATGAGCCATGATAATAAAATAACTGTGTACTATTTACTTTCATAAAATATACAGAAGAAATAGACTTTTTCAAGATGCTAAAGTGTCTCACAAATATCTAGATACTCCAAAGAAGATATATGATAAATAGTTTGGTATACTTTATGGCAAAGAACAAAGTTTCCATATAGATTAATCTTTTTTTTTTTTTTTTTTTTTTTTTTTGCGGTACACGGGCCTCTCACAGTTGTGGCCTCTTCTGTTGCGGAGCACAGGCTCCGGACACGCAGGATCAGTGGCCATGGCTCATGGACCCAGCCGCTCCACGGCACGTGGGATTTTCCCGGACCGGGGCACGAACCCGTGTCCCCTGCATTGGCAGGCAGACTCTCAACCACTGCACCACAAGGGAAGCCCCACATAGATTAATCTTACCACAATGATTTTATGCCTGATTTTAATCTCCGTTAGTAGCAGATTGATTGGGTCTCTATCAACTCCAGCAATTTTCTTTCCTACTTTATTAATAGGTTGTCCCTTTGGATCAATATAGCAAGAAGTAATAAATGGGGTAGTTAAACAGATCTAGGTATCCTGTTGCTGCCTATTCCCTTCACGTACTCCACTTATATTCTCTTCTAGAATTGAATGCATGATTTTATGAATTCAAGTAGCCTCAATTATAAATTACACTACTAATGGCCAATCTACATATAGATATTTACTGATTCTTTTTGGGTATATTTTCTAATTTAAATTAAACAACACTTGAAATTTTGGTTATTGATTAATAACTCTATATATTCATCAAGGGCCTGTTATTCGATAATCCTTATGCTTGATGCTGGGGAAATAAAGGTTAACAACAACATAAAAGCCAAACTCCTATGCTTACAGAGCTTAGAATTGGTAATAGAAAAAGGTATTAAATAAACAATAAAATAAATAAAATAATCACCCTGACAAGTACTATGAAGGAAAATTAATGATTATATGAGAGGTGATAATAAGGTATCTGATCTAATCATGTAGAAGGTGCCTGACAGAGGTTTGATGACATTGAGATCTAAGGTTGATAAGAAGTAGAGAATGGGGTGGGAAGAGTGTTTCAGGCAAAGTTTTGGTGGCTATAGCACCTGGCCTGGTGTATGTAGTGAGGTAAACAAGATTGGCGTGGTTGACATTGATGGAGTTGGAAGGAACATGATAGAAAATGAATGTGGAGATGTAGGTCATGTCTTTATTGGCTGTTCTAATAGTAATTTGAAATTTGGACAGATAACTAAATATAAATTTTAAAAAATTACATTGGATTCAGTGTTTGAAATATTTGTGTATGTTGTGTACATGGATATCAGGTGAAGAAGGGAGTTATGGGAATACCAGTCATTAAATATTGCAATCACCTAAGTGTGAGATGAAGTGACCGGGGCTAACAGACAACTGAGGAGAGTGGATAGACTTAAGATATAGTGAAGGAGAAAAATGGTAGGGCCTAGAAATAAGAGAAATCTGATAACAGAAAAAGGGAGATGTAAAACATTATTCTCATGTTTCTAAGATACTAGGATTAGTTGACTTTTGCACAACTAAAAGGATGATAATATCTGTCACTGAATTAGAAGGCTTTGAGTCATGGTCAGATTTGGGGAAGAATATTGAGAGTTCAAGCTTGGTCACATTTAGCGTCAGGTGGCTGGAAGATGCCCAAAGGGAGATGTTGTGTAGGTAGTTGATTGTATATGCATAAAAGAGGTCTTAGCCAGAGTAATATTCTTGTGTTTCAACAGCGTAATACAGAGTAATGGAAGCTTTGCTTTCTATAGAAATTTATGTTTCTAAGATTTTTAAAATTTGGCATAATACTTTGATGGAGCAATATGAAAATATTTCAAAATTCAATTATGCAATTTTATTATAAACAGCAGTAACTGTATGACGCCTTGGAAACTAAAATTAATTTAGAGCTGTTGAAATTACTACAGGGTTGGCTTTATGGGGACTTAGATCAGATAAAATCTGAGAGCAAATTATTTTATTTACAACTCAATGCATACAATTGACAGGCTGACAGTTCCCCTAAGAGAGAGTCGGAAATTATTGCAAAAAGAAGCTAGTTTAATTGTGTGTTTAGTGTATACGTGTGTGTCCATGTAATTTATTTAACAAACACATATATAGAACTGTAATATTCCAGAAAGTATTCTACTTGCTTTATTTATTTTAACTCAGTTAATCCTCAAAAAATGATATAGGAACTTTCAGTTTTCCCTTTTTGAATATAAGGAAAATAAATTATGAAGGAGCTAAGTGTATTTATAGCTCATACAGCTAGTAAAGGAAAAGGTTAGAAATCAAACATTGTCAGCCAGCTTTCAGTGTCCCTGCTCTTGTGTAGATGGCACTATTATTTCACTTATTTACTTGCCCACGCTCTTTGTCATGATTCCTTACCCCAGTCCCATTGCCATGACTTGTGTTGAGTTACTATAGGAAGAAGAATTTTCCCCTTCTCATTTGATAATGCTTGGCCATTTGACTTGCTCTGGCCAGTGGACTGTAAACAGAAGTGCAAGATGCCAGTATAAGCATACAATTTAAGGATCATCAAGTGCTTTTACTACTTTTTTTCTGCTTCAACAACAGTTTGTAACATGTAAGCTCTACTTCAGTCTGGGTCCCAGAATAATGAAGCTTGATTGTTACTAACTTTTAACTAATGTGTATTGATTCTTCACAAGAAAAAACTGTGTTTTTATAAGCAAATAAATGATGTACTCAAGATATTAAATGCTTTAATCCCATGGAATGACATCACCACAGATATCCTTTTGAAAGTACATATTGCTTTTTCAAGTACATTTTCTCATTAAAACCAGAGCTTTTGCAGTAAACTTTGGACAATTGGAGATCCCCTAATTATTTCACTGAGATTCACCCATATAAGACATATTCTAATAACAATGTAAATTTGGTGTTTTTAAAATTTAATGTTTTATTTTACTTAGAGCTTAATAAGTGGAGAATTATGGATGCATCTCCTTAATCAAGTATTCCAAGTTAACACCGTAAGTAATGAGACAAATCGTACACCCCTTGATGACACACAAAGTAGGTCACACGATAATATTTTGACATTACTGAAAACATGCATAATCTCAATATAATCCTGAAAAAAGCATCAGACAAACACAAATTAAGATTCATGTTACTGACCAGAGCTCTTCAAAAGTATCATGGCAAGGAAAGAAAAGGAAACACTGACCCTGAAATTTAAAAGAAAATTCACAGAAAAATTAGTAAAATTATGCAAAAAAATCTGCACAATATTTAACTGTATAGTACCCATTCAATTTTCTGTTTTTTTAATAGTACTATGCATACATAAGTTGTTAACCCTAGGGTAAGCTGAATGAAGGGCACACATATACTGTGATCGATTTTTGCAACTTTTCTAGAAATCTAAACTCATTTTAAAATTAAAGAAAAAGTTTTGTATCAGATAAATCTTTCATTTCTTAATGCTATAAAATTTAACAAACAAAATCTGAATGTTTTCATCAAAATATTATATTTCCATCATATGACAAGTCATCCAGAATATATTGCCTTAAACTATTTATTTTCCAAAATTCCTTGGATCAGTTGTTGATGGTCTGGACCTGCCTAGCTGATCTTTCTGTTGGGCTTTCTCATGTAAACTGAAGAGTTATCTAGAAGGTGGATGGTTAAATCTTATGGCTGGGGTACCTTCTTTTGCTGCCAAATGACCTTTGATCCTCCAGCAAGCTAGCTCAAGCATTTTTCACATGGTGGTCTCAAGGTTTCAAAAGCAGAAACAAGATAAGTCCCACTGTTCAAGTGTTTCTTAATCCTTTTCTTAAATCATATTTGTTAACGTCATATTGGCTAAAACAAATTACATAACTTATCTCTTAATGGAAAGAGCTACAATATCACAATACAAAGTAAGGTCTATAGTCAGAGATGGAAAGAATATGTGATCTTTCTTTGTGCAATCTACCATGCTTGCCCAATTTATCTGTCTTCTTCATACATTAGATGTTTATCTTTGTGTTTTAGAAATAACTATCTCTTCAATGCCAGATATTATGTCTAAATAGTTCTTTGTATCTAGCATAATGCAAGAATTAATTAACTGCTAAAGAATAAGTTAATGATTGATTAAATGAAATAGTTATTAGCCTACTTATAATGATGAACAGGAATTGGGAGACTTGACATTAAAATGGAAAATATGTATTAATCTTTATTTGTATTCATAATGCTGTGCACAATTTTTTATAAGACTTTTAGGCTTTTGTCTTTCAGTTCTGTCATTTACCTAATTTTTCTTTTATTTTCATTCTAATAAATGGTCCACTTTGGCTATACTTAAATTCTTTCTCTTCTGTATTTTGATTTTCAGAGGATCCATATCTATTAAATTTATTTTGCTTATTGACTTTTTATTGATTTTATTAATATAATTGTTTACCTCCATAGATACTTGTTGAATTCTTACTATGGGACAAACAAAATGCTTGATTGTTCTCAAAATCATATTTCCCAGAATTTTTAATGACCAGTTTTCTTGTTGCTCAGGTATCATATAAGCTTTATTTTATTGCTTTATTTCAAAAACTCAAATGCCTTGGACTTTATCACTGTTTAAAACCAACACCATCATCAATAACAAAAACAAAATTGATGAATTATTCCAAATTTAAATAATGAATACTTAATAAACAAACCATATAAAATACAGTTCACAAACAAGAATTATTAAGATTTATATTAAAATTATATTAAATTAAACTGTTTTATTTGATAAAGAAACAATACCATATAAACATTAATAATTTTTAAACCTGGAGTGTTTAAAATTTTGTTTTTAGTTATTTGAAGAAAACATCTGGTCTTCTTCATTATTTTATATTCAGCACCTGCTTCAATGGTTGATAAATCGTAAACAAACAAAAAATCCAGTTAGAGTCATGAAGTAATAAATGACTATGGCTGGCAGTTTCAACAGAGTAGGTACATCCCTAGAAAATCCATCCTTTAACTGTTTATTCCCTTCATTCACATTCAACTGTGAAAAAAAATGTTTCCTTATTAAATGTCTTTTATTCATGAATGACTTTGCCTAAGCATCATTTACATGGAAGAAAAAAGTGCATACTGCTAGAATATTAAAGTGAATTAATTTTCTTTTAATTTACTACCTCTTGTATAGCCTTTTTATGATCATGGCTTATATATTTTTCTTATACTTTTTGAAAAGCATTAGAGGAGCATTAACTTGAGGGAGCTGTAATTTTAGTGTCTCCTTGAGAAGAGTAAAAACACTGTATGCTAACAGGTACCTCTAGCCCCCATTTCTTTGGATACTACACATAGCCTCTGCTTCTTGTAAAGAAAATCCTTAAGGAGAGCAGTCACTTCTTAGCACTTTGTTTTTTACAGAAGATAAGAACATATTTCTTTTACCCTACTTTACTAATGCACAAAGCCTTTGCATATTGAAGAAAATAAATAAAAAACAACTGTAAGCTTAAAGGAAAATATGAGAAAAGGAGAGAAAAATAAATCAAATTTACTTTCCTTTTATCTGTCAATTTTCCTTCTTCATTTATTTTCTACAACAAATCCATTCCTCAACAATTGATAATAACACTTGAATTAACAGTCTGTTTCTAATCAAGTCTCTCTCTAATTCAGTTGTTTTTTTATTTCCCATTCCTAGACTCATCCGCATTCTCTTCCTGAGGAAAGCAAGCAAATCATTAAGTGAGATAAACAGTGGTTAACTGGAAAATAAACAGGCTTCTAATACGCAGTCAAAACCAGTCACTTACGTAGAATACACCCTATAATCAGGACAGAGCCATTGTGCATAGCAAGTAAGAGGTAAGTATAGCGGATATTTCTCAGGCCACAATAATCTAAGATTGTAGAGCATAAATTTTTTTTTTTTTATCAAATCAATACAGTTAGAGTAGCAAACTCAAATCTACCATATTTAAGTGATAAACAATCTGTAGAGTAGCGTAGGTAAAGAGCACTCAACCATTTCCCAAGATATCCATATGTCCTTTGGATCCACCTCAGGGTGCTTCAAAACAGCAAGAAGCATATTTGAGAAATGGTTCATCCCTTTGCTCTTTGCAGCTCTAACTAATATAAAGTAGTACTTAAAGCTATGTGTTTCTGTTCTGAAGCTTATTGTCTACTATATTTTCCTTCTACAATTTGATTTTGCCTGCATGGTAGATTTTTTTTTATATTGAAAAATCTGAAAAATTATAAAGGACTAAAAGCATCAGGTTTATGAACTGTCTTGGATGAATTCACCCTTGTTTCTTTTGAATAATAATAATAAGAGAACAGAAGATTCAGCTCAATACAATAAAACCTGCTAAGTTATATTAACCCTCTCATCACTCATATTTCTATTCTATTTTATAAGTACAATATGACATCTGATTTCTTTATTTATATAACAATCATTTAAAATAATTTATTATTATGTATGTCAAACAACATAATAGTCAATACTAATTAAAACCATATGACCCATATATTTTTAAAATTATAATACTAAAACTTGTTTGGAATATGAGTTAAAATGACAAAAAGGCTGGTTATCTATAGACCAAAAATAAAAAATGTAGTTAAAATCACAGGAAGATCAGCTCTATGCTTTGTGACCACCTAGAGGGGTGGGACAGGGAAGGTGGGAGGGAGACGTAAGAGGGATTCACTTTGTTATAAAGGAGAAATTAACACACCATTATAAAACAATTATACTCCAATAAAGATGTTTATATATATATATATATATATATAAGCATATCTTCCATCTCTTCTCTAACATTTAACTTTTTTTCTTCTGACAGATATGACTCTCCCCTGAAGATACTGATTTCCCTGCAGTCCTAATAGAGGTGGCTACTTTTTTTGCCCATGGCCCTTTTCCCAGTGAGTCTAGAGCTAGAAGCATCACTACTCCTCATTACCCCATTCTAATAACTTCCCCTCTTGCTTCCCTACACTCTCAGCTTTAAATCTCATGTTATCAGACTATGCTACCATGATTCTTCACTGCTGCTGTCATTTAATGACACTACCTTGTTTGCCTTATTTAAGACAATCTCAATGTCCCAATAATAAATATTTTTAGCACTCTGGAGTCTTGATTTTTCTCCAAGTGTTATCTTGATCTCAAAATTATATCAGCTTCTCAATCCTCTGTAAAACCATTAGTTTTGTTGTCAGCAGTGGTATGTGTTTCTTTTAAAATTACCAATTCTACAATTCTTCTATGCTCCTAATTATGGGGATTCACTGTCCACTGATTTCTATATTCTAGCTCATTTCTTCTAGAACATGGAGTTCAGTAATTCTGCAACTCCATTAGGACCTCCAGTTTCTTGATCCTACCACCTTCTCTGCGTCCCTCACCCTTTAGATATTCTTACTCCATTACCTGGACCCCCTTTCCTTGCCTTGTTTTATTTTATTTGCTTGGAAAAACCACTTTATATTATTTTGCACATGCAGATATGCCAGGAAAGCTGGAGAAGAAAACACCACCATGGTAATTCAGCTCACAATAAATTCACAGCCACAAAACTGAAGGTGCTCTTGGTGCTGTTAGAATATCTCATCTTTGCCTTAACCACTTCACTTTTTCACTCAAATCAGCTATTCAATACTTAACACCTTTCCCCTCTTCTCAAGTCTCCTCCCCATTTTTAGTTTTAGCTAATTATCTTGATTCCTACTTCTCTGAAAAATCAAGCAACTACTAGAAAACACCAAAAATTTCCACCATCACAAACACACACATGCACACCACTATTTGTCTTACCATTTGTATCACATTTCCCTGCCTGTTACCATAGATAAATTATTCCTACTCATGTCATATATCTGAGCCCTCAATTTGGACACTAATTTCAATCCCCTATATAATAAAATATTACTCAGCCATAAAAAAAATGAAATTGAGTTACTTGTAGTGAGGTGGATGGACCTAGAATCTGTCATACAGAGTGAAGTAAGTCAGAAAGAAAAAAACAAACAAAAAAAAAATTGTTCTGATGAACCTAGGGTCAGGACAGGAATAAAGATTCAGACACTTGAGAATGGACTTGAGGACAAGGGGAGGGTGAAGGGTTAGCTGGGAAGAAGTGAGAGAATAACATTTACATATATACATTACCAAATGTAAAATAGATACCATGTGGGAAGCAGCTGCATCACACAGGGATATCAGCTCTGTGCTTTGTGACCACCTAGAGGGGTGGGATAAGGAGGGTGGTAGGGAGACGTAAGAGGAAGGGGATATGGGGATATGGGGATATATGTATACATATTGTGGTTCACTTTGTTATACAGCAGGAACTAACACAACATTGTAAAGCAATTATACCCCAATAAAGATGTTAAAAAAAAGCAATCTGTTCATTTTTTAAGGCAAAAATATAATCATAATTTTTATGTGTTTTCCCCTTTTACTGCAATTTCATATATAATATGCTAGTAATTTCAGAGGGAACGGTATACTTTATGGAGTGGGAGATTTTATTTTTTTATTTTCCTATAATGTTCTTTCTATTATTAACCTCTGATGTTATTAAATCCTACTGCAATATTCTTCTTGAAATAGAGCCTGTATGAAAAGTACAATTCTTCAGAAATTTCATTAAGATCAGCCCATGAACTGCTTCCTTATTTATTCCTGCATGAACAGTGTTATTCTCATCTTTCTCATGGCACTGACCCATCATTATGTCTGAGGAAGGAAATCAGATTTTCAATTTTCTGGGCAGTGAGAAGGGGATTTCTGTTTTTCAAGAGCCTAAAATCCTAGGTATTATTTACACAGTGTGAATTAACATAGGTTAGCAGCAGATAAGGTTTTAAGGTGTTTTATGACTAGGGGAGTAATGAACAATGTTTTAGATTTAAAAAAATAAACCTGTCATGACTGTGTGTTCCACAATGAAATAGAGAAACAAAGGATCTATTCGCTTTATCTACCCACTTTTGGAAGAAAGGATTGATGTGGCAAAGAATTTATGTGTGTTGCTTTTTGAAAGACTATCTTTACAAAATAAACATAGTATATGAAGGATCACTGTTGGTTTTACTTTATGTCAGAAATACACCTCCGGTGTTAAAATACTGTGTTTCCCTTCTTTTAAACTACTCTCCAATTTTTCTATTATCTGAAGTCAAGATCTTTTAAAGTCTGGATCAAGGATATCCAAAGGATCTGCTTAATTGATTACTTCAAAATGACAATTATTTTTTTCACATTTCCTTTAGCTATTGCTTCCTGAGGTTACGGTTTGCAGCTATTCCCAACACCCAGCTTCCCCTTGGCCTCCCCCTAGCCTAACTGGTTGGCATTAAACCCAGGCCACCTGGTCTCCATGACTCTTTAGATAACAGAGGAGCTGTGAGAGTCCCTGCACTCTAAGGAGTGTGCTCTCCCCATTTGTTCTTGAAATGACAAACCTATAGAAATGGAGAACACAATAGTAGTTGGCAGATCTGTGGGGGGGTGAAAGGAAATTAGATGTGATTCTAAAATAACAATACAAGGAATCCTTGAGGTAGTGCAACTGTTCTGTATCTTGAAAGGTGGTGGCCATCAAATGAATCTACTTATGTGATAAAGGGACATAAAAGTAAACACACATACACATAAACTCGTGAATACAAGTAAAACTGGGGAAGTCTGTACAAGGTGGGTGGATTATATCAATGTACAATTTCTGGTTGTGATATTGTATACGTATTAGGAGAAATTAGGTAAAGGCTGGAAGGAATCTCTGTGTTATTTCTTAGAACTGAACGAAAACCTACAATTATGAAAATGAAAAGCTTAATTAATAAACTTGACAAAGGTGCATGGTGCACTGTTTCATTAATAAAATACAGAATATCACCCACAGATTTAGGATAAATACTACAGAGCTACTGTAATTGGTAACAGGATTTTTTGAGAAATCAGACTATAATTTGCAACCTGATATCTCATGAGAATTTAGAGAAAAGCATACTCTATTTAGGAGCAGAAATACAAGACTCTTCTGATTTGTAAACTTTGGAGCTTGTGAAATGTAAAGAGAAATGTTAAGAACGTAGCTGTTATTAATTAATGCAGACACTTAAAAATATTGCTATAGTTATTAGAGTTGAAATGACAGCTACAATAACAGTAAAAAGAAAAATCATTTCATATCTAGTAAAATTGAGACAGGAGATAGATGGGCTCCAGGTTAGGTATTTACAACTGGCCTCCTGTTTACATTTCATGGGGCAGGGAAAAGTGGCTTCAGACCCGACACTTACAACTAGTCTCCTGTTTGCATTTCCTGAGACGGGAGGTAGATGGGTTCCAGGTTAGACATTTAAATCAGCCTCCTATTCACTCTCAAAATGGAAGCTATGACAGGGACAGGGTAAATAGCCAGGCTTTGGCTCTTGTGGACGCTTTAAGAAAACATTCATGGCAAGAACAAAGAGGGGCAAAACCTCATTTGAGTAAGGGATCAAGGGATTTCCATTTCCCCCATCCTTGGGGCAAGGGAGACACTACATATGCGTGGAAAGGCTCCTTGGGGGTCAAAAGTCAGGGGACAATGCCAGGAGATAATGAGTCTTGTTTCTCCCAGAGGCTTTCATGTCAAGATCTATCTTGGCTGAGAGGTGTGTTTGCACCTAAGGGGAGGGTCTTTAGACAAATTAACCAGGGGGGCACAAAACAAGATGATTGATTGGCCAGAAGGAAGACAAAGACCCAGAAAACTGCCCCCTTATAAAGAATTTAAACTTCCCAAAGGTGCGACTCTCTCTCTGAGTTTGCCTTTGCATCTTTCTGCATGTACCTTGCTTTTCCAATAAGTTTTTACTTTTCTCTTTACCTTCTGCCTCCTCGCTTGAATTTTTTTTTTTGACAAGACAGGCAAGAACTGAGGATCCAGGCCGTAGCCACTGGCCTCTGTGATCTAGTGGTTAGGACTCCCAGTCCGGGAACTAAGATCTTGCTTCCAGCTACTGCTCGCTACTGCTTGCTGCAAACTTCCCCTTACTGATGTGTGCATCCAAAATCCAAATCCCCTTTTCAGAAATACGGGAGAGTGGGAGAAATCCTACAGAAATTTGAAAGCTCACGTGGATATTGCAAGCATGTCATAAATAAGACATTTAAATGTCATGCAACCCTTTCTTTCTATTCTATCATTTTGATCCTAAAATAAGGGCATGGTTTCAATGTTCCCTTTGACTTGTTTCTAGGTTTACCTTTTCAAATATGGTAAGCATTTGATATAGTTCCTGCATGCTTGAAATTAATTATATTTAAATTCCTTTAGCTTTCCTAACTACCAATAATTTAAAAAAAATAAAATTTTATTTTAAGCTTAGCATATCATATAGATTTATCCTTCATTGAAAATATATAACAGTGCATTAAATTTCTCATAATGACCATAATATCAAACAAATAATGACAAATACTTAAAGGTTCTTCATTTGGTAACTACCTCAAAAATTCTTGGATTAAATACTTTCCAAAACAATGTTATTAAATTAATTTTTTTTTTCTAATTTTCTTATTCACCATTATGGTAAGAATTTTTTTTTTAATGACGTCTGCATTTTTCCTTCTTAAATTTTACTTGTTTCACCAAACTCATAAATTGAGCAATTTAATTTTAAAGTGCCCCAAATATTTGGCTAATACATAAAAACAAAATAAAGAGTAATTATATGTTCATTAAATTTTCTTTTTGCTAGAATTAAATACTAGTTTGTGGCAAATTTACATGAAAACAACTACAGGGACTCACAAAGGAAAAAAAACAAATCAAAACATAATTTTGAACCAGATGTCCCCACTACATATCACATAGACATATAAGATATAATGGATAAAATGCTTCTGAAGCTCAAAAATTTTCATGTAGATTCTCCTAATGTTATGCTTAATTAAACAAGCCAATATGCCCAAATATTTGTGCTTTTCTATTAAATCAATGACTAAGAAAATGACTTTTAATTTAATTACTCTAATATGTATTTAGTATCATCCGAGTCTTTATTAGTTTGCCAGGGCTGTCATAACAAAGGGTCACAAACTGGGTGATACTGGTTTAATGTAAATTTATTTTATCACAATTCTTGAGGCTATAAGGCCAAGACCAAGATGTCAGAAGGCATGGTTTCTTCCGAGAGCTTTCACCTTGGCTTGCAGAAGGCTTGTGTCTGTCTTCTCTCTGTTTCTTCCCATGGTTTTCCCTCGTACATTTCTGTGTCCAGATTTTCTCTTCTTATGTGGAAAGCAATCATATTGGATTGGAGCCAACCCTACTGACCTCATTTTTAACTTAATTAACTCTTTAAAATCCTATATCTGAATATAGTGGCATTCCATTGTACTGGGTTATAGAACTTTTTCACATGAATTTTAGGGAGATTCAATTCATTCCATAAAAGTAGTAAACACTATTCTGGTTTCAGTTTCCCACAAAAAATTTTAACTGATATATTCATGACACATCCTCCATGTTCCTAAGATTCCAGTTTTCCCATATCTTATTTACCATTTAAGCTATCATTTCTACCTCTTGAAAAACAAATCATAAAAATGTTCGGGCTCTAGTAAAGATTTACTTTATTGGATTGGAAAATCCAATTGTGAAAATGACTGTACTACTCAAAGCAATCTACAGATTCAATGCAATCCCTATCAAACTACGAATGGCATTTTTCACAGAACTAGAACAAAAAATTTCACAATTTGTATGGAAATACGAAAGACCCCTAATAGCCAAAGCAATCTTGAGAAAGAAAAATGGAGATGGAGGAATCAGGCTCCCTGAATTCAGACTATACTACAAAGCTACAGTAATAAAGACAGTATGATACTGGCACAAAAACAGAAAGATTGATCAATGGAACAGGATAGAAAGCCCAGAGATAAACCCATACACATATGGTCATCTTATTTTTGATAAAGGAGGCAAGAATATACAATGGAGAAAAGACAGCCTTTTCAATAATTAGTGTTGGGAAAACTGGACAGCTACATGTAAAGGAACTAAATTAGAACACTCCCTAACACCATACACAAAAATAAGCTCAAAATGGATTAAAGATCTAAATGTAAGGCCACACACTATAAAACTCTTTGAGGAAAACTTAGGCAGAACACTCTATGACATAAATCACAGCAAGATCCTTTTTGACGCACCTCCTAGAGAAATGGAAATAAAAACAAAAATAAACAAATGGGGCCTAATGAAACTTAAAAGCTTTTGCACAGCAAAGCAAACCGTAAACAAGACCAAAAGACAACCCTCAGAATGGGAGAAAATATTTGCAAATGAAGCAACTGACAAAGGATTAATCTCCAAAATTTACAAGCAGCTCATGCAGCTCAAATATCAAAAAAAA
The DNA here is from genome assembly GCF_963455315.2 of Globicephala melas. NCBI lineage: Eukaryota > Metazoa > Chordata > Mammalia > Artiodactyla > Delphinidae > Globicephala > Globicephala melas. The sequence continues at coordinate 20,723,280 of NC_083317.1, read as the reverse complement.
AGAAACAAACAACCCAATCCAAAAATGGGCAAAAGACCTAAATATACATTTCTCCAAAGAAGATATAAAGATTGCCAACAAACACATGAAAGGATGCTCAACATCACTAATTATCAGAGAAATGCAAATCAAAACTACAATCAGGTATCACCTCACACCAGTCAGAATGGCCATCATCAAAAAAACTACAAACAGTAAATGCTGGAGAAGGTGTGGAGAAAAGGAACTCTCTTGCACTGTGGTGGGAATGTATATTGATACAGCCACTATGGAGAACAGTATGGATGTTCTTTAAAAAACTAAAAATAGAACTACCATATGACCCAGCAATACCACTACTGGGCATATACCCTGAGAAAAACATAATTCAATAAGAGTCATGTACCAAAATGTTCATTGCAGCTCTATTTACAATGGCCAGGACATGGAAGCAACCTAAATGTCCATTGACAGATGAAAGGATAAAGAAGATGTGCCACATATATACAATGGCATATTATTCAGCCATAAAAAAGAAATGAAACTGAGTTATTTTTATCAAGGTGGAAGGACCTAGAGTCTGTCATACAGAGTGAAGTAAGCCAGAAGGAGAAAAACCAATACTGTATGCTAACACATATATATGGAATCTTAAAAAAAAAAAAAAAAAAGATCTGAAGAACATAGGGGCAGGAAAGGAATAAAGATGCAGACGTAGAGAATGGACTTGAGGACATGGGGAGGGGGAAGGGTAAGCTAGGATGAAGTGAGAGAGTAGCATGGACATATATACACTACCAAATGTAAAATAGATAGCCAGTGGGAAGCAGCCACATAGTACAGGGAGATCAGCTCAGAGCTTTGTGACCACCTAGAGAGGTGGGATAAGGAGGGTGGGAGGGAGACGCAAGAGGGAAGAGTTATGGGCATATATGTATATGTATAGTTAATTCACTTTGTTATAAAGCAGAAACTAACACACCATTGTAAAGCAATTATACTCCAATAAAGATGTTAAAAAAATATATGTTGAAGGAGGCCAAAAAAAGTAAATTAAAAATCCTTTAAAAATCTCCATTAACTGTCTTAGAGGGGGAGTGGGAACTTGTATTTCATTGACTGTAGTTTATGCAAATAGGATCAGAGAAATTAACAACAAAAAATGATTTACCTTATAAGTTATAGTTTAGAATTTTTTAAATGATTCAATTTTATATCTTTATAATTTTATCATTAATAAAAATCTACAGTAAACATATTATATGTATATATAAAATATTCTATTTTCCACATTTAAACCCTGAAGAGTATATAAATTGCCCCACTATATGACATTTTATGATTAATTTATTTGATTGAAAGAAAAAAATGTGTTTTTAAACAGGACCTATGTTATGAGAAATTATATGAGATATTTAGATCCCAACGAGATAAAATAAATCAATTTGTTTAATCAGCTTCATAAATCTGTTTCAGAAAGATTACTAAATATGACTTCTCTCTTAATATAAGTAATTTGGCAATGGGACAATGCCGTTAAAGCAAAAAAGAGGTGTAAAACCACAGCACACAGCTAATGAAGGCAGAGTGTGATGCCTTCTGCCAATTTAGAAGTCACTGAGAACCATCTAAGCATGAAATCAGAGCAGATGTAAGAAAGACAAAACCACTTTAGTTATTAGTTTCTTGTTGCCTATGTAACAAATTGCCACAAACTTATTGTCTTACACAATGAAAATGTATTTTCTTTAGTTCTCGATGTGAGAAGTACAAAATGAGTCTTAAGAGACCAAAATCAAGGTATCAGCAGGGGTGATTCTTTCTGGAGGCTCCAGGGGAGTAACCTTCCCCTGTTAGCTGGCAGCTGGCAGCTGGCAGCTGGCATTCCTTTGCTTGTGGCCACATCATTCCAATCTCTGCTCTTTACCTCACGTTGCCTTCCTCCTCTTCTCTGGTCACATATTCCTTTACCTTCTTCTTATAAGGATACTTATGATTACATTTAGGGCCCATGTGGATAATCCAGGATAATCTCCCCTTATCAAAACGCTTAACTTTATTACATCTGCAAATTCTCTTTTGCCACATAAGACAACATTCACAGGTTCCAGGGACTAGGACCAGGATATCTTTGGAGGTTATTATTACTACAGTCTATATTTTCTTCAATTTTTTGGGTACAACTTCATGGGATACTTAAAATTTATCAACCTACAGTATCTAACAAAGTATTTTGGGAGCAGAGATTGTGTGTCAATTTAAGGGTCTGTCTAAGTATATGTAGGAAGCTCTAGACTTCTTGTGGAGCACGAAGTAGGGATATACAATGGGTTATTTCTCACCCAAATAAGTCCTTTTTCACATTTAAGAATCTAACGTCCCCATGTAGAGCTAGAGGCATTGCTGTTTATTCACGAGCATATTTAAAATTCTTCTAGATACCAAAATATAAATAAAATCCATTGCATCAGAAAATCTTTTTGAGATTAAGTTTTCTTCTGTATAATCAGTACTCTCATATAGGTTATCTTACTAGGATATATCTGGCAATAATATCATATACTTAAATGCATCAATTTAAAATATTTTTCTGGTTATTTTAGACATATTCATCTTGTTACTGTACCTAGATTGGAAATTCCTTAAGGAAATAAGATCACTGCATATGTATTCTGCAGTTGCAATAGCTTAGATCCATTCTTAAAGATAGCCCTGGAGGATCACTGTCTTCCTCTACAGGGATGAGAGAGCTTTTTTTGTATATTTGATTTTAATATTTGTGGTTCAATAACACACAGATTTCACCTACCCCCTTTTTATGATGCTAACCTAGGGGTTCAGCTGACTTTTGAAGGTCAGCATTCCCCAACTTATTCTCTAAGGACACTTCCTCATGTGTAACAAAATTTTTACAGTCAAAGACAACGTAAGAACATAAGGACAATGTCATGATTTTTTTTAATGAAATATAATGTATTTAATGCACAATTTTGTTTTGTTTTCATTTTAACATCGTGTTCATCCAATCATGAATTTAGTGTAAACCAGTAAGTAGTATCAGATAATTCTGTTCTGACTGCTCAGTTGCTTGCACCATACCCATAAATATTATTAACACTATCCCTAGCTTTGATTTAATTTGGAGGGTCTTTAAAGGTCCTTTTGTTTTCTATAAAAAGATGGTTATATTAGGATTTTAGTTGTTTTCTGTAGTTTTTTAATATAGCCATATTTATCACAGCAAACATTTGACAACCTTAGGTCAATACTCTCTCTATATTTATGAATTTATTTATGTATATATTTTCTGTAATTATGCATTTATTTTCAGTTATTAACATTTTATAGTTCAGGAAATACAAAAATCAGCTGACAAATAGATTATTTTGTTACTTCATAGACAGACCCTCCTCAACAAAAGATTAACTGAGGTTTTCATTCACTAGGTAAAACAGTTTATTTTATTTTACTGATGGAAGTTTCTTAAAGGATGATTTTACCAGAGACCAAAGTGTTATTAATATGTTTTTATTTGTATGTTGCCTGAGGTAGTAGATGAGAAAAAAAAGTCTTAGCTCATTTCCTTTGTAAAATCCATAATGCACAGAATTTGAAATAGGAAATAAGCCATGGAACAGACTGAAATAAACTCATAAAATTAAAAGAAGCTTAAGATAAAATGAGACATATTCCACACACATTTATAAACACACTGCTTTAAAGGTGATAGCAAATGTGTTAAATGTGATAGACAGCGAGGTATGATGAACAGTATGTTAAGTGCAGCCTTCAGATACAAGAATATCTGTGCTAGAATAATTTAAGATATAATTTTGTATGTTGAAATATAAACTTTAGAATCCTAAGATCTTTAAGTGAGTAAAAATCTCTCAGGTCCTCTAGCCATATCCCATTACCTGTAAAAATATCTCCAAATGTTCCCGGCCACTATTCATCTTTTTCTACTTAGAACTTACAGGATCAGAATGCTTTCTACCTCAGCCTATGGTTGTTATGAAAAGCCTCAGGTGTTCTAGACATCTTCCTAGAATGGAACATAGTTTCTTATCTGTTAATTTTACCCCTTGCTCTTGGCCAGAAAGACTGCCTAACCACTTTTCAAACCATAATGAGCTTAAATACCTTAAAAATTATCAGATATCTTCTTAGTTCTCTCCATCCACTGCCTAACCACTTTTGAAAACATAATGAGCTTAAATAGCTTAAAAATTATCAGGTCTCTTTTTAGTTCTCTCCATCCAAAGTGAAAATGTTCATGTTATATACTACTACTTTCAGTCTTGAAGCTTAATCTCTTCAGATATACAAAGAACTGAGACTAATATTTACTTAATCTCTTTATAATCTTAGACTTTTTAATTGAAAAAAATTAATTGAAAAAAATTATTGAATGTTTTGAATTCAATTGAATAATTTTGAAATTTTTTGAATTCAATTTAATTAAATTGAAAAAATGCTTAGATCTTAAATATACAGTGTGATGAATGTTGACTTTCATGCCCCATGTAAACACCAACCCAAAACAAGTTACAGAATATTTGCTTTATTCTGAAAAGTTCCTTCATAATATAATTTCCAGTTGCTTCCCAACCCTGAGAGGCAAGCTTCAATCTGTTCTCTATCATCAGGAATTAGAGTAAAGAGATAACAGTTCAGCATCTGTCAGGAAGGGAGGAAAAACTCAAAAATTTTGGCAATGATTAAGATATGTGGATGGTGCCGGGGATCCCATAGAAAATATCCAAAGGTGATTTCGGGAGTGTGGGGCAAGCAAACAAATAAACACTACCTCCTCTGGGTATTTCTAAAAAGAGTGAGACATATCTATGGAACAAATGATTTTTCTAAGATGCATTTGTGATTGTTAATTACCACATCATTAAAAAAAGAAGTTTGACAGGAGTGCCTGATTTTGATCTCCTTTAGCACAAACCATGGTTCTATGTCACCTTTCCTTTCTTCATAGCCATAATCCTAAAATGACTGATGCCTCTGTCACTGTCTTTGTGCAGTACCTCGGTTTATATGTCACTGTACCTATATTAATGTATTTATACTACTGGGTAACTAAATTTAGTATAGATTTTACTCTCTACATTGCACTTCCAAGATGTTTGTGGTTATTTTTCTAGATGGTTCAGTCAGGAGTTTCAGCCATGATAGTGACATAAGGACAAGGGGACAGTGACCCGTCATGAATGTTTCCCTCAATAAAGTATCTCCTATAAATTAAGTCTAGTTGATGTTTAGAGTTGCGTTGCTCAGATTTTTGGTGACATTTCCCTATCATCTGAGATTTATTCCAAAGTTTTGCCCCATTAGAATAGCATTATTGAATATCTTTAATATTTCTCAAAGTCCTTAGGCAGTTCAATTCTTTTCTGATGAATGATTAATCTCATCTGGGTTTAACCACTGGTGGCTGCTTTCCTTATCTCCTTTCTGTTGAAGAATCCATACATATTGTCACATGCACATGCCACTGTGGTGGGAAAGTTAGATGTCCAAAGTTGAGTAACCACTTGAAATAAAACTAAATGGATTATTTGTGGGTTTGATTATTTCCAATATTTTAAAGCACTAAAAAAAATTGTATGGCCATCAAAATGTTGACTATGTTCATGTATTTTAACATAAAGAGAAGTAACACTCGAGAAGCACCCAATCATCCCTTTATGTTTTATGGACACAAAATTATATCAACATTTTAAGTCAACTAAACACTTTAATCTGTCTCAATTCTGCTTTTAGAGACTTGCAAATAACAAACACCAAACCAAACACTGAACTCTGTCTCTATTCTTTGACACTCCTGATGTATGAGTCATGCCCTGGCAAGAAACAGAAATCTATTAAAACAAGTTTAGTTTAAGAGAATGTAATTCAGTAACCAGAAGAGATATCTACAGGTCTAGAGAAGCAGCTGGGGAGTTGTTACGGTCAACCACCCTTAGACCTAAAGGAGTGAAGGGAGGAGATAATGTCAACAGAGCCTAGTGAGAGCTGGAATCATGGAGAAGGGCTATTTATTTAGACCTGTAGACGTAGAAAGAAGCAGCTATTCCTCTGCATTTTGCTAGTGAAAGGAATGAAAGATGTCTTGCAGTGGAAATTCTAAACATGTCAGTTTAGATAAAATATTCTTCTTGGCTGGGTGGAGCTTAATCACCGCCCTGCCCTTAGTACCACACTAGAGGGCATATCCATTTCTAAAAAATATCACATAACAATAACACATAGGACTTTGATTCACATTCCATTGTGCACGTGCAGTCATGTGGCCAAATCTAACTGCAAGGGAGACTGGGAAATATAGGCTACTTGTATACCCAAGAAGAAGAGAAATTAAATTTTTGTTTTGTTTTATTATGTTTTGTTTACTAAATACTAGCAATTTCTACTGCATGGGGATTATGAAGATGAATATTTAAATATATAACTCTTTCTAAACATGCATTTGCAATATTTGTTTTTCAGGTTTAAGTTTGCCTGGAGTTAAATTCTAAGATAAAACGTAAGCTCATCATTTCTATGTATGATGATTTTTTAAAATGTAGAAGTTTAATCAGTGTAGATTGAGTTCAAGTAACTTGTCTTGCCTGTAAATTTGGGTAATCCCACAGAGACAAAATTTTCTTCCTTGTTTTATTTTCAGACACACTCATCTATTTATATGTAACAGTGTTAAGAGCTACAATTATAAAAAAGAAAAAAAAGTAAATTTCTTTCTGCCTCTTAGAAAACCTGTTTTTGTACACTTATTGCTTCTGAAAACTTGAGTGTCATTTTAACAGCCCCTCTCTGGAAAGCCATTTAAAGTCAATACACAATCCATTGAAGTCCTGTTATTTCTTCCACTAAAGCAACATTTGTCATACTTCTACTAAATGTCAGACATGGTGTTATGTGTTGATAATATAATGATAAAAGGTAGATTTTCTTCTTTGTCCTACATAATGTTTATATCATATGATGATAAAACTAAAACTATCAATTAAACACTTACTATATTTTCACTTAAACCTCAAAAATAGAATAAGTATTATTACCTTCATTTATAAAACATGGTTATTTAATTCAGAGAGAAGTAACTTGTCCGGGTCTTATGATTTATAAAAGTAAAGATCAAACACGAGCTACAAACTAAGTATTGGTATCCTTCCAGTCCCTTTTCATCACATATGGCATGTGATATTTTTCATATGTAACCAACACTGTGTTATAAAATGATCTTTTCATGCAATTTCCATAGAAAGTAGTATACCTTAAAATTTAGTTTTTCATGTTTAATTTTAAATTACTCCCTATTCTAATTTTCAAATAAATTATGCTTTGTGCATGTATCTCACCTCCATTTTCTAATAAAACTGTCTCTTTTTCTTTGAGGTAGTTTTAAATTTTGTTTTCTTCAAAGTGGGGTGATTATTTACTGACATTTTTTAAAACAATGAAAATACAGTGCCATCTTCTGTCAATGTCTTATTCAACAATTGGGTATAAAGAATTGAAAGACTGGGTTAATATGGATGAGCAAAAAAGAAGCAAATAATTTGGAGATTTTACTATCTTGGCATAATGTACTACATCTTTGAACACTTCCAAAGAGGCTAATTATTTGAGAGACCTCTTGGGACAAAGACACGTTTAAAACAGTGCGATTAATTATCCAAAACCTTTGAATATTCATTAAAACAATGGAGGGAAGAGGAAGGATTCAGAGTGAGACAAGTGACAGTGGCAGAAACAGTTGGCCAGTGTTTGTAGCAATTCTGTGTTAGTAGTATCCTAGGAATATAAAATAAGCAATTCTCTATTTTTAAACCATTAATTAACTTCTACATTTGTCTATATCTTTGTAAATATATGATTGAGGGTGGACAGTTCTCTAATTATTCACTAGAATAAAAGATAGAGAAACAGTATTTTTTAAAATAACCTTTTAAGATTCAGTGTGAATGAATACTTTTTTTTTTTTATCTGCATGTTGTTCATAGAGTTCAACCTTAAGGCTAGAGATGTAACTAACATAAGTAAAATTTATTTTAGATTTATTATTTGGTTAAGAAAACATATTTTTTAAACACCTTGATATTTGGAAGAAAGTATTTTGAAGTTCATCTTAACTTTCATCCATTACTGCTTTCTCAAAGGAGAGAAACAAAAACAAACAAAATATTTTTTAAAATCTATATATTCGACAAAGATTGCAAGAGCCCTTTTTAAAGTCACTTTTAAAGTATTTTTAATAATATATCGAGATAATATTTACATTTTATGACTAGTAGCATTTTAAGAAACATCCCAGAAATCATGTTTAAAAATCCAGGGCAGGGATTTTTCTTCTAAGGAATTAAAGTAATCAAACGCAAGTCAGTGAGAGTTAGTGGATTGAAGTGCCCTTATCCATAAGACTCCAAAGAACAAAAATTAAAGGCAACTTCGGAGGAGCTTCAAGATGGCAGAATAGTAAGACTCGGAGATCACCTTCCTCCCCACAAGTACATCAGAAATACATCTACACGTGGAACAACTCCTATAGAACACCTACTGAACGCTGGCAGAAGACCTCAGACTTCCCAAAAGGCAAGAAACTCCCCACATACCTGGGTAGGGCAAAAAAAAAAAAAAGAATAAACAGAGACAAAGGATAGGGACAAGACCTATACCAGTGGGAAGGACCTGTGAAGGAGGAAAGGATTCCACACACTGGGAGCCCCTTCGCGGGCGGAGACTGCAGGTGGCGGAGGGGGGAAGCTTCAGAGACGCGGAGGAGAGCACAGCAACAGGGGTGAGGAGGGCAAAGAGGAGAGATTCCCGCAGAGAGGACCGGTGCCAACTGGCACTCACCAGCCCGAGAGGCTTGTCTGCTCACCCGCCGGGGAGGGCGGGGCTGGGAGCTGTGACTCGGCTTCGGTCGGAGCGCAGGGAGAGGACTGGGGTTGGCAGCATGAACACAGCCTGCAGGGTGTTAGTGCACCACGGCTAGCCGGGAGGGAGTCCGGGGAAAAGTCTGGACCTGCCGAAGAGCCAAGAGACTTTTCCTTCCCTCTTTGTTTCCTGGTGCACGAGGAGAGGGGATTAAGAGCGCTGCTTAAAGGAGCTCCAGAGGCGGGCGTGAGCTGCGGCTATCAGCGTGGACCCGAGAGACAGGCATGGGACACTAACGCTGCTGCTGCCGCCACCAAGAAGCCTGTGTGCAAGCACAGGTAACTATCCCCAACTCCCCTCTCGGGAGCCTGTGCAGTCCGCCACTGCCGGCCTCTGCCTGCCGCAGGCTCTCCCCACATCCGTATCCCTCCCTCCCCCCGGCCTGAGTGAGTCAGAGGCCCCGAATCAGCGGCTCCTTTAACCCCGTCCTGCCTGAGTGGGAACAGATGCCCTCAGGCGACCTACACGCAGAGGCGGGTCCAAATCTGAAGCTGAATCCTAGGAGATCTGCGAAGAAAGAAGAGAAAGGGAAATCTCTCCCAGCAGCCTCAGGAGCAGCGAATTAAATCTCCACAGTCAACTTGATGTACCCTGCATTTGTGGAATACCTGAATAGACAACAAATCATTCCAAATATATATATATATTTTGTCCCTCTTTCTCTTTTTGTGAGTGTGTATGCTTCTGTGTGAGATTTTGTCTGCAGAGCTTTGCTCTTACCATTTGTCCTAGGGTTCTCTCTGTCCCTTTTTTATTATTATTATTATTACTTTTCACAAATATTTTCTTAATAATTATTTTTTATTTTAATAAATTTATTTTATTTTTACTTTATTTCATGTTATCTTCTTTCTTTCTTTCTTTCTTTCTTTCTTTCTTTCTTTCTTTCTTTCTTTCTTTCTTTCTCTCTCTCTCTCTCTCTCTTCTTTCTTTCTTTCTTTTTCTTACTTTCTATTTTTCCTCCCTTTAATTCTGAGCCGTGTGGATGAAAGGTTCTTGGTGCTCCAGCCATGTGTCAGGGCTGTGTCTCTGAGGTGGGAGAGCCAACTTCAGGACACTGATCCACAAGAGACCTCCCAGATCCATGTAATATCAAATGGTGAAAATCTCTCAGAGATCCCCTTCTCAACTCCAAGACATAGCTTCATTCAACGACCAGCAAGCTACAGTGCTAGACACCCTATGCGAACAACTAGCAAGACAGGAACACAACTCCATCCATTAGCAGATAGACTGCCTAAAATCATCATAAGGCCACAGACACCCCAAAACACACCACCAGACGTGGACCTGCCCACCAGAAAGATAAGATCCAGCCTCATCCACCAGAACACAGGCACTAGTTCCCTCCACCAGAAAGCCTACACAACACACTGAACCAAACTTAGGCACTGGGGACAGACACCAAAAACAACAGAAAATACGCCCCTGCAGCCTGTGAAAAGGAGACCCCCAAACACAGTAAGTTAAGCAAAATGAGAAGACAGAGAAACACACAGTAGATGAAGGAGCAAGGCAAAACCCCACCAGACCTAATAAATGAAGAGGAAATAGGCAGTCTACCTGAAAAAGAATTCAGAAAAATGATAGTAAAGATGATCCAAAATCTTGGAAATAGATTAGAGAAAATACAAGAAACGTTTAACAGGGCCTAGAAGAACTAAAGAACAAACAAACAGTGAGGAACAAAACAATAAATGAGCTTAAAAATTCTCTAGAAGAGATCAAAAGCAGAATAATTGAGGCAGAAGAACAGATAAGTGACCTGGAAGATAAAATAGTGGAAATAACTACCACAGAGCAGGATAAAGAAAAAAGACTGAAAAGAATTGAGGACAGTCTCAGAGACCTCTGGGACAACATTAAACACAACAACATTCGAATTATAGGGGTCCCAGAAGAAGAAGAGAAAAAGAAAGGAACCGAGAAAATATTTGAAGAGATTATAGTTGAAAACTTCCCTGATATGAGAAAGGAAATAGTTAATCAAGTCCAGGAAGCACAGAGAGTCCCATACAGGATAAATCCAAGGAGAAACATGCCAAGACACATACTAATCAAAGTATCAAAAATTAAATACAAAGAAAACATATTAAAAGCAACAAGGGAAAACAAGAAAAAACACACAAGGGAATCCCCATAAGGTTAACAGCTGATCTTTCAGCAGACACTCTGCAAGCCAGAAGGGAGTGGCAGGACATATTTAAAGTGATGAAGGAGAAAAAACATACAACCAAGATTATTCTACCCAGCAAGGATCTCATTCAGATTCCATGGAGAAAAAAGTTTTACAGACAAGCAAAAGCTAAGAGAATTCAGCACCACCAAACTAGCTCTACAACAAATGCTAAAGGAACTTCTCTAAGGGGGAAACACAAGAGAAGAAAAGGAACTACAAAAACAAACTCAAAACAATTAAGAAAATGATCATAGGAACATACATATCGATAATTACCTTAAACGTGAATGGATTAAATGCTCCAACCTAAAGACACATGCTAGCTGAATGGATACAAAAACAAGACCCTTCTATATGCTGTCTACAAGAGACCCATTTCAGACCTAGGGACACATACAGACTGAAAGTGAGGGGATGTAAAAAGTTATTCCATGCAAATGGAAATCAAAAGAAAGCTGAAGTAGCAATTCTCATATCAGACAATATAGACTTTAAAATAAAGACTATTACAAGAGACAAAGAAGGACAGTATATAATGATCAAGGGATCGATCCAAGAAGAAGATATAACTATTGTAATTATTTATGCACCCAACATAGGAGCACCTCAATACATAAGGCAAATACTAACAGCCATAAAATGGGAAATCGACAGTAACACAATCATAGTAAGGGAACTTAACACCCCACTTTCACCAATGGACAGATCATCCAAAATGAAAATAAATAAGGAAACACAAGTTTTAAATGATACATTAAACAAGGTGGGCTTAACTGATATTTATAGGACATTCCATCTAAAAACAGCAGAATACACATCCTTCTCAAGTGCTCATAGAATATTCTCCAGGATAAATCATATCCTATGTCACAAATCAACCATGGTAAATTTAAGAAAATTGAAGTCATATCAAGTAACTTCTCCAACCACAACATTATGAGCTTAAGTATCAGTTACAGGAAAAAATCTGTTAAAAAATACAAACACGTGGAAGCTAAGCAATACACTACTTAGTAACCAAGAGATCACTGAAGAAATCAAAGAGGAAATCAAAAAATACCTATAAACAAAAGACAATGAAAACACGATGTCCCAAAACCTATGTGATGCAGCAAAATCAGTTCTAAAAGGGAAATTTATAGCAATACAACCCTACTTTAAGAAACATCTCAAATAAAAAGCCTACCCTTACACCTAAAGCAATTAGAGAAAGAGGAACAAATATCCCCGAAGTTAGTAGAAGAAATCATAAAGATCAGACCAGAAATAAATTAAAAATAAATGAAGGAAACAACAGCAAAGGTTAATAAAACTAAAATCTGGTTATTTGAGAAAATAAACAAAATTGATAAACCATTAGCCAGTCTCATCAAGAAAAAAAAGGGAGAAGACTCAAATCAATAGAATTAAAAATGAAAAAGGAGAAGTAACAACTGATACTGCAGAAATACAAATGGTCATGAGAAATTACTACAAGCAACTCAATGTCAATAAAACGGACAACCTGGAAGAAATGGACAAATTTTTAGAAATGCACAACCTTCTGAGACAGAACCAGGAAAAAATAGAAAATATGAACAGACCAGTCACAAGCACTGATCTTGAAATTGTGATTAAAAATCTTCCAACAACAGAAGGCCAGGACCAGATGGCTTCACGGGCGAATTCTATCAAACATTTAGACAAGAACTAACACCTATCCTTCTCAAACTCTTCCAAAATATAGCAGAGGGCGGAACACTCCCAAACTCATTCTATGAGGCCACATTCACCCTGATACCAAAACCAGAAAAAGATGTCACAAAGAAAGAAAACTACAGGCCAATATCACTGATGAACATAGATGCAAAAATCCTAAACAAAATACTAGCAAACAGAATCCAACAGCACATTAAAAGGATCATACACCATGATCAAGTGGGGTTTATTCCAGGAATGCAAGGATTCTTCAAAATATGCAAATCAATCAATGTGTTACATCATATTAACAAATTGAAGGAGAAAAAACATATGATCATCTCAATAGATGCAGAGAAAGCTTTTGACAAAATTCAACACCCATTTATGATAAAAAGCCTCCAGAAAGTAGGCACAGAGGGAACTTTCCTCAACATAATAAAGATCATATATGACAAACCCAGAGGCAACATCGTCCTCAATAGTGAACAACTGAAACCATTTCTGCTAAGATCAGGAATAAGACAAGGTTGCCCACTCTCACCACTTTTATTCAACATAGTCTTGGAAGTTTTAGCCACAGCAATCAGAGAAGAAAAAGAAATAAAAGGAATCCAAATTGGAATAAAGAAGTAAAGCTGTCACTGGTTGCAGATGACATGCTATTATACATAGAGAATCCTAAAGAGGCTACCAGAAAACTACTACAGCTACTGATTGAATTTGGTAAAGTAGCAGGGTACAAAATTAATGCACAGAAATCTCTTGCATTCCTATACACTAATGATGAAATAACTGAAAGTGAAATTAAGAAAACACTCTCATTTACCATTGTAACAAAAAGAATAAAATATCTAGGAATAAACCTACCTAAGGAGACAAGAGACCTATATGCAGAAAATTATAAGACACTGATGAAAGAAATTAAAGATGATACAATAGATGGAGATATATAAGATGCTTTGGATTGGAAGAATCAACATTGTGGAAATAACTCTACTACCCAAAGCAATCTACAGATTCAATACAATCCCTATCAAACTATCACTGGCATTTTTCACAGAACTAGAACAAAAAAGTTCACAATTGGTATGCAGACACAAAAGACCCCAAATAGCCAAAGCAATCTTGCGAAAGAAAAATGGAGCTGGAGGAATCAGGTTCCCTGACTTCAGACTATACTACAAAGCTACAGTAATCAGTAAGAAAGTATGGTACTGGCACAAATAGAGAAATGTAGATCAATGGAACAGGATAGAAAACCCATAGATAAACCCACACACATATGGTCACCTTATCTTTGATAAAGTAGGCAAGTATATACAGTGGAGTAAAGACAGCCTCTTCAATAAGTGGTGCTGTGTAACTGGACAGGTACATGTAAAAATATGAAATTAGAACACTCCCTAACACCATACACAAAAATAAACTCAAAATGGATTAAAGACCTAAATGTAAGGACAGGTACTATCAAACTGTTAGTAGAAAACATAGGCAGAGCATTCTATGACATAAATCACAACAAGATCCTTTTGACCCACCTCCTGGAGAAATGGAAATAAAAACAAAAATAAACGAATGGGACCTAATGAAACTTAAAAGCTTTTGCACAGCAAAGCAAAGCATAAACAAGACCAAAAGACAACCCCCAGAATGGGAGAAAATATTTTGAAATGAAGCAACTGACAAAGGATTAATCTCCAAAATTTACAAGAAGCTCATGCAGTTCAATATCAAAAAACAAACAACCCAATCCAAAAATGGGCAGAAGACCTAATTAGACATTTCTTCAGAGAAGATATACAGACTGCCAACAAACACATGAAAGAATGCTCAACGTTATTAATCATTAGAGAAATGCAAATCAAAACTAAAATGAGATATCATCTCACACAGGTCAGAATGGCCATCATCAAAAATCTACAAACAATAAATGCTGGATAGGGTGTAGAGAAAAAGGTACCATCTTGCACTCTTGGTGGGAATGTAAATTGATACAGCCACTATGGAGAACACTATGGAGGTTCCTTAAAAAACTGAAAATAGAACTACCATACGACCCAGCAATCCCACTACTGGGCATATACCCTGAGAAAACCATAATTCAAAAAGAGTCATGTACCACAATGTTCACTGCAGATCTATTTACAATAGCCAGGACATTGAAGCAACCTAAGTGTCCATCAACAGATGAATGGATAAAGAAGATTTGGCATATATATACAATGGAATATTACTCAGCCATATAAAGAAACGAAACTGAGTTATTTGTAGTGAGGTGGATGGACCTAGAGTCTGTCATACAGAGTGAAGTAAGTCAGAAAGAGAAAAACAAATACCGTTTGCTAACACATACATATGGAATGTAAAAAAAAAAAAAAAAAGAAAAAGAAAAAAAAAAAAATGGTCCTGAAGAACCTAGGGGCAAGACAGGAATAACGATGCAGACCTACTAGAGAATGGACTTGAGGATATGGGGAGGGGGAAGGCTAAGCTGGGTCAAAGTGAGAGAGTGGCATGGACATATATACACTACCAAATGTAAAATAGATAGCTAGTAGGAAGCAGCCACATAGCACAGGGAGATCAGCTTGGTGTTTTGTGACCGCCTAAAGGGGTGGGATAAGGAGGGTGGGAGGAAGGGAGACGCAAGAGGGAAGAGATGTGGGAACATATTTATATGTGTAACTGATTCGCTTTGTTATAAAGCAGAAACTGACACACAATTGTAAAGCAATTATACTCCAATAAGGATGTTAAAAATTAAATAAATAAATAAAATAGAAAAAACAAATATAAAAGAAAAAAAGATAGAGACTTGGTTAGTTTTAAACTGTTCTGAGGTCCTGCATTATGTGAGAAGAGAATAAAGGTAATGGTAAAAAATAATAATAAATAAATAAATATAGGCAGCTTCATTCTATTCTTAAAAAAAAAAAAAAAAAAAGCTTGAGTTTTATGTGGTTGCTTGTTATGTTTGATCGTTTTATATGTTCAGAGACAAATCACCAGCAAGGGCAGGTAAATATGTGTGGATGAGATTCAGAGTGGCAATCAGTGACCAGCAATCTGCACGTACCACATAGAGAAAACAGCCTTTTGTTTTCTGGCTGAATGATTTTCAGTGCAGTTTTTGTTTAATTCAATTTCTTTGAGACTTATTCTAATCATTTAAAGTAGGTTTTGCTACTCATTCTCTCCTAGATTAATTTTCATTCTACTGATCTATTTCTCCAAAGTTTCCCCAAATCCCTGAAACATATTTCAATTAATTTAAATTGTTGATTTTGTGTGATGTTAGAGCAAACAGTGCTAGGCAGAGATGGTTGGAGTTGCATGAAGTTAACAAGGCAGCTGAGTACCATGACTTCAAGAATGCTGAATATTTGAGGTCTGGGAAAAATCAGTGGTTTGAAGATAAGAATCTTCTATCTGTTTCTGAGTGCTTTAAGTGAGGGACCTCAATTTTTTCCTATATATGATAATATCCATGCTCTACTTCATATTGTCTCAGGGTATTATATGTTGATTTGAAAATATGAAACACACCATAGAAAATCCAAAATTTTGTATTAATTTAGAATGTTCAATTCAAAAAGTCAACAGTGCACAAAAAGAGTGTAATGACGACAGAGCTTAGACTTTAGGATATAATTGAATAGAATATAGGTATCTGCAATCATAAGTACAAGTTAGTAAACTAAATTAACATTTTGAAATAGAAAGGTTTATCAGTCAAAAATAGTCCAATATTGCAATTTCAAATGATTCAAGTAAATTAATGGAAGGGGAAATGACTCTCGTCTTTACCCAAAACAGTTCGATGTAAAATCAGTAGATTTGAGAAATATAGCCCAGGTTAATATACGAAAACATAATAATTTATAGGAGACAGGAGTATATGGCAAAACTTTGAATCCTATCAAGATATTGGTGGAGGTCATGTATGGGGGATACTCCAGACCACTGAGAGAGCAGCATCACCACCTTCTGGAGAACATTTATATATTTGATGTCCAGAAGCCAAGACGTGGTCAAGGCTCTTTCGGTCCCATGGTTGCTTTAATACATCTCTACTGGTGAAAAAATAAAATTATCCGTATCTCCAGGAAAACTTCACAAGCTTAGAATGAATATTTTAGTAATGTCAAATTACAATAAACTATGGAGGTGAAAATAAAAAGACTAGTGTAGTATCTTTAAAAATCTGATGATTCACCAATTTAATAGTGATATTTGGTAGGAAAAATTTGGTGTCGTGATACCAATTAATGCTGTACAGAGAATTTTTCTATTTGCAGCAAAAACAATTAAAGTGTGGGTAGACTGTGGATTTAGTGAGACTAATTTTTAAGGTTCATTGTTTGAATTTCAACCAACACTTTGGAACAATATAAAAATATTTTCCTGTAAGAGTTACAGATATGAGCATTTAGATTTCCCAAAAGCTTTTCAGAGATTTGAATAATTTTCCAGGCTGTATAAGAAATTGTATTAAAGGTACCTATTATGAAAGTCATTGCAAGGGTTTTTTTTGTTGTTAATTTGTGACCCCGGGGCACACCTTGATCACATCTTTAGAAAATAACACTTTAGAAAATAACAGTGATATCAACTTGACAGATGGAGTGATCTCTAATGGCAAAAAAGCAATAATAATAATAATAGCTCAGTCAAGAAATTATGAATACCTACCCCAATAATGTTACAGTCAATGGAATAGAAGTAACGGGTGTAAGCAAGGATAGAATCTCTGTATTTTAATGTAAACTCGTTAGCAATCTTAATTACATTTGCAACCTTAATTCTCCCTTGGGCTCTACCATGACTTGTTCAAAAGTTCCAGGGATTAAGGTGTAGACAAAATTATAGGGGAGTCTATTTTTCTGCCTCTCACAGGGAAATTATAGAGCAGTTAATGAAGGGCAGCAAACAAGAGGGAAAAGCTTTCAAACTTACTGAGTTTAAGACTCTGACTCCATATCCAGATAGAAATGTCTAAGAAGCAATAAGAAACTTGGATAAACTCACAATTAGAATTTTCTCTGAACTCTTACCCATGTATAAATATTGCTGCAATTACACAAATGCCTAGCTTTGAGAGTTGGCCATTTTACTCTCTGATCTATGTGCATTAGTATTCTACTCCTGCAGAATAAATTTACCTCAAACTTACCACCTTAAAACAGTACCCATTTGCTAGTTCACAGCCAGGTCAAAAGTCTAGCACTGTGTGGGTTTGTTTTCTGCTTGATTAAAATCAAGGAGTCAGCCAGACTGAATTCTCATTAGCAGGCTATATGGAAAAATGTACATCCAGACTCATTCTTGTTAGTAGAATACGGTCCGTTGCAACTTATAGGACTGTCCTGTCCATTTCCATACTTGCTGCGAACTGCGTGCTGCTCTCAGCTCCTAGAGGTCACTCACAGCTCATGCCATGTGGTCCCCTTCATCTTCAACCCAGCAGCAACATGCCTAATCTTTTACCTGTTTTCAAACTTTGACTTCTGCAGCCAGTGGAATAAAAAGCTATGCTTTTAAAGGGCTATATGATTAAGTCAGACTCACCTGCATAATCTCCCTCTCAAGGTTAACATTGTCCTATAATATAGGTTAGTATAGATTAATCATGCAAGTACATTTCATCATACTGAGTTTAAAGAATTATACAGTTGTGTACACTGGAAAAGTGAACACCTTGGAGACCATCTTAGAGTTCTGCCTACCTCCCTAATCATTATTATTGCTCCTGTCTTCATGTCTTATTACTGTCTCTAATCTTTGCATCTGAAATCTTGATTCTTATTTCCACTTTAATCCATGGCTTTCTCTCATAAGGCAATATTATTATCTTCTTTCTACTAACCCCATCTGTGAGCAAGGTCTGTGCCTTCCATTGTGTCCCTCCACAGAACAGACTGTTTGGCAAACCCCCATCCTCTCTTCCAGGACACAGAAAGATTGCATTTTATAGAGTCTTAGGTTATAGCTCCAAGCTGGTGGTGTTGGCATAGTGCTTTGGGGACATACAATTTTTTTAAAAAAAAAGAGAATGAAAGAGATCTGAGATTCTCTTTGGACCAAGTATAGAGAAAAAAAAAAGAAGAAAAAAAGGAAAATAAGGTAGGATTAGAAGCAGAAGGAGGTGGAAAGTAAAGGGGAGGTGAAAGAAGCAGATAAAACAATGTACTATCTTAAAAAATATTGGGATATATGTATACGTATAGCTGATTCACTTTGTTATAAAGCAGAAACTAACACAACATTGTAAAGCAACTATACTCCAATAAGGATCTTAAAAAAAAAATTGCTTAGAGAGTTTGCTTCTCTGGAACAAAAAATAATATAAAAGAAAAAATCCGAACACAGATATCTGCTGGTGCAGTAAAACGTTAACACTTTCACTCATTAGAGAGCATATGGTCATGTTTACAGAGTTAAACTGCTTGGAGAGGGTTACTCAAGCAGGTTAGTTAACTCAGGTTACTCAATGCATTTTTTAAAAGGTGACAAGGGTAAGGTGGAGCAGGGCATAGGCATTTGTTCTGAGAATGAAAAGTATCTGTGTGCAAGTTATAGAGAGTTTTATGAAAAAGCAAGTCACATAGAGACAAAATATGGAGATGGAAATGAGCGACATAGGGTTAAAAAAAAAATGAATGAGCTAAGAGTCGGCTTCCTTTCTTCATGATGGTAACTTGCCAAGATGTGAGGATTTTTTTTTCCTTAGGAATCCAGACACCCATTTCCTTCCTTAATAAGAGAGTTTGTCAGAGTCAGGCTGAATAACAGTTTTAATTTAGTTTAAAAAAGATCACAAATATTGTGGAGAGTACAGTTGCCTTTAGGTATTCATGAATGGAAGACCTCCATTTTTTTTTCCACCATGTGCACTTATAATAGAATCATTCCAGGCCAAAACCAACAAAAAAGACAAAAAATACCTTTACTGTTTTGGGCGAAGAAAAATGCAATAACAGAACTAAAAACAAATAACTTTTAAAATGTTAATACATTAGATGTTCATTTTTTTAATTTAAATATTTAATTGTGTAAGTGGCATATACCTGATGGTTGACTCATAATTATCCACTTAGTTTTATTTCTGAAAAGAATATGCTTATTTTACTCTGTAACTCTTGAACTGGAGAAAGGCAGAATCAAGTAATGAGAAAATGGAAAGAACATAGGAATTTGGTGTCCTGTTGAAACAAAAGCAAAGCTTAATTATCTCCTGGCAGTACAGCACTTTTATGTCTCAGGCGAACAGTGCCATAGCTTGGGCAGCTTTGTTACTTAATGGATTTGGGGAAGGAAAAAAGGGGCTTGGGTGGCTTTTCCCTGAGAAAGCAAATAAGAGGCAATGATGAGAAAGAGAGATTAGATGATATGGGTCATAAACATGTTCATTACCATCCTCTCACATTTGTATAAATATGTCTCACTTTCCAGAGGGACTGCTTAAAATTAAACACTGTCTCTTCAGAAACAAGAAGGGTTTTGTTACTCAGGCAGAAGCCCCATAAAGGCTGCCATGAGATTTGCCTGGGACTATTAGAAAGGGTTCTTCATCAGAGAAGGTCTGCAAAGCCCAGCATGAATTGTCTAAAGGAACCTGAGAAGACAATTACGTCATATAATATCTCTGAAAAGGATATTTCCAGAATCCTGGAAGTAGAAACTTATCTCCTTTTAAATAGCTTTTAATTAACTGCAACTATCCACAAACTCTTTCTGAGTGGAGTCGAAAGGGGTTGTTTGAGAAGCAGAGGTATTTGATTTGCAGCCTCCTCAGGAGATTGCTTTGCTCTCCTATTAGAATTATTTTCTGGAGTGAAGGATCATTTTTTTAAATCCTCGTGGGTGTCTGTCCTCATTCTCCAAGAAATGGCATTAGTTAGAGTTACAGGAATTTATCTTGTAGTGTTTATGTGCAGTCGTGTATGTTAAAGACAGACATTAGTTGCTCTGTGAAGTGTGACTTGATGAAGCTTCGAGGGTCTCATCTTCCCATTTGCAACAGCATTTTGAGCAGAGGGAAGAGACAAAGTAAGGCCAGTTATCTGGCCTCATTACATATTACTCCATAGCTCCTAAACCTGATTAACTTGCTGTCAATTGTACTGGGAGAAAGAACTGCTTCAAAAATAGAAACCATGTAGACATTGACAGTTGGGATAAAGAAGTCGTGTAAAACCAGTAGGAATGATCGTATTGTTTCTAATAAAGAAAATTTCTGGCTTTGGATAATACTGATACAAAAATTTTCTTTCATCTTTATTTTCGTCAGGCACTACCCAATCAACCAAAAAGCAGAGCTTTGGCAGCAAGCTTTGGTGACATATTGACCTTCAGATATTCCTACTGTGGTATGTGTGTTGTATGTTTTAAAGCTACAAACCAGTTTTGCTTAGGAAATTGATTTTTGCTTGTGATGAAAACCTGTGAAAGCAAGTTAATTTTTTTTTAAAAAAAGTGTTTTTCTCATCTTCTGAGGAAAATTTGCAGAACATTTAAAGCCTTTGTCTTATCTGTGAATCTGATCACAACATTCTGATTGAGCACGTCTATAAGGCTAAAATCATGGCCTAACAGGTAAAGTCACATTATCAATTAAAGAGAATTGCAATCCTTTATTTATGAACCACTCTATTCTCATATGAACCCCATTTACTAGAGTATGGCTTTTTAAAATTTATACATTTATAATGCTTGCTTTTTCTAGCTTTTAACAATTTCTACAAGTTGGAAAAATTCACTTTTCAAATCTTTAGTAATGAAAGTGTTTTGAAATGCTGGCATTAGGTGTAGACAAAATTTTTGCCAGCATGGGAAGCACTGACATTTCTATAAAATAAAATTAAAACATATGTACATATAAGGCTTCTTTAAGGAAAGAAATATGAATTCTGACATTCATATCATCAAAAGCCAAAGTCACCTGTGATAAATCATCATGTATTCAAGTAAGAAAAATAAAGTATTTTTGCTTCAAATTGAGAAGTAAAAAAATAATTTATGAAGCATATTAAAATATAGGGGTCACAATCATAAAATATAAATGGCTCTGACTTCAAATTTCCACAATTAAATATGTGATGAGGCCTACCTTGACATTTTTAGGCATACTAAAATCAGGAGCAAATATTTACTGGACATCCCTGTGTGTTAATTCAAGTCCTCTTAGTAGCAGATGCTAATACGAGATTAAATGTGTAATGGTTTTATTAGGGAAATAATGGTGTGAAAGAACATAGACACTTAGGGAAAGCTGGGAGAACCATCAGACCCCAAAGCAAATCTGACCCCAGATGAAGAAGAGAGGAAGAAAAAATCAAGAAGAAATATCCTAGACAGTCATGTTCGGCAAATATGTCAAAGATTTTTTGAGCCAAGATCGGCTGACAGTGGAAGCCCTTGTTTCTCAGGACAGGGTCTGCCTTTGCTTCCCTGCAACACTCAGTTACTAACAGGGACCAACTTGTAAAAGGAAACCCCTTGGCACACTCGCAGTAATGAGTAAAGCAGCTGGGGCTCTTTGTCAATTTTGCTTTCTGTAGCAGGAGGCTTGAGAAACTAATTCTCATTGACCATCAGGAGAATATTCTAGGTGTGATGGAAAGACAAGAGTCAACAACTGAATATGTTGCCTCTCTACAGGAACTTACAATCAACTTTGAAATCTGATCTAACGTTTCTCACTAAAATATAAATAAATAAAAATCTTTCTTTAGCTTTTATTCCTATCCAACTCCCATCCTATTTCTCTACTCACGTTCCAAAATGTATCCCCTATTCCAATCTTTTGATACCAGGAAATACATCTTCCTCCTTTGTACTACCAGTGAAAACAGAACGTTTCTCAAATTTTGGCATGGTGGATTCTTGGGGAAAAGAAAGGAGAAGTGGATATTTTTAGACTCCATTCATCATTCAACTGTCTACATCTTCTTAAGGGAAGTGATATTTTGGATTGTTTAACCCAATTGCTGTAATTGAATAACAAAGAGTTCTGGACTCTGTATGTAGGAGAAAGAAGGTTTAACGTGAGGATCCGACTCTATATAATCCTGCTCCTTTTTTATGTGTAGGATATCTGTAAATCAAGTGTAAGTTGCACACAAAGGAAGTCTTATGTCACCACTCTAGGTCTGAACTTTCATCATATCCCGTTAATTCATACTTTCAGCTGTAGAGATATTTCTATGTAGAACAATGTGTTTGTTTGTGTGGGAAGAGGTTGTGAAGGGGATTGGGGAACATGACAGAATCATGAGTCCCTGACATTGCTGAATATCTGGCAGATCAGTGAGAGAGGAGCAGTCAAAAGTTGGGAAAAGTCAGAGTAGAAAAGGAGTGACAGAATGGAGAAAGGTATTTAGTATCAAGGAAAAGTCCCAAAGTAGACATTAAAACATCTGAGTTCTAATCCACCCTGAATATTTACTAGCTGTGTGATTGTGGTCAAAAGCTAAACTAGGGGCTTCCCTGGTGGCGCAGTGGTTGAGAGTCCGCCTGCCGATGCAGGGGACACAGGTTCGTGCCCCGGTCCGGTAAGATCCCACATGGAGTGGAACGGCTAGGCCCGTGAGCCATGGCTGCTGAGCCTGTGCGTCCGGAGCCTGTGTTCCACAACGGGAGAGGCCACAGCAGAGAGAGGCCCACGTACTGCAAAATAAGTAAATAAATAAAAAAGCTAAACTAGTTAATACGTGTGTTAAATAATTCAGAAAATAATTGTGACATATACTGAACAAATACTTGTAAAAATCTCAAAACTGTAAGCTCTATGCAAATTAAACAGATATAGTATCACATAATAATAAGTATTTATACATTATTAACATCAACAAACATATTTCCACAAATTATATGAGTTAATTATTTGGTTAACAATATAAATGCTTTGTTTTGGGTAAACTCATTCTCTTATATTTATTACAGAAGCACAACTCAAACTAAAAATTGTTAGTTCATGTCAAAAAGAGGTTTGTTTCAGGTACAGATAGATTCAGGGTTAAAGTGACAATTCCATGACTCTGTCTCCATTTCTCAGTTCAACTTATTATCTGTGCTTCTCTTTTCATATTGGACTTTTTATTCTGTTGCAAATAAACTTTTTCCACAACCAAGAAGGATGACTCCTGGAAATCATACCCTATTTGTTTACAGCCAGTGATACAAAAAGAAGACAATATTCCCCATTATTTCCAGCAGGAAAGTTCACAGGATAATTCTCATTGGTCTTCCTTGGTCCTAGTGCCCATCTTTACATCAACAACTGTTCCATCAGGGATGCAGCATTATAATTGGCCTAATCTGGCTTAAATGCTCAACTTTGTTGCCATGTAGAACATAATACAAGAATGACCATCCTGCAGGACAACAGATGAGATAAATGACAATTAACCAGTGAAAGAAAGCTGAGGAACGGAACTTATAGCTTAGTTTGAGTTGTTGAAAAAAAAAATTACACATATACTATTTGTAGTGGTAGAATTAGAAAAGAATTGGAAATTTGTTTCCATAGGGCAAATTTTTACAGGAACCTGTAAAAGCACTGGGAATCTGGGAAACAAGTGAAAGGAAAGGGAACTGGGAAAGTGTTCAGGCATAGGAAGGCCCATGTGTGTCTTACATTGAAATTCTGCCCCTAATTTTAGTAACAACTGATATCTGATGTTTCAATGCAAATGTCTTTATTAATTAGGGATGCTATAAAATTCAACCTAGTTTTCCCAACTGGAGCAAGTGAGCAAGTCCTCCTTCTCCAGATCAGGCGGTGTGTGTGTGTGTGTGCATGTGTATGTGTGTATATATATATATTTATATATTTATCAAATTCCACTCCTAAGGAATAATCAAGAAGAAATATAGATGTGCTCATGTCAAACCCATCTTCTATCTCTCCTACTGTTTCCTCTATGTTTTCTAAAACATTTTAAAAATTCATATTTAAGATGTATTTAAAACAGCGTGGAAGTTTTTAATGTTCTGTTTTCTTGAAACATATAAATAAGCCAGTAAAAATGAGGAGCACAACTGCTTAGAAAAGACCTCCCTTAGTAGTTTCTAAAGTGTGATGGTAGATAGAACTGCTTTCTTTTGACAAACTCATATTTTGTCTTTTCCTTACATAGTTCAGTATTCATTTCTATAGTGATGAATGTATTATACACCTCAAGGCAGTTTTGACTCTAATCAAAGAAGTGGGAGTCTTCTAAGTAAGAAATTACAGTAAATCTTAAGTACATGTTGGTCCTTACAGCATGCTTACACATCTATTCAGGGAACTAACTACTCACTTTGTTGTAGGTTCCAAATATTCCTTCTAAAATCCACTAAATTACAATGATTTTACACATATTTCCTTTCCAATGTTCTCATTACCTTAGCTGGAAAGGAAATACTTAGAGATCCTAGTATAATGAGAGTTACACATTTTAAGTGTAAGAAATTATCAAAGTTTGAAATAAAAATACTTCACCTTTTTGCTATCACTTCATTTGCTGATTAATTACTGGAAACTTTGAGTAGTGTCCAATCACAGAGAAAAGCAGTATTGCTTTTTAAAACAAAGGAATTTTCTTTACAGCTTTCAAATATTTTTGTGAAATTTGGGGTTTTTCCTTAAAAAAGAAGTAATGTTTAGTGTTAGGGCAGAGTGGCACCAGGGCCTTTATTTGGATTTGCTGTCAAAGACAACTTAAAACATTAATAAAAGGCAAAAAAGTTAAATGATTTTAGTGAGGTGTATGTTGAAGAATGGATGGATAGGAATCCATGGATCAATGAGACAAACCATCTGTCTTGCTGTCCCAGGGTTTTTTAGTCTGTTCTGCCTGAGGCTGCTCGTACCCTCTCTATCAAATAGAAGGCTATTGACATCCTCTCCCACAGAAGTTTTATCTCTCTCTCTCGGGCCCCTCTGTCATTCTTCTCCACAAAGAGACTCTGCACAACTCACTCTATCCTTTACTCTCAAGAGAGCACAAAGGACAGATGTTAGAGGTTTTCACATGGAAGGTGGACAGTACTTAAGCCCTAGTAACATTTACCTGAGGAAGGTGCA
Source organism: Globicephala melas (assembly GCF_963455315.2). Lineage (NCBI taxonomy): Eukaryota > Metazoa > Chordata > Mammalia > Artiodactyla > Delphinidae > Globicephala > Globicephala melas. The sequence goes on along the minus strand of NC_083317.1, from coordinate 20,697,421 downwards.
TGGTCCATTGGGTTCAATTTTAAATTTCATTGAGCCATTGATCATCAAAGCAAGTTAATCAATCATCATCACATCTGGTATAATTAGCACAGTAAGTATACAAAACTCAGCTGTCTGTGCTATGCATATTAAAGACAGGTATAATCCAAACAGTAGATAAAAGCAAAATTTGAAATATCATTTGGTAATTCTCCAGAAGATATATTTTTATTACAGGCTTCCTGGACTAATTGGCTACATAGAATGATTTATTTTGATCTGAATTTTAAGGAAGTAGACTGATTTTGAACAAATATGGTGTCAGCTAGTAAGAACAAAACACTCTTTAGCTGTTATTTAATATTTAGTTCATCTTGTTGTATAATCAAATTAAGATATGTAAAAGACAATCTTAACAACATTCAATAAAAAGATTATACTAGAGAATTGCTCTTGGATAGGTAATTGTGCATAGACAGTATTTATTAAAGCTAGTTTATATTCTAATTAATGTTACATAGTTATAGAATAGTCTTCACTCGATATGTTATACTGTCCAAAAATATACCTGATGCCAGAAGAAAGTTGTGTCAATATTTGTTACAAATGATATAGAAAATGACAGAACTAAATAAGTTGACTGCATATGACTGTATCTTAGGGAATCATCATTATCATCATCACCACCATCACCACCACCATCAGCACATCACAGTCATTATGCTCTAACTCACTACATACACTACTATATTCATTTAATATTATCAATAACTCTTTGACATACTTAATTAATTCCATGTATAATTAATTCCATTCCAAACAGGAATCAGAGAGATTAAGTAACTTGTCTCAAGACACAGCTAGAAAATGGCATGAGCTAGGATTTGAATATAGTTCTCTTTTATTCTAGAATTCTTGTTATCAACCACTACCAGGCATTCTACCACTTCTCTTAGGAACTCACTTAACAATCAAGGCATTCACTTGATTTTACTGGCATCTTAACCTGACCCTGTTGTCCTTGCACGAACAGCCTCCTTGGAAGTCCTTTGACAGAATTCTCTTCTACAGTCTACTGTTTCTCTCAATTGTATGTGAAATGTAGCTTCTGAATTCCTCACTTAGGAATTAGGTCAACTTAGCTGAAACTGATAACAGAGTTTTGGCACATGAGCTTTACTTTTTCTGTTTGTTCAGAGGATCATTCTTGCTACATCTTAAGTAGTTTTTATTTCTTACCTTATGCAAATTATCATCACCCAAATCCAATGTATTGAAACATTTGAAAATTAAATACTGCCCCAGATGTTGACATATGAAATTCAGTTTGATTTTTCCTGCAGAGAACCCATTCTCTAGGGGCCACATCACTCTTAGATAACTTAGATCCTGTTACTAAAATATATGAATGGGAAGAGAGGCAAAATCCTGAAAAAGCTGGTTCAAGCTGTTCAAAGGGCAAATCTCATTAGAAGGATTTACAATCCAATTACATAAGTTCTAAGAGACTAGCTAAATTATTGAGGCTATTCATGTTATTTTACTAGAGCAGAATGTCACTGTCATTGTTAATAAAGGAATTATTAGCAAGACCTTGAGAGAACAGTTAGAGATCTTTGTTCTAATATGATCTGATTTGTTCATAAAGGGTTTCCTAAAGCTAGTAACAGTTGTCATGTTTTATTATAATAATGTTCTCTTTTTTTCTTTAAGTTCAAATCTCAAACTAGACTTTTGAGTAAATGCAAGTGGGATTAACCTTAATGCACTTACTGAGTGAGGATATATGCATTTTTAAAATTGTTTTAATGATCAACATTCTTTAAATAAGTACAACTCTCCAGAATATTCTTTTACAAATAGGTATTATTTTACTTCATAAAGCATGAAATAATGAAGCACTCAAGTGATAACATTTTACTGCAAATCATCAACCAACTAAGCTTCTCTTTTCATTGCTATTCTGACTAAAATCCATATAGAGAGTAAGATGGAGAAAGCAACATGGAAAAAAAACTCACTTTAAAGGTTACAAAGAGTGTTTTTCATATTAAACTTCAAAGTTTCTCTTGCCTTTGAAATAATAGTCCTCCAGCTTAGCAAAAATAACAGGGTGGAGAGTTGATGAGGGAGGAGAGTTAAATTTTTTAAGAACCTATGTAGACATGCCTCTTGAGAAATTAGAGCATATTATATATGGAAGTGTTTGACTGCTAATTAGAACTGCTGCACACTTCTGAAATAAAGCCGAGATAAGATGTCTGAAACTCCATTTTCTATTTTCAGTCAACTTGTGACTCACTATTCAAATTTTGGAATTCTCCTTAATGCTTTCTTATGCTTCTTTTCTCTAATTTCATCCACAAAGAAGAATAAGCTGTCTTAATTATTTTTTTTAAGTAGGAATGATGATCAGTTCATATGCACAGTGATTCATTCATTCAAAAATGCTTTTAGCTAAGTGCCCATGAGATGTAGGTCCTTCTAAGTGCTAATGTACAGCCTTGAGCATGAGAGTCAAGACTCCATTCTCAGGGAAGCTTAGGGAGACGCAGAGAGAATAAAACAACTAATGAGTAAAAAAAAAAAATAAATGGGTATGTTGTTTTCAGATTGTGATAAAGTTGGAATAAATTAGGTTCTGAAATAGAATGACTGGAAGTTGTTGTATTCCACTGTTAGGAAAAGTCTTTCTGAAGAATTGAAAGCTGAGAAAAGACATGAATTTTAGAAAGGATTCAGCATGTCTTAAATAGAGGACAAAGCCAAACTAAAAAGGTAGAGGTGAACTTAAGTGTTCAAGAAACACATCCCTGTCATTTCAAGCCTGACAAAATTTCTTCTTTCTACGGACTAGATATAAGCAAGCAATGGAAATTTTGAAAGTTACCTGTTGAAGCTGGAAGTACCAGGTCTTCAAAGGGCTTGGACTACTTAATCAGCATTAGAAGCAAAGTATAATATAGTCAGGAAAAATGGTTTTAGATTTTACGTGAGCAAAAAATAAGCATTTCTTGTACTACCCCACTGCAATTTTGAGACATATCTATTACACAAGCCAGAATTATCTAAATTAACAGAGTCAAAAATTTGGGCTTTGTTTTAATAGCCAAGAGAATGTACTAACAGATTTCAAACAGGTACAGTGAGTGATTTTGTTTATGTCGTTAAATTACGACTCTGCTATTTGGAAAGTGGTTTGTTAAGGAATAAAGTCAAGAAACCCATTAGGAATAAAACAATCAAGATCTGATGGTGGCTTGTGTTAGGGTGGTGGCCCTAGAGATGGAAGAAAATGAACACAGTACAAATATATTTGAAGGTTAAGTACAAACGACCTGGAAGATAGACAGGATGTGGAGGTGATATACTAATAACAATGAAGGATCTCCTGACTCTCATTTTTATGTTTCGATCAATGAGATGAATGTTTGTATTCATATTTAAATGGGAAGACAGCAAAAGAATTCAGTAGAATCTTATTATTTGAGGGCTTTTTGTTGCATCCAGGGCCAGGAAGTTAAAGCAGGTCTGTAACTCTCTGTGCTGTGCTCCATCCATAGACATTTCTGTGAACTCTGTGGTCTGGGGTTTCAGAGATAAGGAAAAAAAAATCATCGAGAAAGAAACTACAGAAGTTTAAGCAAAATGACACCGAATGCTTTTCTTAGTTTAGTGAATATAGTGAAACCAAAAAATACCTGCATACATTGTCCATAATGCAAAGAACAGAAAATTAGAAAGTGTAATTATTTAAGAACTGACTAAAGAAGGCACTAAGACTAAAGTTCAGGATTCAATTCCAAGCCTAGCCTATGATCGCCACTAGTTTTTTATCTTTAAGTCACTTATCCTCTCTGATCAAGTTTATTCATATGTAAATAGAACAGAATATAACGGACCTATTTCTCTTAATAAGCTTATTATGATCATCAAAAAGTCGAAAAAGTAAATTATAAAACACTATAAAAATGTAAGTTAAATTTTTGATTACTAACATTGTTAACATAAATACAAGATGCATGAGTAACTTCCAAACTTTAAAATAATATACTGTATTTTTTGTTGTTATTAAAATGACAATTTAGCCATAAAGAAATTGTGTAGAAAACAGAATACATGAACAATGAATATAAAAATGAAGCTAATTTCTAAAGAAGAGAAATGAACCATAGCACTCTCCAAATGAATTAAAAAATAGGAAAAATACATACAATCTATTTTCAAAAAACTCCAGGGAAAAATTACCCTTGATTTAATTAAAAAAAAAAAAAAACAGAAAAAAAAATAACAAAAAAACACACACACATATGAACCATTAATTTAGCCCACTCTCTGGTAAAGACAGAGTCAGACATACACAGTGTAGGTTAAATGAATGTAACATGGTTGTTTTAAAAGTGCAATGTCAGGCCAGAATCCAAAACAGATTTCAAAGTCATACACGGCATGCTGCAGGAATGACACACTTGCAATAAGTCTGTTTTGTTTTGTTGCAGAAAGACATAGTGTCAAGAGTTTACAGTTTGATTTCAAGGCATATTTTATATATCTCCAACTTGAACTATGGAGAGTACCCTTACCAGAGAGTGAGGAAAAATGAACAAAAGCAAACAAAATAAAATATTTGATTTGTCTTAGCAGCTAAAATGGCCCCCAAAACACTGTTCTTATATTCAAACCCTTGGATGAGTCTCTGCCCTTGAGCATGGGTTGGACCTAGTGACTCACTGCTAACAAATATAAAGCATATCAAAAGTTATGAGATGTGGGTTTCCCTGGTGGCGCAGTGGTTGAGAGTCCGCCTGCCGATGCAGGGGACACGGGTTCGTGCCGCGGTCTGGGAGGATCCCACATGCCGCGGAGCGGCTGGGCCCGTGAGCCATGGCCGCTGTGCCTGCGTGTCCGGAGCCTGTGCTCCGTAACGGGAGAGGCCACAACAGTGAGAGGCCCGTGTACCGTAAAAAAAAAAAAAAAAAAGTTATGAGATGTCATTCAAGATAAGATCATTATGACTTCCAGCTCCCCCGCCCCTTTCTTTCAGACCTGGCTCTGGGAGAAGCCACCTTTATGCTGTGAGAAACCTTTTGGAGAGGTTCATGGGGCAGGGAACTGATGTCTTCCTTTACAGACCAACCAGTGTGGATCTGCGGCCAGCGAACAGCCTCATGAGTGAGCTCAGAAGCCCATCCTCCCTTAGATGAGCCTGGGGATGCTGCATCCACTCCTCCAAACCTTTACTGCAGCCTCTAGAGGAATCCTGAATCAGAGGCACAGCGAAGCTACACCTGGGTTCCTGACCCACAGAAATTCGGAAAAAATGAATAATTGTTGTTTTAAGATATTATGTTTTGGATAATTTATTACCTAATAGATAACTAATACATGACCTTTTCAGCCAAAATTCCCTAGAAATATTTACCATCATCGTTTACTTAAAACTATCCAATTTATTATAAAATTTTGTTTTTTAAAATTTTCTTCACAAAAACTGTTTAAGAAAAGTCATATGTATGTATGACTTATATATATATATATTCTATTTTATACTATTATGCTTTTTCTCTTCATCAAAATCTGAAAACTAAAGGAACTATCTTTGTGAAAGAAAAAGGTATCATATTAGAAAAAAAATTGGTAAGCAACTAGGGGTAATATCCATGACTACAGTCATCTGTTTAAGATTTTTAAATTATTTTTTCAAGAAGGATTTTTTCCAATCCTTTCAGTTGCACAGTACATTACGGTATGAAGATAAAACAACTTCTGAAACTAAAGCATTGACATGTGAATATTAACAGAGCTTTTAAATGTAAGGGAGAAAAAGTCATGACTCTAAGATAACGCAGTAGTTTGATATACTTGAAAATTATAAAGCAGCTTTCTGATCTAAATTTAGGGAAGCTGGCAGCGGATCAAATGTTAAATAAGGATTTGAGAAAGCAACTGTTTTAGGCACACATATGAGCCAGGAGTGTGTTGGCAAGATTAACCTCCCTGAAAGGCTATCAATAACAGAGAAGGAAACAGAGATTCCTGACATTTACGCCAGTCAGAGATACTATGTTACCAACAAGTAACAACAAATAAATATTTTTAAGCAATTCAGTAATGATTTCTAGACAAGTCTGCTCTTAAAAGAAACTCTGATTTCCCCCCATATTCTCTGGGTACTAGCACTTCCATCTGGTTTACTTTTCTGACACCAGACTCAGGAGGACATTCTAACATAAACCCTGATATAAGAATAATATATAAAACAGTCTCTGCACATGATAATTCCAGTGGTCTAATGTGGAACATTGGAGGAGAGCTATTTAGGCCATATGCATTATTTTCCCTTCCTTACTATTCTTGTCCTCTCTCCATATATATATATTTACATACAGTAAACTTTTATGGGAAGAATGAATCAGATAAGGTATGGGCTAGCTTTCCTTCTTGGCTGTTATTTTGGAAAGACACAAGTAGACAGACAACTAGATTGATATAATAAGATAAAATGCCCAAGAATAGACCCAAAACTTGGTCTCTCACATGGGGGTGGGTATTATCCAATAAATAGTGAAGGAATAATTGGTTAGGTATTGAGAGGCAGAATTTTACAGTAGTTTAAAAAATAACACTCTCCATTCAGTGCTTAATTTGGAGACTTGTCTTTGCAACTCACTAGTTTTCTTTTTTGGGGGAAATTGTTAAAACCACTTTCATCTTAGTTATCTCATTTATGAAATGGAAATACTACTACCTATCCAAAACCTTGTTGAAAATATGTTCTCATGTAATATTTATAAACTATTTAGAAGAGTGGCTTGTCCACACTAAGTGTTCAAACAATTTTAATGTCACATGTGTTAGTAGAATAAATTTCAAACACTATTTCATATAGATGGACTTGTGATATTCTAGAAAAAGAAAATGCAAAGATGTATGTTATCTCAAGTTGAACATACTGGTTAACTGTTGCTGCATATCAAGACACCTAAACATTCAGTGGTTTCAAATGTAAATCCTGTATCATAACTCATGTGTCTACAGGTTACTGTTACAGGTTGAAATGACCTAGGCTGAACCTTGCACAGCTGCAGGTGGGCTGGGCACAGCAACCTGGGCTCTGTTCCAAGTGTCTCTCATCTAGAACTGTCACAATGCCTGAGTATGTTCTTCTCATGGCAGTGTCAGAAGCAAAACTGAGCAAGGAAAAATCACGAAAGACATCCCATGGCTTAGGCATGGAACTGGCATACACTTAGATCTGCCTAAATCTATTGTCTAGAACTTGTCACATGACTGAACAGAAAGCACAGGGTGGAGAAAGATAATCTGTGGTGTTGGGGGAAGAAACCATGATGTCACACAGCAAAGGGTAGGGCTACAGGAAAAAGTGAAATATTGGTACCAAAAATGCAGTCTACTTATCACCAAGAGAAAGGTCCTTGTGAGGACATTATGACATAAACAGTAATATTAACTCAATGTTCCAGTACAAAAACTGGCAAGCAAAATAAAGACAAACAATAAAAATGAAATTATTTACTGCAAATTCAACGGAAGCTGCCATATTTCAATTTAAAAAGATAAGAAAGTCCAATAGAAAAGATGGAAGAGGAGATAGAAATATGGAGAAACCACCACTCTCAGATTTTTTGAGATGGGGTTTAAATAGGTACAAACCCTCCAGTACTAATTTTTTCAGTGTAATATAAAAGTCATTAAAATTATTTCTATTGTGCATATTATTCCTACAATAAATTATGTTCTATAAATCTTACCTTAGGGAAGGGGGATCTCAGATGTTCACTAATATTGATGTATAATATCATGAATTAAAATTTATAATAGCACAAATCTTGGAGATAAATACATTTTGTTTAAATAGGGTATGATGAAATTTATCACAAGTAACCAAATGAATGGACATGTAGAAACAAAAATTTCTTCATATTTTGTTAAGTTGACATTTTTTCAAAGTTTATCAAAATTAGAGAATGATATTAAATATAAACACTACTCTGTGGATAGTCATAATACACATGAATCTATTAAAAACTCTGAAAAGTCTTGCAGTAAGAATAAAATTAAAACCCCATTTCCTAAGTATATTTGGTATCATAATCACCAAATAGTTCAATAACACCTATTAGCATCTGATTAATTGTTACTTAGTGGGACATGGTTTTTAGAATCATTACACTAAATTTACCAAAAGTAAGCTATAAAACAAATAATTAAGTAAAATTATATGTGCTCACATGGTGATATCTTAACTTCAGAACACTGAATAAAATAATTAGGAAACAATGATATATCTGCACAACATAATTTATATATATTTAAGATATACACTATAGCATTATCATATATATGCATATATATGTGAATATGGAGAGTGCTTGAGAGAGAGAAGGAGAGGCAGGTTAGTAGATAAATACCATACCATAAAGAAGCTTCATATAAAAGTTAAAATTCAAACTCTGGAGTTGAAGAAACCAAACTCAACCCCACCGCAAAGTGACAATTTCCTTATCTACAGTTTAGAGGTTTTCTGATTTTCAACAATGAATGTATATTATTTACATGGTCAGAAAGTTGATTATAAATGTAAAAGTATGTATATTTGGAACATGTATCTTTCTAAATGGAATTTATAAATGGAAATAAAATGGGAACATGTTAGAAATTTCTAATGATCAGCTAAACTAGCTTACAAATTTGTGAAAATAAAAATGATGATAATAGTAACATAAAATGGCCTCACTGAATATTTCTTATCTAGAGATTGAGTTCTTAAGTAGAACTCTCAACTTTATTTACTGTCTCACCTTTATAAAAGTGTTTTAAAATATGTTAATAAAATTCTCTACTTCAGTTTCTTCAATACTTATGTTTATTCCTCTAATTTATCCAGCAGTGACAATCTCCAATTTGTTTGAATTAGTGCTCAATAATAGCCCATAGGTTGGGCTTAAAATTGTACCTTTATCATGGTTAAATCATTAAAAATGCAATAATCTAATGTTTTTGTATGCAAAAAAGTACAGCGATAGAGATTTTTGTGGGGATTCATACAAACAGAAAATGAGGATGTTAGCCAGCTTTGTTCAAAACAGCAGTGTTTTGGAGCTTCCTTTACGTTATTTTTCTCTCATGCTCTGTTAACTCCATAGGCATCTCATAAAGCTTCACCTGGACAAAATAGTGAAAGCAAGGGCAACAGCCAGAATGTCAATGCAGAGCTCAAAGAGGCCAGATGTGAGGGAGAAGAAAGAAATTAAAAGTTGTGATGTGTTGTGCTGAGTGGGAAAACACATTTTTTCTTGTTTCCTCACTCTTCAAGCCGACAAAGCTCACTCTAAAATATTTTAAAGTGGTAAATCGCTATGGAGGAACAACATTTTTAAAATGTTATGTTTGAAGTTTATCTCTGAGATTATTCCTTTATTTATCCACTAAAAATATCTGAATGTCAACTGTATGGTCAAGAGTATGCAAAAAGCTCTTGAAAGGGAGTGCATCTCTCACTTTTAAGCTCTAGACACAAGAAGTGGTTGACTGCAGTGTGTTTATTCTGTTCTGCTTCAGGGAGAAGAATAAATACACTGGAATGTAAGCCATAGTGAATCTAGGATGTTTCTTCAGTAAGGACGATGTATGAACCTGGATTTTGAACAGATAAGGGGTTGGCTCCTGGCTCCTGAGAGTAAAGAGGAGAGAGAGAATGATAGTGGCAACACACAGGAAAGATGCTGGCTCTTACCCACATCAGAATCTGGCTTCCCACTCATTGCAAGAGCACAGCTTGAGACTCAGAGAGCTTGAAACAGAGTTTTCATCTGAGCACCTGGACGACCAGAGGGCCAACTGGGTTCATACCAAGAACTGGAAGCTCTGACTTCAGAAGGGCTCAGCAAGACAAGATGATTTCTTATCCCTATGATGATTCTGAACCATGAAATTGGAAATTTAAAAGATTATTTTTTCCAGGATTTGCAGTTTCCATATCTACTCTACAGATTAAATTATAATTACTTTTTCCCTTAACTTTAACTTGAGAGTTTACACAAGTAAGGAGCACTTGGATGTCCGAAGTACATTTTCTGAGACGTGATTATTGTGATGATAGCTAAGGGGAGTGTTTCTCCATAACCTATTTGTGAACTGACAAAGCCATGTTTTAGTGGTTCTATTTTTACTGCTGATAATGACTTCTCAGTGTTTCTCTCTCTCCTTCAGTTTATCTGGAATCTGGCTTACTTTAAAAGAAATATGATGTTAAGTTTCATTAAATATATTAGCTACAGAGTGTGATAATCACTTTTCAGGAAATACATGATCACTGGAATTTACACATTTTAAGTGTTTTGACATATGTTTTATGAATTATCATTCAATTTTTCTAAGCAGAAGTGACCTTAAAAATAAGGGAAACATTTATTTATTCACTGGTAAATTTTCCATGCCCTGTTATGACACCCTTCTCCCTTTAATAATCCTTTGATGTTGGTCTGAATACATATGTGTATGCTTTTAAGCTTACTGATTGAAGGCATCACAAACATTATGCTACTAGGAATAACAGAGACCTGGGACATTTTTATTTGCCTGGCCGCATGTCTTGGATTTCACTTTGAGGTCTAGGGTTATTCATCTTGGCTTGAACACTCCTATAACTGTGTTTGTTTAATCTTGACTTAACCTATTTTGGCGTCTTCCTTCTGTGGCTGGCCAGTATCACTTACTAGAAACCCTCCTGGCTAGGCATTATCTGCCAAATCCAACTCAATCATATCTTACCTTTTCCAAGTTCTGGAATGTTTGGCTTCTAAATAGGTCTTTTTCTCAATACTACATTTTAACTGAGACAGCCCTTTCTATGAGAAAAATCAATTTATCCAAAGTTTTATTCCTTCATGGCCCCGACTGAGATAGAATTCTTAGTTAAGGTGCTGATTATTGTGTACAAGATCAGAGATATGGGGAGTCCTGATGGACCTTAGGGTTTCCCCAGGTTCAATTGTTTCCTTTCAGAGAACTGGGGATACTAAATTGTTCCCAGTCATATAACTCATTATGACTAAAAATATGTCCAAAAAGTAGGACAGGTGAGTTCAGTCTAACTCTATTTTTCTAGAATTATTCCACTGAAGTAATATGTTCATTTGCTTTGATAGTCACATTCGGTTTCCAAAGTGGTGAATATAAATGAAGACACATAGAAATTTCCTATGTAGAGATTGTTCAGTGGAGTCTTCCTTCTGCCCTCCAAACATGTGAATGAACTTCTGCCTGCTTCATTTATTCATATGCTCCCAAGTACCTGTGACATGACTCAGCCCTAAGCAAAACAAGTAAAGTTGTTATCATTGTTGTCTTATCACTTTTGTGTGCTCAGTACGTTTGTCCTCCAGTCATTTCCTTTAACAAAACTATTATCAGGCAAAGGTCTGATCTTTATTATGAATATCTTGAGAAAGGAAATAAGGAACCTCCTGACTGTTGTCAGATTGAAGCAGGTATAATAAGCTATTAACAGGATCATATGTTCTCCTGTTGAACATAAACAATATCACAGAGTACCAATGGCAGACGAAGGCACTGTGTGTTGATGATGATAAAGACATAAAGACCACTCTGTAGTTATATTAGATCTCACCCTCAAGCCAAACACTCCAGAACACAGTCTAAACCACAAAAGTGACCAAATTGCTCTTTCTTCTGGCCAACCTGAGGAACTGCTCCTTCTTGATCAATCAGAGCTTTAGACTCAGACTCATTCCATTCATCTTTCCTCCTAGATAAAACTTAAGACACAAAATCATGTAACTGCTTCCATTTTCTGACAGAATCAAATACATAAAAGCTATACTTCTTTGAACTATTCTCAAAATATCCTATCACATGCTCAAATCTTATAACAAGCCATTCCTTACATCACTGAGATGCACCAGAATCCCTCACGGTGTGGGTTCCCCCTCAGTTAAGAGTCAATAAACTCAACTTTGTTCAACTACAGGTGTGTTCAAGGTGTCTTGAGGAGAGTGAAATGACAATCTTATAATGGAATTCAAAAAGTTACACCTGCAAGAGTTATTTCTATTTAAAACCATAATTTGCAATGAACTTTGTTTTTTTCAGTCTGAGAGAAGATACTAATTCACCATCGAATAAAGGAAAGTGTTTTGAGAAAACAGTTTAGCCAATATCCCTGAAATGAATCATACTAGGTATTATCCTATACTACCTGCCAATTCTTTGGGGTCCTGTTGTATGAGGATGCTGCACAACCTATAATTCTTTACATACATTGTGGATAGAAGAGACTAGATTCGTAATATATACCTATTGTCAATACTGGTGTTTTATTTTCCTATTTGACTAACAGTTACCAAGTACCTGTTAAGCATGTGGTATATGTAGCAGATTAGATTCTGCAGTAAAAGGCTTTAAAAAGAGACATTAGTTAGGGATCATCATGTGTAGAAAGAAGGCAAAGGAAGTAAGATTAGCCAAAAGAAGAAATTGAACGATGTTGCAGGATGACAAAGTTTTGGTGTATTAGTGGGTAGCTCTGGAACAAATATTGTCCATTAGAGTGTCCTACATTGGCCCAAAATGTTCATCCTTTATATTTCACTTCTCCCTGCTACTTGATACAAGATTCTTTGATGTCACCTCAGACAAGGTGACTGAAGCTGCAGCATACCTTAAAGGATATGCCAACTAGATGATGAGCATTCTTTTTCTGCAAGACCTTCCTTGAAGAAGGAACTGACTGACCCAGCATGTTTAGTTATACTATAGCATATGTGTTACTCATTCAAAATGGAGACAGAACTAGATAGCAATTAAGAAAATATTGACAAGTAATAAGAAATACCAAAAACAAGCTAGTAAATTAACATAGAAGTAAATTTTAAAATTACATTTGTTTTACTTATTTATTCAACAAAGACGCCAGAGGACCCTCCATATCCAGAGGTTATATATCCCTGGGTACCATGGGCCAGCTATACTAGACCATTCTATAGAAGGGACTTGAGCACCCGTGGGGTTTGGTATCTGTGGGGAGTCCTGGAACTAATTCCCTGAGGAGACTGAGGGAGGAGTGTGCTTCATGCTGTAGGGATTTCTTTGTGTCTCTCTGCAGAGCTGTAATAGTCTGATAGACAACTATTAGTTCTCCACTCACTTTTATTTATTTCAAGACAGCCATTGTTGATTTTTTAACTCCTTTCTTTTTCATTCTTAGTCCCATTGTGATTAAGCATCTCTCAAATTCATGGGCAATTTTCACTCTGTTTCACTGCCTCAGAATTAAGTTGTCCCGAGTATAAAAATCCATGACACAAGTAATCAAAAATAGGAGAGTAGAGAATCCTCAGATGTCACCAAGAAAAAATAGGCAAATAATACCTGTGAAGGGATTTTAACATTTACAAAGTACTGGGAAACTACATATCAGCATTTGTATAAGTATCTCAACGAACTACCTTTAGCTTTTCTTTGCAGATTGAATTATTTATTCACAGCAGTATAGCAAAAGAAGATGTTTCAGTCTCTTTTCTTTAAAATTACAAAAATATATCTGTTATATTCAAACACAAAAGCTCACACACAAATATTCACATAAATACATACTAACACACACACTCACTTAAGATATTGTGCCCACCGGTGGTGGGAATATGGTTATAAACTAATTGCTTAGGAAGTATATAAAAAAGAGGAAAGTGTATGTTGGGGGTCCAGCAGTCCAAGAGAGAAGAGAAACAGGAAGGGAAGCTGGGGTGATAGGGACCTATTTATTGAGCCCTGACTTGGGTCCTGACATTGTACTTGACACTAAATATAGGTTCTTTCTCTTTCCACCCCCCTCACCAGCTTTACTGTGGTATATGTAATATACATAGAATGTTCATATTTAATACGCACATTTTGATGAACTTGAACATATGCATACACTCATGATATTGTCACCACAATCAAGGTAACAAACATATCGAACACTTCCAAAAGATTTCTTGTATCTCTTGACTTTTTAAAGAATATTTAGGAGCTTCCCTGGTGGCACAGTGGTTAAGAATCCACCTGCCAATGCAGGGGACATGGGTTCGAGCCCTGGTCCAGGAAGATCCCACATGCCACAGAGCAACGAAGCCCATGCGCCACGACTACTGAAGCCCACGTGCTTAGAGCCCATGCTCTGCAACAAGAGAAGCCACTGCAATAAGAAGCCTGCACACCACAAAAAAGAGTAGCCCCTGCTCGCTGCAACTAGAGAAAGCCCGCATGCAGCAACGAAGACCCAACACAGCCAATACATAATACATACATACAATACATACAGCCAATACAGCCAAGACCCAATACATAAATAAATTAAATTTAAAAAAAAAGAATAGAACTACCATATGACCCAGCAATCCCACTACTGGGCATATACCCTGAGAAAACCAAAATTCAAAAAGAGTCATGTACCAAAATGTTCATTGCAGCTCTATTTACAATAGCCCAGAGATGGAAACAACCTAAGTGTCCATCATCGGATGAATGGATAAAGAAGATGTGGCACATATATACAATGGAATATTACTCAGCCATAAAAAGAGATGAAATTGAGCTATTTGTAATGAGGTGGATAGACCTAGAGTCTGTCATACAGAGTGAAGTAAGTCAGAAGGAGAGAGACAAATACCGTATGCTGACACATATATATGGAATTTAAGAAAAAAAAATGTCATGAAAAACCTAGGGGTGAAACAGGAATAAAGACACAGACTTACTAGAGAGTGGACTTGGGGCTATGGGGAGGGGGAAGGGTAAACGGTGACAAAGCGATAAAGAGGCATGGACATATATATACTACCAAACGTGGGGTAGATGGCTGGTGGGAAGCAGCCGCATAGCACAGGGAGATCAGCTCAGTGCTTTGTGACCGCCTGGAGGGGTGGGATAGGGAGGGTGGGAGGGAGGGAGACGCAAGCGGGAAGAGATATGGGAATATATGTTTATGTATAACTGATTCATTTTGTTGTGAAGCTGAAACTAACATACCATTGTGAAGCAATTATACTCCAATAAAGATGTTAAAAAAATAAATAAATAAATAAATAAATAAAAAGAAAGAACATTTAACGTGAGCTTTACTCTCCCAACAAATTTTTGTAATAACTTTGTTTTTTAAAATTTTTATTGGAATACAGTTTATTTACAATGTTGTGTTAGTTTCTGCTATACAATAAAGTGAATCAGTTATACATATACATATATCAACTTTTCTTTTAGCTTCTTTCCTAAAGAAGATGTGGTACATATATACAATGGAATATTACTCAGTCATAAAAAAGAAGGAAATAATGTCATTTGCAGCAACATGGATGGACCTAGGGATTGTCATACTGAGTGAAGTAAGTCAGACAGAGAAAGACAAATATTATATGATATTGCTTATATGTGACATCTAAAAAAGTGGTACAAATGAACTTATTTACAAAACAGAAATAGAGTCACAGATATAGAAAACAAACTTATGGTTACCAGGGAGGAAAGGGGGAGGAGGAATAAATTGGAAGACTGAGACTGACATATACACACTACTATGTATAAAATAGATAACTACTAAGAACCTACTGTATAGCACAGGGAACTCTACTCAATGCTTTATAATGACCTATATGGGAAAAGATTCTAAAAAAGAGTGGATATATGTATATGTATAACTGATTTACTTTACTGTACAGCAGAAACTAACAGAACATTGTAAATCAACTACATTCCAATAAAATTAATTTTAAAAAAAGAAAAAAAAAGATGTATGTATAGTGCCTCACAACTAGATTAGCTCAAATTCATCTTCTTATCTTTCTCTGAGATTCTCTTAATAAATGTTCCTAAAATTTTGTCTGTGAGTCTCCTATTTGCATTTATTGACTCTCCATCAAAAGCTTCCTCACATCTATGGAGCTAGATACCTCTTAAAACATAACTTCAAATTATCTGAAAATTCTCATTCTGACTGGCTAACTGTATAATATATGTTTTACATATAACTCAGATTTGATGTGTCCAAGTTTGTGCTCATAGACACTCCAACCAAAGCAAGTTTTCCCAGTGATTCTTCCTGTTTCTGATTACAACATCACCATTCTTCCACAGAAGAAGGCTTGGACCCTTCTCTACCTTGACTTTCTCTCTTCATTTCCTTCTTTAGGAAATTATTTGGCATTAAAAGAGAAATGCATTTAAAATACCAGTTAGATTTTCCCTTTGTTTCCCTCCTTACAAACATCATCAAGGTTAATCTATAATTGTATGTTAACAAGGCTATTGAAATAAATCTTTTTCTAGTCACTCTTTATCCAATTCATTCTACCAAACATGGTCAGATTGATTCATCTACATATATCATGTTTAAGTAGGATATTCCTGTTCAAAAACTACCTGAGGTTCCATATTATCTAAGATAATTCCAAATCTTCTAACTCGGCATTAAAGAGCTTCCAGTATTATCCATGGCATTCCTTCTTCTCAGAATGTATTGATGCCTCCATTACCAATGGATGCTTCCCATTTGTCCATGTGCAACTGAAAGCTCATCTCCTCCCTGTCTCACCCAGCCAAGAATGATTTGTTTTTACTCTGCCCTAAATATTAAACTTTGTTTATACCTTTATTAAATATTTATCAAATGCTTCCTTTGAGAATGAATGCTGGCTTCTACTCTGCTACATACTAAAGGGAGGGATGATACCATTCTTTACTCTTACTTGGTCAGTCTCTCTCAAATGGATTTTCCCTACATCTTGCCATTAACATTAATTGTCCTGTATTATGTCCTGTATTATATCAGGTTCACTAGAAACAGGGCCTAGAAATGTGAGGTATTGAGGAAGTACTTTCTGGTAAAGAGAGTAAGTTGGGGGATACTAAATGTAGATGTTGTCTCAACTAGAGATTAGATTCCATCTGATCTCCCAAGTATCCGAGGAGTACAAATCTCACCACAGAGCTTCCCACCTATGGCAGGGAAGATGGACTTTAGTAACCTCTGTGAATTCATCAAGGGGCTGGAGCTCCCTACCACTTCTGGAGGTAGAAGTGTGTAATCACCTGGAGGAAGCAATTCCTGTTAGGGACATAAGAAGTCTCCAGAGAAAATGGCAGCTGAGTCATTAGTAGCAGCTAGAGGGTTTGTGCATAAACCCGATAAAGTAATCCAGCCGGGACACCAACAATGTCAACTACAATACAACTCTCATAACATTCATATCAGCCTTCTTCTCTCATTAAGTTTCACCTTAGTTCTTTCATTAAGTTTACTTCATACAGGCACTGCTTCTTCAGAATTTTTGTTAATCACAATTTCTAGGAAAACTTACAAAAATCGAGTTCATGAGACAAAGTAAATTCCCTGCTGCAGCACTTGATTTTGAACTTATCAATGATACTCATCATGCCCTCCTCCACTACACATTCTAGATTCCTTTCCTTTTGGTTGGCACTTCTCTGGGCTTCTAGCATGAGGGACCCAAGATGCTCAAGTAGGAGTCATAGATTTAAGCTTAATGGAAATCTTAATGTGTCCTCTGGTGGAAGTGTATCCTATGACAACTAAGACCTTAGATTCACAGAGCCTAAAATTACTGGAATAGGAAGCACAAATACTCCAAGTGAATCATTAAGACGGGTGATGAACCAAACACTTCCACCCCTATCCCTTGACTTCTAGAGCTATATATTTTACTTGGAGAAATAACATGATGCAATGATCACCTTTAAGACATTGCCTTCAAGTAAGCATCACAAAAGTGCCTTCAACATGTCATTCCACTTTTATATAAGGCTGGAAGTTTGTAGGTAAACTCAAGAACAATAACTGTATCCCTCTAGGAGATTGGACCAAACGCAAGCATCTTTGACTCTTGAATTTCTTTTACACACGCCACACATTCCATGACCACATCTTACTCATTTTACATTCAAAATATATTCAAAATCTGATAACTTCTCACTGGCCCCATTGCTAACACCAGAATCCAAACCACAATAATCTCTCACTTCTGGACCATCAAACTGGGTCCTCTATATTGTACCCTTGTCCCAAAACACAACTACACACCTGATAAGAGGTTTGATCCTTTCTAAATCAAGTCAGTCCATATCACTCTTCTGCTCAAACCTCACCAATGGCTCTCTTTATTGCTCAGAATAAAATCCAAAATTTCTGATGAAAATCTACAGTGTAGATTTTGTAACCAAATAACTTGATTGCAATCACAGATCTACAACTTATTATATGTGTTAAGTAGACAAGCTAATAGAATTATTTGTGTCTCAGTATAGTATTGAGAGAATTACATGAGCTGGTGTTTGGTAATATAGCAGTGCCTTGTGCTGGAACAACACTACGTAAAAGTTAGCTAATATGTTTGTTGTTTCTGTTCTTACTATAACTGGTGTATTTCTTGCCTTATTAAAAACTTATTATTTAAACATAAACATTTTTCATGTCATATAGTTTTCAAAAACACGATATTTAATGGCTAATATTTCATCTTATATCATGCCATTTCCATTTCTTTCATCTATTCATACAATCATTTGCTTCAATCTAGGTATTACAGCAGCTGCTTTGATTCACTTGGATGAAAAACAAGTTTATCTGAGGCAGAAAGCAATAACACAAAACAAGGAATACATGCATGGAGTATATGATTGAATATGTCCATTATTCTCTCTGACAATCCCACCAAGTGGTATAATTTTCTCCCTGACATCATGCCTAAATACTTTTTGCTGTAGTAAAAACATTCTAATGAGACACTTCTGTAAATATGGGGAACACTGTGAAGAAAGTCTTATCTATTTCCTTCTCTCATGTGATATGCTGGACTTCAGGGGAAAATAGGGTCCAAGTAGAGGTTAAATTTTAGTTCCTTCTATATAACTTTTACATGTGCCAAGCGTGCAATGTGCCAGAAATAATGCTGCTGTCCACTTACTTCCCAACTACCAGTAGTCACGATTAAAGTGTAAATTGCATGGGGCTTCCCTGGTGGTGCAGTGGCTGAGAGTCTGCCTGCCGATGCAGGGGACAGGGGTTCGTGTCCCGGTCCTGGAAGATCCCACATGCTGCAGAGAAGCTGGGCCCGTAAGCCATGGCTGCTGAGCCAAAAAAAAGAAAGTGTAAATTGCTTGAACCTCACAAGACATCAGAGACTAATATATATAAAGGATATCAATATCATTTGTTCCACTGATCAGCTTATGACAAAGAAACAGAAAGAGTGACTATTTCCCAGAATGAAACATTCAGTAAATCACCGTAAAATGAGTGCATATTTTTAAATATTAATATACATTGTCCTTTTAAATATTTATTTTAATGACTACCTAACTTCCCTAATATCAGAGGAAAATTAAATTAAATTATGTCTTCATCACCATCTTCCTATTCATGCTAACAGTTTATCTCTTTGTCACTTGGTCACTGAAAAAAAGCTCATCATGTTAAGTGATTTACTCCAGGCATGCAGCTGCAGAAATAATAATTTTTAAAACACTAAAATATTCAAAATTTATAAAATAGATTTTCTTCTTTGTTGATCTTATAATTTTATCAAAAAGTTTTATTAATATTCACCCAGGCTCAAAGATGATTTGAGCTGCCACCCCTCACCTAAACTAAGAAGAAAAGGTTTTCTGTCTTTACAAAGGCACTATGTTATATTAACTTTCAGTACAATATTTTCATATCAATATTATATGTTTACATATGCAAATTATTTATTCCCTTGAAACCTAGGAAATGGAGCCAAAAGGAAGATAGATCATTTACATTCTCTCACCTATTGTAGGACTTTCTTCTGAGCCTAGAGAAAAGGAATATCATAGAGTGGGTCAATCAAGCAGAGAGATCTCTCCTTCAGAAAAGAATTTATAAGTATGAATATGTTGAAAAAGAGGCTTCCACTTAAGAGATGAATACTAATGTTCTTTTTCTTCTTCTTTTTTTTTTAAAAATATGTCATATTTTGATTCGTGCATAATATACCAGAATAACTACTTTTATGGTCTTTGGATAACATAAGACTTCATAGCACATTATCTTACCTGAGAATTAAATACACAATATTAATTATTTTCCAAACTGCTTTCTCTTATAGAGGTTTAACTTAGACTTTTGTCTTTGTCCATCTTACAAACAGAGTGTATTCTCCAAACACTATGCATCTAATGACCTTCTTTGACACTAACTTCAACATAACTGTAACTTTAATTCATGTTAATTTCTTATTGGACAGGAAAATGTGTAATATAATATCTTTGTGTAAAATGACACTTTACTCTTTAAAACATATTATTCAAATGTTACACAGAAAAGCTCTATAATTAAGAATCTGAAGAAATATCTCAATAACATATTCCAACATTTTAAAATATATTTTACTAAAGGGACATTCCTTACATATAATTTTGAATATTCACAAATAGTTAGGTAAGTGAATTGCTCATGGTGTCCAATATCTCCTTTTTGATGAGAAGAAAATGTATTAATATTAATTAATTTTATACATCTGGATCATACATTTTGGTAATTTTTTTGTTTAATTCTTCCTTAAGAACCTAAATGTGGGAAGGATGTCTTTGGCAGTGTCTTGCTCTGACGATTTAAGATATACATATGTTTTTAAATGAAGGTGCATTACAGTAGTAGGGCAAAGTGAGCCATGTAGAAACTTGACCATCAAACTGTTTTGACTTTTTGCTATATTACTTATTTCAATTTTGTCCTCACAGTTCTACTTATGTTACTGAGATGTCTTCACAAATAGTTTGCCATGGAAAATATCTTTGACTTACTACTTAGAGAGCCCACCCACAAATCAAAGTTAAAAACCTTGGCTCCCTCTATAATACTGGTGTATATAGATGATCTCTCCATGACCTAACCATCAAGACTTCCTTCAAGGCTTATGTGTCTATTCAGGAAGACTGAGTTCCTGTCCTCATACTGAAAAATATCATATCCATTTCTAACTGGCTACTCACAACATAATTAAAATATATGCTCTAAGACTCTCAGCTTACTATGAGGATATTAGATGAAAAAAATAAAATTTTATCAAAGACTATGAAAAAGTACATCAATATATACTGAAATAGTTATCATGCTTGACCATTATATTTAGTTAATTACATTCTGGATACCTGAATAAAAATGGAAACATGATAGATTATGTAATTCTCATTATCTGATAAAAGGAGATTATACTAATTATTTAAGGGAGCTCATTTTTCCTGGTACTAAAAGATAAAGGCAATGTATCAACCTAATGGACATTTTACTATTCAACTGAATTGCTAAGACACACTACGATGGTTTTTTTTTTTGAGGGGATCTATCATATGGAAATTAAATTATGGAAATGAGGTCATATCACAGTGGGTTAGTTGCGAAAAGTTTAACCCATTTGGCGACAGAAGAACAGCCCTTATGGTTCAAGAAAACTCATTTTGCAAGTAGTTATTTAATTAAAAACAATTAACAAATGCTTAATATTAGGAAAAAAAATAGAAGTGTAATGCATGAAGTACCCTTGTTCAAGTTGTAGTGTATATTTTTTCCTTTTTTATTTTATTTCCTAGTAAGAAATATATTCATAAAAATGCTAGATTGACTTTCCAAATGTGACATTTAATACAGACTTCACATAGCTTTTCTCTTTCCTGCATGATTCAAGTATATATGAAATCTATCAGAATGAGCATTTCTAAACCCAGAGAACAATATCATCAGTATTTTCCCAGTGCACAGCTGGAAACATCACTTATCTCTCTGTCTCAAGAATCACTTCATCTAAACTAGT
Organism: Globicephala melas; assembly: GCF_963455315.2. Taxonomy (NCBI): domain Eukaryota; kingdom Metazoa; phylum Chordata; class Mammalia; order Artiodactyla; family Delphinidae; genus Globicephala; species Globicephala melas. The sequence goes on along the minus strand of NC_083317.1, from coordinate 20,675,573 downwards.
TGTTTCAGTGTATCAGAATCAGTCATCCTTAATCTATTGAAGATAACGTTGGGAAGAATGAAATAAATCAGAGACTCTAATCCCCCTGTCTTTTGTATCTCTATTTTGAGAGTAGGGAGATCACTTGATACTGTATGTAGCCCTTGCAACATCACTGAGTAGATGTAGCTCAAAAATATATGTTCCTGATCTGTAAACAGTACCAACTAAACCCATATTCCCATGACTTTCCTGCCACAGCACTGAGCGTTCTCTTCATCAGTCATCCAGTTTATTCTAATTCTCTCTCAGCACAGCTTCCAAGAGTATGAATCTGTCATTTGGAGCTGAGCAACATGAAAATTCACCACCGTTCTGGACAACTGGATCTTGGTAACACTGCTGCATTCTGAATTGGATGCCAATAAATTATCTTTAAATCACTTAAAACTGGCTGATTGGCTTCAGCTCACTTAGAGGCATGCCTTTCTGCTATAACTGAGTGCTTCCCTTACACTTTAAATTGGCAGCCTGAGTACATGCATTTGATAGAGATAATGCACTTGATCTCTGAGATTGGGTTTGACAACATTGCACCACTATGCGTAGGTTATATACAGTTCCTTTTTATTTTTAATTGCGTATAAATATATATATAACAAAGAATGATAGACAAAGAAAGACTCCTTCCTATCAAAAATAAATTGTATATGTATTATCTGATTGATCTTCCAATAAGTCCACTTAATGTTATCATTTCAATCTAATTATGCTGATTTGAGTTCTGCATAGCCAAATGTCTAATGTGTCAGTTCATTTAACTGGCCAAATGTCTTTGGAAGTAAAATTTTCTATCATCACAACCAAATCGGGAAAAAAAATGCCTTTAATCATTCAAATTCATATTCATATTGTAAAATATTTATTAGTCATTACTATATGTCAGGGACTGTGCTTCTTATCTTCTACATATTCAAAGATGAATTAAATGAGTTTCCTATCACCCAGTGCCTTGCAGTTTCGTGGAGGAGATAGATCTATAAGCAGAGATGCTCTACAACAGAGGCATGTGTCAGGACGATGTTGAAGCAGAGAGAAGGAAGTTCCCCTTCCTTAGAATTCATAGATACCTTCACAGAGGAGGTGACTCAAGCTTCAAAACACATTACTCATTTATCCATTCATTTGTAACGCATGTTTTAATCCAATGCAGTTCAGTATCTTCTTTAATTACATTTCTTTGCAATGTACTATTCTGAGGCTGAGGTTTAAGGTTTATTTCCCTCTAGGTGAAAGGAGAAGGGTGGTCTGACTCAAAATATCTGTCATAGGTCAGCTTTGAATCTCAGAGAAGACATTTCTGACCTCTTCAGCAAGACGGTAGTATTGAAAATCAAGTTTTATGGTGGGAGAGGAGGAGAGAGATTTATTTAAGTTAGTATGTCAATAACAAGCTCAAGAAACTAGGTAATAATGTTATTATATACCCAGGATAGAAAGAGGAAGAAGGATGATTGGGGTAGAAATAAGATGAAACATTGTGGGTCCTCCATCCACAGCCATACTTGGGGTTAAGTTTTAAGAGATGAGTCATTTGAAATGTCCAGATAGGTGTGTGCAGAGGAAGCTGGGTCACAGGTGAGTAGGGAGGGCACAACTGGAGTCATGCCTCCTGGGGATTCAAAGGAAAAAGCCACAAGCTTTTAACGTGCATGTAAGTCATAATAGAATGATAGAGCAGAAGCTGTTAGAGACAGAAAAGTAGAAGAGCCTCAGGAAGTGCCCTGGGTTCCCTGGGGATTTCCGAAACCTTAGGCATATATGAATATTCAAATGAAGGTACACAGGTTTCTAAGAACACTGGTAAAATCTCAGAGGCCTGGGATCATGACAAAGGGGACATCATCAACAAGGTCTTTGAACTAGGAGCAAGTGGCTGAGACAATGGACTTCAGCTGAGGGAACAAATATATCAGTTCTCAAAACCATTTAGGACTAACCCTATCCATGTCAGCCAGTACAGGAAATGGGTCAGATCAGTCACTCTTCTGAGAAGGATGGGAAATAAATGTCACCCTTATAGTCTGAAAGACCACCTCTTCTCAAGGGCTTATGGGGACTGAAACCCTTTACACACTTAGCCACACTTGTAGGAAGAAGATGGTAAAATGTGATGTGTATGAAATGAAGACAGTGAGTCATTTGAAAAACCTTATTCAAACCAGCACTTATAGGGCATTAGATACTAAACAGATCGAGGACTCACACTTGAAAAATGCTTAAGAAATTCTTCAAATACAGGCTGAAATCTGGCTGTCAACTGGTGGAATAGTAGCTCTTTAAGGACATCAGATAAGTCATAAAAGTAAAGAAGTCACACTTTTTTATTGATCTGAAGGTAGTGTGAATTAATCTTTAATATCACTTTACATTTATTGAATATATACAGGCACAGTTCTAACAACCAGAAATACAACTGGTGGATAAGATAAATAAAACCTTGTTTCTCATCATATTGATGCAGGAAATGTAGACATTAAAAACATGATGCTAAAATGAAATATAAGACCTCCTATATGACAAGGAGAGTGTCTACTGGGAGTACATAGATGGGGCACTTAACCAAACCTTTTTTCCTCCTGGCTAGGAAAGACTCCCAGAAAAATTCATTTCTGAGAGGAGACATGGAGGATAAGTCAAGACACCATCAGACAGACTGGCCTCAGAATTCTGAGTATGTACACAGATTACTGTGTCTCATGTGTAGTCATGTCAAAGGCATTGACCCTGTCTAGAAACCCTCTCAGGCGTGGGCAGGGTCCTGAGTCATCTCTCCAGGCTATGCAACTTTCCCTCATTTATCTGACCAGTGCCTAGATGAAAGCAGATCTGACACACTGAATTGAACTGTCTAATTTATTATTCTGTCTGAGAGAAAGATGTCAGCGAGCTGGAGGTCTTGTGTGCAAGGACACTGGGATCACTTTTTGGACCTGTTCAGTTCAATGTGGTCATCAATAATCACAAGGAAGATATAAAGGGCATGTTACTCAAATGATGACAAGCACAATGCTGAAGGGATAGTGAATACAGTAAAAGACAGAGTTAAAATCCAAAGACTTTTAATAACCTTAAGCTACACTATAGCCATAAATAGTTCCTGAAATTTAGTCCCCAAACATAAAACTGTGCAAGTATAAATGTCACAAGATAAATCTTAGCAATACTGTACATAAGAAAAGAATAACAAAAATAAAAGTTACAGATTTAATCAAGAGTATACTCAGTGAAAGTCAAGAGTATGACACCTTTCAAATTAATTCAATGAAATATTTTAGGCATAGTTAATAAAAATATAATATTCTGAAAGAAAAGAACCTAAAGTCCTTTTATGTACTTTATTTTTCAGGTTGCATTTAGAATATTGGGTGGGTCTGAGCTCTATAATTCATTTATACAAATTGGAATATCTGTTCTGTCAATAAATGTTTCATAAGTGCTTAATATATCATTGTACCACTGATTCAGGATATGCAGTCTCTTGGTCTCTAGGAGAACAAGTTAATAATCTTTATTGATATATATCAGAGAAACTCAGCTTGATTTGGGCAGAAGACAAAAGTCTGTGAAATACCAGAGTTACAATGGAAGATACCTGCAATTTGGCAATAAGGTAGAAATTTATGAGGTTAAGAAAGGGAAGAACAATAGGCATTTAAGGCTTTAAACACTGGACTAGCATGATATTTATTTTTTAATTAATCTGGTTATAAATGTAATATTCTTATTTCCTTCATGTAATATTTTTATTTCCTTCATGTACAAAAGAAACATTTCTTTTATATTAGAAAATGTATTCAGTATAACGTTAAATTTATTTCTTTTTTTCATTTGCCCTCAGTTCCAAATTAACTAGTGGGGTTTGACTTTAATGTTGTGAGATGAAAGAACAAAGAAAATCTATCAATTAAGATATTTATAAATTATGCAAATTGTAAAAATCCAGCAAATTCTAAAGACTCGGTTTATTTTTTCAAGCATCAGTAAGTTGAGAGAACTCATTGAATGATCTTTGTATCCTAGATGAAATTCCCCCCATACCACTTGGTGAAGCAAAATTCACATTTTAAAAGATACTACATTAATTTTTCTTTAATGTAGAAGATTTGATTGCACTTTTCTATCATTTTTCTAACATTTCAACAAAATTCATTAAACAAAATTAAAAGTCAGTAATTTCATGAGCTACTTTGGATATAAAATAATGAACTAGTCCCTACCCTTGAAGAGATCACACATTGGTGTCAGGATACCCTCATGACCTCAGATGATTACAATATAACATGATAAATGCTAATTGAGAGCTATACAGAAGATGTTAGCATAGTATAAAAGAGGACTGATAATTTGTTCTGCTTGAAAGATTTGAGGAAACTTCACAAAATAAGTGAGAGTTTCACACAGAAATATGAGAAGAGAAAGCCTCTGGAGAGACACAGAAAATATATCTAGAGTAGGATTTCAATCCAGGATCTATAGCACGCATTCAAAATGCTCATCAAAGGGACTTTATATATTCTTTCCAATTCAACAAATATATATTTAATGCTTATCAGGTTTGAGGTACTGTTCTAGAAGTGTAAATAAACAAATTAAATTAGTTATTTTACTTTTTGGTGCTATCTATTATCAACTACGCATTTCTAGGTGCTTGACATATATTATGCATTTACTCTCCACAAGAACAACATTAATAATAGACAATTTTTTCTCTAGCCTATGGAGCATACACTCTACTAACAGGAGGAATTTATGTGTGAATATAATGTCAATAATGTCTTAGTTTAGGCTAGTATAACAAAAATACCATAGACTGGGTCACTTAGACAACAAACTTTATTTCTCACAGTTTTGGAGTTCCAGTATCAAGACACCACCAAATTCAGCTTCTGGTGAGGTCCCACTTACTTGTTCATAGACGCTCTTTTTGCTGTATCCTCACATGGCAGAGAGAGTGTAAGACAGCTCTCCTGGGAATCCTTTATAAGGGTGCTAATCTCATTCACGAGAGCTCCTCCCTTATGTCCTAATTCTCTCCCAAAGGCTCTACCTCCTAGTACCATCACATTGGTGGTTAGAATTTCAATATATGAATTTTAAAGAGATATAAACGATCAACAGCAAATACCATGTAGTTAGTGCAATGATGGATGAACACACAGGGTAATGGTATAAAAATACCAACGATAGGATTTTTGCCCAGTCTCAACAGGGAAATAGGATAGGGGGTTGTAAGAAATTTTTGATGTTCGCCTTCATAAAAGATATGATACTCAAGCTCTCTTCCCTGATGGACAAAATACTGGACAGAAGTCAAGGGTAGTAGGGTAATTGACAGGGAGAGATAATTCTGGAAAAAGCATGAGACAACCTCAGACAGAGAAGCAAAGGAAAACACTTAAAGCCACACAGTTAACACATAGTGAAACAAGGTTGTCTGAGAAAAGAAATAATTATTTTTAATTTTATAGCTGGGTCATAACTAATGAAATGAATGAGTTGATTTTCTGTGTGATCAAAATATTTCTGCTTAATCAGGAAGAAATTCTTACTAACCAGTATACTAAGCTCTGTTTTCTCTTTGTGTATAGCCTATTGCAAACCATCTTCTGCCTTGAGCCCACGAATGTACATGCCATTCAAACTTAAATGGGAGCAGTCATGTAGAACTTTGCTATGGAGTGATTCTGTACAGAGATTGATTTATTGCTTCATGGATGATAGGACCTATTTCCTTTTATCATTTATTGGGGGAACCCAACAAAAGAATAGGTAAAGTGCTTTGATAGATAATAATGGCATAGCTATACTTGTTTAGCTCTCAACTATCTTATTTTATTGGTCCAATATCCCAGAAAGAAAGAGCAGAGAGATTTCACAGTTCTGTTCTGTGCATGAGAAAATTCAGGCACAGAAAAGTGATTTAAGTTGCTTGAGAATGCTGGCACATGGTCTCTTAATCCAGTACTCTAAACAGCAAACCCAGACTTCTTCCTTATCTCGCTTATATTGATTTTGGGTTGAGTATGTAAGACCCTTTTACAAGATATGGATAGTCTATCCAATTTGATTATTTTTATTACAAAAAATAGCTATTTGAAATGGGAACCTGGTTATTTTGGCTACTTATGATGAATTGTTTTTCTTATGAATAAAATGATTGATTCTTTGGTAATTTATTTTTCCAAAAATAACATATCAGCTAGTTTAGTTAAGCTATAAATAAAAGTCAGTGTGGAAAGAGACACCCCTGCAGCCATTAAGAACAATGTATTTATACAAACAAAGCGGAGAGACCACATTCTTTGATTCTTTGAGGCAACACAATTTATACTGAGAAACATTTATTTTGGTTTATCTTATTTATTAAACTACCTCGCAAGTGGAAATTATCATCACTATGAAGAGATAGGAAGGAAGGAAAAACATTACCTGGGAGCTGAAATTCAGTTTGCATAAACATGCATAGAAGATTTTAAATTCAAAGAGCACTGAAAGAAAAAGGAATATAGCATGGTGATCTCTGATCTATCTCTTTTAGACATTCCCATGCCTTTCTATAAGAACCGTGTGGTTAAGGAAATGCAAGTTTAAGAATGCCTTTAAACTCTACAAGGCATTCTTCACTTCCATGTCCCTTTACTGATTCTGTAAAGAATTTCAGGAATTGTGTATTCATATTTTCAACAGCCATTCTTAAGCTTTAACAATGTACTAACACTTTCCTGGGTATTGGAAATACAAAGAATACAATGGTCCTTGCCTTTAGATATTTTACAGATTTCTATTCAGAGAAGTAAACAATTATGATATAATTCCATAGCACAAGCAAGGATTGAAGATAGGAGATCACAGAAGAACAATTAACTCTGTCAGAAGAATGATCAAGGGCAATGGAAAATCTCATGTGACCTCAGTCTGGAAGTGCAGGTGTTATCCAGGAGGAATTGAGGAAGGAAGTCTCTGCTAATAGCACAGAAACCACAAAATCCCAAAGACAGATGAGATGGCTAAATACTATTTCTCAGGTTATTGACTCTGGACTCACAAAATTCATCTCAATCAAATCAAGATTGAGTTTAGGGACGAATATATGGCTGATGCTACCTACAAGTGTAAGGCAAGTTATCAGAGATGCAAAGAAAGGAAGGACGTATATGCTGGAAATCATTTTATGCTGGAAATCATTTTATGCTGGAAAAATTTCAAACAGAAACTGAAGTTGTCAGTATTACAATCACTGGTGTTTTTTGTATTTTTGTAGTGGAATTTCACATAATTTTAATACTCCAGAGCAGACTTTCAAAATGGCAGGGATTAGTGAGGAAAGGGTGATCTATACACTCTTTATAAAATTTGTTTAAAATTCCCATAATGCAAAAGAAGAAGAAATACTGATAGAATTTATCCTCATATAAAAGAGCAATACTGCTTATACCAATACCTCATTTTTCCACTACCAAGATTGTCTCTGACTTTTCCTTTTTATTTATTTAAAAAGAAAGACAGAGACTGCAGAAGTAGGGTAAGAAAACCTGTTAAACTTTTTCAACAATCCCTGTTATAATTTTCAAAGCAATTTACTTTTGCTGTCAGCAGAAATAAAATTTACAACCATCAGAGAGTGCAAAGAGTCAAATGTATTGCTAAGAATTACAACATAAGCTGCATGCAAATAACCCCACAAGTTCTAAGGGCTTGTCTTCCCCTATTTGTATAGCTGAGGCTTCAGTCATAAGTTGTTTAGGCTTTTTTTTTTTAATTCACTAGAAGCTGGAGTAGAATATTCCCATCAACTTCAGTGAAAAACAAAAATCTGTTAATACCACCATGTTAAGGGGAAATATTATTGGTGTGCTTTTACAAGAAAAAATATTTCTTTCTAAACAAATCACATAGTAAGGACACTGTGCAATCAAAAGTAATGGAAATTACATGAAAAATCATCTTTTTTTCAAACAAATATTTGGACTTGGCCCGCATAGTCAACCTTGAGTATAAAATGCATGACTAAAAGTCAAACAGATCTTTCACTGAAAACTGTTAACATTGTGCACAGCTCATTTCTGGAGGAGGGTACTTTATAATCCTGAAACAATGGACTTGGCACCCCTGATATGACAGCCTCTACGACTGTAATCACTTAGCCCCCAAACCCAAAGCCTTGCCCAGGTTAAAGCTCAGCCATTCTTTTAAAGTCAATACTGGTATGCAATGATGTATGCATATAGCTTAACAAGTCAAATAATTCTTAATAGTTATTAAACAACAGTGTTCTTTCAGAAGGAAAGATTCTTTCTCCCCCAGATATGATGCTTTTAGCAGTTTCACATCAAATTTATGTCCATCTCGCATATATACCTTTTATTTGGTCAAGAAAACAGAATCCAGTCTACATATTCCATATAAATGTTTTAATACAGGGAATCAGAGGCTTATTTAATTGTTAGCCTGAAGACCAACAGATTGGAAAGGGACCCAAAATATCTTGTCCTGCAACAGGAAAGTGAATAGTATTCAAGGGCTTTTTGCAAGGCCACTGAAAATCTCAAGCACCTCTGGAAAGCTGCCATCTGACTGATACAGCATGTAAAACATTGACCAGTTTAAACTGGTTTTGCTTCCTTAAAACAGGTTGCTGATTAATCCAACCTGGAGTTACTTTACAGGGACAGCACTGCACTTCCGCAGGACAGGAACCCATGTCTCCAGATGACCCTGGAACCAAGAATCTTCAGTCTATGGGACTCAAAGAATAGAAAAGTTGCCATGGAGTCCTTTACATAGCCAGAAGTACTTCAATAAGGAAAATCCAGCTTCAAGCAGCATGTGTTGCTTGATTAGTGTATATGTAATGACACTAGCCAATCAGCTTCCAAGTCTGAAATTCTCCTAACCCCTAAATTTCACCCTGAGCCCCAGATCAGGAAGACAGATTTGAGCTCAACCTCCTATCTCTGTGCCTATTGACCTTGCAATAAAGCTCTTTCTTTTCTCAAAAGCAGGTCCCATAGTATGGGCTTCTATGTGGTTGGACAGAGAGCCCTTGCTTGCTAGCTCACAGGACTACTTCAGTCTTCAGTTAGAGGACTGGTGATTTACTAGTACCTCACTTGAAAGCTGGTAGACTTCAATCCTGTCCTGATATTAAGGCCTCTCCTTTCCCTTTATATGTGTAAAGAGATTCTGTAAAATGTAGTTCTAGGCTTCTGTGCAAAACAGACCTTGGAATGAACTTATGAATATGTACAAGTGATGTGCTTATGAATGTTCTATTCTATTACATCTTTTTTTTCAAGTAAATAATTGCTATTTTATTTTCAGTTTCATATGTTTCTATAATTATTACATGTAAAGTTCTTAAACACTTCCCCATGCTGTTTTCTACATGTTCAGTTCCATGGATAATTTATCACTTTCAATCCCTAACTGTGGAAAGTCCTTCTAGTGCCCTCTTCTTCCAATCTGGAACATCTGCTACCCTGGTCTTATGTAAAGCTATCTTTCCTTCCTGTTCCAATCTGAATTCTTCATCTCCTTTTAGATCCTACCTTCGCCTTCCTTATTTGCTTCTTCATTTTGATGAAGCATATTTTCTACCAGTTTCCTAAATGCAGGAAATGTTAGTTTCTTATGCCTCTCATATCTCAAAATACCTTTAATCTCCTTGATCTTGGATTAAAAGTGAGGTTTTATTAGATATTTAGGCTGGAAATCAATTTCCTTCCAGATTCAGAATACATCTGTCTTTTGTATTTAATCCTTTGATGTTATCCTTTGGAAGGTACAGGCATTTCTTTTTGCTGATTGTTCTGTGTGGTTTTTTAGTTGTCTATGTTGTTTTGTTTATGTTTTTATCTTTTCTCAAATAATTAAGTATTTCCTCCTTATTTCTAGTATTTCATAATTTCATAGATATACGTTAGTGTATGAGTGTTCAGGAATGTTTGGTAAAGGAAGGGGGGATTGCCCAGGCCACCTGTTCAGCCTTTATAATCTGGAGATGATGTCCTTCAATTAAGGGCAATGTTCTTCTTCTATTTGAGGATTTTCTTTATCTTTTTTTTTTTCTTCCAGAACTCTGAATAGTCTTATAATGAATCTCCTGTATTAATCATTTACTATTTTATCATTTTCTGTTTTTATTTATATTTTTATATTTTGTTCTTATTTCTGGTAGATTTCAGCCATTTTATTTATTTCTCTTATCTCATTTCTAATGTTAAAGCTATTACTTCTTTTTTTTCTGGTATGGTCTTTAGATCCTGTTTTGGTTTTGGGGGTGGAATAACTTTCATTTTTTAGTGGAAGATATTAGTTAATTATCATTCTTGCCTTGTTTTGAAATTTTCTCCTGTATTGGAATTTTTGACTGTATTAACTCAGTCTTCTCCAATTTTCTCAAGATATTTGTACATTGCATTGGTTTCCCTTTCATATTTTAATTCTTAGTCAAATATCTGGAGACTAGGAAATCTATTTATGCTGCAGAATCAACTTTTTGTAAACTCTAAGAGCAAGGGCAAAAATTGTCAACTAGAGGACTTGAAAATGTAGTAGTCTGTATCAAATGTGCTTCATTCATGAATGAAATGCTAGCATGATGCATATATTACCTTTGGGACCAGTTTTTTTCTATTAAATCTTTTTTGTATTTTTCTTATGTATGTGATGAAAGTGGGAGTGTGGTTGTATACTCTGGGTGGATGAGCTCTGGAACAAGTGGAGATGAGTAGCTAGAGAGTTTTCCTGCTCAATAGACAGGTTTCAGTTGAATTCCTTAAGTCCTCAATCACATTTTTGGTTTTTATTGTGCCTGAGGTCTCAATGTGTAGGTACTTACCGGTTCCATTTTCTCAGAAGAGCAGCTTCTATTCTGAGAATGGAGATACAGTATAAAGAAGGAGAAATTGCCTTGCTGTGTGGGGTAAAAGAGGACACATGGGGATAGAGCTTCTCTCTATATAAATTCTTACTGTCTTTCTAATTTTAGCACCACAGATCAGAACCTTCATATCTGCTTTCAATGTGTCTTATTATACTGGTCCTCAGACTATCCATTGTCTTGTAGCAAATTGTTTTCCTTTTGCCTTTTTTTCCCTTTTCTGCCAGGCTTTATGTTGTATCTTTCCCTGCTGAGCTGGTTTCTAGTTACATCTGCTCAACTAGAAGCAGTGATCTTATGTTCAAATTGACATTAAAAACAGCATAACATATTGGAGGCCCCCTGACTCTTCCTCAGTGCACATTCTGAGGTATCAAAATTATTCTGAATTTGGTATACATGCTTTTGGGAGATAAGCTGGAGTGGTGTAGAAAAACCTGGTTCAGGAAAACTGTCAATTCTTGAATCTCTTCAACATTTATGTATATTTTAATCACATATCCATGTATCTTCTTCAGGTTTAGGTGACTCGTTACCATCCTCTAGTGCAAGCACATCCATGGATTTTTCATTAATTATAGGTTATTCAGTTAAAAAAAATCATGTTTGGAACATAACAACTTCAGCAAAACTCGTATTTATCTTGATCAGTTAGTCCTATAAATTTCTTAAGAGTTGCTAATTTCAAGAAACCAAGCTCCTCAGGCAACTTTGAGGTCAGAGAAAATAATATAAAGCAGCTTTAACGTTTTTGGTGCACAAATCATTTGTTTACTTTCCTATTATTAAAAAAAAATATTGACTTCTTTTGTTTCCTTTTCCCTCTTATACTAGACTCATTGATCTTCTGAGTTTATATATTTCTTTTTTTCTTCTTCTTGTCATTTAAGTATAATTATTAAAGGAGATTTGCACATGTTTTTACTCTACCATGTATAACCAAAATATCCTAAGATTCAACAAATTCTAATCATGTTTTTCGGAAAAAAATATAACATTAAAGAGAAGGAAGCCTATTCTAATAGAACTTCCCATGGTTAGAGAATATAAAAATAGAAACCAAGGATAATTATGATTTAATACCCTCTCACGTCTGCTAAACAAAGCATGAGAGAAAGAGCAACAGTCCAACAGGAGTTTCGTAGACCAGTTTAAATCCAGCAAATATGTCAAAGCCAACTCTCATTATGAAGTGAATTAAATAGACCAAAGGCTTACTGATATTTAATATGATTCTTCTTTTGCAGATCCTTGAAAGATACAATGGGGCATTTGTAAACTCATTTTCAGAGGTTAATGATAAATAAAAAAGTAATTGATTATAAATTAATTCAGGATATTGTTGCAAACTATTGTCCTTAAATATTTCTTACAATAGCACGTGGCTGCTAATTTGCATGCTGCATTTCTAAGGAAACCCTAAAATTGCCCTTTACTGAAAGTATTATCTTTCAAAAATCAGTTATTTTGGAAAACAAAAACAGAAGCAGAATGTACAAAATTGCTTTTCTCTTCCATTTGAGACTCTTGGCAGAAGTCACACAAAAGCCATTAATTGCCAAAATGCATTACATTACAATTAACATGATTTTGAACAAAAGTCTAATATCAATGTAGGAAATTAACTGCAAGTTTATAACTGTATCATAACAAATGGAACTAATTCGTTGAAATCTGTGAGATCAAAATCTTCTATTTAGTGGAAAACAAATTTCTTACTCAAATATCCAAACTGGCAAGTTTATGAGAATGGTATAGAAATGACCAATTCTCAGGTTCTAAATGAGACTTGAATAGTTAAACTCTGTGGTCCAAATTTTGCCTCAAAACAAAAAAAGTTTTCAAAAAGAGTCACATTTGGAGAGTTGTATTTAATAAAAATAATAAAATTTAAATATCCCTGATGATGGTACAAATCATTAGGTTTTAGAAACTCCTAGCCATGTGATTGCAAATTTAGCAAAACACACCAGAAAGCTGTTAAATAGATTGGCTTATTGTGCCAATGTTTTATTAGCTTAACAGATCTATTTATTTAAGAGGAACCTACAGCCTTATAAAATACATATTATTTTGTACTCATGATGCAGTTATTTAAGGAAATTTTCATACCAGCATTACTTCCATTGTTACCTTAGGAATTGCCATTTTACTCCAGTGTAAAATTTCTATAAATAATATAGTTCAGCAAATTGAATTTTTTATGTGGGCTGTTACCTAGAATTCACCGAAATACAAGGCAAGGGAACAGTCCTTCAGACTGCTAAGGTGTACCCAAGAGTTCTGACACTAATGGAAAGACAACAGTTTTCCTAACTATCAAAGTTTGAAAATTCCCTGGAAAGACTCACAGAACATACTGAAATCCAGTATACACACAGTCACATTTATTTATCTGTTGGTGGGTTGATTTCTTTCTATAGTCAAATGAAAGTAAAACTAATATCTATCTTAGGTCCTGCCCCATGCTAAACCCCACCCCTACCAAAGTTCCACCACTGCCTAAACTCTGCCTGCATAGCCAAGGGTTTGTTTGTTTGTTTGTTTGTTTTCCTCCTTTAGATTGCAGTTCTCTCTTACCTTGTGATTCATTTTTGTTGATACTTTTATATTTTCTTTTTTCCTAATAAATCTTTTATTTTTCTAATTTTATTTTATTCTTTATACTTTGTTATCGTTCTCTCCTTTTGGCTTGTTCTGCCTCCCACCTTTTATTTATTTTTCTTTTTTCTGTTGTGGTTTTATTTTACCTTGTTGAAGTTGTTTCAATTATAGGTTTATTTTTCCTAATATATGTTTTATATTTCTAAATTTATTTTGTTTTTTATCCTTTGATATTGTACTGCTCTTTTTTTTTCTTTCATTCTTTTTTTTTTTTTTTCCTCATGCCATGAAGCTTGCAGGATCTTGGTTCCCAGGTTGGAGGTTGGGCCTGAGCTCCTGTGGTGGGAGCTCTAAGTCTAAACCACTGGACTAACAGGGAACCTCAGACCCCAGGGGAAATTAATCAGAGTGCTGCCTCCCAGAGGTTGTTATCTCAGCACCAAGACCCAGCTCTGTCCAACTGCTTGTAAACTCCAGTGCTGGACATCTCAGGCTAAACAACCAGTTTGGAATTGGTGGTAAGACGAATTCAGCAACACCCATCAAAAAAAAAAAAAAAAGAGAAAAATATATGTTACAGACAAAGGAGCAAGGTAAAAACCTACAAGACCATATAAATGAAGACAAAATAGGCAAGCTACCTGAAAAAAATTCAGAGTAATGATAGTAAAGATGTTCCAAAATCTCGGAAACAGAATGGAGAAAATAAAAGAAACATTTAACAAGAATCTAGATGAACTAAAGAGCAAACAAACAGTGAGGAGCAACACAATTACTGAAATTAAAAATACTCTAGAAAGAATCAATAGCAGAATAACTGAGGCAGAAGAACAGATAAGTGACCTGGAAGATAAAATGGTGGAAATAAGTTCCAGGGAGCAGAATAAAGAAAAAAGAATGAAAAGAACTGAGAACAGTCTCAGAGACCTCTGGAACAACATTAAATGTACCACATTTGGATTATATGAGTCCCAGAAGAAGGGAAAAAGAAAGGAGTCAGAGAAAATATTTGAAGAGATTATAGTCAAAAACTTCCCTAACACAAGAAAAGAAATAGTCAATCAAGTCCAGGAAACAAAGAGAGTCCCATACAGGATAAGCCCAAAGAGAAACATGCTGACTCACATTCTAATCAAATTTTCAAAAATTAAATACAAAGAAAAAATATTAAAAGCAGCAAGGGAAAAGCAACAAATAACATACAAGGGAATCCTGATAAGGATAACAGCTGATTTTTCAGCAGAAACTGTGAAAGCCAGAAGGTTGTGGCAGAGCATATTTAAAGTGATGAAAGGGAAAAAACTACAACCAAGATTACTCTACCAAGCAAGGATCTCATTCAGATTTGACAGAGAAAATAAAACATTTACAGAAAAGCAAATGCTAAGAGAATTAGCACAACCAAACCAGCCTTACAACAAATGCGAAAGGAACTTCTCTAGGCTGGAAACACGAGAGAAGGCAAAGACATACAACAGCAAATACAAAACAACAAATAAAATGGTAATAGGAACATACATATTGGTAATTACCTTACATGTACATAGATTAAATGATCAAACCAAAAGACATATCCTGGGTAAATGGATACAAAAAGAAGGCCTGTATACATGCTGGCTAAAAGAGACCCACTTCAGACCTAGGGACACATACAGACTGAAATAGAGGGGATGGAAAAAGATATTCCCTGCAAATGGAAATCAAAAGAAAGCTGCAGTAGGAATTCTCATATCAGACAAAATAGACTCTAAAATAACGACTATTAGAAGAGAAAAAGAAGGACACTATATAATGATCAAGGGATCAATCCAAGAAGAAGATATAACAATTGTAAATATTTATGCACCCAACAAAGGAGCACTTCAATACATAAGGCAAATACTAACAGCAATAAAAGGGGAAATCGACAGTAACACAATCATAGTAGGGGACTTTAACACCCCACTTTCACCAATGGACAGATCAACCAAAATGAAAATAAATAAGGAAACACAAGCTTTAAAGGATGCCTTAAACAAGATGGACTTAATTGATATTTAAGGGACATTTCATCTGAAAACAACAGAATACAATTTCTTCTCAAGTGCTCATGGAACATTCTCCAGGATATATCATATCCTGTGTCACAAATTGAGCTTTGGTAAATTTAAGAATATTGAAATCATATCAGGTATCTTTTCCTACCCCAATGCTGTGAGACTAGATATAAATTACAGGAAAAAAATTGTAAAAACTGAAAACACATGAAGGCTAAACAATACACTACTAAATAACCAAGAGATCACTGAAGAAATCAAAGAGGAAACAAAAAAAAAAAAAACCTAAAAACAAATGACAATGAAAACAAGATGAACCAAAACCTATGGGATGCAGCAAAAACTGTTGTAAGAGGGAATTTTATAGCAATACAATCCTATCTCAAGAAACATCTTAAATAAACAACCTAACCTTACACTTAAAGCAATTAGAGAAAGAACAAGAAAAACCCACAAAGTTAGCAGAAGGAAAGAAATCATAAAAATCTGATCAGAAATAAATGAAAAGGAAATAAAGGAAACGATAGCAAAGATCAATACAGCTAAAAGCTGGTGCTTTGAGAAGATAAACAAAATTGATAAACCACTAGCAAGACTCATCATGAATTAAAGGGAGAAGACTCAAACCAACAGAATTAGATATGAAAAAGGAGAAGTAACAACTGACACTGCAGAAATACAAAGGATCATGAGAGATTACTGCAAGCAACTATATGCTAATAAAATGGACAACCTGGAAGAAATGGACAAATTCATAGAAAAGCACAACCTTCCAAGACTGAACTAGGAAGAAATAGAAAATATAAACAGACTAATCACAAGCACTTAAATTGAACTGTGATTAAAAATCCTCCAAAAAGTAAAAGCCCAGGACCAAATGGCTTCAGAGGTGAATCCTATTAAATATCTAGAGAAGAGCTAACACCCATCCTTCTCAAACTCTTCCAAAATATAGCAGAGGGAAGAACACTCCCAAACACTTTCTACAAGGCCAACATCACCCTGATACCAAAATGAGACAAAGATGTCACAAAAAAAGAAAAATACAGGCCAATATCACTGATGAACATAGATGCAAAATCCTCAACAAAACACTAGCAAACAGAATCCAACAGCACATTAAAAGGATCATACACCATGATCAAGTGGGGTTTATCCCAGGAATGCAAGGATTCTTCAATATACACAAATCAAACAATGTGATACACAATATTAACAAATTTAAGGACAAAAAAGCATATGATCATCTCAAAAGATACAGAAAAACCTTTTGACAAAATTAAACACCTGTTTATGATAAAAACTCTCCAGAAAGTAGGCATAGAGGGAACCTAACTCAACATAACAAAGGCCATATATGACAAACCCACAGCCAACATTGTTCTCAATGGTGAAAAACTGAAACCATTTCCTCTAAGATCAGGAACAAGACAAGGTTGCCCACCCTCACCATTATTATTCAACATAGCTTTGGAAGTTTTAGCCACAGCAATCAGAGAAGAAAAAGAAATAAAAGGAATCCAAATCAGAAAGGAAGAAATAAAGCTGTCACTGTTTGCAGAGGACATGATATTATACATAGAGAATCCTAAAGATGCTACCAGAAAACTACTAGAGCTAATCAATGAATTTGGTAGAGTAGCAGGGTACAAAATTAATGTACAGAAATCTCTTTCATTACTATACATTAATGATGAAAAATCTAAAAGAGAAATTAAGGAAACACTCCCATTTACCACTGCAGCAAAAAGAATAAAATACCTAGAAAATACCTAGGAATAAACCTACATAAGGAGACAAAAGACCTCTTTGCAGAAAACTATAAGACACTGATGAAATAAATTAAAGATGATACGAACAGATGGAGAGATATACCATGTTCTTGGATTGGAAGAATCAATATTGTGAAAATGACTATACTACCCAAAGCAATCTACAGTTTCAATGCAATCCCTATCAAACTACCAATGGCATTTTTCACAGAACTAGAACAAAATTTTCACAATTTGTATGGAAACACAAGAGGCACCAAATAGCAAAAGCAATTTTGAGAAAGAAAAATGGAGCTGGAGGAATCAGCCTCCCTGACTTCAGACTATACTACAGAGCTACAATAATGAAGATAGCATGATACTGGCACAAAAACAAAATATCGATCAATGGAACAGGATAGAAAGCCCAGAAATAAACCCACGGACATATGTTCACCTTATCTTTGATAAAGGAGACAAGAATATACAGTGGAGAAAAGACAGCCTCTTCAATAAGTGGTGCTGGGAAAACTGGACAGCTACATGTAAAAGAATGAAATTAGAAAACATCCTAAAACCATACACAAAAATAAACTCAGAATCCATTAAAGACCCAAGTGTAAGGCCAGACATGGCAAAACTCTTAGCGGAAAACAGGCAGAATACTCTATGACATAAATCACAGCTATATCCTTTGTGACCTACCTCCTAGAGAAATGGAAATAAAAACAAAGATAAACAAATGGGACCTAATGAAACTTAAAAGGTTTTGAACAGCAAAGAAAACCATAAACAAAATGAAAGAGAATCCTTAGAATGTGAGAAAATATTTGCAAATGAAGCAACTGACAAAGGATTAATCTCCAAAATGTACAAGCAGCACATGCATCTCAATATTAAAAAAAACAAACAACCCAATCCAAAAATGGGCAGAAGACCTAAATAGACTTTTCTCCAAAGAAGACATACAGATTGCCAACAAACACATGAAAGGATGCTCAACATCTCTAATCATGAGAGAAATACAAATCAAAACTACAATGAGGTATCACTCACACCAGTTAGAATGGCCATCATCAAATAATCTACAAAAAATAAATGCTGGAGAGGGTGTGGAGAAAAGGGAACCCTCTTGCACTGTTGGTTGGAATGTAAATTGACACAGCCAACATAGAGAACAGTAGAGAAAGCCCACGTGCAGCAACGAAGACCCAATGCAACCAAAATAATAAACAAATTAATTAATTAATTAATTAAAAATAAGTGTTAAATTGTGCCTCCCCATAAAGATTTTTTGATGTCCTAATTCCAAGTACCTGTGAATGTAAACTTATATGAAAATAGAATCTTTGTAGATGTAATCAATTTAAGATGAAATAATTAGGGTGGGTCCTAATCCAATATGTCTGGTTCCTTACGAGAAGAGGAGAATGCCACGTGAAGAGACTCACAGGAAGAGCACCATATGATGGCAGAGGCAGAGATTGGGGTAATGCATCTCAAGCCATGAAATGCCAATGATTGATGACCTCTGCCAGCAGCTAGGAAGAGGAGAGGAAGAATTCTATCCAGCGTTGCAGAGGGAGCATGACCTTTCTCAGACTTCTCACTTCCAGAACTGTGAGAATAAATTTCTGTTATTTTAAGCCGCCTAGCTTATGTTACTTTGTTATGACAGCCTTTGGAAACTAATACATAGAGTAAGTATTACTGGGTATATTAGGTGAGCACAAATATTAAAAGAATTTAAATTTAGAACCACTTTAGATTTAGTAATAATAATCATAAACAGTATCCCATATCCAAAAAATATATCTTCAGATAGGTCTGAAAAAAAGAATGTATTACACTTTTAGTGTGTCAATCATTATACCTGAAAGAGTCCAATTTAACAGACTATCAGCTTCTGCCTATGATTATATTAATGACCATGTGATGTCAGTTTTATACACAATAAACCAGGAACACAAGTTCATATTGTTCCTTTATTGTGCTGATATTCTCTTATATTTCTAAAACACAATAGAATGTAATCAAATATCTCCATTTCTTTGGAAGTGTTGATGAAAAATACAATGATAGACAGCAGGTGAATTATACTCTTCTATCATCTCTTTGTTGTGTGTGGAAATCATTGTTATTCAAATGACTGAAGGGTTTCCTCAGTATTTTACTTGCTTGTATTACTGTATTAACATATTACTTTTCTGCAAGATGTTCCAAAAAAACATATATTCATTCTTCATGAAAGTAGATTTAACATAGCCTGCTTTTGAAAAAATATAAATGTGGAAAAGTTAGAATTTGTATAGATAGGTCTTTGAACTTACATTAAACTCTGTCAACAAGTCTATTTTTAAATAAAGATTTTATTACAAGAAGCAGAGGTTTTTATACTATTTTATTTGATATAATTTCATTTAAAATAGTAATGAAAAACAATATTGCACTTGAGTTCATGTCTCCAGGTAGAAAATGCTACAAAGTTTTCTCTCTACAAAAAGATGTGCTATCTTGTTTGCATTTTCCTTTCTTTATTGAAATAGATGCTGTGAAATAGTTTATTAGAGTAGTACAAATTATTTTGTAATTTTAGCACTTCACATTTTCTATTTTTTCCCAGATAAATTTGTTTAAAAGGAGTATTCTAAGTGTATAAGCTTTTATACACAATTCATTTTGATTCATAGGCCAATTGGGTTAGACAAAACAAGATCTGTCCTAGGAAAGAAAGCCTGTATGGAGAAAAGGCTCCTATTAAATTAATTTCACTAAATCAACACAATCATTCTATCTCAATAAGAAGTTAAAAAAAAGTGTTTGTGCACTGTAGCAATCAAAGTGTTTTAGATTAATGTGTACATATACAGAGTGAGTGTCAGAACAATAGTCCTGAGACTCTATTCAGAGTATTTTCTTTCATACCATTAATAGGTAAGATTTCCTGTTTTGTCACATTTCATATCAGAATTTTTAAAACATTTTTCAAGCTATTCCACAGCATTCACCGGGAAACAATACTAAAGAGTATTTAGCTAATCATAGGTAATTAATAGAATATACAGTAAACCTCCATAGGGGTAATACACCACTTCTTTAAGACTTACTTTGAGTTTTCAAAAATAGATGTCATGTATTTAATGATAGAAAATGAACAATTTAATACAAAGAAGAATAAAATAAATTCAGAAAGGAAACCAGGTAACTAAAGATATGAATTGTTGAGAAAAAGAAAAAAACGATAAAGTACTTTGTAGCTAAGGTTTTTGTTTTGTGTGTGTGATTTTCGTGACTGTTTTTCTTAATTCATTTTTGTCTTCAGGCTGAAGCTCTAAACATTGTGAAGCAAGCAAAATGTCAGAAAGAAAGTTTGGAAAACTAGTTAACTTACTCACTTATAAAAACTCACCTCTTTTTGGAAACATTTCCAATTTTCATACAGCTTCCACTTTTCGTGTCCCATGAGATCCTGTTACAGCCTCTGATTCTTTATTCTTTATCCTACTCCAATAAAGATCTATTAAAAATAAATTAATTAAATTATAAAATTGTTTATAAATTATAACCTGATTAATAAGTCACTAAAATAAAGGAAGAAAATTTCCATGGGAAAAAAGAAAACCCATTTGAAAGACAAAGAGGTACCTTATTACTGACAGTTGGTTGCACCATTCTTACTGCCACAGGATATCAGATGTTTATGAAGCCTGAATTATGGCCACCTTTTGTGATGCAAAATAGACATTCAAATTGGAAGGGGGCAACACAACACACAACACAACTAACACATAAATTGGAAAAGTATATTCAAGAGCATGCCAAAATAGTAATCAAGGGGCATTCACTGTATATATAATCAGATTGTTTCATTACACGTAGGGCAGACTTATCCCATCAGTCATCTGAGCACTCTGATTCCCTACTGCAGTATAAATCAGGTTGTCTGAATCAGTTGTTTTCATCATGTCATTCTAACACTCTATTGAGCCAAACAGTTTCTGGGGAGTGTGATTTTAATACAACTGTAAATAAAGCCTATGGTCAGAGTCTACTCCCACACTATAAAGTTGGTTCTCTGGTTAGAGATTCTATCGTGATATATGGATTTTATAAACCATAAGTCCCTACCTGAACTCTGTGGGAAAAAAAGTAAATATTGATAGAAACTTAAAGAGTGTGTCTATTCTTGGGTAAATAAACCATTACTCCTTCCAGGTTAAAAGGAGGCCAATGTAGTCAACTTGCCACCAGATAGTAAATTGATTTCCCGGAATAACAACCCCATATTAGGAACTCTGACTTCTTCTTATTATTGGAAATTTGGATATTCAAGCTTGCTGGGCCATGATAAGTGAGAATGCATGCTATTGGTTCCATCTATAGCTTAACTTAGGCAAGTATGACTTCTTCATTTGTGTGACCATCATGGCACCAGTACAGTGGTTCTTAATAAAAACTTGCTAACATCCTATAAACAAAACAAAAAGACCTACAGAATGAAAGAAAATATTTGCAAATGATGTGACCAAAAAGGGATTAATTTCCAAATATACAAACAGTTCATACAGCTCAATATCAAAAAACAAACAAACAAAAAAAAATAATCAAAAAATGGGCCAAAGACCTAAATAGACATTTCTCCAAGGAAGATATACAGATGGCCAACTACAACATGAGAAGATGCTCAACATTACTAATAATTAGAGAAATGGAAATCAAAACTAAAAGTTATCATGTCAAGAATGGCCATTGTCAAAAACTCTACAAATAGTAAATACAGAAAAGGTTGTGCAGAAGAGGGAACTCTTCTACACTGTTGGTGGGAATGTAAATCCGTGAAGCCACTATGGAGAACAGTATAGAGGTTCCTTAAAGAAATTAAAATAGAGTTACCATATGATCCATCAATCCCACTCCTGGACATACATCCAGAGAAAACTAATTTGAGAAGATACATGCACCCCAATGTTCATTGCAGCACTATTTACAATAGCCAAGACATAGAAGCAACCTAAATGTACAGTGACAGATGAATGGATAAAGAAGAGGTGATATGTATATATATATATATATATATATATATATATATATATACAATGAAATATTACTCAGCCATAAAAAAGAATAAAATAATGCCATTTGCAGCAATGTGGATGGACCTAGAGATTATCATATTAAAAGAAATAAATCAAAGACAAATATCATATGATCTCATTTATATGTGGAATCTAAAAAAACATGATACAAAATAACTTACTTATAAGACAGAAAAAGACTCACAGAGACTCACAGACATAGAAAACAAACTTATGGTTACCAAAGAGGAAAGGAGGGAGGGGTAAATTATGATTAACAGATACACACTACTATGTATAACATAGATAAACAACAAGGAGTTACTGTATAGCAGAAGGAACTATATTTAATATCCTGTAATAACCTATAATGGAAAAGAATCTGAAAAAGAATATATATTATATATATGATATAGATTATATATATATATATACATATATATATAACTGAATCACTTTGTTGTATACCTGAAACTAACACAACATTGTAAATCAACTATACTTAAATTTAAAAAAAAAATCTAAAGAAAAAGCAAACCAAAAAAAAATCTTGCTAACATCAACTTGCAAACTATTTTATATTTTCTGGTGAGCATTAGTATGCAAGACAAAGATTCTCACACTTTGTGCCTACTCTCAAATATCCACCCACATATCTTTAATCCAGAACTCATTATCCCTGATCGTACAATCTTTTTGAATTTCTAGGCTACCTGGACCTATATGTTGGTGATGCTCTTGCTTGGTTCTGGAAGTGTAATTTTCAAATTCCAATGGTTTGCAGCTGAATCTGCTCAACTTTTTAACTTGTTACATCTAACAGAAGCCAGTTCATAATTGATAGTTCCATATACTAGATGATTCCATGTTCCATGGTCAAGTCACATATCTTTTCCAGGACCAGTAACACATAAGGCAATATTTTTCGAATGACACATGCCTGCTGATCACATGGCTTTGCTCTGAATGCCAGGGCCCTGCTTAGTTTATACATATATATATCCTACTGGAGCTTGCTATAAAGTCCATACCTCATCCCTTCTTCACTGAAGACATCTCCAATAACTTAATATCTATTGACTGTGGTTACAGGCTGCAGCTAGGATAAGGGTTTCCTCATAGCAGTTTGTATTATCTGCGCTTCCCTGTTAACAGAACACATGCACTTCATTATAAAGTTTTCCAGGTATGGGACAAAATGGAAAAGGGGAGAGATGGGCTTTAAAAGTTTTCTGGTCAAACATCAAAAAGAGTCAAATTATTTCGTACATTCATGTAGCAGATGCAACCCAGATTTTACTGGACAGTGGTCTATCATCACTACCTTAATCACTGGGACTGTGTAGAGCATAAGAAAATGTAATTTCTTAGGGGATTTTAATGTAATTTGAATTGATGTCTTCTATGTCACACACTACTTTAATATCTCTACCAGTGCTATATGGTATAACAAAGCATTTGCAAGTCCATTTGTCATAAGCAGTAATTTTCCAGTATGAGAAAGTATTTTGGGAAGCTGAGTCAAAGTCCCCAAAATGAAGTGGCTGGGGAAGAAAATAAATTTAACTTTAGAAAAAAATATACATTCAATTAAATGTCTTCATTAAGGCTAATAAAATAGTCCACATAACAGTGGATGACAGAGAAAAAGAAACAAGTGTGTTACAATATAGACCTGAGAAAATATGTTGGCCAAATTCACTGTAGAGGAAATTTTTCTTCCTCCATTGGATGTTCCATATCATGGTGGACATTGAGGTATTGGGAGCTAATTCTTAATATAAGGTGTTGCATAAAAATGATCGAAGTCAAAAATTGAAAGGTGATAAAGGAAATAAGGTATTTACTGACATCAGAGGGTGAAATGGAAAAGATGGTTTTAAAACAGCTGTGCTGTGATCCACTTCTTCAATTATTTTGGTCTGGGTGCTCTTGGGAAAGAAAGAAAGAAGACAAGTGTCACAGTTTGATAGTCCTACAAAAATGATAACTGAACCTCTGGACAAATAGAGCAGTGAAGTTTGTTAGGAGAATATCCCTATCTATGGAATGGTTTGAGCAATGATTTTCTTGTTTTGGATTTTTTATGATAAACAAACCTATAATATGTAAGTTTATGAAACATGACTCCCTGAAGAATACCATGTAATAACTATCTGGGATTAACAAAAGAGGATATTTAATAACTTAAATATCTCTGCTGTGTGGGGTGACCTACCATCCTCATTTAAAGATCTAACTTCTCTGGTCCAGAAAACATGTGTCAAACTTGGGAAGGGACAATTTGTGGAGTCAGTGGAATGTCTTCTCTCTGCAATTTTTCTTGTAACCTTGTAATTGTTAGTAAAGCTCACTACTGGGAAAATATTCAATACGTTGCTTTGTGTGATTCCAGTTAGACAATCAGATTTTTGTTTTAGCTTGTGTTCTATTTTTTAAATACTTTGCTGAAAATGATTTTGTGATACTTTAATGAGAATTTTTCTATCTCAATTCATAGTTAAATTGGTTTGTACTTTTAACTTGTACATAACCTTTTTAAAGTTTGGATAATAAACTTATATTACTTTTATAAAAGAAACTGAGACCCATTCCCTACTTTTTTAAGTTGAGGTATAGCTAAAACAGCATAAGAAGTTACATAGAGACTTGAGCATATACCCATGGTTTCTTATCACCACTAATTTAGTATTTAAAATGATAGAACCATCAGGTCCCATTTGGTTTGTCGCTGACAATAGGTTATGTAGGGATCTCACTGTAGACTGCAGATATCATGATGCTTTCTTCTTAGTACTATGTGGGACTGTAGGCTTCCATGACAGTCCAGAAGATTTGCCTCCAATTGGTGCCTAGAACAAAGCCTGAGATTTTGCTTAATAAAGAGTTGTAACTGCTGAGATCTATGTAACTGCTGAATTGTTGACCTTGGCCAAAATAAAAGCAGACTGGACCTATGGGATGATGTTCTTCCATGTCTGCACAGTTAATGAACAACATTCCCTTGCACTAGCAGGGTTGGAGATGAAGAGATACTAGAAAGTTGGGTGGGCTGGAGCATTGAATGGAGCTTCATCACAGAATTTCAACAGAAATCAAGGGTTTGCTTATTTGTTCAGCCCTCAATACCTGTGGCTGTAACTGTGTTTCTGTCATCTTTACCTGCCTTTCCATTGTTTGAGAATGCTAATTACTTGAAAAACACAGGAATGCAAAATTTTAGCAGATAAAGAAATTTACAACTAACTTGAGAAGACTCAGTAATCTGAAAGAAGACCAAGCTAAATGTCCAGAATAGGTAGTTTCCATCATACGTAGAAGTGACAGAAGAAACTGACTTTAATTCAAGCCAAACTTAATAAGAATTTTAAGGAGTTAAACTTAAGATATGAAAAAGACTTCCTGAAATTTTAAAACAGCAATTTTGGAATTAAAAACTGCAAGAGATTAATTGAAAACAGGATTGTTACTTCTAAGTATCTGATTCACATGATTAGATTAGTCGGTCTTATGATTTTATGCTCATATATCTCCCTTCATATTTTTGAAAATTATGGACCTTTTTGCATGTTTTAAGGTGATATCTAAAATGAACTTCTCCAAGATTAAAAAGTTGCAAATAAATGTTACCACTTTAGCATATTGCAAATAGTGACATTACAAAATAAAAATGTTCATACCATTCATTATATCAAGATATAAAAATGCCAACATGTATCCAAAAAAACCACCAAAAACAACTTTCAAGTACATTAAAATAGTCTTTTCTAAAGTTGGAAATTTTACATTAATCTTTCTTCTGGAGCTCATATTTCCATATACTTCTTTCAGAGAATTTTATACTAATGTAAAATATTTTGAAATTGTAGCTCTTTTTGATGATGATTCTATAATATTTATTTGCTATGTATATGTATATGAAGTATATTTATTAAAAAAACATCTTGTCACCCTAAGGTTTTAAGTATTAAAAACAATATACTAGTTTGAGGTACTATTTTAGCAATATTGGTTATATTTTAGTTATATATTTTAGACAATTGGTCTAGCATAAATATATTACTAATTTTAAAGTAACAGAAATGTATACCACTTATAAAGGTAAACGGGTCTTAATTCTCAATAGTTCATTTAGCTTTGTATGATTATCTTTTATTGCTTGTAGGAGACAAGTTTCAAAACTTAGTCTATTGCTAATTTCAATTTATATTAATGCAACATTGACACAATTTGTTTAATATAAATAAATGCACACAAATGGGATGAGCTTCACTGTGCAATACCACTCAGCAATAAATCATGCAGTGTTCTGTTATAGAAAATTATCCATAATGATTATTCCATTGACAAATCAATTATTTATTCCATTTATTTTGAAGACACAGGACTGGAAATATGTGATGTACAAAATGATTTATTTCCCAGTTATTAGATACATTGATTAGACAATATTGTTTAGGAGTAAATAATAAAAGTGAAAAGAAGAACAAGAAAATAATTATCACAAAAATTAGGATAAAGGTTTCCTCAGAAAATAAAGTTGGTCATGTTTGGTTTGGGGCACAGCAGAGGATTCCAGAGAAAGAAGAGCTGTAACTGGATAAGTTAGTTATACCTTAAAACGTTACACATCTATATTATATATATGCTATATGTATTCTATATATATATGCATATGTGTGTATATATGTGTAGATATATAACATTAGAATAAAATAAGACTTTAAAAAATATCAATAAATTCGTAACACACAGGCTAAAACTAGCAATAAGAGAATTTAGATGAAGTAATAAATTTGCTTGATGAAATTTTATGAAATAAATACAACCATATTGTTATCACTCATATAAAAATATTTACATTAACTGAGCCTTTGGTGTCTCGCTTACTCTCCCAACAAAGTTTACTATCCCACAAATTAATAATCTGTTTTAAACTTAATATAGATGGAAGTATTAGTATGTACTGTTGATCTTCTTTGGTTCACTCTTATGCTGTGAGATTCACCTATGTTTTTGAGAGGTCAATAGTTTTGTTTATTTTTATTTATTTCATGTTTGTATAGCAGTTCTGTCCAATTATGAATAATGTAAGCCACATATGTAATTTTGAATAGTAATAACACCAAAATAATAAAAATAAACAAAATTAAATTTAAAAATGTATCTTTTCTAATCCAATACATTCAGGTGGTATTGTATTAAAATATAACCAATATAAAATTAAGAATGAGGTATTTTACATTTTTTTAAACTAAATTTTCAAAATCCACTGCGTATTACACTTACAGAACATCTGAAATCTAATTAGTCTAGATTTCAAGTGCTCAGTAGCCTCATGTAGCTAGTGGCTGCTATACTGGACAATCCAGCTAGTTTAGCATTCCCTTATATTAATTTATTTGTCCATTCAACTGTTAATTATCACATGCAATCTTTCTAGTTTGGGGCTATTACTATCAGCATTGCTATGAACATTCTAATATATATTTCTTGGTGTTCATATATATGTAATTCCATTGCATGTGTATTCAGAAGTGGAATTACTGATTTATAGCCCATGGATTTGTTCAAGATTATAATCTTGTAACCTATAAGTTACAGGCAAACAACTTTTCAAAGTAGTTGTACCAATTTACCCTCCTCCTAGCAGTATGAAAGTGTTCCAGTTATTTCACATCCTCCCAAAGAGTTCGTATTGTCATTTATTTTATTAATTTTAGTCACACTGGGTGGGCATGATTTTAAGTTGCATTTCCTTGATGAAAAATGGCATTTAGCACGTTTATGCATTTATTAGTCATTTCGATATCTCTTGTGTGTGAAGTACCCATTCTGAGTTTTGTCTAATTTAAAAATTGGTTGTCTGTCTTTAGTTATTTGCTTTTATAAATTATTTACGTATTTTGATATATATTCTGGATACACATACACACACATATTAAAGGATTTACTTTACCAGACACCAAGACTTAGTATGAGTCTGTAGAAATTAAAGCAATGTGGGATGGACAAAAGGACAGTTAAATAGAGTACAGCAGAATAAGGAATCCTGAAACAGTCTCACGCATATAGGCACTTAACACATATCAAAAAAAAATATATATATATACTATATGTGTATATATATATATATATATATATACATATGTATATATGACGTGCATTAGGGAAAGGATGGTATTTTTAGTAAATAATGCTGGATAAATGAATAAGCCAAATAGATTTTTGGGTATCAATATAAAACAAGAAGATGTCCTCAATCTCTCCTTTACACCATACACAATAATAAATGTCAGATAAATTGTAGTCCTAAATATAAAAAGTGAAATAAAAAGCTGTTTAAAAAATGTTTTAAAGGGCTTCCCTGGTGGTGCAGTGGTTAATAATACACATGCCAATGCAGGGGACAGGGGTTCGAGCCCTGGTCCAGGAAGATTCCACATGCCGCGGAGCAACTAAGCCCGTGCACCACAACTGCTGAGCCTGCGTTCTAGAGCTCGCGTGCCACAACTACTGAATCCTGTGTGCCTAGAGCCCGTGCTCTGCAACTGGAGAAGCCACTGTGGTGAGAGGCACTCACAAGGCATCAAGTAGTGACCCCCACTAGCCGCAACAGGAGAAAAGCCTGCACGCGGCAGTGAAGATCCAACGAAGCCAGAAATTAATTAATTAATTAATAAAATAAATTTATAAAGAAAAAAAAGGATGAAATAAAAGTGATAAAAAATTTGAAAAGGTGAAAAGTTTAAATAAATGTTTTAAAAACTTTTATTGAAGTATAGTTGATTCACAAAAGTATATTAGTTTCAGGTGTACAACATAGTGATTCAATATTTTTATAGATTATACTGCACTTAAAGTTATTGCAAAACACTGGCTATATTTCCCTGTGTCATACAATATATCCTTGTTACTTATCTATTTATACATAGTAGTTTCTATGTCTTAATCATTTACCACTATCTTGCTCCTCTAGTTTGTCCTCTGTATCTGTGACTGTTTCTGATTTATTGTATACATTTGTTTGTTTTATTTTTTCCCACATGTTTTGTTTGTTTGTTTGTTTTCCACAGTGGATTCACCAATTTACATTCTCATCAACATTGTACAAGTGTTCCCTTTTCTCCACATCCTCACCAACATTTGCTGTTTGTGGTCTTTTTGATGACGGCCATTCTGACAGTTGTGAGGTGATATCTCACTGTGGTTTTGGTTTGCATTCCTCTGATGACTAGCGATGTTGAATATCTTTTCATGTGCCTGTTGACCATCTGTATATCTTCTTTGGATAAATGTCTATTCAGGTCTTCTGCCTATTTTTTATTCAGGTTTTTTTTTTGTGTGTGTGTGTGTTGAGTTGCATGAGCTGTTCATATATTTTGGATATTAACCCTTTATTGACCATATCATTTAAAAATAAATTTTCTCCCATTCAGTAGGTTGTTCTATTTTGTTTTGTTTATGGTTTCCTTTGTTCTACCAAAGATTTTAAGTTTAATTAGGTGCCATATGTTTCTTTTTTAAATTGTTTAAATTGTTATGCCTTAGGAGACAGATCCAAAAATAGTGCCAGGATTTATATCAAGGAGTGCTGTGCCTATGTTCTCTTCTAGGAGTTTTATGGTTTCAGGTTTACATTTAGGTCTTTAACCCATTTTGAGTTTATTTTTGTATATAGTGTAGGGAAATGTTCTAATCTCATTCTTTTACATGTAGCTGTCCAGTTTTCCCAGCACCACTTATTGAAGAGACTGTCTTTTCTCCATTGTGTACTCTTGCTTCCTTTCTTGTAGACTAATTGACTATAGGTGAGTGGGCTTACTTTTGGCTCTCTATTCTGTTCCATTGACCTGTGTGTCTGTTTTTGTGCCAGTATCATGCTGTTTTAATAACTGTAGCTTTGTAGTGTAGTCTGAAGTCAGGGAACATCATTCTTAGAGCTTTGTTCTTTTTTCTTAAGATTGCTTTGGCAATACAGGGTCTTTTATGGTTACATAAACTTTTTAGGATTATTTGTTCTAATTCTGTGGAAAATGTCATGGGTGTTTTGATAGGAGTTGCATGAAATAATAAAGCTTTTAAAAGCTAACCCAAGAAAATACTCTAATGATACTTGTATAGGAAAAACAGAAGGCATAAAGTAAATGTTGATTGGATTTTAACTTTTTAATGTCACATGTTTACTTACATCTGAGTCTTTGGCTAGTCTTTGATAAAATTTTATTTGCAAATTATGTAAATTATTGAACCCATTGTTAATAGACAATAAAATATTTAAAAGTTGCAAAAGACTCTATAGTAAATAGTAGTCTTCTTTCTAGCTTTTGCCCTCAATCATCCAATTAACCTTCCTAGAAGTAATTGTCATCCTTTTCTTGGACATATTTCAGAGATTTAAAAAGAAATTTATTTACCTCATTTTTGTTTCACTCTCTATTTTGGAGCATAATTTCCATTCAGAATATAAAATCCAAATGTCAAATAATAATTCCAGTTACATACAGAATACTTGGACCTCCACTCCATCAGAATATAAAGTTATTGTACCTTTCCTTCAGTGAAGGACTTCATTGCAAGTTCAAATATCTCTGCATTTAATTGTGGTGATAATTATGCTTCATTTGGATATGAAGTTTCGTGGAAAAGAAATAAGACTCCAGGACCATAAATTCCCCAAAGTGACAACTTATGAAAGACTCTCCACAAATACTTTTAGAATTCCCAGTTCCTGACATTGATCTTTAAGTTCTGTTCCTGTTTGTGTATGTACCTTTTCATTCAAATATATTATTTTATCAAGCACTCCATGAACATGTGCTATTACTTAGCACTATACTTGATGTCAAAATATATGAATATAAAGAATCTCCTAGTTTATATATAAGAATGTCATAGTGAGTGTTATAGACAAATCTGAAGGCTTATACTAGAGACCATATTTAACTTAGAAGAGACTAAAAATAAAATTCAGAGAAAACTTAGCATAGTTTAGATCTGAAGTTTCTCATGGGAGGAAGAAACTTTTGGCCTGGGCCTCAAATAATAAGCAAAAAGGAATTCAGATGAAGACTAGGACAGGTTAAGAAGATGAACTACATCCCAGAGAGGGCAGCCTACCACTCATTTACTTATTCATGCACTGATGCAAACATTTATTGCTGAACTACTATATGCTAGCTGTTTTGTAAGACATTGAAAATAAAAAAGTGAGTTATTATACAGGAGTCTACTGCATAGTGAAAAACGATAGTACTTCAAACAGATGGTACTAATACAATTGTGATGTGGTTTAGATATAAAAACCCAGTGCTCCCTTGATGACCTTTAGTGGTTGCTGTTAAGATACTAGACCCCTGTATTTACTTTTAGGGTCTCTTGTGCCTGTTGCCTCCTATCTGTTTGATTTCTCTGGTAGTACCTTTATTACTAACTCAAGGGCCTGGTTAATTCATATTATAGCACATAAATTGTTGTAAAACTCTTGATAGAATGTATCATGAAGTCCATAAGCTGGATTGAGGGAATTGCGGCATCACCAGAATACCTGGTGTGGTTCCCCTAGGTATTTCTTTAATAACTCTTTTCCATGCTCACTTCAGGAGTAGATATGCTAAAACTGAATCCCAGTCAGTCATGCTCTGCTTTACTGTGAGGTAGAGCAAAGATCTACTGGCTCTTTGTAGGCACAGAATTCCTATAGACATTTGAGAATTTTAAGTAAAACTTTCCCACCCAGCCGAAAGTGTCCAAGCTGATGTAACTGTACAACTTTGCAAAAACATTTAATTCCTCTACATAGATCTCCTGTTAGAATATAAATGGGACAGGTGCAAACATAGTACACATGAAACCTGATATGAGGATAAAAATCTGTGACTCTCAGTTATATAATTCAGACTAAGGATCTAAATCTTTTTTAATAAAAAGATCTGGAGTCTGGAATCAAATACACCTGAGATTAAGATCCCGACTTCTCCGTTAACACTTAGACTGTTTAAGGAAATGTTTCCTCTCATATTAAATGAACTTATGATATTAATTTAAAGGGCTTTAAGATATATGGGTGAAATTCCTAGGATAATCCCTCTTCCTCAACATCTATGACAGCATTTGCTTGAGGTTTATTTTGAAAGCATCTGAAAATATTAGGAAAAAATAACTGTGATGAAAGTGGAAGGTATGAAGTCACTTAAGTGTCAGTGATTGTAAGTTATAAATACAAAAGACATATACAATTATGGAACATATAAATTAAGTAAGCTGAGGGGGCAGGGAAAGTGAAAAAACAAATGAATAAACAAAGAACACCACACATACAAAAAAACCAAAACAAAAAAAGACACAAAACTATTCCAACAACTGAAGAGTGAAATATTTTTCAGAGAAGACACATTATATAAAAAGGGGACAATGGAAGAGAGAACCTACATAGAATAAAGAGAGAACCTATATAATAGAGGAGCAAATATAATTAATAGCCTGGAAGGAAGGAAACAACAGTGTCATGCTTACCTCCATCCTGGAAAATGCAAGATGAGGAAAGCAGAGGAAGCTTTTTGCTCTTCATTTCTTAAAATTAATTATTTGACTTTATAAAGAAATCACTAGTCAATCTGATATTATAACTCTATTCTCTGGCTATGTGCTCTCTTAGATACTAAATTTTGCCTTATGGTGACAGAAGTTAATGGCATAGATATATTTATAAAGGCAACTATTAAAGAATCTCATGGCTGAATTACAAAGAAGGATTATTCTACCTGCAAGGTCACAATTTATAATTTTAAAAATCATCACATAAAAGAGTATTATTTATAATAAGAGCTCCAAGAAAAGTTTTAAAATTTACAAAGTTACCTAAGCTAAGTATCAGTAGTTTGTATAAAGTATTCGACTTCTCATAATTTAGATCCTGTGGCGATTAAAAAAAAAATTATAGGCCATATATTAACTTTAGAACATAGTGAAATCCTGAGTAGAGTGAAAGAAGAAATTGTTGACCAGTTGGGTGAAGTTGTCCTCTACCACGTTGTACAAAGGTATAGGGGGAAGTGTGGTCTTTTGGGGAACTGAAAGAGCCAACGTAACAGTGAAGTATAATCATCATGTTTTCTTGGGTGTGGGGTGGAAAGAGGTGTGTGTGTGTGTGGTTATGTGTCTGCTGGGGAGCTCAGACTTAAATTTAATATTAGACCACAATAGTGTTATAATCATAGGTTCCTAGATGTTTAGTGTTTTTATTACTCTATTTCTCTAGGTTTTTTTCCTGTTTGTTTTTATGTTTGCCAGTTTAATAGTCCAGCTTTGTAATAAGATATCTCTACCCCCTTTAGATTGGATCAGAAGGAAATAAATGAGGGGAGGTATGGGAGAGATGTAAGGAGAAAGAAAAAAAAATAAGGAAAGAATATCACGACCTTTGAATAATTTTTGTTGGAAAGAGGAACAGAAAGATATTTTTATTAAATATCCCTAGTGCACATGAATGTAAAATGTGACTAGTACACATCCTGTTAGTTAATTTTTTCTATCATTCTTGTGTTAGAAGAAATAGAATAAAAATTAGAATGAAAGAAATTGAATCAGCTTCTATAGATAACAAAGAGAAGTCTGTGGAGTGGATTAGTTAATATAAACACCCAGACTGTAACATTTACTCCTGAGCCTTACCTTAAACATTAGAAGAATTCAGTTCAGGGTAAAAACATATTTCATATTTGTATCTAAGTTCTAAAGAGATAACCAAGAAGACTAAAATTAGATCCCTAGAGTCCTCCAAATGGAAAACATAAATATATGTAGAAACTTACATGTTCTTGTAGTTGAATAACCTTCAATTTGATTGATAATTTAACACTGTAAATAAAAAGTAAGTTTTAATTTACTAGCTCAGTAGAGGTTGTTGGAAAATTTAATCTTTTGGGTGAGTTCACATTTTTTTTTTTATTCAGTATGCGGGCCTCTCACTGTTGTGGCCTCTCTCGTTGCAGAGCACAGGCTCCGGACGCGCAGGCTCCGGACGCGCAGGCTCCGGACGCGCAGGCTCAGCGGCCATGGCTCACGGGCCCAGCCGCTCCGCGGCATGTTGGATCTTCCCAGACCGGGGCACGAACCCACATCCCCTGCATCGGCAGGCAGACTCTCAACCACTGCGCCACCAGGGAAGCCCAAGGAGTGGGGGGTGAGGGAGTTCACATTTGCATAACAAAATATATTATCCATAATTAACTAACCTTTAGAAAATTCTATTTTTAATTTCCTCCTGTCAAGATATCTGGATAATTCGAAGTTAATAAGCATTGCATATAAGCAACTGCATTAGTGTAAGCTATGGTTACCATTAGATGGATGAAGCAGTCAAATCCTAAATTAATTTAAGAGTTGTCAACCTATCACATTGTTCACTTGAAAACATATGGAGAAATATGTTATATCATTTCTAAATAACAAAAAATGTCATCATTTTATAAAGTAGTAAACTAAAGTAACCTATTGATCAGCAATGTTTGATCAGCACTGTTTTCTTCCAAGTCCTTCCTATTTTGTGAACATCCGACTTTTATAACTTATCAGAGCCTAAATGAAAAGCTTATTATTTTAACTGCTAGATTTTTATGTGTATATTCTGCCATTAATATATACATACACATATTATTATATTACACACACATGTGAATCAGAAATGCTCAAATGAATTTGCTCAGAAAAATGAAACAAATATCTTGTACATTAATAAAATGCTGTACTTGGAGCCATATTTTCTTTTTTTTTCCAGGAACTTTTCTGAGCTATTGTAGCAATAGTGATTGGAAAAAAGGAGCAAGAATAGAGAGAATAAATAACAATATCTGTTTAAGAATAAAATGTACAGAAGAAAGATTGGGAAAAGCAGAAGGTGGTTGGTTGGCAGAGATACTATGAAGATTTTATCAGCAAAGGAACACCTATTATTAAGCATCTGTAGAAAGCCACTAGATGTTTGACCAGGCATGGGTATTAGAAATTGTTGTGAGGTGTCTGTCTGGTCAGAAGGTAGAATGGATGAAGGAGCTGTCTTTTCTATAGGATGGAAACCAATTGAACTTTATTGCACAAAATTTAATTACAATACTATTGACAATGATAATGTACATTACTATTGTATTATTATATTTTAAATTATGGCCATACAGGATTATAAAATATTCTAGATAATTGAAAACCAAAGTTGCATAAGCCTACAGAATCAGTAATATGTCCAGTAGACAGTTCCAACAACACTCCATTAAAAGGACACCTAGAAACGTCTTTTGCCTATTTTCAAGTCTAGCTATGAAAAGAGTTAAAAAGGAGTTAAAGTTTACATTCTGACAAAATTGTTTTCCCCCTCCTAACATTCTCAACTAATAAGAAATATTTGTGCTTCTTGGGATTTGATGGATTTTTTTAATAGGAAAAAAAAATAACAAAAACAGTTATGAAGAAAACATCCATCCCCCACCCCCCCACACACACACACCCTGCCAGAGTGTTATCAAGCTCTGGTAAGTGCTATATCCAGTCACTACAGCACATAGCAACAAACACTGCAGTTGCAGGTGACAGTATGAATTTAAATTACATCCAGTGTTCTGTGGGACTCCAAGAGGCCTTCTACATCAGTTTAAGTGTGCACATGAGACACCCACAAGATGAAGTGTTGCAAACTAGTCTGGCCATTTATGTCTTTCTAGTTTACTAGAGTTTTCACACAATAAATATTGGTCTTCTACTTATCAAAGCATTTTATGATTAAACTGACTAAAGAAATCTAGGATCTTTGTTCTGAAAGATGATAAATATAAAAAAAATACAACTTGTCCCAAGACAATTCTAGAAGGATTGGCAATCACATAGAATTTGCAAGTTTACACACATACACACACTCACTTATAATTATCTAATCTGACTTCACAGCCTTACCTTTTCAAATAATGCAGTCGCACAATTTCCTTAAATGTATATCCAGTTTCTACTCGATATTATTTACCAGATTTTTAAAATACTGGGTTTTTTCTTTATAACATATTTTATAAAATGTAAAGGGGCCAAACCTTATTAAAGGCCCAAACTAAATAATTCCTTTCACAACCTGAATTTGTTTCATTATTCCCTACCACAATAATTACCAACATCCTCCATCTAGTTATTTGAAAAAGAAATTATCTATCTATAACCCTGATCTATAGATTTTACTTCTTGAAAATATCTCGTCTTTCTGCTTATCTCCATCTCCAAGTTCACCTTGGTTCAAACCAATATTATCTCTTAATAGAATTACTAGGCTATTGTTATCTAGTCCATGATCCTTTTGTCATACAAAATTCATAATTTGAAGTCATTAAGAGTTAAATTGCTTCACATTCTTACAAGAATATCTTAAAAATACATTCTAATACTAATCTATAGATTATAAAACAAATAAAAAATAATTAAATATTATGTCATACACATAAGATAATTTAACACAATATTATATAAAAATGCAAAGACACCTCTTCTTAAGTAAATATTATAGACCACTACCTCTGGGGAAAAATGTAGAGAGAAAGAAAATAATTATCTTATTATATAATTAATATGTTTTTATTAGTATGAGTGTTATATATCAGCCTTTTAAAGTCAACAGCTCTGGTAAAATGATGAAATTTGTTAAGGCATAATTTCTCATGTAAATAAATTAATATTTTATTTCTGTTCCCCCTCCACTGATCTTTCTTTTTCCCCAATAACTTCACTCATTTAGATGAATCAAAGTAAGACTAATACAAGGTTTTTATGGGAAACTCATTTTATTGAAGACCTATGAAATTATAACAGAGACAACAAAATCTTGTCACTAAATATACCTGAATTTCCAATCCATACACCTACAGGAAGTCCTCTACTCAACCTCTCATTCTTCAGGGGTCATATTGCAGGGAGTCACTGTCTATTTTCCAATTGATTGTCCTCTCAGATTCTAGAGATTCCCATAACTCCTGCCTTGGCAGCCTGCAAAGAGAAATGGAACATTCCTTTACATTACAAATGTGCCCATCCAAGGAAGACATTGTGTGTACTAGTTAAGCAGAGTGATTTAGCACTTCATTGCTTTGACCAACACATTTTCCTTTGAATCTAGGAACTAATTAATTAAACTAAATTAAATTAGTTTAATTTGAAATCAACCCTAAGAATTTTAAGATTACACAAAAAGTCAAAGGACTCATTAACTATGTTCCTTTATAAAAGGCCTGTGCTCCTTCATTACCATTGTGAAGGTAATGAAGGTTGCAGTTAGCACAATGAGGATGAAGTGATCTTTTCATTTAGGTTTGGGAAAAAAAATATTAACCCAATAAAAAGGATGCATGGACTGGTCCTACGTGCTACTGTAAAGGAAACTCACTCCACTAAGAGAAGTTAATTCTGGGACTCTGGGTCAGAGCTGATCTGTTTTATCAGTTGTGACCAGCAGCTTATCACATACTCAGCTCCTCATAACCCAAAGGCTGTGCCTCTAAATGTTGGCTGAATTGTCTTTATTTTGTTACTAGATAACAAAAGTTTTCTAAATAAATATATATCAACAATCGATACATTATAGAATAAAAATAAATGTTAAGAAAGGACACAAGATATGAAAAGAATATTATTATTTTCCATAACTTTTAAGTTATTTTAAAAATCAATCATAAAAATGCTCAATTGATCATGGAAAATAGAAAAGTACACAGATAATTTACAGAGAAAAAATAATAAAAATCAAAAAAATAATCATATAAACCAATATAATTTCCATTTGGTAATTAGTGAAATGCAAATTATATGCAGCAAATTATAGTAACATGGTTATATAATTTTTCAATCATCCCACTGGACAGAATAATAGAAAATAAAGCTCAGCTATTGTAAAGGGAGAGAAGATCGATATCCTCAAAAATTGTCGGTTGGAGAAAATATTGGTTAATCTTAAATAAACAAACAGAAAACATCTATTACGAACCTCAAATGATTTTTCACTTGATTAAATTATTTTATTCAATTTGTTTATCCTGAGGAATAATCATGACTTTAGAAAAAATATTTTAACATATATGAACAGTAATAAATTATGTGCCCACAATTAGAGAAATATCTATTATAAAATAGCAGTAAGTTAGAATAGTTTCAACATTAAAATATTATTTCCAAGAGAGAAATTTAGTAACATGGGGTAATATTGATAATCATACTATAATTTTAAGTTAAGAAATTTTAAATCTGTATCATCACTCTCAATCACATTTCCTCCTTTCCAGTAAGAGGATTAACACCTTACTGTCCTTTCCCATCTGACTTGCAGGATTACACTGTAGAGAAAATATGATTCTCCACCTCATTATTAGGCTGCCCACATGATTTGCCTTGCCAAGGGAAAGTGGAAGTCATGTACACCAATGACCAGCAAAATTTTAAAAGGTACTATATGTTTCCACTCCTCTCTTATAATTTGTCAGACTCATATATAAGTATATGTGTGTGTGTACAAATATGTGTGTATATATAAATTAAATGAATGAATTAAATTATGTATAATAATAAAGCACTAAGTTAATATATATTAACTTTAATATATATTATATATTTAATTCAGTAGCTTTTGACTTCAAAGGTAGATGTAGGAGAGCTTATAAAATATATAAAATATAAAGAGATTATTGATAAAATTAATAAATGTATAAAATATTATGCAAATCATATTTATAAATGGTTTATTGTATGGATTAGTACACATAATTACAATTTAATTATCATATTCATGAAAAATAGCTTTATATGCATTTGCATTCAGTCATGAGTTTTATTTTCATAATATGAATATGACAAATATTTTAACATCTATATGCATCTTATATTGTAAAATTTTTATGTATGATTAAAATAATTTAATTCATAATATATAAAGTGTGATTTTTTTTCAAACCTTTTTTGTAAATTTTGTAATATTTTATTTATAGCATGTACCTTCCTAAAGACATGCTAGGTATTTACCTTTTTGACTATGTATATTTGAGAAAGCCTAAAGGTATAGAATGTGGTGTTTGAAGTTTGCAATTCTGATCGGTATAAGACTACCATAAGTCTGTATTCCTATTTTATGGAGATTCTCATGGTAATTATATTCTATGGTATATTTTAAAATTTACAGATACCATTAACAAGACTAAGAGTGGCTCATTGCCAGCACAAAATTGGCAGAATAAGTAGATAATCAATATCTGTTTCCTGCACGGTATTTAGCTGGTGTTTACTCACATTTATATACAATCTATCCAGATATCTAGATCCAAGCAAAACTTGAGTAAAAGACCTGAAACGGTTCATTTCCAAATAAACTTAGCTATATAGTCTGTTTTCTATTCATTTTACATTCAGTCTCTCATCTTTCATCTTTTAACTTTTTTTCTGTATTTTCACAAGTTAAATTTTTACCCTCAAAAGAAATCTTTACAAATATTGACTTGATATTGTATTTCTTTTTGTCTTCTTAATGCTGTTTTATCTCATTGCTTTTGCCATTCAAGGTAGTCCCTGAAAAAATGTGAAACTACTGAACTCTATATAGCTGTTAAATAATATGTATCACTTCATCATAATTGTTTAAGATGCTATAACTACAAAGCATGAAGGATATAAAAGAAAAGAACAGAAAACACAGCAAGTGAAAGGGAAGTGTAATAGTGAAAGAACTTTGATGAAATGAATTGCTTGTTTAAAACATGTTTATTTTCCTAAGAAATAAAGATCATAAATATTTTACCTCACATTGACTTTTTATGAGCAGTACAACTTTAAGTGACTTTAGTAATAATTTGCATAAAAATTACTACAAAATAAAATAACTAATACATGCATTTATGCAGCATTTTAAACCATTGCAAAGCCCCTCTTATGTGCTGGCCCAACCCTAACCTTTGGGGAAAAAAGAGGATGATCCCTGATATCTAGTATTTGCAGTCTGGATCATTGGAGAGACAGCTAAACAGCATGATGAGGTTAAGTGCAAAGGTAAGGTTAGACAGTTACTGCCCTGTGTCATCTACTCAAATTGTTTTGAGTACACTGGTCCTTTCCAGTCGTTAAATATGGTGCAATTTGATGAAGTGTGTGTAGAGTGTCACTAGTACTCCAGTCACTGTTTGTTCTAAATCACTGCTGAATACCTCCTTTTAGGTGCCCAGTGTTTTCTTCCATCAAATTCTGCTTTTATATCTGTCATTTACACATCAGAACTAAGGCACATCATTGTGTGTGACATTTGTCCATTACTGCAGGGTAGAACATAGTACTAAGAAGCTGAGGCTTTGGGGTATGGGGTCACCCATGTCCCTGTCACTTGCCAGTCTTCATTTACTATGCTTCAGAGATTTTTCTTCCTGATAAAAATGAGTGATAATAATACCTACCTTAGCAAATTGTTATAACATAAGCAAAGCTTAGCAGAGAATTTGGTATATGGTACTCATTCACTAAGTCATAGTAATATATAAAAGTTGTAGCTGTTGCTGCCAAAATTGACACTGTCACTATTATTAGATCATTTTATTTTATATTTGTGTAATAATTGCATCACAATTATGTAATTAATAAAGACATGCAAATTGCAAACACCGAAGGAAAATTGTTAATTTATAAATGATGAATATGTGAGGCTATAGGTTTAATGGTTAAGAACATGGCTTTTGGGGGTAAATTGTCTGGATTAAATTCCCATGTTACTTGCTAACTTACGATGTAAACTTGGTAAAAACATTTTTATTGCCTCCTCCTTCAATTTCCAGATCAAATAAACTGAAAATGTATAGTGCCTCTCTCATGGAAATACTATGAAATTATATTAGTTGATATATATAAAGTGCTTAGCATGATACCTAGCAGATGAAAAGCACTAGAGAAGTGCTTAGTCATTAACATTAGTATTATAATTATTATTAATAATACAATTAATATTCTCTTGGAACGCATGTGAAGTATATGAGTTTATTCTGATCTCCTAGACTCTAATATCTAGGTCACTTATTCTCTGCCTCTTTGTAAGGGGTGCTTTTTTTCAACTTCTACTACCATGAGGGTAAAGGAATTCATCCAAAAGACAGGTCTCTGGGTTCCAAATTTCTTTTCTTTCTGAAATCTGGTAAATCATCTTTCTAACTATGGCTATATGAAAGAGAACATATGCAAGGCATTAAAGGCATACAGAATTTTTGTCACTTTAAAGGAAATCAGGGGTAGTTGTTTTTGCTAGTATTGCACTTTGAACTTACCAAAAACAAAATTGTGAGACAGTGTGTTCCCAAATAACTAGAAATTATCTATAGAAAACAACCTATAGGATTTACAGAGGCATAAAAGAGAACTTGTAAAAGTTACTGGTTCATTCTAATTTTGACGATTTTAGGAAGACTTTATTGTGGTACCATAGGAATTCTTAGCACACGGAATCTTAGTATTTAAAAGTACCTTGGAGGGCTTTCCTGGTGGTGCAGTGGTTGAGAGTCCGCCTGCCGATGCAGGGGACACAGGTTCGTGCCCCGGTCCAGGAGGATCCCACATGCTGCAGAGCGGCTAGGCCCGTGAGCCATGGCCGCCGAGCCTGTGCGTCCGGAGCCTGTGCTTTGCAACGGAGAGGCCATAACAGTGAGAGGCCCACGTACCGCAAACAACAACAACAACAACAACAACAACAACAAAAATACCTTAGAGGTTACAATGTCCAATCACCTGTGGGTACAGGAATCACCTTTCTAACAGTACTGGCATGTGGTCTTTCAAATGTAATTTGAAAAACCGCACTGAGAAATGGAATCAATTTGCTATTGCTAGTCATTCATTCCATTGTTAATTAATGGTAATATTCTCTCTGAAGATCAACATAAATGTTATAGCTGTGCTTAGAAAAATATTAAGAAACATAAAATTATATACTTTTGCTATCTATGTGTTGGGATTATGAAATTTACTTAATTGTTTTCCAAATGTTTTAAAGAGTTATCCAATTTCCTCAAACGAGTTTAATTTTAGAACGAAAGGAAGAACTAAAGAATGAAAGGAAGTTAGATAAAGAGAAATGTGGGATGT
The DNA here is from genome assembly GCF_963455315.2 of Globicephala melas. Taxonomy (NCBI): domain Eukaryota; kingdom Metazoa; phylum Chordata; class Mammalia; order Artiodactyla; family Delphinidae; genus Globicephala; species Globicephala melas. The sequence continues at coordinate 20,633,059 of NC_083317.1, read as the reverse complement.
GAGAAAGAAGAAAGAAAGAAGAAAGAGAAAAACAGAGAGAGAGAAGGAAAGAAGGAAAGAGGGGAGAGAGGGAGGGAAGGAAGGAGGAAGGGAGGAAGCCCATTCCTCTACTGAACTGAAAGTTTTCTCTTTTAAAATTATGTTAACAAGACCTTGAACCACATAGAAAGGTTAAGTCTATAATGAATATAATGAATACCTACAGTCTTTATAGCTCCTCTTAGATTTCTCTTTTCCAATTAATAGTGACCTTTCCCTTTAATGTCTATCCCTGCATTTATTTCAGGAAGTTCCCTAAAGTGATGGCAAAATATCCAGTATTATCAAATGGGCTTTTTTCCTTCTGTTTTATTTTTTGAAAAAGAAAATAAACTAAGTCTATTTTTAAAAGATAGAGATAATTATTTATATAACATGTAATTTTATAAATTATACATGAAAGGTAAATACATATAAAAGAATAATAAGCAAATTTGTCTGAAAGTTTCCTGATTTGTTGACTTCTGTGAAGGAAAACCTATTAACATAGTAGGTCAATTAACAGTTTATGAATTTACTTAAAGAAATTATGTGGAAATTTTGAGTTAATCTGTGTTAAGATAGAGAGGAAATGATAAATGTCACACACCCAAGTAAAACCCAGTCATGATTTCACTATTAATAAGCTTTCGAAGGCAGTAATGAAGTAAGATGACATTGGTTCAATTAAATGTATTAATACTAGTGACAATAAATAAGAAAGTATGATGCACTTAATTAATGTGTTGGTGATACTGACATATCCAGGATCTCTTACCAAAATAATGCATTAGGTATTAATGACATTACTTACTAATTTATAAATCCAACTAATAAAGAGTATCATATCAGTGACAACATAATTTTAGATATTGTATTTCTTTAACGTGGGCCATTTACATGAGTGTATGAATATTTTGTACTTTTTCATTTTATTTACTTAGTTCATATGACAACATTGATTTGCAGTACTTTTCTTGTCCCTAAATTAAATCTCACCATCTGAGAAAGAATCAGAACAGCTACTGCTAATGAATAGCTAATGCTATTTTTCTTGTCTGAAATAACAGGACTTAGATACCTCAGTTGATAGGATCATTTATGGGATATTATACCCTTTTGTAAGGATTTTATCTTAAATCATACAAAGTACATTTTGACAGAATCTCTAATTACCTTTTAAAAAAACCCTTCCTTTTAAAGTTTGTTTTCCATTACATGTTTCTCTCATGCCCCTTTTCCATATTTTTTTCCCATTTGCTCCCTTTTTTATTTTTGCTTTATCTGGAAAAATATGTAGCAGCACAAAGTTTAATTTTGAGCAAATTGACAGTTTAAGGAGATTGCAGTCACCTTTAAATGAGACATGTCAACATGAATATCCCATGGCTTATTAAATTCCTTGACATTAATGATTCATTTGCATAAACAGACAAAAGTTACCTAATGATAATAATAACAACAACAACAAATAATGGTGGTTTGTAGTCATTAAGCATTTAGTATTGATGTATAGGAAACACTGTTCTAAGCCCTCTACATGTGTGAATTTATGGAAACAATTATCTGGCAATGAATCAGATTTCGGAGAATGTTTGAACCATTTTGGTCCATAACCATTCTACTATTTGACATCGATAGGTCAAGCAGATGAAATTGCTCACTTGGCATAAATTTTTATATTTGAGCAACAATATCACTTTAAAGAATGCCTGGGTCAATTGTATGATACAATTCAACCAACGCTTTAAAATTCACAGCATATAATTTCTTCCAATTCCAACATTTGTTTTTTCTATTAATGCTTGCATCAGTATTATTTTTGGCAGACTCAGAAAACAGAAATACTGTGGTCATGAATGATTTTAGAAAAGGGGTTGAAAAAAGTTAGCTATATTTTTCTGTCTGTGGATTTTTTCCATTTCTGATATGTACAAAGTAGTACACATTCAAAACAAACTTAGGATGAAGACATTGTTCAGAACCTATGAAGCAGATTTACTTATACAGCAAGCACACTCTTGTTTCTTTTGCTTCCAGCAGTTGAGATTTTGTTATTGGTTTGTTCAAAATCCCAAGGGTTATGTTGTTTTTCCTATTCCAGAAAAAGATATATTATTTATAACAAAGATTATAATGTCAAGCTAATCAAAAGTTTTATTAGAGTGGTGCATGATTTTTTTTAATTCACATTTTCATTATTTTTGATTATTTAGATTTATTTATTTTCGCAAACTTTATTATGGTGATATCTTCCCATTTTCAACAAATCTTTGAATACAATTTTCCTTCACAGTTAATAGTCATTCTTCTCAAGAAGAGAAATGATTTGGGAAATGATACAGAATGGTATTTCCATGTTGATTTTAATCCCAAAGGTGCTTTGAGTTGAAACCCTCCTGGGATCCCTGCTGATCCTTAATATTCCATCAGCATTGCAAGGGATCACTTGTAACCAGTAGTTACAGCTATTTTTCCACATCGTAGGAAATATAAGTGTTTTATTCTTGAGATTTTCAAAGAATGGGAAGCCAGCAGCCCTGAAGACATCTGAAGATTGCAACATTTTTAAAAAGTTCATCATAATTTATTCATTCATTTGTGGATATATATATATATATATCCACATATATATATATATGTATATACACATATATATCAATAGTTCTTTATGCTAAGGCAGATGTTACCATGGAAACAATGGCTTCTTTGATATTTGAGGAGACTGACCACTTTTATTACCCACTGATATGTGATTTTAGTTAATATGATTAATGTAAATTATTCAAAGACTCCAGAGAAATCTATCATACTATTTTTAAACACAACAAATTGCATTTTCAATTTTTATTTCTGTGTAAAACAAAACTTGAAACATCTCTGAGTCTGATACTTGGCATTACATGTTTACAAAGTTAAACACAAGCATATACAAATTACATATGTCATATATATATATATATATATATATTCTTAATGGTACTGAACTTATTTGTTCTTAATTTTTTAACATCTTTACTGGGGTATAATTGCTTTACAATGGTGTGTTAGTTTCTGCTTTATAACAAAGTGAATCAGTTATACATATACATATGTTCTCATATCTCTTCCCTCTTGCATCTCCCTCCCTCCCACCCTGTTCTTACTTTTAAATTCAACCACTAAGTGCAGAGTAAAAGTGAAGAAATTTTTCCCTCCTTTCTCTTGCCTTAAGATTCTCTGCTTTCAGATTCTCTTTTTATTCAAAATATTCAGTGTCATTTGTATGGCACATCCACTCCTATGAATAATAAAGCAAAAATCTAGTGAAATAATGCCAATTAAGACATTAAGAACAATTAATTTCATATTCAGAGATGTTTGCATTTTAAAAATGAGGAGATCCCCATATCTCCTCCCTCTTGTGTCTCCCTCTAACCCTCCCTATCCCACCCTTCTAAGTGGTCACAAAGCACCGAGCTGATCTCCCTGTGCTGTGCGGCTGCTTCCCACTAGCTATCTATTTATTTTACATTTGGTAGTGTATATGTGTCCATGCCACTCTCTCACTTCATCCTAGCTTACCCTTTCCCGTCTCTGTGTCCTCAGGTCAATTCTCTATGTCTGTGTCTTTATTCCTGTCCTGCCCCTAGGTTCTTCAGAACCATTTTTTTTTTTTTTTAGATTCCATATATATGTGTTAGCATACAGAATTTGTTTTTCTCTTTCTGACTTACTTCACTCTGTACGACAGACTCTAGGTTCATCCACTTTACTACAGGTAACTCAATTTTGTTTCCTTTTATGGCTGAATAATATGTCATTGTATATATGTGGCACATCTTCTTTATCCTTTCATCTGTTGATGGACACTTCCATTGATAGGTTGCTTCCATGTCCTGGCTATTGTAAATAGAGCTGCAATGAACAATGTGGTACAAGACTCTTTTTGAATTATGTTTTTTTCAGGGTATAGGCCCAGTAGTGATATTGCTGGGTCGTATGGTAGTTCTACTTCTAGTTTTTTAAGGAACCTCCATACTGTTCTCCATAGTGGCTGTATCAATTTACATTCCCATCAACAATGCAAGAGGGTTCCCTTTTCTCCACACCCACTCCAGCATTTATTGTTTGTAGATTTTTTGATGATGACCATTCTGACTGGTGTGAGGTGATACCCCATTATAATTTTGATATGCATTTCTCTAATGATTACTGATGTTGAGCATCCTTTCATGTGTTTGCTGGCAATCTGTATATCTCCTTTGGAGAAAGGTAAGGCCAGACTTTCTAAAATTCTTAGAGGAAATCATAGACAGAACACTCTATGACATAAATCACAGCAAGATCTTTTTTGACCCACCACCTAGGGAAATAGAAATAAAAACAAAAATAAACAAATGGAACCTAATGAAACTTAAAAGCTTTTGCACAGCAAAGGAAAACATAAGCAAGACAAAAAGGCAACCCTCAGAATGGGAGAAAATATTTGTCAATGAAGCAACTGACAAAGGATTAATCTCCAAAATTCACAAGCAGCTCATGCAGCTCAATATCAAAAAAAAAAAAAAAAAAAAAAAAAAAAACAATCCAAAAATGGGCAGAAGCCCTGTAGCATCTTTTGACTGGAGCTATTTTGGAGGATGACCTGACATTCAATTGTAATAAGAAATGGCTGTTATCATCAAAGCCAATGCTAGCATCTTAAATGAGGTTCTGTTTGTGTAAAAGCAAGTCATTCCAGGAGGAAATAATTTGATGTGTTGGCAATTATGTCTTAACAAGAAAATACACTTGGGCATATACCAACCTAAGTCAATCTGGCCCCAGCAGATTTTTCAATGTTATTCCTTTAGATGCATGTGCACTAGGGAATATAGTGTGATTCTTAAATGTTAAATTGGGTTTGGGCTCTGTCACCTAATGCTCCCTAACTCTGGACAACTCATGTAGGGTCTCTGAGCTTCAGTTTCCTCACCACTCTGTAAATCACCAAATCTAATAATCACTCCTCTTCTTGCACACCACATTGGTTTCTCTCTACATTTTTCTTTCTTGATCAGTACCTCTTTCTTGAAACTTCTCTTGAAATTCTTATGAAAGAGAATTTTTCTCTCAGTTGTTAACTCTCCTCTCTCTCATTTTCTCCTTTGACTCTCTAACATTTTTTTTTTCCATTTCCGTGTCTCTTCCTTAAATTTTGGTGTTTGTGAAAGTTTCATGCTTGGTTTTCTTCTCATCTCCAATTCAAAGCTATCTCTAGACTAGAAATTCTTGACTGTTTCTTATATTATGTACCTGTTCGGCAGTTTTGTATATTCTTTGAATCCTTTCTTAGATTTTTTTGTAATATATGAAGTAAAATACAGAGGATAATAGAGAAAATCATTCAAATTCAGTTCAAAAAATTATTTTTAAATACTTTATTGAGAGAAATTTAAAGATCTGGAGATAGGTCTAATAAGTATCATCATTTAAAAATAGGGATATGCACCGATAATATTTCAACATTTTATGTGATATGAAAGTGTCTGTGATTTATGTTGGTAACAAAGAAGAGACACTGCTAACACTACTGTGATCTATTGTATGTATTAACAAACTGAAGGAAATTATATTTTTAATAGATTAGTGAAAATAACATGAGTGTTTTTCCCTTCAAGACCATAGGCCCCTAACTTCTGTCCATGGATTCCTTAGGTTAAAAACACCTGCTCTAGATAACCTCTTCCCCTTCATTTTCTAATTTACTCACAGTTCTTACAATGTTTCATGATAAATAATTTATTTATTTTTCTCACTGATGTGATTGGGAATGTTTTGAGGGCATCAATCTTTTTGTGTTTGACAACTTTGCCAGTGTCGAATCAGGATATATTTTTGAACAATTGGAGAGATTTTGATTTCTACTCCCAGTGTCTCTCTTGAAATCTAGATCTGCATAGGCAACTGTTAAGATTCATCTATTCCAGTTTGAGTGTGAGATGTAATACAGCATGAGAGCTATGGCAAAGTCCTAAAGAATCTAATATTCTCAATACATTGGTACCAATACTACTCGTTTAAGTTCTCTCCTATGTCTACTCTCAAAGAAATAAACCTATTTATGTGTGTAATAAATCAAATAGGAAAAATTAAAATGTTCTTACACAAAGAGAGGGTGAAAAATCAGAGATTATCTCTGCTTAGCTCTGCTTTATTACACAGAAAAATATAATATAAAAGAGATATAAGAATAGGTAATTTGGGAATATAGATGGGGAAGGGACACTAGCCAAGGAATATTTGACCCTGAGTCCATCCAACTTAAGGAAGAAAATCGTAAAATGACAAAGCTCTAATATTTCTGATAGGCACGTCCCTAAACAAAAACAAGTTGTCAAATGCTTAGGAATGAGTTACCTCAATTTGTTGCCATATATACAGGGTCCACAAAGCTATAGGTTCCTGTGTTAAGAGTCTCAGAGCATAACTCTACTGAAGAAATCATGTATCTTATGATATTCAAATCAATCCACTGGAAAATCCTTCAAGATCAATTACCAAAAGCTTTAAGAACCACTCAGAAACTGTAAACAGATTAAACATCAAGCAAGGTTTAAGATTGTAGACTCAAGATTGGGGCTGGTATTAGGAGTAAGGTTGAGTTCCTTTCCTCAATGCTTTTCTGAAAATTCACAGTGTTGATTATGAGAAAGGTCTGATTCAGAAACATTACACAACTTGGAATTACAACTTGTGCTGTTGGGTTTGTTTGCAAATAAAACCAAGGAGAAAAACAGAGACATGATTATAAAAGATGCTAGAATGTGGAAAAGAGATTAAACATTATTAAAATATCATTCCCAGGAATTAGAAACAGTT